>NC_089841.1:270020719-271220719 GCF_035609145.1 Eleutherodactylus coqui
CAGTGGGTCAGCCTGTCCTCCCTTCCAAGCCAGACGACTCCAGGGACGCCACATGAGGTGGTAACCCCCGGGCCAGGTTCCTCCTGCGGCAGCCCATGGGGGGTACAAAGCGGGAGCCTCAGTCCCCCTCGTCCTCCCTGCAGAAGAGCGCAGTGCTCCAGGAAGCCCTTTAACGGCGGGGGGCGGGGCGCCGCGTCACGTGTCCAGCGCGATGACATCATCGCGTCTGCATCAGGAGTGGAGGGGGCGGGGCTTAGCGCAGAAGCACGAAAATTTTAAAAAAATAGGAACCTGAGAGAAGCCAGAACAAACCACTACAGGTCGCAGGGTGTCTGCAGCATCGGTATAGTAATGAGTGCTCCAGCCCCAGAGACAGCTGAAACCTCAGCCTCAGCGGCCGTAAGTAGCCAGTGCGGCAAAATATACAATGCAAATATCCAGTGTATTGTGTATGGAAAATTGCATATTTACCTACAAAAATGCTTTATTTGTCAGGGGGATAAAAAAGACATCCCCCCCCCCCCCCCCAGAACAAAACCCAGAAAATGCGTGGAATGTGGGATAAAACTGCCAGCTACGTACCAGAGGCCTCTATGCAAGGCATGCGTAGCTAGGCTAGTTAAAGAGGAATCGGGAGGACGTTAGGAAGCTGGTGAAAGAAGAGGTTAGATCAGCCCTAACGTCACAGCTGGCGCCGCCAGCGAAACGCCAGAAAAGGGCGTATGTTCCTGACGAATCTTCCGACTTCGAGAGTTCTATCGGGTAGGAGCAAGAGGAGCAGGCAGCCGAGGTGTCCTCAGATTAGGAGGACTACAAAAAATACTTATTCCATCAGGACGACTTAATGGAATTGATTAAGTCAGTCAGGGCTACACTAAAAATGAAAGAGCCAAGAGAACCACGTACCCTACAAGATGAGATATTTGGGGGACTAGGGGAGAGGCGCAAGCATACCTTCCCTGTCCACAAGAATATCACCAAAATAATCCAAAAAGAGTGGAGGAAATCAGACGCAAGCTCCTTCTCCACTAGAGGGGTAAAAAGAAGGTACCCATTCGAGGAGGAAGTTTGCGCAAGCTGGGCGTCCTAGTGGCCAAAGTAGCCAGGAAAACGACCCTGCCCTTTGAGGACACCGCACAGTTAAAAGATCCCATGGATCGCAAAGCTGAGGGCCTTCTAAAGAAATCATGGGAGGCAGCGGCAAACATACTTAGGCCAGGGATCTCTGGGGGTATGGCTAGAACAGCTACAGCTACACCTAACCAATAAGACGCCGAGGGAACAGATCCTAAATTCCCTTACGATCCTGCGTATGGCAACAAATTTCCTAGCGGACGCCGCGGCCGAAACTGTCAAACTCTCGGCGACAGCTACAGCCCGGTCTAACTCAGCCAGAAGAGTGTTATGGCTGCAATCGTGGTCAGGCGACCTAGCCTCAAAAAATAAGCTATGCGCCCTCCCGTTCTACGGCCAGTTTTTGTTCGGACCGGACCTTGACAAGATTCTAGAGAAGGCGGCCGACAAAAAGAAGGGATTCCCGGAAGAAAAGCCACAGAGAGGGAAGACCTTCTTCCGGGCCCCAAGGCAACAGCCTACCGAGGCAAGGTCAAGACAGGCCGCTGGAGTTACCCCAAGGGGGGCAGAGGAAGGAACATCCTCTTTAACCCCCACCAGGGGGAGCCAAAGCAGAGACCCTGACGCCATCCCCGTAGGGGCAAGGCTGGGGGGCTTTGTGGATCAAGGGGCCGCGATTTCCGAAGGCCCATGGATCCCAAAGATCTTACAGCAGGGATACCGGATAGAGCTGGTGTCCCTCCCCAGAAGAAAATTCATTATCACGGGAGGCTCCAAACAACAGTTACACCTACTAAGGCAAAGCGTTGGGGACCTGCAACAACTAAATGCAATATCCCCCATACCGCAAAACGAGGAAACCTAGGGCCATTATTCCAGGCTCTTCCTAGTAAGGAAACCCTGTGGGAAACAGCGGATGATAGTGAACCTGAAACCTCTAAACACCTGCATCAGATACAGAAAATTCAAGATGGAGTCCATCTTCTCAACGATAAAGTTGATTCCCAAAGGAGCCTACATGGCATCCATCGATTTAAAGGATGCTTATTTCCACGTACCGATCCACGAGGGGTCCCGGAAATACCTAAGGTTCGCAGTGGATATGGGCAAAGGAATAGAGCACCATCAATTCAGATGCCTGCCCTTCGGGATCTCCTCAGCACCCAGAATCTTCACCAAAATTATGGCAGAGGTAGCTGCCTACCTGAGGAAGAAGTCGGTCCTAATTGTACCCTACCTGGACGATATTTTAATAATAGCAGAGTCCAGAGAACTCCTAACGAAACACCTGAGGATAGTGCTAGAACTTCTCCAATCCTTAGGATGGATCATAAACTTGGAAAAATCCAGCCTAGATCCCAACAAACAGAAAACGTTTCTGGGTATAACGCTCGACTCAGAATCGCAATGCTCCTGCCTACCTGAGGAGAAAATACAAAAAATCTGACGGCTAGTCAAAACCTTTTTACGGAGACGATTATGCACAATTCGGGAAGCCATGTCTCTCCTGGGAAGCTTGACGTCATGCATTCCAGGAGTGGCATGGGCCCAGGCTCACACCAGAGCCCTGCAAGCCTCAGTCCTATCCACGTGGGACAAAAGGCAGTCCTCTCTAGGGACAAGAATGTACACTCCAAGCGCGGTGAAAACATGCCTGCGTTGGTGGACATCCCCAGAGAACCTGCGGAGAGGGGTTCATTGGCTACAAAACCCAGCCACTCGCATCACAACGGATGCAAGCGCCTGGGGATGGGGAGCGCATGTGGGGAACCAGTTCTTTCAGGGCCCATGGCCTCAAAGGACAAAAGAACAGTCCTCAAATTACAGGGAACTACAGGCTGTATGGCAGGTCCTACAGCAGTTAGGGAACTCGCTACGGGACCAGCATATAAAGATACTGTCAGACAATATCACCGTGGTCGCCCATATACAACACCAAGGGGGCACAAGATCTCCCGCTCTGCAAAACATTGCACAGAAAATTTTCCACTGGGCAGAGGGCCGGATCCTCTCGATCACGGCAACCCATTTGAAGGGGACACTAAACCAAAAAGCGGGCTTTCTCAACAGGAGGCAAATAGACCCAGGAGAATGGTCTCTCTCCCTGAAAGCATTCAGAATCCTGATCAACCAGTGGGGGACCCCACAATTGGACCTGTTCGCAACCAGGGAAAATGCTAAAGTAAGCAATTTCTTCTCCCTCCGGCCAGGAGATCGTCAGACAGCAGTAGACGCCCTAGGCCAAGACTGGGGAGAGGGGCTGGTGTACGCCTTTCCTCCTATACCATTGATCCCCAGAGTCTTACAACATTTCAGAACCCAGGTATGCACACTAATCCTGGTGACCCCCTTCTGGCCCAAAAGAAGCTGGTTCAGTCTTGTAGCAACATTGAGTGTCCAGGACCCAGTCATCTTCCCTACCTGGACAGATCTTCTATCGCAGGGGCTACTGAGCCATCCGAGCCTAGACAAGCTCCACTTAACAGTATGGCTCTTGAGGAATCCTCACTAAAAGAGAAGGGATTCTCAGAGAGAGTAGTAGAAACGTTAATGTCCAGCAGAAAAAAGACTACCCACCTTATCTACCAGAAAGTTTGGAGAAGGTTTTCCTCATGGAGACAGGGAAGGGATCGCGGGGATTCTATCCTGGACATCCCTCTAATCTTAGAGTTCTTGCAGGAGGGCCTAGAGATGGGCCTCTCTCCAAGCACCCTGAAGGTCCAGGTCGTAGCCCTTAGCGCCATATGTGACACAAAGTTTGCAGACAACAGATGGGTCAACAGGTTCCTAGCAGCAGCAACTAGATTACGGCCTAGGCCCATAAATCTTTTTCCAGACTGAAACCTTAATTGGGCCCTAAGGGCCATGACAACGGTACCATTTGAGCCGATCGAAGCACTACCCATAAAAATGCTTACTATCAAGACCATTTTCTTAGTAGCCATCACCTCCACAAGACGGGTTAGCGAGCTGCAGGCCTTGTCCATTCGCCACCCGTTCCTGAAAATCTCGGACACCAAATTAGTATTTAAAACGGACCCGGCGTTTATGCCAAAAGTAGTATCACATTTTCATAGGTCCCAAGACATAATAATCCCCTCAATTTTTAGTAAACCTAAAATCAAGGAAGAAAAAACCCTAAGCTGCCTGGACTTTAGGAGAGCAGTCCTAGGCTACATAGAGGCGAAAAGCCACTGGAGGCGGGACGACAACTTGTTCGTCCAGTTCAGTGGCCCAAATAAAGGGAACAAAGCAGCGAAAAGCTCCATAGCCACGTGGATCCGCCTAGCCATCATAGAGTCCTATAAGGCCCTCGGGAAGGAAATCCCCTTAGGTCTTAAAGCCCATTCTAAAAGGGCAGTAGCATCCTCATGGGCCGAACATAGCTCAGCTTCGGTCGAGCAGATATGCAAAGCCGCAGTCTGGAAGAAACCCCACACGTTTGTTAAACACTATAGGGTAAAAGTGCAGCAGGACGAGGACAGGGCCTTCGGCTGCAAAGTCCTCTCGGCAGCAATCCCACCCTAATAAACTTTAGTTGGTACGTCTCAATTGGTGCTGTCGTGGAGACGACTGGGGGAAAAATGGATTATACCTACCTGATAATGAGGTTTCCAGGAGTCTCCACGACAGCACCTGTACCTTCCCCCCCCCCTAAATTGATAGAAAAGAAACTATAGAATATAATATTAAAAAAACATATATATAATATAATTTTATTTTAAAAAAAAAACCCTGGTTAAGGGAAAAAATTTAAGTTGAGCTCCTACCCCGGCAATTTGTTAGAATCCACTGAGGAAAGTGGGGAAGGGGGGGAGCTTTTAACCTCTCAGTGTGTTCCTGTCCTATCAGGAGGAGGCAATCTCAATTGGTGCTGTCGTGGAGACTCCTGGAAACCTGATTATCAGGTAGGTATAATCCATTTTTTCTTCTTAAAATGAGAAAAATACTCTTCTACCTCACTGCATTTTTTCCGCCTTCCTCTGGATCAACATTGGAAGGTAATAGGCTGAATTGGATGGACGGGGGTGCTTTTTTCAGCCTTACACACTATGCTACTATGTTGGTTGCTGTGAATGTCACAGATCGCTTCTTCTCTTACCTGATCTCACCTAGCTGTAAAACATTGCACTTCCATGATATGATGCGGAACACACAAAAAATTCAAGAAAAAAATTCAGTCACCAAATGAAACATGTGCAGCATCCGAGGAGCGGGCCCACAGCCGAGGAGATTGCGGGGTAGATAAGGATTCTGTCATGGGTGGATCTACCATCTCCTCCCCTTGAGGTGGCTCGGGAGCTGACCAAGTTACTGCTGGGGAGATCACAGGGGAAAAGTAACCAGGGTACTGGGGTATCTTGTTTCCACCACAGTTATGGGTGGAGACCTGGGTTGGCCGGCCAGAGATAGAGGGAACGCCCCCAGCTCCTGATTGGCTGACGGAGACACACCAGCAGTGAGTGTGGGACCAGCAGTGATGGGTGGCCAGGCTGCGTGTGACAACTGGCGGTCTGGCGGTGGACAGAGTGGTGGTGGTGGATGGGACCAACACAGGGCTGCCTGCAGCACACTGAGGGCCGCTTGTGCCAGCAGCAAGTAGGGAACACAGACAGCGGTGCTGGCTTCAGGTCTGGCGGACGGGACTAAAGTTAGCAGCGGTGATGGGTGGCCAGACAGTGCATGACAGTCGGCGGTGGACAGAGTGTTGGCTGGCCGTGGACAGGACCAAACATAGCAGCGGTGATGAGACAGAAGGCCGCCTGCGGCATACTGAGGGGCACCTGTACCAGGACCGAAGAGCCTTTGCTTGTAGCGAGGGATCTGGGTTCAGTGGTGCTCACTTGATGTTGCACGTCTTGCTGCTGTCGGTCTTTTTGGGCAGCAGCGCAGGTTGGACAGAATGCCTCCCTGGCCGATGAATGATGTCATCCCCGTCCACTGCGTTGCCCCCTCTGTGCTACATGCTCCAGGTGGGGGTGGTCTCCTGTCAGGGAGCCAGGAGTGCTGCAGCCAATCCACAGGTGGGGGCGGCCACCTGTCACTGAGCCAGCCCAACCCATGTCTCCACCCAGGGTTCCCGTGGAGACAAGATACACCAGTACCAGTAACCAGTAGGTACCTTAAAGTTCTTTGACACTCGTGATGTCACCATTCCATCATCTGCAGTGAATCCTGATGCTTAAATAACGTAGTCCATGCACAGGGAAAACTTTCTGGACAAACTGGGAACGGTCGGTAGTGCCCTTTTACAAAAACCTCAGTAAATTCCAACTTACAACAGTAGTTTGGTACGGGTACAGCAAGTCAAGGTGGTGTGAAAGGGAGGACTTTCCGGGCAATCCGGACGATCCACATACTCAGTTATCTGTGTCATGCCACTCCCGGCGACTCTCTCTCTCTTACTTTCTACCGGTCCACACTCATGCTTCTTGTGCCTTTCCAAGCAACAGTCCTTCTCTCACTCAGCAATTAGTGGTAGTACTGGCATATCCTGGGTAGACTGGTCCCAAGCCAAGCAGAAGGGAATCGCTCAGCTTCCTCCATTCTCCACACAGACCAATCAATTGTCTGTGAGGTTCACTCACTTGCAGACTGACTAGTTGTTTCTTGTAAGCAGAATAGCAGACTACTCACTAGACTGTCACAGGCTGTTCTCCTTTCATAAGCATCCTTGCAAACACATATATCTAACACGGTCACATGACATACAACATGATACATTTCTCAGACATAACCCAGACATTAACCCATTCAGTGCTGCAGAGGTGCAACACACATAGTAAATGCACACTACACATTAGACAAATGGCACAAGACATACATATAACATTATGGAGGAGGCCCACTGACTCTGGGCACCTACACAAGCCTCTTAAGTCATCCCACCCTGTCCCAGCACCCGACACCTCCTGTATTCAGTATATCACCCCCATTTTCACACCCATGCAGGCTCAGACTCCAGTGGATTTTGTAGTCTAATGTAAACAAACTTTATTGATTTAAATATAAAAAAGACAACCTGAACTGTCTGATACAATACATGTTTAATCCTTCACTATTTTCAAGATCGCTGTTTGCTGTCATTTAATGGAAACACACAGGAAGGCTCTGATTACATGGGGCCCTGTAAATTGATGAGCATTGCATTCTTTTAATTCTATATCAGGCACAGCTCTGTACCGCGTTTCCTCAAAAATAAGACACTGTCTTATTTTCGGGGGGCTTTTACTTACCTGGTCCGTGGCAACCCGATGCCTCCCGATGGTGTTCAGCAGCGGCACGGCATCCTCCTCATCTCACAGATGCCTTCTGCTGGCGACGGGGCTTTGAATACCCCGCCTCCAGCAAAGCGAGCGCTGTGATTGGCTAATTGAGGGCTGGCAGCCAATCACAGCCGGCGCTTGATGAGCCAATCACAGCCATTCAGTGATGTCCTTCACTGAAAGGCTGTGATTGGCTCATCGGCTGCCGGCGCTCGATTTGCCAATCACAGCACTTGCTTTGCTGGAGGCGGGGTATTCAAAGCCCCGTTGCAAGCAGAAGGCAGCTGTGAGACGGAGGAGGACACCGCCGGGAAACTGCCGCGACACCACAGCAGACGCCGCCGGGACACCTCCGCAGACACCATCGGGACGCCACGGATCATGTGAGTATTGGTTTTTTTGGGAGGTGGGGGGAAGGCACCCAAGATAGGTCCTATGTTCGGGGGAGGCCTTATATTCCAAGCCTCCCCTGAAAAACCGATCTTAATATCAGGGTAGGACCTATTTTCGGGGAAACACGGTATATTCTGTAGTGGCTGCGCCTGGTATTACAGTTTACGGCCCTTTTACACGGGTCGAATTTTCGGGCATAGATGCCAACAGGTTGTCCCAGGATAGTTGTTCCTGTACTTTTACACATCATCGGTCAGTAAATGAAGGAGGAGCGGGTCAGGGATCGTTCCAGCTCACCTGTCTCCAATCGCAGTAAACAGGCAGTTGTTCATAAGTGATAACTGTCTATTTACACGGCCGATCCCTCAGGCAGTTTTTTGCATGCAGAAACTGAATGACAAACAAGAGGCAGACGAATTCTTGTTCGTCGTTCTGTTGGGGCATTTACATTGAACAATAATCGTTCAGATTCCTGCTGGATGCAGAATTTGAATGATTTATCAGCCCATGTAAAAGTTCCTTACTGCAGCTCAATACATGGAACTGCACTGCAATACCAGAACTGCGCTTAGTGAACAATGAAGGAGATGAGGGTATTATTGTATTTTGTCACCACTGGAAGCTAGGGGTTTGACAGTTGTTGGATGCAGGAATGCCCCTGCCACACCAATAGCTCCTGATTGGCTGATTTCTCTAAGGTCCTAGCAGCTGCGTGTGTATAGATTGTTGCCTGGCCTGTGAGGGTTCCGTGTTCCTGTTAGCCTTACATTATTAGCTGTAAATGCTTCCATATTACAGGGGTTACAGGAGTAGCATGAAAACATTTACAGTGAATAATCTAAGCCTAACAGGAACATGGAACCCTAACCCTCCAGCCCAGGCAACAATCTATACACATGCTGCTGATAGGAGTTTATCCGGAGCAGCTGTCGCCCTAGCATCTCCCCTGGCCAACCGGTAGCTGGAAGCTCTGTGCTGCAGCAATCCCCCTGCCTCCGATGCCTCAGTGCTCCTGTGTCTCCTGCCACCGCCACTATACGCCTGCACTGAGGCAGGGCCTCCACTGCCTCAGTGCTTCCGTGTCTCCTGCCAGGCCGTCACCGGCCTGTCACTCTTGTCTCCACCAGGACTTCCTGGTGGTGTGGTGGTGACAAGATACAGTAATACTGGAGACGAGTGCCATCATCCTTCGAATCAACTCATCATAGGAGTCCATTTGCTGGAACCCCAGAGATCTGATAATGATGGACTATGAGGACAGACCATCAATATCAAAGGACCGGAAAACCCCTTTAACTCTGTTTTCTGTGCTGCCAAGTACAAATATTTTATATATGAGGTTTTTGTGCTTTCAAAATATTTAGCTCCATTTTTTTTAAAAAGACTTGCAAAGACTCACTCCAGCTTCACATCAGCATACGTGCAATTGTGCATACCTCAGTGAATTAGTCTTTTTTGCGCGCGTGTCAAAATATTTTACTGCACTTTTCTTTACCGCAGGGCCTGTTTTATTGCGCGCAGAACACAAATTCATCTAAGGAGTTCCAGATGTTTTCTTTTTCTACCTGAATTACAGTGTTGCATTTGTGCATTTCTTCACCCCCATTGAATCCCAGGCTAGACACCTTTGGGGTGCAAAAACGCAGAAAGATAAAACACGTTCTATGTTTGTTTTTTTTTACACAACCGAAATGAGCGCGGAACTGTGAATGAACCCATTGACATCAATGGATTCTATTCTCTGCGCTTGCAAATAGATCGGTGTGATGCCGACCTAAGTCAGCAAGGTGATAGATGGGAATCCAGTAACGGTGGGTCTTCTGGCATTCCCACCACATGTGATACATTGTACCATGAACCCCACCACACCAAGACACAGAGGGGATGTGGATAGAAATACAAGCATTTGGAAGATTTATGTGCATTGTGCCATGGTATAATTTCTTGTCCTAGCAGGTTGATTAGTCATCTCCGCATTCGCCGTCATCAACATGGGCGTTTCAGATAATGAGGCTAGAAGCGGAATGTATGCCCAAGATAAGAGTAATAGAGGAATTATAAATAACTGTCCCGCCAATGTATAAAAGTGTAAAAGGCTCAGAAAATGCGCCGTTGACTGATTGGTGAAGCACACGTAATGCAGCCATATTGGGTTTCTGATGGCTTCTTGTACATTTAATATCAAGGGGTGGACTTGGGAATATTGGACTTTTTGGTTTCTCTATGAGTGTATGTGGGGTCACTGTCTTATGTCATGGTGATGATAAGTGGTAAGGAAGAGGGGTGTAAAAGTAACTTTGGCTATGTTTTTAGGATTCCCAGCAGTCCAAACAAAAGAACTTTGATGCTGCCAATAGTACACTGGAGGTGAGCCTTCTCCGTGAATTGTTCTCTACTCTGACCATTGAGCTGTTCTGGAGCTCTTAATGACAGTTATAGCACCTGTTGCCTTTACGAATCCGGCATATTATTTCTGTTATCTGGGAAAACATTGGTTTATGTGAATCTCTCTGTACATAATGACCCAATAATCTTGTCTGCCCTCAAGGTTTTTGCAGAACGCAGAAAAGCCATTTCAGCCACCTTGCTTATTCTTTAATGGCAGAGGAACCTCCACAATGGGCCAATATACCCTAAAGTTTCCAGGGACCTCTAGCCAGGTGCTCTGGATTCCTGGAAGAGTGCTGCTATAAACTGTACAGTTGAAAACTATGGTAAAGTAGAGAGCCATAGGTTTTCCGTCCTACCATTTTCTTAGGCAACAGATCACTTTTGGCCTTCAGCTTTCAGGACGCTGGGACCATACACCACACTTCAGCATCCTGCCGCAGGTAGTGTGGTGACATCACTGCATCGTGTGGCCTGTGCAGAAGAGTCGCTGTGCTTGTCAGGAAGTACGAGTTAGTTGAGTATGAGGTTTAATTTTTAGGGAGCGCTCATTACTTTTTTAATTCGGGCACTAAGGTGGTCTTTATTGCTTTCTATGGGGGCATTATTACTTTTTAAGAAGCACTGGGAAGGTATTATCCGTTTCTAAATTGGTACTTGGATGCATCTTTATCTCAAAAAGGAGCATGGGACATCATTACTTCCAAGTGGTATTATTACTGTCTAGGGGCAAAAATAGGACACTATTACTTTTTAGGGTGAACACAAGTGTTACGTCCATGTGGCGCACTAAAGCGCTGCGCCTCAACGCGAACGCAAGATGTGTCCAAATAAAACTGCAAACACCTCTCATAGTGCTGCAAGGAGCGATTGCACCTCTCTAGGCTAAGATGGAAGGACACTTGAGTACATCCTCACAAACAATTAAGATTATTTTTTTTTGGGCAATTCCAGCAGCAGCAGGACACTACGATGGGCTCCAACATGGCGCCCACATACGCTAACATCTTTATGCGTACGTTTGAGGAGAGATTTGTCTATGTGTCAGCCTGCAGCCCCTGTCCCAGGGGCTGGTGGCCATACATAGATAATGTTTTCCTCCTCTGGGAGGGCTCACTGTCTGAAGTCAATGAGTTTCATGGTTTTCCGAATTCTGTGTATCCTGAACTTCAATTCACGCTTTCACATTCAGATTCTGAAATCCAGTTTCTGGAAGTTTGGTGGTGAAGAATGATACTTTGTTGTGAACTGACCTATACACAAAGGGCACGGATCGCAATAATTTATTGTTATACGACGGTAATCATCCGTCGCCAACTTTTAAATCTTTACCATGGAGTCAATAATTGCGGGTGAGGCATATCACCCATGATGATACCATTGACCTACTCCATCAAGTGTGTGACAAGTTTTCGAGAAGAGGGTACCCGGAAAGATTATTACAAGAAACCATGACAAGGGTTAGATCCTGTACTCTCAGTGGTTCACTGCGAAGTTTGTCTTGAGAGAGGTGCCTGAGAGCACAGAAACGCGCTGCCATTTTATCATCATTGTACTGTCCGCTGTTATCACTGGAATCAAGGATCTGTGTGAATCCACTGTTAAAGTGTTCTGGACATACTTACCATCTTATCTCGTTGGAGTTGATACTTCAGGAGGGATCATCTGCTGGTCGTCCCCCCCCCCCCCCCCTCCTTCTGAGTAGTGCCGCACTTTTATATATTGAATCCTTACATTACTTTTGGTTCTTCTGTACAATCCAGGAGTGCAAGAATGTTTCACTGATATTCTTTTGCATTTCTTCTCTCTGGATAGAGAACCCTCTTGTGTTTTTGCAGCTCTCCCTGTTATCAGAGGATGTGTTTTGTTTAGAAGTAGACTGATAGACGAACCCTGAGGCACTTTCTGCATCTTTACTCTATTTATAAGTGGGGTATCACATGTTGTAATTAAAGGGGTTGTCCCGCGCCGAAAGGTTTTTTCTTTTTTTTCAACCCCCCCCCTCGCGAGACAACCCCGATGCAGGGACTTAAAAAAAAAACCGCACAGCGCTTACCTGAATCCCCGCGCTCCGGTGACTTCTTACTTACCTGCTGAAGATGGCCGCCGGGATCTTCTCCCTCGGTGGACCGCAGGGCTTCTGTGCGGTCCATTGCCGATTCCAGCCTCCTGATTGGCTGGAATCGGCACGTGACGGGGCGGAGCTACACGGAGCCGGCATCCTGCACGAGCGGCCCCATTGAGAACAGAAGAAGACCCGGACTGCGCAAGCGCGGCTAATTTGGCCATTAGACGGCGAAAATTAGTCGGCTCCATGGGAACGAGGACGCTAGCAACGGAACAGGTAAGTGAAAACCTTCTTATAACTTCTGTATGGCTCATAATTAATGCACAATGTACATTACAAAGTGCATTAATATGGCCATACAGAAGTGTATAGACCCACTTGCTGCCGCGGGACAACCCCTTTAAGCTTGAGAAAGGCCAATATGGCCGAAATGTTGCCATTTTTGTATGTGATGGCAGAATAAATTTTTCTATGGATTTGCACCCTTGCATGCTGCAGAAGCTTTTTCTTGTATCTATGGATATTGGCTGGGAGTTGGATTCAGTCTCCTGAGTACCTCGGTTGTTGCATTTATTAGCCTGGATTGGGGTTTATATTGGTGCTGCTGACGCAACCTTCTACGTTTCATAAGGACAGCCCTGCTGTCTTCATCTGGGACCTGGCTATCTCTGATTAGGAACCTGAAAATCTATACAAAACACGGGACACAACACTCTTCACACACACTGAACACAGACCATGACAGTTCACACCTCATGTCTGGCCACCTACACAGACACATAGAACATGTCACTGTTCACACCAACACACCCGGTAATGCCCACCACACAGCACAGGACTGCACATACACCACATGTCTAGCCACCTGCACAGACATACAAGACAACTCACTGTCCATACCTACACACACAGTGATGCATACCTTGTCCAAGTATCCTCACACCAAGGGGATAGGGAGCAGTGTCAGGAAACACCCATCTGACACAGTCATAAGACATCAGACGTCTGGAGGCCGCACCTGTCAAAAGCAAGAGGAGATCCGTATATGATACAGACAAGGACTACAGTTGTCCAGAGTAAGGTTGGGACATCGAAAACCGATATATCGAAATATCGATATATGGCTAATGCTTTGGCGATACTTTTCATCGATATTGTTATGTCCGATATATCGGTAACATCGATAGTTTAAGGCGATATAATATCGATTTGTCCTGTGGTCCGGTGACCATATTTTAATTCTTCACATTCCGCCCTTTCCTTTGTGTTGTACAGGATGTAGTTTTGCTCGCAGCACTAATGAACTTATAAACAAGTTCTAGAAACTTTTGGAAAGTGTCAGGTGACTCATTGTCACCAATCAGGTTTGCTCCAGGCAAAACGACTCTCAGAATAGTGGGGTCTTCGGCCCCTCCTCCACATGTGTTTGTTCATGGCGTTAGACGCAGGCTCTGAACGCTTGTGTCTAACGGGATGGCTGTGGGCAATGCTTTCCAAATGAAAGCATTTCTACATGCAGATGGAGGGCTGCGCTGAACGCACAAAGGTCGCGTCCAGAAAAGGAAACGCAACATGTCGTGCGTTCAGCGTCTAACGCGAACGCAGTGCCCATAGAAAAGATAGGAGACCCATCTAATGCAATTACAATTGCGTTTGGGGCACTGCGTTCCCGTTACAAGGCCCTGCATTGTTTACAAGTCGCCATGGAGACAGTTGGTCCCACAGCAGCAACTTGAAAAAATGCAGGGCATGTAGGCATTATGTCAACCATACCCCAATTTGTACCAGCTTAGTAGAAAATATCTTTCTGTAGTTGTTACTTCGGTTCCTGCAGAAAGAATGTTTTCAAAAGCTGGTGAAATTCTGTCTGCTGGAAGCAGCATTTTGAAGGGTGAGCGGGCCAGCAAGTTAATATTAGATAACGATTATTGGGGCCAATGATGAAAAACTTCTTTTCATATCCCTAATTTTAATATGTTTCATCTTAATTTTTTAGTTTCATTTGTAACTTTAATATATTTTCATTTTTTAGTTTCATTTGTAACTTTAAAGGGGTTGTCCCGCGGCAGCAAGTGGGTCTATACACTTCTGTATGGCCATATTAATGCACTTTGTAATGTACATTGTGCATTAATTATGAGCCATACAGAAGTTATAAGAAGTTTTTCACTTACCTGCTCCGTTGCTAGCGTCCTCGTTTCCATGGAGCCGACTAATTTTCGCCGTCTAATGGCCAAATTAGCCGCGCTTGCGCAGTCCGGGTCTTCTTCTTTTCTCAATGGGGCTCCGTGTAGCTCCGCCCCGTCACGTGCCGATTCCAGCCAATCAGGAGGCTGGAATCGGCAATGGACCGCACAGAAGCCCTGCGGTCCACCGAGGGTGAAGATCCCGGCGGCCATCTTCAGCAGGTAAGTAAGAAGTCACCGGAGCGCGGGGATTCAGGTAAGCACTCTCCGGTGTTCTTTTTTAACCCCTGTATCGGGGTTGTCTCGCGCCGAACGGGGGGGGGGGGGGGGGGTTGAAAAAAAAAAAAAACCCGTTTCAGCGCGGGACAACCCCTTTAATATATTTTCATGTTATTAATAGTTAGAAGTCAATAAATTCAACAGTTTAAAGTTTTAAAAGAAAACTATAATTTTTGTTGTTGATTGTTGCTTTATTACCCCAGACCTGTTTTATTTTTATACAGCATTTTAAAAAGTCGATATTATGACATTTTAGGCACACACAGGGGGCATTATTACTCTTTTGAGGGACAGATAGCATTAGTACTTTGGAAGGTGCACTACCTTGAGTATTATTACTCTGCAGGGACACAAAAGGAGGCATTATTATAAATGTTTGGAAGAACAAAGGAAGCACTAAGAAGAATAACAGTACTGTTTGTGGTATAAAAGATTGCACTTTTACCATGTTGTGCACTATTACTGTCTGGTGCACAACATGGGGTACTATTTGTTTAACACTATTATTTTTGGGCCACTATCTATCGAGCACTATTCACAAGGTTGCTCTCAGTGTCCCTAGCTCTGGAACCTGAAATACTCACAAATTCATATACAGAACCCAAAAAAATAGTGAACTGCAAACTGGACTCAGAGGCAGACATAACACAATGACTAACAAATGCCCAAAACACTCAACTAGCATACCTGCACTCATAAACAGATGGAATAGATATGGTACGAGGTATTGGTTCATATATTCGGCAAGACATTTAAGCCCACAAACCCACTGACAAGGGTCTTCGCTGTCTTGTGGGTCCTACTCTCACAAGACAACTTACCCCATGAATCCTGCCTGCAAACAGGGTGATTGTTCCAATGGGGACGGCCCCACGCTGGAACTTAAGGACCTAACTCTATGGTAAATAATCCAAGCAGACAGGACACAGTTCACACCAACACACCAAATAATGTATACCACACAGAACAGGCCTGTTGATACACCATGTCCGGCCACCTGCACAGACCCACAGAACCATGCATGGAAGAAAACACCAGGGTGTTGGAAAACCAGCATCCTTTAGCCAGAGGGGCTGGTATATATGTGCAGCAGATTGGTGGTGATTGGCTGGCTGGAGAACTCCATACCCAGCCAGCTCAATTAGCTCTCACCTATGAAAGTGTGTTCCTGGAAACCCATAATACTACAGGTCCAAGAGCACAACCTAACAGTTACTATAGATATAAAACAAATAGTAAATTGTCCCACCTTGCTTTATGTGCTGCAGCTCTGTTCCTGTCGGCAGGTATACTCACACGCCTTCACGTTGCCATCCGGCTGCTTTGGCTTTAGAGCTCTGTTTGTCTGTCATGAGCACAAGTTTATTTGAATAAAGCAGGAACTATCTCACAAAAGCCGGACTCCTGTATATGGAATTTATGTGTATAACAGTTACTATGTAGAGATAACAACAGTGCTCATGGTGTGGCAATATTGCTTGGCCTTGTAGTGTGGTATGATTGCTAATATTGGTCTTTTTAAGGTGTGCTTTATTTAAAAATACTATGCAGATAATATTTAATCAGCATATGTTCATAATATTTGCTCCTGGTATAGCAGCAACAATATTATACAGTATGATAATATATAGTTAAGTGAGTGAGTTACAAAGTGTAAGTAAAACTTGAACACTGCAGAATTAAATTTTGTGTGAAGCTTAATGATTCCAAAGTGGAAACGATCCGCTTCAAAGATGGCGCACATCAGTGGAGAGTGAAGCATGTTCAGGTAGACCCTCAACATCCAGAAGTGAGATCAGCATTAACCAAGTGAGGACCTAGCTATCTCTGATTAGGAACCTGGAGATATGTACCAAACACAGGACACATAACTGTTCACACACACTGAACACGACTGTTCACACCTCATGTCTGGCCACCTGCACAGACACACAGAACACGTCGCTGTGCACACCAACACACCCGATAATGCACACTACACAGAACAGGAGCCTCACTGAGAACTCACATGCATATAGATAGTAAACCATAGCTATTCCAAGTGTCCTCACACCAAGGGGATAGAGAGTCAGCCACCAGGCTGACATACAGGGAACAGTGTCAGCCATCATCCACCTGACACACTCATAAGACATTAGACGTCTGGAGGCCGCACCTGCCCAGGGATAGGGAGAAACCTGCAGGTCCATGCACCTGTGCTGTCACCATACTGCACACACTACTCGATGCACGCACCCCAGAACGCAAGGAGAGACAGCAGGTGTCCAGACCGTCCTCAGGGAAGGAGAGAGACACTTCAGACCAGCATGCATAACATCAGCTCTGAATGGGATTAACACAGAATAAAGCACTAAAATGACCAGCATCTACTACCAAGAGATGCTGGTATTTATGTGCAGCAAACCAGAAGGGATTGGCTGGTGGAGAATACAACACCTAGCCAACACAATTAACCCTCACTTGTGAAGCTGTGCTCATGGAAATCTGTAGAATGACAAGTCCCAGACACACAACCCAACAGCTCCCTATTCTCCGGACATGGCTCTATGTGACTTCTGGCTGTTCCCCAAGCTGAAAATAACCTGAAAGGAAACGGATTTCAGTCCAGAGAAGACCTCATGCAGAATGCGGTGGACCAGCTAAACACCATCTCAAAAAAAGCGTTTCAGCAAGGCTTCCAACATTGGCAGAAGCGTTGGGAGAAGTGTGTGGCTGCCCAAGGGGACAAGTTTGGAGGAGATTATTGTACGATTGTTGTATCTGAATACATATCACCCTAGCTAATTAGGTCAACATACGGTTCATTAGAAGACTGTGAGACCAAATTAGCATGTCAGAATCACAGGATAGCTCCCACCTTTTAAAGACCTCTACAAGAGAGGCTGGAGGAATAGTGAATGAAAATGTTAAAGAGCCAATTGCCTTTGCCTGTATTGCAAGGGTAAGGGTCCATTTACACAGGACAACTGTTGGACAAATGATGCCCGACACTCGTCCCTGTGTCTCCGCGCTCCTACACAAGAGCTAGCAGAGCAGGCTGGTTCACAGAGCTGCCAGCAGGGGGGGTGGGGCAGTGCAGGAGATTTCTCTCCTCTCACTCCTCCGCCACTCTTCATTCACATAACACAGCGGCTGTTCACTACTGAACGGCCGCTATTTACACTGAACGATGTGTCAGGCGTCATATGCCTGACAGTCGTCCCGTGTAAATGGACCTTTAGGGATATCTTGTGAGTGACTGTCCTGTGAAGCCTGAAAACTCCAGCGCCTATGGCAGGTAGAAGAGGCACTTGCACTATCCACCACCTGATATGAATTTGAAGACAAATGCCATATCTCCTATCTCCACCTCTAAGGATAAACTCCTGAACCATAATTTATGGGTGATCTGATCCAAGCCGCATTCTCTCAGCATCACCACCTTTAGACTGCTTATACACAGAGAGAGAAGTCATTCACCTGAGCGAACGAGCAAACAATGACACTGCTCAGGCGTTCAGTTTAAACACAAAGATTAATCTTTTATTTTTTTTAACAGGATCGTTCAGCCCGCTGTACTAATGAGTGAGAACGACTGACGATCGATGTTTGAACCGAATGATTAGCGAATGAGCCGACGATGATTTTCATACTTGCATGAAATAAACGATAAGCAAACAAATTTTCGTTCAGCAGTTGGCCGTGTTTGCACTGAACGATTATCAAACTCAAATAATACAGTGATTTTCTTTTTAGACGATATTGCTCCTTGTAAAGGCACTCTTCGCTGAAGATATTCCCTCCAGTAAAATCTTTTTTCCTCAATGACTGATAAGATGAACATTCTTAAAGGGGTTGTCCCGCGCCGAAACAGGTTTTTTTTTTTTTCAATCCCCCCCCCCCCCCCCCGTTCGGCGCGAGACAACCCCGATGCAGGGACCTAAAGAAAAATCTGCACAGCGCTTACCTGAATCCCCGCGCTCCGGTGACTTCTTACTTACCGGCTGAAGATGGCCGCCGGCATCTTCTCCCTCCGTGGACCGCAGGGCTTCTGTGCGGTCCATTGCCGATTCCAGCCTCCTGATTGGCTGGAATCGGCACGTGACGGGGCGGAGCTACACGGAGCTACACAGAGCCCCATTGAGAACAGAAGAAGACCCGGACTGCGCAAGCGCGGCTAATTTGGCCATTAGACGGCGAAAATTAGTCGGCTCCATGGGAACGAGGACGCTAGCAACGGAGCAGGTAAGTGAAAAACTTCTTATAAGTTCTGTATGGCTCATAATTAATGCACAATGTACATTACAAAGTGCATTAATATGGCCATACAGAAGTGTATAGACCCACTTGCTTTCGCGGGACAACCCCTTTAAGCTCATCTTGGGTTGAGGAAAGCTCTAGATCTCATTACATTCACTTAATGGTGGCACTTCTTGGCTTGGAATGTAAAAGACAATGTGGCAATTTGCCCCCATTGTGCTCAAAACAAAGGATTTCACCAAGAACCTGCAGCATTACTTCTTCCACTACCTATGGGCTAATGCCCGCAAACAGAATTCTGCAGCAATTAGGTTCTATTGAACCTAACCTGCCAATGCCTACATGAGGATTTCTGCTGCGGGAAATAAATCGCGGCATGTTCTATTTCCTGAAGATGTATGCCACGGGAGGTCTCCATTAATATAGTATTACTGGAGATCGCTAGAGGGCGCGTTTTGTTTACCACCGCGGTACTCCCGCGGTGGAAATCCGCAACGGCTGTGGGCAACAGCCCTATTTCAGATAGACCGCTATCTCTACATTGTCTATGAGGAGTTCAGTTTATTTCCAAGTTCTGGTAAACACTTTATATATAACTAGAAGTCAAGGTAGACTTTACCTCTATCTATCCATCCTCAATCCAGCGGTCAAACAGAACAAATAAACAAAGTTTTGCAGAACTTTCTTAGAAACTTTATTTCCTCGAGGCAAGATAGCGGGATGAACTTCCTTGGTTAGAATAATCACAATGGAAAATCGTCACAAACATCAACATTTTTCATTGGTTATGGACCACACCCCAAGGTGTTCTGTATTCTGTGCTATCAGGGTACCCTCAACACAGGAGGGGTATGAAGAACAGAGCGGTCCAGCCGTGTTCTGCTTCCCCCGCTTGGAGCGCAAGATGATCTTTCAACATTTGTAAAGGTTTCTGTAAAGATACACAACAATTATGGCTCAAAAGACATCTTTTCAGCGATAATCGTTGTGTCTAAACCAGAATGACACAAATAAATGGCACAGGTCTCTACTTCAATTTCTACCCAGTGACAATCCTTGGCTTTCTTCCAAGCATGTAGATCTCAAGACCTCCTCTGATGCATCTGCCCCTCAATTCTTGGGTCTATGTAAAGTCTTAAAACAGACCAGTACTGTGACTCCGTATTACCTCTTCTTGGTGGATACCCAAAACTTTTCATGTCTCTCTGCTCTCAATCTTAATAGTTTCTCCAGGAAATCTGCAACCTTTCTTGTAACTCCATCTGATTCTGATGCTGCGTATGAGATCAACGAAATCCTTGACATTAAGAAATCCAATGGTGGCAAATTATTCTCATTGACTTATGTGGTCTGGTAGAAGGATCCCCGAGTCCTCATCTGTAAATTTCATCAAGAATCAATTTCTCCACAAGCCAAAGAAGGAGGAAGTACTTTAAAGAGACGCCAGCTTAGTGCTGTGGCTACCAGACATGGTCTTCTTGGCCACCACTCTCCTCTTGCATTGCGGCCTCTCTGCACCTGTGTTGGCTCCTGACCTCTTAAAGAGCCATTGTGCGCTACGTGTCCCTGACTCCATCCAATGCAATATGCCCTAGCTTATATTGGGGTCACCTCCATTGGGTCCTAGTCTGATCTGTGGTTTGTTTTTGCTTCTTACAGTTTAGTTTTTCAACCTTGTTCCCTTGTCTGCTGCTTGTCACATCTCTGCCTGTGACTGAACTCCACCTTTCTTGACCCTTGTTCCATCTGACTGTAATACCTGTCTACTGTCTTAGTGCTGTGATTTGGAGGTTTCAGCCATTGTAAACAAAGACTACTCCAGGGCTGGCGACTCAGGGATACACTTTGGTAAAGTTCATACCTCCGTGAAGTGGTTATGAGTGAAGAACTAAAAATCCCATAGACTCTACCCACTCGTTTAGCCCTAAGCCAAATGCGTCAGTGACACAGTGGGTCTGCATCTTTAGTCAACCATTGTTATATCACCCAGTAAAGTACAAAATCCATCTAGTTCCTGTTTTCAGGGATCAAACCTAGAAGCCTACACTGATCAGTCATAACTTCAAAAACACTGGCAAGTGCAGTGATCAACATTGACTATGTCATTGAAGTACTCAAGCATGGGGATCTGAGTGACATTGACAAGAGCCAAACTGTGATCATTCAACGACTGGATCAGAGGTCTTGTGGAGTGTTCCTGCTACACAGTCATTAGAACCTACCAAAAGTCATCCAAGGAAGGACACCCTGAGACAGGGTAATGGGTACCCAAGGCTCATTGACATGCATGGGGGGTAAATGCTAGCTGTGTGGTCCAGTCCCACAGAAGAGATACTGGAGCACAAACTGCTGAAAATATTAATCTATATATATAAAGACGAAAGCCCTCACTGACTCACTGACTCGCCAAAAATTCTCTAACTTCCCGATGTCGTAGAAACATGAAATTTGGTACAAGCATAGATTATGTCCAAAATAGGAAAAGTAAAGGGGTCCCAACTCAATTATTCAATTCTAGTGCAAAAGAACTAGCGTCCAAATTTTACGTACGGATTCTAATTCTTTCACTTCCCAATGTCATATAAATTTGAAATTTGACACGGGCATTGATTATGTCAGAAATAGGAAAAGTAAATGGGTCCCAACTCGATTATTCAATTCTAAGCGCGAAAGAATTAGCGTTCAAATTTTACGTACAGAATCTAATTCTCTCACTTCCTGATGTCATTTTATATAAAGGAAACGTGACATGCTTACCTCCACGTGGTGTTTCCTGGGTAACGCAGAGAACTATGCAAAATGGTGAACATATTTTTTTCCTTGGTATCTCTAAAGTAACGACAACTTCATAAGATTTTCCGTGTGAACACCAGATAAACACCAGTACCAAATTAACTCGGGCGAAGCCGGGTATATCAGCTAGTGTTGAATATAATGAAAAGATAGCAGAAAGCACAATGCATAGCAGCACGCTGTGTATGGGGCACCATAGCCAGAGGCAGTCAGAGTTTCCATGTTGACTTCTGTCCACTGCCAAGAGTGCCTACAATGGGTGTATAAGCATCATAGCTGGACCAGGAAATAATGGAAGAAGGTGGCTGACCCGATTACATCATGTGGCTAGCTGGTGTGTGCGTCACTTACCTGGGGAAGACAATATCAGATGCGCTATGGGAGAAGGCAAGCCAGAGGCAGTGAGAGGCTCTGAGCAATGTGCTGCTGGGAAGCCTTGGATTGGCATTAACATGGATGTTACTTTGTTATGTAGCTCCTACCTAAACATTGTAGCAGATCAAGCGCTCCCCTCCAGCGGTCCGTCCTCATAGCTGTGGCTTCTTTCATTAGGATATTGCGCCCTGCCACACTGCAAAAGGTTTTCAGGAATGGTTTGAAGGACATGAAGAAGAGTTCAAGGTGTCTCCAAATTCAAGTCCAGTCGATGGAGCCCCACCTCATAAGGGTGAATACCCACTTGCTTTTTTCTTGCGCGTTTTTTTCGCGCGATTGTCAATGTTCTAATGCTAAAAACGCATCGCAAGTTTGTGCTTTGTGATTTTTGTGCGATGCGGTTTTAACTTTAGTAAGGCTGCCTGTCCGCGGGCGGGCTTGAATTGCGTTCCCCGCGGTGATAATCCGACAGCGGGGAACGTAGTAAAAGCTCTCCATAGCGTTGTTATGGAGAGAGCTTCCCCCCCTGTCCATGAGCAGAAAATCATTGCGATTCTCCGCTCGCAGGTGGCAATTCTCAGCATGCTGCGCATTTACCGCGATTCTCCACGGTCAGCGTATCTGTCAGATAGGCTGATGGCAGAGATATATACCGCAACGCCCGTGGACAGGCAGTTAAAGTCCCATTGACAATCGCGTGACAAAAAGTGCAAGAAAAACGCAAGTCTGCAGGCGCCCTTATTCAGAGGACTCAATAGATCTGCTGCTAATGTCCTAAGGGCCAAATCCCCTCAGGGCACCTTCAACGGGTCAGAGCAGTTCTGAGGAAAACATACAGAATATTTAAGGTTACGACTGATGGATGTATACATGTATACACCTCTGTGAGCGGAGCTCAATATCTTACAGAGTGGAGGAGGCGGGCAGGGGATACTGAATGATGCTGGGTATATGGTTATACATGTTCCCTGTCTGTATAGTGCCAGGCAGTATGCTGGTATATATGTGCCCATTGATGGTATACAGTGCCAGGCAGTATGTTAGTATATATACCCGGTGATGGTATACAGTGCGGGCAGTATGTTGGTATATATGTGCCCGGTGATGGTATACAGTGCCAGGCAGTATGTTGGTATATATACCCAGTGATGGTATACAGTGCGGGCAGTAGGTTGGTATATATGTGCCCGGTGATGGTATACAGTGCAGGCAGTATGATGGTATATATGTGACCGGTGATGGTATACAGTGCGGGCAGTATGTTGGTATATATGTGCCAGGTGATGGTATACAGTGCTAGGCAGTATGCTGGTATATATGTGTCCGTTGATTGTATACAGTGCGGGCAGTTTGTTGGTATATATGTATACACTGTGGGCAGTAGGCTGGTATATATGGATACAGTGTGGGCAGTATGTTGGTATATATGTGCCCGGTGATGGTATACAGTGCGGGCAGTATGTTGGTATATATGTGCTCTCCTGGTATTTACCCTCCAGCCTCTGATTACATTGGGGGTTGGGATATCAGCCAGGTGTGATCCTCTCTACCTGTCCAGGTGGGCTCACTATCTCTAGTTAACCTTTTCCCTCCTGGGGAAGCAGATAGTGAGGGTCACATATGGGATGGGTCATTACCATGTCCTACAATGTGGGAGCTGATAGCAGAGAGCACTATCTCACACAGGTCTGTATCTGGATTTAGCTCCGCCCTTGTTTCTGCAGTGTTAGGGGGGTCTAAACAGACCGTTCAGCTGATGCTGTCTGCCTCCCAATCAGCTTTAGGTATGAGTACTCATAGACGACGCAAATAGACAGCCACATGCACCATGGGATTGCCAAAAGCGAAGTGAAGTTTATTCAGCAGAGTTACAGAAGTTATAGAGGAAATCTGTTTACGTAATGATTTAATTACTGTGCATGTCCAAGGTCGCTGGACATCTGGAGGAACAATTAATAATACTTCTTTCAAAGACATCTCCTACATGAACAATATATCAACACTCGGTGACAACTGTATCAAAGCAAAATATATCCTTGAATAATTTTCTCAGAAAAGTTTCTCAGAACAGGATGACATGGGAAAGTACAGATAAGACATGTGAGAACAAGATTCAGGGTCATATAGAGAGAGAAAGTTAGATAAAGTAAAAGTTGAAGGAGAAATTAAACGTATTTTTCTTTTATTCATTTGAGACAGGAGAAAATCTAGAATTAACCCCTCACATTCCCCCATTTGGACATAGGGTCCACCATCATGCTAGGTACGTTCACCCGAGTGGTGCCAGCTCCTGCCAGATTCCCTAGAGTCATGTGGTGGTCCCAAAGTCCATCTGGGTTAAAGTTTAGCAAAAGCCTTTTCCCTACAACATGTGATACAAGACATGATTAACTTTAAAGCAACATATATGACGAGCAAAATCATCACTACTTGAAATATACTTTGTAGGATTCCCATAAACCATCCTCCTGGACCAGAGAACCAATTGGCAGGGTTCAAAGAACTAAATGTGTTACCCCACCAGCTATCCCGGGTTTCTGAGTTTTCATTTGTCCATGTAAACAATTCTTTCGGCGGAACAGGAACAGCCAGGAAAAGAAGACTAGTGGCACCAGGTGCGTGTGCGCAGGTCCAACAGTCTTTCACCTGTGAGGTGTTTAGTCCATCTATCAGTATTTGGTGGTGTCTAACAAAGTGGTTCTAGGCATTGTCATTTTGCACCCTCTCATATGGGCGAAGCATGGAGTGAGGAGTCCAAAAAGTCCAACAATAAACAAAATGTCCTTCATTTTCCTTCTCATAGGGAGGGCAAAGCAGGGCGTGAAAAGTCCCATTAGTCCCAAAACAAGCAACAGTTCCTTCAACTTTCACCGAAGTAGGTGTGGTCAGCAGGACTTGATAGGGCCCCTCGAATCTGGGCCCTAGGGATTTCCGGACACGCCTCTTTACGACCACCCAGTCTCCAGGTTGCAGAGAGTGTGATCCCTCTAAGTTGTCTGGGTCTGGAATGGAAGAAAAGACTAGATTCTGTGTTACTTTTAGTTGGTCACACAGGTGCTTTACCTATCCGGCTACTGTGTCATAGCCCTGCTGTAAGGCCTGTGGATGATACAGCCCCAATCTTGGCATAGAGCCAGACAAAACTTCTTTTAACTTAAGCGTACCATTTAGTCTTTTCACTTTGCCTGAACTCTGTGGGTGGTATGGGGTGTGAAACGCTTGCTCCACCCCAAGGGCTGACATCACCTCTTGCATCACTTCACCTGTAAAGTGTGTACCTCTGTCACTCTCAATTGTCTCTTGTACCCCAAATCTACATACAAGTTCTGACACAAGTTTAGTCGCTGTGCATTGTGCGGTGGCTTTGGACAGATCCACGCACACAAGGACGTACTCATACCTGCCTGATTTGGGAAGCTGGATGTAATCGATTTGTAATCTCTGAAAAGGATACAGTGGTCTGGGTGTGCACTTCTGGGGAGGTCCTTACCACTTGACCTGGATTGTGCAGGGTGCACACTTCACATGCCTTCACATATGCCTTCGCCAACCTGTCGAACCCTGGAGCATACCACACCTTGTCCACAACAGAAACCATGGCATTCCGAGAGGCATGCACTTTCCCGTGAGCTAGGATGGCGAGGTGGGGGTAGGCAGCCGCTGGTTAACACACTCTGTCTCCCAATTTCCATACATCTACGTACCTAGCTCCTGCCTTGGTCCACTGCTCCACTTCATCCTGTAGGATGCCAAATCCCACATCAACAAGAGTGGTGGGACCAACATCCAACCTACAGCACAAGGGGTCTTGCGTCCTGTCCAGGAGAGCTGCAGCCTTGGCTGCCCTATCCTTGCTCTCCGGTGACTGCCCCTGCATGTGTGCTTTAACCTTTATTATGGCCACCTGTTCTGGCAGCATGATGGCCTGCATTAATCTACCTACTGATACACCATTCTTAATGGGCTTGTCTTGTGCCGTGGGAAAGCTCCTGGACCGCCAGATGGGTCCATAATCGTGTGCAATACGAAAGGCGTACCTGGAATCAGTGTAGATGTTAGCAGTGGTACCTTCTGCAATCGTACAGGCCTCAGTTAGAGCACGGAGCTCAGCCTCCTGCGCTGACGTGTGACGGCAGTGGTTTTTGTACAAGTATCTCATTCAGTGTGACTACTGCAAAATCTGTTACAAACCTTCCTTCGTCATTCAGGTATCTGGATCCATCCACAAACAGCTCAAACTGGGGGTTCTGCAGGGGCTTGTCTGTGACATACGCAAACCCAGCCATTTCCTGGGCCATAAGGGCCACACAGTCATGCTGGCTTTCGGTGTCAAATGCCTCCTGCTCGTCAGTCAGGGAGTTGTAAAATAACTGGTCCCCTGTACTTACTCCCCCATTTGAATCTACGTCACCTAATGGAAGTAAGGTGGCTGGATTCAAGGTGGTGCACCTTTGGAATGAGATGTTCGAGAAGGAATGTACTGCGAGTTCCATTTTTATCTGCCTTGCAAGAGACAGATGACGACGGCTTACCTGAGTCAGGATACCATGTATGTCATGTGGGTTGTAGATCACCATGGTGTGATCTAGGACAAGGTCAGAACTTTTGTCCAGTAGTGCCTGGACTGCTAGAACCGCTCGGACGCATGATGGAGACCCTCTAGCCACCGCGTCAAGATGGGCACTGTAGTATGCTACAGGTCGCTTTTTGTCACCATGCATTTGTGTCAGTACAGCGGTGGCGTACGTACATTTGGAAAGGTTTGTCATAGTCTGGCAGCCCCAGTGCGGGTGCACTGGTTATCTGTACTTTCAGCTGATGGAGGGCTGACTTGGCCTGCGGGGTCAGGGCAAATGGCCATGAACCCAAACAGTCGTACAGAGGCTGCATGGTCATGGAGGCAGAGTGTATCCATGGCCGACAGTATGAGTCCAGTCCCAAGAAGGTACGCAATTGAGCATGGGAGGTGGGAAGTTGCATGTCACTTACCACCTTCGTGCGTTCCGGCGTCAGGTGTTTAGTACCTGGACCTAGGCAGTGGCCCAGGAACACTATGTGAGACTTGCAGAACTGAAGTTTCTCTTTGCTGGCTTTGCAGCCATTCTACTCTGATGGAGGAAACACAAAAGGCTTAGTGATGCATTGAGGCAACTATTTGCGTAAGAAGCACACAAAAGTAAGTCATCAACATATTACAAGGGGGCAGTCCCCTCGGGAATTGGCCAGGCGTCTAATACCAGCTTCATGCATCTGGTGAACTGGGTTTGGGCTATTCTGTGCCCCTTGTGGCAGCACTGTCCAACAGTACTGCTTTCCTCTGAACAAACAAATACTGACAGTCTGGCTGGCCCTTTATACTCTTTCTCTTAATGGGGAACAAAGGGGTATTGGCTGGGGAGACACATTCCTTAAGAGCTTTAAGTTGACATAAAGAAGAGACAGTGTCTGCAATTGCATCTTCCTGGGCATGTGCCAGGGGGTACTGACGGACCAAGGGGCTTTTTCCCCTTCCTTTAGGTAAACCATTACTGGCGGGGCTGACCGTCTGCCGAGGTCCGTCTGACTGGTAGCCCAAAGGAACGACACTAAGAGCTTGTTCCTCTGCGTGTGTAAGACTGAGGACAGGGAGAGGTGTTGCTAGGTCTGCTGCCATCCGACAGAAGGTTGGGTGACTTTCAGACCCGGGGTGTATACGAGCCTCACCGGACGGGTGAAATTCGATACAACATCCCAAGGGTCCCATCACATCGGTTCCCAATATGCTTTCAGGACCTTCCAGCACAAGGAAGCGCGTGAGGCATTGCGACCCTTTAGCGTCTTTTCTTTACTGGAAAAAGAGGGGTGTTTGCTGAAGAACGTATCTCACGCCAATCCCCCATCAGAACCAAGTCTCCCACTTGTTCCCTAATCTGCATTTTTCTTGTGGGAAACTAAAGGGATACTGTTTGACCCAGGGGTGTGTATCCTGGCTTCAGATTTACCATCATAGGGAGCATATTCAATTTCCCTATGTCTGTCTTGGAGGTGGCTTACTATTCGTCAGGACCTGCGGAAAGCTGAGTTTCTGCAGTAGCTATCAAGACAAACACATGAGCCGGATCCACCAAGAGAGCAGTTAGTTTACAAAACTCTTCTGAACTGTCACCTGAGGTCTCAACCCGTACCGATCCATCCGGTGAGAATTTGATGGATGCAGATAAGGCTTGTAAGATATCAGTACAAATAACAGAGACATGAATTACAACAAGGCAGAATAATCGACAAACATCTATCCACATTGGAATATGATATTCTTTAAGCAAATTCATTATTAATCTGATCCTGCCTGCAATGTCTCATCAAATTTGAGAAGAAAAAAAAAAACTTTCCCTAACTGCCCAAGCTTCTCATCCCCCTCCTTTGTAGACAAGAGAGGGATGAAACATTACGTACTTTTACATCATCTAGCTCCACCCCTTCGATACTGGCCGTTTGCGTGTCTCTACTACAGAACATTCTCTCAGAGACAGTACAATACTAACAGCATTTAGCAGTGATACAGACGTCCAACCAATCACAGAACTGACATTTACACAAAAAGCAAAAATATACCTTAAAATCCCTAAATGTTTTCTATTTTTTTTTTTTTAAGACCGTATAATTCACGTAATTCATTACAAGTTTCTTATTTCATCAGCGTTTGTCTTTCTTCTATGACCTTGAATTTTATCTCTCTATGAAACAGACCAATAACTAAGATTTTAGAAAGCGTCCAGAACATTCAGACTTTAAACGACATTAATCATTAGTAATTACAAGAGGTATATTTCTCTGAGGATATGAAACACAGACGGCAGGGGATAGTTAAAGGGGTTGTCTCGAGGCAGCAAGTGGGGTTATACACTTCTGTATGGCCATATTAATGCACTTTGTAATATACATCGTGCATTAAATATGAGCCATACAGAAGTTATTCACTTACCTGCTCCGTTGCTAGCATCCCCGTTGCCATGGTTCCGTCTAACTTCGGTGTCTTCTTGCTTTTTTAGACGCGCTTGCGCAGATGCATCTTCTCCCTTCGGCTGGTCTTGGAAGCATCGGCGTTTTGGCTCCGCCCCCTTTTCGCGTCATCGCGTAGCTCCGCCCCCGTCATGTGCCGATTCCAGCCAATCAGGAGGCTGGAACCGGCACACGTCATGGGGCGGAGCTACGCGATGATGCGTACAAGGGGGCGGAGCCAAAACGCTGATGCTTCCAAGACCAGCCGAAGGGAGAAGATGCATCTGCGCAAGCGCGTCTAAAAAAGCAAGAAGACACCGAAGTTAGACGGAACCATGGCAACGGGGACGCTAGCAACGGAGCAGGTAAGTGAATAACTTCTGTATGGCTCATATTTAATGCACGATGTATATTACAAAGTGCATTAATATGGCCATACAGAAGTGTATAACCCCACTTGCTGCCGCGAGACAACCCCTTTAAACACATAGAAAAGAGAACATGCTAAGCGCTTCTAACAGCGCAACATTTTTCCGCATTTTTAACCCTTGTATTCTTAAAAGCCCCCACAGACGTGAGTGGGGTATAACTTTCTTACACTTGTATGACGGAGACTAAAACGTACAACAAAGATTAGATTACATAACATCAAGACATACAAGACAAACCATAATGGTTATTTGTCACACAATTGTCCACAGATTCTGCATGAACTTTCTTTATGTCACAGAGGAACACAAACTATAAAAGGATTCCCTTTCTCTGATAACCCATTACTGCCATATCTACACTTGCCTCAATCCATCTGTCTAACATACTTTTATCCAACCTTTGACTATCTCTGAATCTTTCCCAAACTTGCTGGTCTAAGACTCCTTTCTCCCAAAATTCTAAACACCTGCTTTTCTCAACAACTTACTACATTCTCTCCCCACGGCTAACTTGCTTTCTCTGTCCTTTGCTATTTCTCTAGCTGATTTCCATATAGGCATACTCCTTGCCCTGTACGTTTCCCATATTGTCTGTTCTTAGAGCCCTCTTATCCCTTCCCTGACTCTATTTTTCCTCTTTTACAAAAGAAGATTTCCCCAGGAGTTACTATTTAAAGTTAGTCCTGTTCTACCTAGGCTTCTCGCAACCCAAAGGTTGTACCTGTATAGATGTCAGTAGGGGGATTCCAGGGCTCACTACTGCCCCTTTAGTAGACGCTTTCTGCAAACCTGTTCCTTTTTCTAAACCGGCGTCTCTGATATCTTTCATGCGTTTTTCCCGTCCCTTTTTAAGTCCTATCTGTCTATATATTTTATAGGCTTGCCTACAAGTGTCCTCCTCTTCCCCCTGTCTATTTATCTTGATGGGTGTCAGATAAGTCTTGGACTGGTCAGATCCCATTTCAACTATGGACTTGTTACTAGTCCCTTCTGCAACTGGCAGGCATACTATATCCCTTCTGCCAAATACTGGCAGGAATACTATGGACTTGTCGCTAGTCCCTTCTGCAACTGGCAGGCATACTATGGCCCTTCTGCCAAATACTGGCAGGAATACCTTCTGCCAGGTACTGGCAGGAATACTATTTGCAATCTCTCTCAATCTTACGGGGATAGTGGGGACCACGGCTCGCCTCTATACACGGCTTTGGTAATCTTATTACAAATTACAGCTAACATTATGGGTCCGGCAGTTAAAGCAAGAATAAAAGCAATAATTTCTACAGCGCACAGCAGACAGCATGGCAATATACACACAAGGGTTCTTCCGTCTAGCACGGTTACTAAGAACACCGTAAATAAGAGGCAGAAGCATCCTATAATACATGCAGCGACTCACCTCCTGTCAACATGGGACTGAAGTCAGGGGAGCCTAGAGCTGGAGTGGCAAGTCAAGGGCTTACCTTACACCCGTGTTTTGTAGATCTGGGGTCCCGTGGCCTCTGATCCGGCTGGTCGTCAGGTATCGGCTGCAGGTAAGGATTTAGCTTCTGCCCCACGTTTAGGCAGCCAAGTTATGTTAGGGGGGGTCTAAACAGACTGTTCAGCTGATGCTGTCTGCCTCCCAATCAGCTTTAGGTATGAGTACTCATAGACGACGCAAATAGACAGCCACATGCACCATGGGATTGCCAAAAGCGAAGTGAAGTTTATTCAGCAGAGTTACAGAAGTTATAGAGGAAATCTGTTTACGTAATGATTTAATTACTGCGCATGTCCAAGGTCGCTGGACATCTGGAGGAACAATTAATAATACTTCTTTCAAAAGACATCTCCTACATGAACAACATATCAACACTCGGTGACAACTGTATCAAAGCACAATATATCCTTGAATAAGTTTCTCAGAACAGGATGACATGGGAAAGTACAGATAAGACATGTGAGAACAAGATTCAGGGTCATATAGAGAGAGAAAGTTAGATAAAGTAAAAGTTGAAGGAGAAATTAAACGTATTTTTCTTTTATTTATTTGAGACAGGAGAAAATCTAGAATTTAGGGCGCCTACCCACTGGCGTTTGCGATTTTCGTGCGTGAAAAATGCAGCGTTTTTCGCTGCATTTTCGCAGCTTTTTCGCGCCTTTTCCGTTAATTTCCATTGACATTCATGGGTGCATTAAAGGGGTTGTCCCACGGCAGCAAGTGGGTCTATACACTTCTGTATGGCCATATTAATGCACTTTGTAATGTACATCGTGCATTAATTATGAGCCATACAGAAGTTATAAGAAGTTATTCACTTACCTGCTCCGTTGCTAGCGTCCTCGTTTCCATGGAGCCCGCCTAATTTTCGGCGTCTAATGGCCAAATTAGCCGCGCTTGCGCAGTCCGGGTCTTCTTCTTTTCTCAATGGGGCCGCTCATGCTGGATGCCGGCTCCATGTTGCTCCGCCCCGTCACGTGCCGATTCCAGCCAATCAGGAGGCTGGAATCGGCAATGGACCGCACAGAAGCCCTGCGGTCCACCGAGGGAGAAGATCCCGGCGGCCATCTTCAACCGGTAAGTAAGAAGTCACCGGAGCGCGGGGATTCAGGTAAGCACTCTCCGGTGTTCTTTTTTAACCCCTGCATCGGGGTTGTCTCGCGCCGAACGGGGGGGGGGGGGGTTGAAAAAAAAAAAAACACGTTTCGGCGCGGGACAACCCCTTTAAGAGAAAAATAAGGACACATATGCAACTGACAGTTCCTATGTTAAAAATTGCAACGGACCGAAAAAAAAAAAACGCAAATGGACAAGAACACATTCTATCCTAATTGCTCTTCAGAAAAAACGCAAAACGCAAAGGTAAAAAAAAAATCGCAAGTGGGTAGGCGCCCTAACACCTCACAGCGGCGCTGCGCGCTCCATGCTGATAAACGGACGGTCGTCTGGTGAAGAGATACGTCCACATTGTCATCCATATTGGCCATCACCTCTGTTCAGACTGACTGTCCGCGTTCTACTATCCGGGCGATGGGTGAGAGATCCGAGGAGCGTCTTGTGTGCGGCGTCCGTCCGGCGCTCCGATGACAAGTTCTCAGGTCAGCTTCACGCGGGGGTAAGTACACGAACATATATGCTGTGTGATGGCACGACGGGCGTTGTGGTTTTTGCGTTCACGTACGTTACTGCGTCTGTCTGCACGCACGTCCTACGCCGTTACATTTAGTTTAAGATGTGCAACAGAAAACGGAAATAGAACACGCTGCGGGCTGGTTGCCTGAATTAAATGCGTGCGCAAAATAATCCGTGTGATCAAAACCAGAATCCGCGGAGAGTCCGAACACGTTCTGCACGCTTAATGCGTTTGTGTGAATACGCCCCGGACGGCGGTCACTTCAGCGCTCGGCCTCCGGGGGGGCTTTTCATTTGTATCTGTTTCTTTTGACTTCCGTTTTTCCGGGCCGCGTAACGCAGTCCGCAGCGCCATACGTCCCGTACAAATACGGATTCAAACAGAAATGTTTCCGTTTTTTCTACCATTGATTTAAATGGGAAAATAATGGATCTGCTTAAAAACAGAAGAGAGCATGGAAGCCGAACCGCAGCCCAAGGCAGGTGTGAACGGCGGCTGGTTCTTGCTGCGGCTCTCTGGGCCTTGTAGTGCCCTCCTACTCCTCATCATCCCCATGTGTACTGGGCTCCGTCCTCGGACTCCTCTAATCACGAGGATGAAGCAGACGGCAGAGGCATCAGGCAGCACAGGGTTAACCAAGAGGGCGTGCCAGTGGGAGGGGCATGTAGTGGGCGTGCCTTGGGCTCACGGTGGGCGTGCTGCTCAGTCAGTCTGGTCCCGGAGCTCGGACCGGAGCGGGCAGGGGAGGATGCTGCCCGGTCGGAGGAACGTGTACGTGCTGCTGGACGTGCTGTGCGTCCTCGTCGGTAAGTAGCACCTGGCTGCCCTCGCTGTGTGCCGGCGCTGCCCCTGCAGCCGTGCCCGGAGCCCCGCGCTCTCCCGTGGCTCACCGCCGGCACTCCTCTCGCTGCTCTTTGTTGTGCTGCTCGCCGGCGGCATACAGGCTATTGGGTGTCCCCGCATGCCGGCGGAGCCCTTTGCGGCCCCGCTGATTGGATATATAGTGCTGTAGGCTGGTATATATGTGCCCGGTGATGGTATGCAGTGCCAGGCAGTAGGCTGGTGTATGTGTGCCCGGTGATGGTATGCAATGCCAGGCAGTAGGCTGGTATATATGTGCCCGGTGATAGTATGCAGTGCCAGGCAGTAGGTTGGTATATATATATGCCCGGTGATGGTATGCAGTGCCAGGCGGTAGGCTGGTATGTGTGCCCGGTGATGGTATGCAGTGCCAGGCAGTAGGCTGGTATATGTGTGCCCGGTGATGGTATGCAGTGCCAGGCAGTAGGCAGGTATATGTGTGCCCGGTGATAGTATGCAGTGCCAGGCAGTAGGTTGGTATATATATATGCCCGGTGATGGTATGCAGTGCCAGGCGGTAGGCTGGTATATGTGTGCCCGGTGATGGTATGCAGTGCCAGGCAGTAGGCTGGTATATGTGTGCCCAGTGATGGTATGCAGTGCCAGGCAGTAGGCTGGTATATGTGTGCCCGGTGATGGTATGCAGTGCCAGGCAGTAGGCTGGTATATGTGTGCCCGGTGATAGTATGCAGTGCCAGGCAGTAGGCTGGTATATATATATGCCCGGTGATGGTATGCAGTGCCAGGCAGTAGGCTGGTATATATATGCCCGGTGATGGTATGCAGTGCCAGGCAGTAGGCTGGTATATGTGTGCCCAGTGATGGTATGCAGTGCCAGGAAGTAGGCAGGTATATGTGTGCCCGGTGATAGTATGCAGTGCCAGGCAGTAGGCTGGTATATGTGTGCCCGGTGATGGTATGCAGTGCCAGGCAGTAGGCTGGTATGTGTGTGCCCGGTGATGGTATGCAGTGCCAGGCGGTAGGCTGGTATGTGTGTGCCCGGTGATGGTATGCAGTGCCAGGCGGTAGGCTGGTATATGTGTGCCCGGTGATGGTATGCAGTGCCAGGCGGTAGGCTGGTATATGTGTGCCCGGTGATGGTATGCAGTGCCAGGCGGTAGGCTGGTATATGTGTGCCCGGTGATGGTATGCAGTGCCAGGCAGTAGGCTGGTATATGTGTGCCCGGCAATGGTATGCAGTGCCAGGCGGTAGGCTGGTATATGTGTGCCCGGCGGTAGGTTGGTATGTGTGCCCGGCGATGGTATGCAGTGCCAGGCGGTAGGCTGGTATATGTGTGCCCGGCGATGGTATGCAGTGCCAGGCGGTAGGCTGGTATGTGTGCCCGGCGATGGTATGCAGTGCCAGGCGGTAGGCTGGTATATGTGTGCCCGGCGATGGTATGCAGTGCCAGGCGGTAGGCTGGTATATGTGTGCCCGGCGATGGTATGCAGTGCCAGGCGGTAGGCTGGTATATGTGTGCCCGGCGATGGTATGCAGTGCCAGGCGGTAGGCTGGTATATGTGTGCCCGGCGATGGTATGCAGTGCCAGGCGGTAGGCTGGTATATGTGTGCCCGGCGATGGTATGCAGTGCCAGGCGGTAGGCCGGTATATGTGTGCTCTCCTGCTATTTACTCTCCGGCCTCTGATTACATTGGGGGTTGGGATATCAGCCAGGTGTGATCCTCTCTACCTGTCCAGGTGGGCTCACTATCTCTAGTTAACCTTTTCCCTCCTGGAGGGTCACATATGGGATGGGTCATTACCAAGTCCTAATGATATTGCTGTGTGAGCGCTGCCCTGACCGGCGCCCCCTCTTGTATGGAGACGGTCTAGCTCTGCCCATCAGGACATCCTGGGACTAGTAGTGCCTCCTCACCGATGTTTCCATTTTGGTTTACAATCGTAAAGAGCGTTCAAAATTGGCCAATAGTAAAAAGTAAACGAACACCGTCCGACCGGCCCGTAAAGCCTGCCGCGGCCGGCGCCTCGTAGACGGGCAATACTACTGACAATGGCGACAGGTGTGTCTATAGGGCCGTCCTGTATATCACCATCCTTCCGGATAGTCTGCGAGGCCGTTGGCTTACAGGGGAGAACGCTTTTACTATAGATGCCCCAAGTTATAGGGGGTGGGGGGTATCCCTTGTATTGGGGTGCGGGGAGTGGACATGAGGGGCCTAGCTATAGGGGCACAGGGGTAGCAGCCACTACCGGGCCTCCATGCTTGCACTATCTCTGCTGACCCTCATGAAGTGGAGGGTCTCCAGCACCAGGATCGCACACCCCATCATCCGCCCCCGTGAGTGCGCCTTGGGTGTAGGGGATATTGGCTTGTACGAGTTCTCTGGCCGCGCTGCTCGCTGTGACTTTTCGTGTGTCACAGTGCTGGAGGTAAAAAAAAACGTGAAGTTGCTAAACCTGATCTACGAGCTGAAGAGCCAATGCAGGTGTGTCCGGGAAGGCCGCTGCGCGCCCACAGGTGTGCCTATACCTGCAGAGCTACCTGTACAACATCAGCTGCTCACTGCCGGACGTAGTATGGGAGGCCGGAAAGATCTCCCCCCGCCAATCTGGCAGTATAATCCCCCGATCCCCGACCCTTCTGGAGGTTGTTGGGGTAAAGTTCTCTTCCACAGAAGTTCTGGGTGTTGGCGGCTACTCATTTGTCTGCTTGCGCTATATCGTAGCACCGGGTCACTTGATATCTACTCGAATATTTGACCATCCACAATACTTGTCCTGTTTGTGACCCCCGGAGGCAGGTAGCGCCGCCGTGCTGTTCTCTACTGTGATTGGAGCCTAACGGGCTCGTACCATACAAATGTAGCACCACGTGTCAGACCTCTGTCCACCATAATGCAGCGGTCAGGCGGGGGATGTCACTGTTCTGATCGGGCCACTAATGTGTGTTGATCTAGCTGGGCTGACTTTCCTGCCGCCTTCCGGGTTGACCTTCGAGCAGGCGCAGCATTTATGATTTTGGCAAGCCTGTTTGTGGGTGGCATGGTGTGCCCTCTACGGGAGGAGGGCAGGCACTGCAAAGAGATGTATTTTACGTGCATCGGTTTATGCGGTGAAGCAGTTGTCTGCGGCTACTAATCATGGTGCTGCTTGGATATTCCAGATGAGCTGCCGTCTGATTGGTCTGTTTTTTGGGACTATTTTCAGTAAGTCGCCTGCATTGTGTGGCGCTGGTGCGCCCGGCTGGCGGGCAGCTAGTATATTGCTTCACCCTACAGGTGTATTCGCACATCATGGCCGTCTCCATCCCCGGCACCGCTGTCCTGAAAGACGTGAACATCAAAGGCTTTCTTCACGTTTTATGCAGAGTCATGCAGTTCTTCGACTTTTTGAATGGCTTCACATTAATGTAAGGCTGCTGCATTTCACATCCAGTAATTTCCGCGCACAAGTTCTTCCCGGTGGCGATACGGATGGAACCCGCGCTTGTTAATAACACGTTGATTTCAATGTTTTCACATCAGTGACTTCTCAATTGAAGAATCTCTCCTTCGTGTTTTGGGGCGACTCCTTGGAAGAATCGCGCATTATTTCCTATGGGATATTTTTAAAAATCGCGCTCATGTCATACAAGTGCGATGCGACTTTTGCCACTGCAAACTTTTCGAAGCGCTTGCCATCTCTTCACGCACGTGAAAATCACAAGTACACGGATGCCAGGCGATCATGCTCACTTCTAGAATCACACGGGTGAGTGCTTGTAACATCGTGAACGCACCCCGACGGCGACAACCGCTGGATCCCTCTGGGTTTACGGCTCATTCAGACTTCTTGCTTTGAAAGAAAAAGTTTCCAAAAAAACTGCCAACTTGATCAAAAAGTTATTCGGCAACGCTGAAGCCTTTGTGGCAGGAACTCCTTGGGCCGCCGTCACACTTGGTGTATTCTCTGCAGGCGTTCCTTAGCAAAAACCCATAGCGGATATGCCACAAAATCACAGCGCCTCAACTGAACGGCAAGCAATTCATTTGCTGCTTCATAGAATCATGGCATGGTAGAGTTGGAAGTTACCTCCAGGGTCATCGGGTCCTCCAGGGTCATCGGGTCCAACCCCCTGCTCGGTACAGGATTCACAGTCATCCCAGACAGATGTCTGTCCAGCCTTTGTTTGAACACTTCCATTGAAGGAGAACTCCCCACCTCCCATGGTAACCTGTTCCACTCATAGATATTAGACAGCGAGGGGATCAAATCTGTATCTCCTCCCTTTCAGTTTCATCCGATTGCTCCTAGTCTTTCCTTGTTCACATGAGGATAGGGCTGATCCCTCTGCAGTGTGACAGCCCTTCAGATATTTGTAGACAGCTATTAAGTCTCCTCTCAGCCTTCTCTTCTGCAAGCTAAACATTCCCAGATCCTTTAACTGTTCCTCACAGGACATGATTTGCGGATCGCTCACCATCTTGGTAAATCTTCTCTGAACTTGCTCCAGTTTGTCTGTCTTTTTTAAAGTGGGGTGCCCAGAACTGGACCCAGTATTCCAGATGAGGTCTGACTAAGGAAGAGTAGAGGGGGATAATTACCTTACATGATTTAGACCCTCTGCTTCTCTTAATACATCCCAGAATTTTTTGCCTTCTGCATCACATTGTTGACTCATGTGCAGTCTATAATCTATTACTATACCCAAGTCATTTTCACATGTGCTGCTGCTTAGCCCAACACCCCCCCCCCCCCATTCTGTATGTGCTTCCTTCATTTTTCTTGCCCAGATGTAGGACTTTCTCCTTGTTAAATACCATTCTGTTAGTCGCTGCCCACGGTTCAAGCTTTTCTAGATCTTTTTGAATCCTCTCTCTCTTCCCTAGTGTTAGCTAATCCTCCTAGCTTTGTGTTGTCTACAAATTTGAGCAGATTCCCATCAATTCCCTCCTCCAGATCATTTATAAAAATGTTGAACACTGGGCCTAGGACAGAGCCTTGTGGTCCCACTTGATACATTCTTCCACTTGGATGTGCAGCCATTTATGACCACTCTTTGAGTACGATCACTCAGCCAGTTGTGAATCCACCTAACAGTTGCCTTGTCAATCCCAGATTTGGCCATTTTTTCAATAAGCATGGTATGAGATACTTTGTCAAATGCTTTAGTAAAGTCAAGATATACTATATTCACCACATTTCCCTGATCAACCCAGTCAGTGATTCTGTCATAGAAGGAAATTAGATTAGTCTGGCATGACTTGTTTGTTACAAACCCATGCTGGCTCTGGTTAATTAATCCATTTTTCTCCAAGTAGTTGCATACATGCTGTTTAGTTATTTTTTTCAGAGATCTTTCCCAGTATAGAAGTCAGGCTCACAGAGCTGTAGTTTCCTGGATCCGCCTTCTTCCCTTTTTTGACAACATTTGCCCTTTTCCAATCTTCTGGGACTTCTCCTGTTCACCAGAAATTTTCAAAGATTATGGCGACTGGTTCAGCAATTACCTCCGCTGCTTTCTTTAGTATCCTAGGATGTAATTCATCTGGAGCTTGAAACGGGAATTCATTTAAGTTAGCTAAAGGCCCATTTACATGGAGTGACGATCATTCAAAAACGCTCAAATGACAGTTTAAGTGATCATCTTTGCATAACTCTGTGGTAGCTAATTAGCTACTTAAGAGTTAAGGCCCATTTACACAGGACGAGTGTCGGGCATTTCTCTCCTCTCGCTCCCCCGCCCCCCTCCATTGAGATAATACAACGGCCATTCGCTACTGAATGGCTGCTGTTTAAACTTCACGATTAGCCACGAGCTGATCGTCCATTGTTTATGCTGCATAAAAGATCAGCTCATCGTGCAGTTTAAACAGCGGCCGTTCAGTAGCAAACAGCTGCTGTGTTATCTCAATGGAGAGGGGTGGGGGAGCAAGAGGAGAGAAATCTCCTGCACTGCCCCGCCCCCCCTACTGGCCGCTCTGTGTGTGAGCCAGCTCTGCTGGGACGAGTGTCGGGCATCGTTTACCGTCCTGTGTAAATGGGCTTTTATGCAGGTGAAGTGGGATACCCTGGAGAACAATGCAGCTGTTTTGAATATGCAAACAGCTGCATTGTTCTCAGTGCTTTTAGTAGGTGTCCCACTGAGAACTGCCAGCGGGATTACAGCTGAAAGAATATCAGCCCCGCCTGCTGAGATATCAGCGCGCTGTGCTGATAAGGCTCATCGTTAATTTCTGGCTGGCTAGAAATGAGCGATGAACAGTGCACGATGGCCGTGCGTTTTAGACGCAACGGTTATCGCTCAAAGGACTGCTTTTGAGCCATAATAGTTGTCTAAATCGGACTTAAGTGTTCCCTCACCATCCCTCTGCTTATAGATAGCCTGCATTCTTGTATTCCCCCAATAGCACAGGGAAGATCAGTTGATGTTACATCTACTTTCTGTGAGAAAACAGATACAAAATAGGAATTTAAAAGGTCATCCTTCTCAACATCATTCTTAACCAACTCACCATTTTCATCTTGTAAGCATCCAATAGCATCTGTGACTTTTTTTTGTTTTTGACTCCCCAAATCCTTTTTATTGCTTTTGGCCTCTGTTGCAAGCCTCAATTCATAATCAGCTTTAGCTTTTCTGACACTTGCCCTACAGTTTCTGCAGACCGCATTGCATTCTTCTTTAGATATTCCCCCCTCTTTCCATTTGATAAACATATTTTTCTTCATTTGTAACGTGTGCAAGTTCTGTGTTTATCTTCAAATTCTCTTTAAATGCTTCCCATCCTTCTTTCTTTTCGGGCTAATGCCCATGGCTGTGACAGACTTTGCCAGCGGAATATCGCAGCCGAGTCCATCACGGTGCCCCCCCAAAGACCCCATACTCTCCTCCGGAATCCACTGTGCGCGTCTCTCCTGACGCACCACTGCGCATGCCCAGTACAGTGCATGACGTGGGCAGGGACGTGTAATCACGCGATACGTCCGCTGTGCGGAAGTATAGCGTGACGGTCAGCTTCCATTGACTACAATGGAAGCCAGCCGCACATATTTCCCCGGCAAATAGAGCATGTCGCGATTTATTTCGCACGGTGGAATGCCGCAGCGTGAACATTGATCTATAAGGTTCAATAGAACCTAATAACTGCGATATAACGCCGCGGATTTCCACCGTGTGAAAGGTGGCGGAAATCTGTCCGTGGGCATTAGCCCTTAGGGATTGTTAACGATTGTGCTTTGAGAATCTCATTTCGCAATATTTCCCAACCTTCTTGGACCTTTCTGTCTTTAAGAACATCCAGCCGTCTTGTTTGTCCAGTTTCTGCATGCAGAAAACGGAACGAGAGATCGGCCGTGTGAACAGGCAGTTCACTTATTACCGACTGCCTGTTTACTGCGAAGGATGGCGGGAGGGAATGATCCTCAACGCGTCTGCACCCAACAGGAGAAGCTGGGCTCATACAGCAGTGTGGGGAATCCGCTTGCAGAGGCCGGCAGCGGATTCCAGCTGTAAAGCCCGGCCATGTAATGTACTGCGTACTCGCAGGCGGCGACGCGCCGTACACCTTGTTTTGTTTCCCATGCTGTCACTTAGTGATGACACGGCTATATCCGTGACCATAGAGAACAACTGGCTTTATGTCGTGAGGTCAAATAGAACCTGCTGCGTTCTGTTTTCTGTGAGTAGATTACGCAATTCCGACCCGCTAATGAAAGCTGAACTGTGTAACCCGATGCATTTGATTGTTCCGTGTAGTATTGGGGATCAATTGTTCGCACTATCCGCCCGTGTGAGACCGGTCTAACGCAGCAGCTTTTCCGGATTTTGCTGTGGGATCGCAAAATCCCTGTACCACCCGCAGGCTGTGGGATCGCAGCGTGGTTGCAGCCTTCCTGCAGAACGGTCGGGCCCACAGCCTGTACCCCCCCCCCCTCCCCGGGTGTCGTCATATTCTACCGGACAACTTTTATGGCATATTCCCCCAAAGCTGTACAATTGTCTCAAAAAACCTCGAGTCTTCAAGCTGAACCTCCTTCTGTCCTCGCCTTCTGTCCCCCGCCTGTGCATGTAATTGGCTTGAGCACTTATCCTGCCGGATCAGTCGGCACGTGACCCTGTTGACAGGTGAAGAGACAAGGGAACATGGCAGATTGTGTTCTGTATGGCAGTAGTAGCAGAGGATGGGCGGCACGTGGATGTGTTTTTGGATCTGTTTTTTTCCCCCCTAATCATTAACTTCCAGCACTTATTGTAAGGCCGGGCTCACACGGGCGGAATCCGTGATTGGCGTCCGCACGGAGGATCCGCACCCATTCACAGGCATGGACTTTAGCCTTCACATTCACGGAAGGTTTCTTCACTAATAGTCGTATTTTACAATCATTTCTGCTACCGGATTAAACATGTTGCAGCTTCTACATATCAGGACATCCAACAACTGCAGTCTGCAGCTTAACTGTTTCAATGACCCATCGGGCATATGGGGTGACAGTAGGTGACCCGCTGATTCTGGGGCAAAAGGCCCCTTCCTTCCCCCTGTTCACATATCGCTGATTTTTTGTGGCTTTTGCGCATTTTACCATTTTCAACTAGAGTTCAATTGAAAGCGTGAAAACTACCGCAGATCCGCAACAAAATCTGCGTCGCGTGATTGTGCCGTAAAGCGATTTTCAAGCATCAACCTACTGGTGGGTCTATCCTCAGGATGGGCCATTAATAGATGAGTGGTGGCGATCTGCCACAGCGCTGTCCATTGTATAGTGGCTGGGCCTGGTATTGCAGCTTATTCCCAATCACTTGAATGGGACTGAGCTGCTCTGGAGTCACATGACTGATGATCATGAGGTGGTGGCCTCTTCACTCAGGTGATCGGTGGCGATCCCAGCCGGCAGACCCCACTGATCAGTGATCGATGACCCATCTTAAGGTTTTGGTCATCAGTAGTCCCAGAAAATCCCTTTAACAAGCAACAGTAGAGAACAAATGACAGCGTCCTAAATGAAGGGTTTGTCTCCCCCTTTTTTCCATCTGTCTCACACGGGCGGATTTGAATTGTGGATTCCGCCGACGATCCGCGGTAGAACACGGGCGTTGAAGGGCAGCATTGTCGAATTTTCCTTTACAATTGATACAAATTGCGGATTCTGCAAGCTGATCAAAAATCGCAGCATGCTCTTTACCGTGGAATCTGCGTGGACGCCCTCCGTTGATGTCAATGGCGGCACGCAGCTCATCCGCACTTCACACTGCTGGTATCCCTGTACTGCTCATGACTGACGGTAGGCCTCCACGATACAGGTTAGTGCCGTACGCCGGCGCCTCCAGGCATGTGAGCTCAGCCTTACCTTGGGTGATTCCAACATCTCTTGCCTTAGGCAAACCCTCTATCCCGCGGCGCAGTCCGCTGCTCGGCACGGTATTCTAGCTGCCCGTAGCATTAGCGGGTAACTTCCCATGGCAGAAACTGTCTGTAATTCACCCCCAGGTTGAGCCATGGGGTGCGAGGGCTGGATACCGATAAGAAGACATGTAGCCAGTGCTCCGAAAAATCTGCTTCTGGGGCTTTAAGGGGTTTCCAGGCAAATATTAGCTGATTGGCTGCAGTCAGCTGATTGGGCGCCCACTGCCAGCGTCACAACACACAGGGTATGGAGCGGAAGCAGTTAGCGCCGTCCCTTGTGTAATGGCTGGTGCTGGTAATTACAGGCACGGCTCTCCTTAAATTCAGTGAAAGTTGCATCGGCCACTACTTAGGTCAGAGCCATCTGCGTCGGTTCTGTAGCCCGTGTGTTGTGGCACCCAGTCGGCTAACCCAAGCACGCAGTGAGATCAGGTGGATACGGAGGTGAGGCGAGGCAGTCATGCTGTTTTTCATCAAAAATTGCCTAACACTCAGCGCTCTGCAGGCAGGCGCATTGTCACGATGGAGGAACCCATCCCCCATTTGCCCGCATGGCACTGAGTGTAAAGCAATTGTTGATGAGCTGCATAACGCCCACGCCTCACCTCCGTATTCACCCAATTTTGCACTTCGCGACCAAAAAAAAAATTGGTAAAGTAAACAAAATCTCACTGCTGCAGAAAATAAGCAAAAAAACTGGAGGTGAACGCGACCTTCCCCCAACGACGTTGGGCGGGATACTGAAGATATCTACCTAGCTACAGAAGCTGGTACTAGTGCCGCTCCGCCAGCAGACCCCTGATCTTTTGGGTCCCCCTTGTTGGCCAATGGCTAATGTATTTGGTTCTTCACCATATTCCATCGCTACAACGTAGCAGCTCACTTTAGAGGTTACGCCACGTACCGCTTACCTACATGTAGACCCCTGCTGGTTAAACGGAGAACATGCAGTCAGTGAAAGGACTGAGAATGGGAGGGTTCATTTACTTAATATAGCGCCATTGTCTTCCCGATAACTTCCCCTCAGGAAGCGATGGTTTCCACAGGAAGGGCTTACTGAGCACAAGAAATAGTTGGGATAGTCTGCGGGCAAGCGTTGCATCTGCCGGGGCCTCCGGAGGACCTGCTGTTGGGTGGTAGACCCTTCAGTCCCTCTCGGAGAACCTGAAGAGTAACATGTTCTAAGATCCTCTACTCTTATCCGTGTACAGTAGCTTCACCACGTCTCGGCACGTTCTTAGGTTTTTGGTCTGTATTCATTCAGCACTATGCAAACGTCCGAGGCCGACTTGGAAAAAAAATGTTTGCAAATATAGTCTTAAAGGGGTTGTACCAGAATTTTTGAAGTTTTCCTGTGAATAGGGGTAACTTGCTGTTTGGAAGGGGTCTCGCTGCTGAGAACCCACCACCCCTCTCCGTGTCCCTTACAGTCTTTACTGCGAGTCGCTGCAGTGAGTAAGAGACTCCTCGCCAGCGCTCCTTCACTTCCAGCGGGATTGCAGAGACCCCCGAACAGCACCAGCTCGGGGATTTCTCTCAGATGCCTTGAAATGAATGGAGTGCTAACCACATGTTCGGCCAGCGCTCCATTCACTGCAGACGTAGAAGCGACCTCCACAGTGAAGTCCAGCAAGACATGGGAGTCTGGCATGGGACACCCCTACTGATCGGCAAGTTATTTCCTCCCCTCTGGTCCGGACTTGTTACTCCGGTTCAACCCCTTTTTAATAGTTAATTTTTGTCAGTTTACAAAATGCAAAGTGAATGAACAAAAGCGAAATCTAAATCCCATCAATATCTGGTGTGACGACCTTTGCCTTCAAAACAGCATCAGTTCGTCTCGGTACACTTGCACAGGTGTAAAACTGGGTGAGAAATAGCCAAACTCCCCAATAGCAAAGGTGATGTTGCGGAAGACAGTTTCACGTCACCAGTCATACACCACGCCTGAGCACAGCAACAAGACACAAGGTGGTTCTACTGCATCAGCGAACTCTCTCGCAGGCAGAGATTTTACAGCAGCGGCTTCCAGCACTCACACCGGGAGAACGGGACATCTTAGTCATCACAACCTGGACAACTCGCCTCCTCCCAGCCCATAACCTTCGCTCGCAGGGCTCAAAGTCAGTGAAAGTGATAGAAAAATCACGGCAGTCTCCATTTTTTTTTTTTTCCTGTTAGTCTCGTGTGACAATGCAACATGCGGTCAGGCGTGCGATGACAATCACATTCCAGAATGTCTGGTGCGAATGTGTCTGCGTGTACTGGGCCCCGCGGTGTACTGGGCCCCGCGGTGTACTGGGCCCCGCGGTGTACTGGGCCCCGCGGTGTACTGGGCCCCGCGGTGTACTGGGCCCCGCGGTGTACTGGGCCCCGCGGTGTACTGGGCCCCGCGGTGTACTGGGCCCCGCGGTGTACTGGGCCCCGCGGTGTACTGGGCCCCGCGGTGTACTGGGCCCCGCGGTGTACTGGGCCCCGCGGTGTACTGGGCCCCGCGGTGTACTGGGCCCCGCGGTGTACTGGGCCCCACATTCTGCACACCTGTCTAAGGCCTTGCACAGTTCTGTAGTTTTATATAGCGAGGGGCCAAACAATTTAATCTAACGGACTACCCCTCCCCCACCCCGATCGGGCCATACATTCTCATTGGCGCTAATTAGTCTCTTGCCGGACAGAGCGGCTGCAGGATGTCACATGTTACCAGTCTTACATGTAACCATAAAATGTTCCTAATTGTTCTACGTGAGCCGAGGGCCTCGAGTGCGGAGCATGAGCGTCACAAGTTGGGCTTCCACCATCGCAGCCCTGCTAGGAAGAACGTGCCGCTTCTCGCCGCACAGCTGGCGGCATCCGGAGGGCTTATTTTTTTTCCTGTTTTTCTTCTTCTTTTAACATTCTATATTGGAGGTTTTGCTGCCGCCGCGCGGGACCACACGTGCTTGTAGACCTAGAAGGCCGCCTGTCCACGGGTGTAGCGATATCCCCGCTGTGGCAGCCGCCACCGGGGGGCACCGCAGCTTACCTGTCTATAATGGTAGGTTCATCGCAGCCGTGATCTGTAACGTGAGCGGAAAAGCGCAAGTGACTCTCCGCTTGTGGACGTTGGGCTGCGCCGTTCATCGTTATCCCACGGAAAGCCTTCACTGCGTTGCCCACGTGAGAAATCGCCGGGGACCGGCTGCCTGAGGAGACCACCTGGCGTAAATTAGCGGATGAGAAGAGATGGCGAGCGGGAAGGAAGGGGACTTCTGCCCTGGATTTAGCGGTTCACCTACTGTCACCCCATATGCCTGTAGAGGTAAGTAGGTGATGGGTCCCTGAAGCTATTGAGCTGCAGGCTGCAGTTGTTGGATGTCCTGATATGTAGAAGCTGCAACATGTTTAATCCGGTTGCAGAAATGATTGTAAAATACGACTATTAGTGAACAAAAACCTCTGGAGGCGTCGCCGGCACGTCGTGAGCTATATATATGGTATATAATTCACACACACTTATATTTAGCTTTTATTAGGCACTCCCAATGTAAATAAACTGTAAAAACAAAAGGCGGCGGCGCGGAGCATCACCCGATCTGAACACTTCCTCCATTATGGTAATACGGTTCCTGTAGCAGCGCGGCTCGCCTTCCAGTGCCTCTCGTGTATATTATGGCGCGCTCCGTGGTGCCGGCTCGCATTGCGGACTACCTGGTATCATTATACGCTACATGAAGCGGCTGGTGGTTCTTCCCGCCCGCAGCGAACGGCTAGCGCCCACCAGGACGGGTCCCGCCCACAGTAATCAGAACACAATTCTTCCTCTTCCTGCCCTCACTGTCTATCACAGCGCCACTTTATATCCGCACACCTTATATCACATAGAGGAAACGGGTTTCTTAGTTTCTCTTTCTTTAAGCTGCCCGTTACAATGTAAATGGCCTATACTGCGGCCGGGGAGGAATTGTTTCCCCTTAAATGGGGATACTTGGCTTCTACCTCATTGGTGTTTTTTTCTTTTCTTTTTCTGGATCAACATGGGGGTGATGGGCTGAAGTGGATGGGTGTGGAGTTTTTCCGCCTAGATACTGTGTTTCTATTCTCTCCTGTTGCGGGCCTGCGGTGCCACACCTCTATCCTCCCGGCGGGCTGCTGCAGCCAATCACAGGCCTCGGACAGGAGAGGCGGAGCTGGAGCTGCGCTGACAGATGAGTTTGGGCTCATTTATTGACATAGGAAGATCTGTGCGGCCCTCTAACATGGTGGGCGCGTTATGTGGTCGCCCGTCTTCAAAGAATGACCTGTTGTGGCGATCAGCTGGTCATGTTAACCCCTTAGTGACCAGCCTGTCCTTTACTTAAGGACCAGGCGATGTTTGTGTTGCCAGAACTCGCTGACAGCCTTAGAGTGGCTTATGTTTGTGGGGGGACGAGTCGTGTGTTTCCATGCCCCCCCCCCCACTCTGGGGTACATATAATGGCCCCTCACAGATTCCACCATTGTTTTTTGGGTCTTGTTTTTATGGCGTTCGCCATTCGGTATAAACGACACCATTTCTGCCAAGTTTAGAGATTCTTTAAAAAATATATTTTACTACTTTTGCGCAATACGAACACGTTTGTAAAGGGACACACCTGAGTCTGCATCGCCGCATTCTGGGGCCCAATGCCCGCGGCACGCACGGATCCCATCTGCGGAGTCCTGCAGCAGTATCCATCTGTGCCTGCGCACATAGAGAGGACAATACGTTTCCTTACCTGTCCAGCTCCAGCGCGAGGATCCACTGTGCCGGCCGGATCTTCTTTCTTCAGCACGGCGGATGTGTCCAGATGCCCCGGCGACATGCTGGATGCTTGCACTGCGCAATTTTTACCTTTTTTTTCCCTCTATTTTATAAATCTCCCGCTGATCCGCGGCACGCCCACAGTGTCGGCTGCAGCTGTGCCGCGGATCGCATATCCCACGAGATCCGCAGAAAAATAGAGCATGCTGCGATTACTGCACACGTGTGCGATCCGCACGGTGGGGAAAAGAAGTCACATCTGCATGCTTTAAATTGGCTGTTAGCTAGGTCCTCATATAAGTGCCCATCCTTCTGGCCAGGAAGCTGAATTCTCTATGGCGGTTGATGGAAGTTGGCTCTCCAAATTCAGCGATGCCTTTTACAGGGATCTACTTTGTCCTTTTTAGGCCGGGGCACATGTGCCAAATGCAAGGCCCTGACGAGGTCCACATTCAGAAGGATCGGCTCTCCGGGAAAAGCACTTGGTAGAGGAGTGCCATCTTGGATTCTGAGCTGCGGCCGCACCACCACCCTGCACAGGTGGCAGACCGCTCTGCCAGCCCTAACAGACACCCGCTGAGGTAGGAAGCTTAGAGCTAAAGAGGTGGAAGGGGAGAAATCAGTCCTAGTGTGGAGAGCGCCACCGTCGTGTGAGGAGGAGCTACCTGTAGGGCTCATTCACTCCAGCGGATGCCCTTTTGGTCTGTATACCCCAGTGCCATTCAGTGGTGTTTAACCTGTGCATAATACTGGGCACAAATATGCCAGCGTGAATGAGCCCCTGTGTGGCTTTCGGTGAAAATGAGTTTGGCACCCCAGCATTGTCTAGGGCATTGAGTCTCAGCGGGCCACGGAAACCTGGAAGACCCCAGCCACGAAGTTCCTGTCAATATACCTACTTTCATTGTGCTTGAGCTCGTGTGTGTGTATGTAGGTATATATATATATGTGTGTGTATATCTATGTGTGTATTTTGCTCACTAGGAGTTCCACATCGTCTACAAGCTGCTTTCGTTAGGCTACAATTCCCGTGCCGCTGACTGCTGGGCTCACAATGCGGCTCGGTCTCCATTGTCTGTCCTTTGAAGTTTGCCTACCGCAAATAATTTGCTATTGGCAGCACTTTGTGCCACGTGACGGTGCTGAGCCGTCTATTATGTTGGGCTTTCAACATATATGGGGTGTAGCTTGTTGTGAGCGGATTGCAGACACCCAGGGCTTCAGTATCCTGGTGGCCTACATAACCGCCTCCACAGCCCGTTGCACCAAGGCCGTATGTCAGGCTGTAGCGTTTATCTCACACGTCTCTACCCGGGGACAGAGCCATGCTGGTAAAACTACTGGGGGACAAACTTTTTTTTTTTAAGTGGTGATTAGTTCTACGTTTGCTCTGGTGTATTAAGCTATAAATGTAAGCGAGGACTCACATCTGCGCTCCGCAGGAAGGGGGAATCCTCGTAGCCAAGCGGCTCCGTCTCTGGACGGAACCAGATGGTGCTGGAGGGTCCCATTGACTATAATGGCGTCTATTCAGTTTCTGCCCGGCTTTTGTACGGAATACATATTTTGGGCCGGAGCTGCGGGGAACGTCTGGATGGAGTCCTGATGTCTGTTCAGCTTTCCCAGTTCTTCTAGGAAATGGTTGTCAGTTACCGCAGTGAGCCTCTAATCGCCATTGGTCCAACCTCTCCAACCATCGTCCTGGTTGGCCACTCCTTCCTCCTATAGCGGGATTATTCACACAAGCGATATTCCAATGCCAGTTCCATCCAATTGCAACATGGACGGCCCTCGCGCGGGAAAAGGGTTGTTTTTTTTTATTTTTCCCCACTCTGAATTTGAAGAATTGCTGCGATGTCTTCTGAGAATAGCGTGCGCCGTGCCGTTTGGTGGTGCGCTGTGACGCACATCGGGCGCAACTTACACTCAGCCATGTGTTTACGGCCTGAGGAAGATCTAGTATCCAAGCAGGCCATGTATTGGATAACGGGGTTGTGCTGCTGCTGCCATCTGCCGCTCTGGTTTATAGCAGGAGGCGCCACATAGAACATATGAGGAATACGTCTTGTTTTGGCAGCCCCAATGAAACCTGAAGTGAGCTGCTGTAATGCAGTGTGAAGGTCCTCCTGCTACGTTAGATCGCTGTGATGTAGAGAATACACTTTCCGGAGTACAGACATTGAGCCAGCAGAGACTTAAAGGGGCTGTCCAAGATATTCTATGCTAAAACCCTGTGCGGTAACAGAACAGAACTCTCGCCTCTCCCGCTGTGTCCTGCGCCACTGCAGTCCCACCTGTTTACGGGCCATCACAGGCTGCTGCAGCCAATCCATCTGTTACAGGCTACAGCAGCCTATGAGATTCAGGTGCGCTGCAGACTTGGACGGTGGCATGGAACACAGCGGAGGGGGGTTGGTGTATGCCGGTTAGGTGTTACTGCTTGGGGATGGGGTTTTAACATGAAATAACGCTGAAGTTTTCAGAATTGTGAATGCAGCTTGGAAACAGTCGCTTTTCTGTGCATTAATTGTACATTGGTTTTTAAAGGGATTGAGCCAAGAACACAACCCTTGTTAATTTGTCTAATTAGGACCCCACTGGAGACGCACCTCTATAACCCAAACAGAGAGGCGCTATCTGGGACGGTTCCTTTTCTGGTGGACTTTGCACTTTCCTGGTCTTACAGGTCGGACAGTCATATAGATGGCCCTTCTGTGGTACCGCGTGTCCTCAGCAGTGGCAATTTGAGTCCTGCGAGCGGAGAATCGCAATGATCCTCCGCTTGTGGGCGGGGGCTGCGCCTTCTATAGCAACGCTATGGAAAGCATGCACTGCATTACTCGCTTATGGATTATCCTCACTGGTAACGCAATGCACTATCATCCGTGGACAGGAGCCCTAAGTTGGCACACGCAATCTTCAGACTACCGAATCCCCACCGTACATTGGTAATGTTACGGTACCGATGCATTATACCTGCTCTTTGATTGGCCAGAGTCACTCATGTGACCAGCATGGGGAAATCGGAGAACACTTCCGTCTTCATTATGTAGGTAGAAAATTGTGGCAGGCATCTTGGAAAGCAGTTAACCGTGACCAGGTGGATTAGAGGGATGGCGGAGAAGAACTTCAGGAATATACCCTCCGGTCCCAGGATAGAACTTGGTCCCGGCTCTGGAGGGTTACTTTACGGTTTCCTTGTTCATGCTTCATGGGACCTCTAATATTCTAGAGCGCTCCGATCCGGTGTTCATCGGTGCAGAAGACGTTCATCCCAGATAATAAGGCGGTTGGCGCACGCTTCAGCTGCTGCCGTATAATCTTGCCTCTGATTCCTGTAACATGTGGTTACGGATGCATCGGAGTCTACAAGTGAAGCCGATCACTGGAGCCGTGACTATCTAGTACCGCATTGCCGAGAGTCCCTGGAAGCGGCGGCCCTTCTGCATCATCCAGACTACTGGACCCGGTCGTCTTCTCCAGTCCCAAGCCGCTTGGCCTCTGATATGTTGGCGCCATGCCGGTCTGTTATGTTTGTAGACATTTTTTAACAGTTTTTCCAACTTGTCCAAAAAAAGAGGGTGTGGCCTAAATTGATCCAAAAATTAGGACAAATTGCTGTGAATTGTGCCAAAATGTAGCTGCAATTTTTGGAGCGAACCAAGCCAGCTAATAAGTGGTTTAAACTAGACAGACTTATCATTCAGCAGAGGAGACGGTTTACTAAAGCGGTCTAAAAGTCAGGCAGTGTAAAGGCCCGTGTAGACCTGCCGATTTCTCGCGCGAACAATGTCGGCGTTCGCTCGTGCAGCCTGTTTATACATTGTTGCCTTGTTCAAAAAAGAAATTGTTCAGTTGATTAAGTAAACGATCAGTAGTTACAGCGAATGTTTATAACAGTGAACGATCCAACAATTTCGATGCCTCCATAACATGGACGATAAAGCAAATGATTGGTCGTTGGCTGCATATACACACGGGGATTTAAAAAAAAAAAAATAGTTCCATGTAACGGGGGACTTAAACCCCACTGGGTCAGATTGATCAAAACTATCTGGAACTGTCGTTTTTGTCCATAGCAACCAATCGCAGTGCAGCTTTCATTTTACCAGATCTGAACTCTGATTGGACGTCCATGTATTTCCCATCCGGTCCAGGAGTCTGCATGCTATAACTGATACTTGGCGAGTGAAAGAACTGGTAAACCCACAATACAAGCGGGTAGATCATGTTGGGACCCCCCGTTGGTGGTGATTCCGGATGTCTCCCTGCGTTGCAGGCTGTTGTACGCACTCGTCACTGATTGACCTGATGGCAGTTGGGTTTGTCCGCGGGGCCCTACAGTCATGTCTTTGTGTGAAGCTTGCAGTAAACAACTAGATTGTTGTGTTAAAGTGCTTGCTGTTTGCTTTGGGTGCTGGAACAATACATCCACCTACATATGGAGATTACCAGGGAGCTCTATGTTTACCCTCTTCTCCAACTAGACTTGCAGTCAACAAGCACTTTATCTATAAGCGAACCTGTTATGTTGGATCTCCACAAACTTCCTTATGGGCCTGAAGTATGAGGGAGCGGGGTTTGATACTGACGGGATCCCTCGTCCCAGCACTGTCTCCTTATGGAGTTGCCATAGCGAGCTCTCCCATTCATCTCTATGGCAAAGCGTGCGCACAGCCGGCTAAAGAGAGCCACGCTGTGTGTGCTCTGGAGCTTCGCGGGGGCAGGGCGCTAGCGTGGGGAGAACCGATGAGTGTCCAACAAAGCTGGGCGATGGGCAGGGGGTGGCTGTGTGGCTGGCACTGGGCCAGGACAGGGGGCGGGCTGTGCGGCGGGCGCTGGGCTGCGGGGGGGATGCCTGCGGCGGGCGCAGTAATGCGTCACAGGTTTTGCCTGCTGTCTTCAGTGCTGCTTGCACACGGCGTGACGCCTCTGGTTATTCACAATGACTATAAAGTTTCCTTGTAATGAAGCAGCGGTGGTTTCATGTTCCTTCTCGGTAAGTGCGGTCCAGCCGGCAGTACATGAAGGACCGCACCCGCAAGTATTAACCCCCATAAGGATGCCGCGATGAGCCGCTGGCCTGTCGCACTCTGGGGGTCTCCTCTGTATTCCAGTCCCTTCCATGCTGTACAGACCACCGTCTGACATTAACAAGGCAGCATTAGAGAACCTTTGGTTTCTCTTTCACATCAGTCCCATGATGCATCAGTACAGCATTGGCTAGAGCTTTACCATTTCTGCCCGCTGAGGGGACCGTTTAAGTATGATTTCATTCTGGATTTACCAAAATAAGCTAGAGACCATAAATATTATACAGTCCGGAGGATGAGCGGTGATCTCCTCTATTATACCTGTGAGATCATCCCTGTGATAGTGTCTGTGTCCCTCCTTCTAGTCTGTTTCTGTGGTACGATCCATGAAACCACATAACCCCAAGTAGATGCGAGCTGATCAGTCTTGAGCTCACATGACCATCAGGCGGTGCGGCTTCTGTCTGGGCGCTGTGGTGGCGCCTCGCTGCAGCTGGGTGTAAGGCCTGTCGCTCAGCACACTGCCAGGGGGTGGGTACTGCCACACAGCTTATACCTGGGCGATGGCGACTTTTGATCCCCCGCAGCACCCAGAGGATACGGTTCTTAAAGCCAGTGCGCATGTTATACCGCGATGCTAACTGCACACCGCCCTCACACGACCGTAAAAGTGACCTTACAGGATAAGGAACTGCAGAAAAGGTCAGTTACAGGTAGGAGTGACGGCGCCAATACGTACAAACACGTGGGATCTCGTCTCCATGTGCCAAAACCAGCTGAACCAGCTAAGGAGCGCAGACCTGCCCAGGTAATCCGCTGCTGCGCCCTGTTCCTGCATTTAACACCTCAACAACCTGGACGCTCCTGTGCTGGCGTAGCCTGCAGATTGTCGCAGCCGTCCTACTAGTCCACGCGGCAAGCGGAATACACATGCAGTGGCAGCTGCTTACAGCGGTTGTCCGCCGGTGCCGCTCATATCCGTTGAGCCCTCGGTGCCGATCAGGGACAATGGCAGCTAAGCGGACACCATTAGTCAGCGAGGTGCGCGGTGGTCCGCCATCTTTATTGAACAACTCAGAGACTGTAAATCGGGGTGCAGCAGGTCGGGGTGTACGGTGGAAACACTAACTTGAGGCCATTAGGCCTTCACATCTGCGCTGGAGTTTGTGGTCGGAGGTCTCGTCACCGATCCGGATGAAAAGCCGCAGCTTGCAGCGCTTTTTTCTTCTGTTAAAATGGCGGGCAGCAGTGTGGAAGCCGAACGGACCCCATTATAGTCAGTGGGGTCCGTCCGGCGCTGTTCATCATGAGAATGCATGTAAATCAAGTCCCTACATACGGCATGTGGGAAATACTGGTAATTCGTACACGTGACATCCGCACCAGATTGCGGATGAGATTCTTAATTTGTGCTAATTCGCAAGTTTCTTCAAATTGAACTTTTTGCAGATTTTTAAATCTCCAACTTGTCACTTTCTGTGGGGTATTTCACCCCTTTTGATGTGGCGCGGTGAATACACTATAAATCTGTTACACGTGCGGATCTTGATGAGGATTTGCCATAGACGTGCGGCGGAACAATCCCGCTCCTGTGGACTAGGCAATAAACCTTAAGCCGCCTACGATGACTGTGCTGCGGACTGAGGGCCTGCGCGGGACTATGTGGGGGGGGGGGGGGGGGCTGCGCGGGTCGGGCGGGCCCTGTGCGCTTCATCTGTGTCAGTGTACAGTATGACGGAACATTGTCATTCTTGCAGGCCTAATTCGTCATATGATCGCTCACGCACTTTTTTCTCTCTTCCGCAGCGTCCATGCCATTTATTATTATGACACTGGTGAACAAGCCCTTCAAGCGCGGATTCTACTGCGATGATGAGTCCATTAAATATCCGTACCGGGACGACACGATCACGCACGGGCTAATGGCTGGCGTCACCATTTCCTGCACCGTTATTATTGTAAGTATGGTCGGCCTCGTGCTGCCAGTATTCAGCCGGTTTCACATCTGCGCCGGTCGGAGGTTTCAATGCTACGAAATAGCGGGAGAAAACGCGTTGCAGCACTCTCCTTCTGGCTAAAAGCTGAGCAGAAGCCAAGTGGACTATGTTGTGGTCACTGGGTCCGTTCAGCGCCGTTCAAGATAATCGTGCGCCTTTTATGCCCTGTGCACAAAACTCGCACGACTATTCTTTTTATTTTATTCACACACAATGTATCGTTCGCGCACAGCGATGCAAATTTTAAGGAAAAATGTGTGGCGGAAATTGCACATTCATAAGCGTGGAAGCTTCCCCACCCGATCTTGCACCACCTGTGATAGTAGCCTTAACCCCTTAATGACGCGGCCTATTTTGGCCATGAGGACACAACGATTTGGGGGGATTTTAATCTCCACTTTCCAGAAGTCATAAGTATTTTTATTTGTCTGTTGACGCGGCTGTATGAGGGCTTGGGGTTTTTTGGTGATTAACTGTAATTTTTATTTCTACCATTTTGGGGTGTATATGGCTTTTTTTGATCGCTTTCATTGTGCTTTTTTGGGAGGTAAAACAAACAAATGGGGTTTTGCCTCTGTTTTTACATTTTTTACTGCGCAGGATAAATAGTGTGCTCCGTTTATAGTTCAGGTCGTTACGGACACGATACCAGATATATTGGTGTTTTCTTAAATAAAAAAAATATATACAAATGGGGAAAATGAGCAAAAGGTTTTATTGTGTTTTTTTTTTTTGAATGTGTTCTTTTTTACACAATTTTTGTTTTTTTACACTCTATCTCCCTCAGGGGACCTGAACCGTAACCGCTCTGATCGCTATGATAATACATTATAGGACGTCTGCACTGCAATGCCTTATTGCTTGTAATAGTGATTATAAACAATGGCAAGCCTGTTGCCTTGACAACCCGTCAGCCCTCCACAATTGCATTGCGGGGGGCCGATGACCTCATAGAGGCAGTGCCCTTCCTCTCTGAACTCTTTACATGCTGCGATTTATGTAATCGTGGCATGTAGAGGGTTAACAGCGGGGGTCGCTGTCATGTATTCCCCGTTGTTGCAGCTGGAGGCCGGTAATCGGTAACAGTCAGCTCCCGCTGCAGGATGGCACAGCCTCCCTTCTGTACCCATGCCATCCAAAGGGCGTACGTTTACGTCCTGCTGCGTTAAGGGGTTAAAGACCAAATCGCTCTGTAAACGTTAGTAACTGTGACGTTTGTGTCCTCAGATCACTACCGGGGAGTTGTACATGGTCTTCTCGAAGCGCCTCTACTCCCACTCCGAGTGCAACAACTACGTGGCCGTCCTTTACAAGGTGGTCGGAACGTTTCTGTTTGGCGCCTCCGTCAGCCAGTCCCTCACTGATCTTGCGAAGTACATGGTAGGACGTCCGCGCCCCAACTTCCTGGCTGTGTGCGACCCCGACTGGTCGACTGTCAACTGCTCCGGATACGTGACGGAACTTGAATGCCGTGGAAGTTATGCAAACGTAACGGAGTCCAGGTGAGAGCCGCGACCGTTCTCTGTACTTAATTCTATGGCGTGCCAGCCCTTCATCCCGAGGGCCACATCAACCTGGTTGCCTTCAAAGGCCCGTTCATTAGGGCTCGTTCACACGGGTGTCTTTTTGCCCAAGCACAATGAATATGCATAGCTTTGGTCCGTGAAAATGTGTATTTTGTGGTCCAAAATGTCATCCGCGGGTGTGAATGATCCCTACATGTAGCTCCTCCTCACACGGCAGCGGCGCTCTCTGCACTAGGACAGGTTTTCCCGGCGTCATCCTGACGGCAGACATGGAGGTTGCACCTTGACCTTGTAGGGACAGGAAGCAAGAGACTTCAAAAGGCTCCTCCTGCCTCCCATTCACCAGTGCTTCCTGTCCCTACAGGGACATGCAAGAGGTGCTCCCTCCAGGGAGCCACAGGATAACAGCGGGATTGACGGTCCACGGGGCGCTTCCCCTCTCACCTTCTTTCCAGTAAGGAAATCTTGCTGACAGTGGGGCTGACGGTCCAAAGGGCTGCTTCCCCTCTCACCTCCCCTCTGGAGAGTCAGCGCGGTCCGGGGGCACGGCGGGCCACAGGTCTGACCGCCCGGGGTTCACCACCGCAAAGTGCATCGGAGCGGCGGACCAGAGGTCCTTGAGTCCCCTCCTGCTTCCTACACGGGCTTCCGTGCAGCATTTCAGCCGGGGAGAGCGGCGGACCATAGGCTCAGATGCCTCTCTCCTCCAGGCATGCCGGCGCGACCGCACGCAACGTCGTGGGGCGGAGCCAATGACGCGGCGTGACGTGGTGACGTCAGATGCCGTCAGCTGACCCGAAACAGTGGGAGATTTAAAAATGGAGACCCCCGGCAAGCTTCCACTGACAGCACACCTTCATAGAAGGATTACTCTGTCTGCCTGATCCTGTCTACACTTCTGGCAAATATGACTACAAAGGAATCAGAGATGGAAGCCCTGCAAACCGTAAGTGTGACTTGCTGCGGGGATGTTATGCCCAGGGATTTAGCATTGTGTGGGGTTTTTCCCTTATGTGCATGCATGTGTCTTTTGCAGGACAGGGAATCCACCCGGTCTAAACAAGACCTTAGGAAAAAATACAAGAAATGCGCCCTGTGCCTTAAAAAATTAGACGAGGCGTATAAAAAACCGCTATGCCAGGACTGTACCTCCAAGATCCTGACGGATGAACAGGCCGCATGCAGGGATATTAGATCCCTAGTCAGGGAGGAGGTCCGGGCATCGATCTCCAGCCTCCCCCCAGCCCAGCGGGAAAGAAGGGCCACTAAAAGAGCGAGCCACATACCGCTGATGAGCTCAGACTCTGAGCTATCCCTGGGCGACCTGTCAGATGGCGAACTCTTGGACCGTCCCTCTGACACCAAGGATGAGAATAAGAAGTACTATTTCTCATCCGGGGACCTGGATGACCTGATCAGAGCCGTAAGGGATGTGAGCATCTATGAGGAGGTCCCCAAGGTGGACGCACAAGTGGCCAAAAAGACAGCCCTGCCATTTGAGGACTCCTCATCTTAAAGACCCGATGGACAACAGGGTTGATGCCTTGATGAAACGGGCCGGGCAAACAACGGCCTATACGCTGGAGTCCAACATCGCAGCGACTTCTCTGGCGAGGTCGATGTTCCTCTGGTTAGGGGAACTCGACGACCAGATTAAACAGAAGACCCTCAGAGAGGCGTTACTGGAATGCATGCCTTTACTAAAATAAGCAACAGGCTTCCTGGCAGACGCATCCGCCAAGTCCATAAGGCTGGCGGCCAGAAGCGCCGCATTGTCCAACATGGCCAGGCGGGCAGTCTGGCTGAAAACGTGGAAGGCAGATACGGCCTCCAAAGGAAGATTGTGTAACATCCCCTTTCATGGCCAGCACATTTTTGGCGCGGATTTGGAGGAGATCCTAAAAAGAGCTACCGACAAAACCCATAGTTTTCCGGATCAAGCAAGAACGGGATTTCCCTACAAACGTCAGCCATCCTTCAAGCCATACCGGGGCAAAGGAAAGACGGGGCGCTGGTCCTACCCCAAAGGAGGCAGGGGTAAGACAAAAACAACCCCTACCCCTTTAGAAGAGTACCAGGTGGGGGGGCAGACTATTGAACTTTTCCCGAGAATGGCATGAGATTACAGATAACCCGTGGGTCCTGCAGCTCATAGCCCAGGGGTACAGAATAGAATTCTTCACCCGGCCCCCCAATTTCTTCAGAGTCACCTCCACACAATCCCCTGCCATGCAGGACATCTTTAAAAATGAAATCTCTAAGCTGCTGCAAATGGGGGCGGTAGTTCGGGTCCCCACAGTAGAGCAGGGCCAGGGATTCTACTCGCCTCTATTTCTGATAAGAAAGCCAAACCTCAGTTTCCGGATGATTCTTAATCTGAAGGGCCTGAATAAATTTATTACCTACAAAAGGTTTAAAATGGAAACAGTCAGGTCAGCGGTAACCCCGATCGAAAGAGGGGACTTTGAGTACCGTCGATCTAAAAGACGCGTACTACCACGTCCCAGTCCTGCCAGAACACCATAAATACCTAAGGTTCGCCATCCGAATAGGTAGCCGGGTACGCCATTTTCAATTCCAGTGCCTACCCTTTGGCATCTCTACGGCACCCAGAATATTCTCTAAAATAGTGGCAGAGATGGTGGCGCATCTCCATGTAGCAGGTATAAATATCATCCCGTACCTGGACGACTTCCTGGTGATTGCCTCCTCATCCAAGATCCTCAGAGACAATACTAGCAGAGTCATTTCTCTGTTTCAGAGATTGGGGTAGATAGTTAACTTCCCCAAGTCTAGTCTTCTCCCCGAGACACGGAAGAGCTTCCTGGGGGTACAGATAGACTCAGTGTCACAGACCTAGTCTTTGCCTCCACCCAGACAGGAAAGTCTTAGACTGGCAGCACAGGAGGGCGGCCAGAAGAAGCAAATAGCAATTAGGGACGCAATGAAGCTCCTGGGCCTCATGACCTCCTGCATTGGCATTATCCCTTGGGCCCAGGCACACTCTAGAACGCTACAGAGAGCCATCCTGGGTAACTGGGATGGGACATCCATCTCTCTGGATAGGAGAATGCCCATGTCATCATCTGTCTTAAGGTCCCTCCGCTGGTGGCGGTCAACCGACATTCTAGAAGCTGAGTCCCCATGGGTGGCAGAACCCTTCATCTCTGTAGTAACCGATGCGAGCCAGTCTGGCTCGGGAGCGCAAGTGGGGCAGCGCCTGCTCCAGGGCGAGGGGGGGCCGACGCTGCGTGCCCAGACATCGAATTTCAGAGAACTTAGGGCCATCTGGGAAGCGCTTCACAGAACTCAAGATATCCTAAAGAAGAGACACGTAAAAGTCTTCTCTGATAATGTGACCGCCGTTTCACTTATTCGCCACCAGGGGGGCACCAGAAACATTCACCTGCTGAAACTAACAGCCCGGATCTTCAGATGGGCCGAGACCACGGTACAATCCCTGACAGCGGTCCACCTCAAAGGGTCCCAGAACCAGACAGCCAACTTCCTCAGTCGAAGACGCCTGGACCCCGGAGAATGGTCGCTGAATCAAGAGGAGTTTCGTCTTATTACAGAAACCTGGGGCAGTCCACAGGTGGACCTGTTCGCAAGCAGCAAAAACTCAAAATGCCCCGCCTACTTTTCCCTAGATCCGAGGGACAGGGCCGAGGGGTTAGACGCCTTTTCCCAGAGTTGGGATTTCAGTCTGGCATACGCCTTCCCCCCCCCTTCCCCCATACCCCTGATCCCGAGAGTTCTTCAGAAGGTCCAGCAGAGCAACATCACGCTGATCCTAATCGTTCCACACTGGGAAAAAAGGGCATGGTTTCCGGTACTCCTAAAACTCGCCATCACGGAGCCAATCCGCCTTCCATCCAGGAAGGATCTTCTAGCGCAGGGCCCAGTTCTGTGCCCCAACTTAGAGAGACTGAACCTCGCGGTCTGGATATTGAGGAACAGACGCTACTAAGACAAGGTCTGTCCTCCAGAGTCATCGCGACGTTACGCCAGTCCCGAAAACCCGTGACCTCAGCTATTTATAATAAAATCTGGAAAAGATCCTCCTCCTGGAGGGGGCTGGAAGTCTCCAATCTTGACACTTCGGTGGCGGAGATTTTGGATTTCCTCCAGGAGGGTCTAGACAAAAACCGGGAACCCTGAAAGTGCAGGTATCAGCACTCTCGGCCATTCTAGATCAGCCCCTAGCGGATCATAGACTGATCCGCAGATTTATGAAAGCGGCAGAAAGAATGAGGCCAGTTAGCCGTAGTACGGTCCCCCCATGGGACCTAAACTTAGTCCTCCAAAATCTGCGCAAAGATCCCTTTGAGCCTATCGAGCAGATACCAATTAGGTTCCTCACGTTTAAAACTGTGTTCTTGGTAGCTATCACAACAGCAAGGCGCGTGAGCGAGCTCCAGGCCCTATCTTGTAAGACACCTTACCTATTAATCCAGGACGATAAGGTCATACTAAAAACAGCCCCCTTCTTTCTCCCAAAGGTAGCCTCAAAATTCCATAGACAGCAAAAAAAATTATTCTCCCATCCTTCTGTCAAAATCCCCAAAACGATAGGGAAAGAGACTACCATACCCTGGATGTAAGGAGGGCCATTTTATGCTACTTAGAGCAGACATCATCCTTCAGGAAGGCTGACTGTCTTTTTGTCCAATTCCAGGGGCCGGGCAGAGGAAGAGCGGCTTCTAGAAGATCCATTAGCCGCTGGATAAAATCCACCATCCAGCAAGCCTACTCTTCCTGCAACAGAATTATCCCGGAAGGACTCAAGGCCCATTCAACCAGGGCAGTATCCTGCTCCTGGGCAGAGAGGGCTATGGCGACGCCGGACCAAATTTGTAAGGCAGCCACATGGTCCAACCTGCACACGTTCGCAAAACATTACAGGCTGAATACGGACCTCTCCTCTGATCTCTTTCGGGAGAAAGGTCCTACAAGCCGTGGTCCCTCCCTAAAGAGTTAATCTGGTATACTCCATGTCTGCCGTCAGGATGACGCCCGGAAAAGGGAGTGGATTTCTTACCGAAAATTTCTTTTTTCCGAGTCATCCTGACGGCACGTATTTCCCTCCCAAAAGTTCACACGATTATATCTACGTTTATGCGGGCACGAACCAGTAGCCCAGAGGCTCCTATGGTGGACATTTCTGTTTATGCTGTGAATTTGTGCATATTTCCTTTGTTTAATCCGGGTAAGCTACCCTCTTATTGTTTATGTTCAAATAGAACTAACCATGTTAATTTTGTCTCGGAGCAATAAAAATCTTCCCTGGTTAACCACGACATGTCCATGTAAGTAATTTAGAAGACACTGGTGAATGGGAGGCAGGAGGAACCTTTTGAAGTCTCTTGCTTCCTGTCCCAATAAGGTCAAGGTGCAACCTCCATGTCTGCCGTCAGGATGACTCGGAAAAAAGGAATTTTCGGTAAGAAATTCACTCCCTTTCTCCCCTTTCACCTCTTTAGCCCCGAACTTCCTACCTTGGGTGGCTAGAGTGCCGGGTAGGGGGTCGGAGCTGTCTGCCACCTGTGCGCTGGAGTGCAGAATCCAAGATGGCACCTGCTCCCTGTGCCGAACCGCCTCCTCACCAGGAAAAGTGGAGAGCCAGTCATTCTGTGATGGCTAAATCCATAAAGGAGTTTAAGAGGGACTAGACATCTTTCTAGAGCGCTATATTACAGGTTATAGACATTAGTTGACCAGCGGGATTGTTGATCCGGGTCTTACATTCAGGTAAGAACGATCAACGGTTGATCCAGGGATTATTCTAACTGCCATTTTGGAGTTGGAAAGGAATTTTTCCCAAAATGGGCTAATTGGCTCCTGCCTCTTGGTTTTTTTTTGCCTTCCTCTGGATCAACAAGCGAGGTGGAAACAGGCTGAACTGGATGGACATTGTCTCCCTTCAGCCTGGCATACTATGTTACTTTGTATCGAGGGCCACATAAATGAGGTGGCGGGCCGGACTGAGTTTGACACGTGGTTTTATGTGATCTAGGCCGCCTGCACACGGACCGTTTTGCGTTGCAGAATCCCTAGCGGTTGTCCATCTCTGGATTCCACAGCTTTTCTTCTGCATACGAGCGAAAACCAATTGTGGTCTCCACTTGTGGAGGAAAAATCGCAGCCTTCTCCATTTTTGCATGGTTTCCGCGCAGATGGCTTCCATTAAAATCGATGGAAGCTGACTGATCCACGGCCCTTCTGCATTTGACATTGTGGAAAGCTCGCGGCTTCCGTGTCATTACTGGGCGAAGACGTGAGAAAAGCAAGAGTTTTTGTGCCTGTCCAACGGTGAGCCGCCTGCAGTACGGAATGAAGAAAAGAAAGCAGGTACACGCGGGCGCCGCTGCTGCCAGACCCGGTTCTGCATGTGAGATGCGACCCGTCAGTGTGCTGGCGGCCTGAGTTTGTAATATTGTGACTTCTGGTATTTTGGCGTGAAGACTGGATACAAGTGTGAATGATTTAACCACCTTAATGTCTTCCGTCTTTCAGGCTCTCCTTCTACTCGGGACACTCCTCATTTGGAATGTACTGCATGCTCTTCCTCTCGGTTAGTATTGGCTCTCTTACAACACTTCACCTTGTCCATCTCCCTTTATTTCCTGTTGATGCATTATGATTTCTGCTCTGGGTGCAGTTTATCTTTAAACTGACGTTACGCACCAGTGTTTTTGCAAATTGCCTCCACATGGCAAGACTGCAGATTTCCAGGCGGGTTGTAAGGGGTTAATAGTGGCAGTAAATAAACTGTAGTAGAGCAGGAGGTTAGGTCTTCTGTAGAGCACCACGTGCCTCTCCTCCGCTGCGGCTCCAGACTGGGAATCGTGTCAAGTGACTCAACGCTTGTGGAATTAGATTAATAACTGAACGCAGAAAAAGCATCCAGCACTTCTAATATATAAACGGTGTGGAAAGTTCCAGATTCCTCTTATTTTGTGGTAACCTTCCGATTGCAGAATACGGCTCGAGAGATGGATCATAATGGGTCCAATGTTATACCTGAAGACAAAGGGTGAAAAACAGAGCCTTAACCCCTTGAGTGGCGGGTTTCCTACCACCCTGTCGTGCCCACCAGGGCAGGTTTTTTAAAATGGTGTAATCATTGAATTTCAACTAATTTTGCAGTTGCGTCTCAAGAGCCATAACTTTTTCATTTTTCCATTGACATGGCCGTATGAGGGCTTGTTTTTTGCGGGACAAGTTGTGATTTTTTTAAACAGGGGGGAGGAAAAAAAGAAATGGGGAAAAAAGAAAAAAAGGGGCCATGTCATTAAGGGGTTAAATAATGCATTAACTTCCTTCTCTGGGTCATTACGACGCATGGATACCACATGTGTGATTTGTATTTTTGATTTTTTACAAAGTAAAGGGAGACAAGTGTTTTTATTATTTTTTTATAATTTTTTAACTTTTTTTTTTTTATTTTCATTTTTTGTCCCTTTAGGGGACTTCCACAGGGACCCATCAGGACCCCCTGATCACATTCCGGGGTCCGATGGTGACAGCCCTTTACATGCTGCAGTGACAGCCCTTTACATGCTGCAGTCACATAGACTGCAGCATGTAAAGGGTTAACACAGCAGAGATCGGAGGTTTTCTCTGTTCTCTGCTGTAAGAGCTGGTACCTAGCTGTCCTCTCACAGCCAAGCACCAAGCTCTCCCTGCCACAGAGACCATCGGCTTGCTTCTGACAAGCCGATGGTCTCTATTCCAACCTGTAAACAAAACAGGAGATTGCTGGCACATCGGCAATATCTTCTGTTGGTTTTTCAAAGTCCTGCACTGCTCTATGTGGGTCTGTGCAGGCAGAGCACACTGTCACAGCTTGTGGCATTGTGCTCTGCAGCTCCCATAGTGATACCTAGCCCGGAAATCTTCCGGGCTATGTTGCTATGAGCAGTGGAGCTCGGCCCGGAAAATTTCCGGGCGTGCCACTGAAGGGGTTAAAGGGGTTTTGTTTAACTCCGGACTTTTTTTTTTCCTAATCATCATCTTGGAGACCCTTTTTTTTTTTTTAGTTTTTTGATCGGATCTACATTTAAAAATCCAGAAATTCTTTAATTTTCAGACCGACCGCTATAGGCGGAAGCCTCCGGAGCATGCGTACTCACTGGGGCACATAGACTACTGATGATGCACCCTGGAGTGGAAGGAGGAGGAAATAATCAGAAACCACAAACAGTTTAGAAATGTTTTCCAATCCTGCTTCAATCAGTAAAATGTACATTAAACGTTGCGTTTAGATTGTGGCTTATTTTCCTTAAATCTTATATATTGAGTTTTTCTCCAAGTATTTGACTCTCATTATGTCGTCCTCCTTTGCAGTTATATGTCCAGGCCAGGTTATGTGGTCAATGGGCTCGCCTGCTTCGACCCACAATCCAGTTCTTCCTCTTGTCATTTGCGCTATACGTTGGATATACAAGAGTCTCGGATTATAAGCACCACTGGAGTGACGTCCTGGTGGGATTCCTGCAAGGGGCCATGGTGGCCGCACTCACTGTAAGTAGTAAATAGAGATAGGCGAGTAGTGCCTTATGCGAGTACCTGCCCGCTCGTCTCTAAAGATTCGGCGGGGGGCGGGAAGCAGCGGGGAGGAGCGGAGGGGAGATCTCTCACTCGCTCACTCACGCAACTCACCGCTCACCCGCGCAGGCAGCTGAATCTTTAGAGACGAGCGGGCAGGTACTCGCATAAGGCGCTACTCTCTCGAGTAGTTTGCCTGAGCGAGTATGCTCGCTCATCTCTAGTAGTAAAGTCTGCTTCGCTATGACTTCTTGTTGATCCACATCCTTGTACCATCTTACGCCGTCCTCTACGGTTACATCCCCTTTACTCATGCAGGTTTCCTTTCTTTCAGGTTTGCTATGTCTCAGATTTTTTCAAAGTCCGACCCCCTCAGCCATGTAGTAAAGACCCTCTAGAGACTAAACCAAGTCTCCAACTCTGTGAGTCTGACCAAAATCACTTCGGATACCTGGCAGGATCATGATGCTTCTTTGCGCCCCACTCGGCTCCGCCAACCACGTTGTTGAGGTCTTTAAAACTGGATGCTTTTACCCCAGTGAGCTGGCCGCTCCATGGGGGGGCTTGTGGACTGATCATGCGAGTTTCCACAGTTTGAAACGCGTTTGGACTTTCAAAAAAAAAAAATATATTTTGTGATAATCTTGTTTTTCAGCACAAACGCCAAATAATTTTTTTTAGAGAAATAGAAGTATAGAGGGATATCTAAGAAAATGGGTATCGCTATATATGAAATGTGTGACAGTGTGTGTTCTACCCATTTATTATACATTTATGTGCGGATGTTGGGAGAGCGTGCCGTATGACTGGGTTTTTGAATTGCGTGTGCCTAGTCCTGGTGGTTTGTGTTGCAGCTGTCTGCTAGCCTGTGGTTGGCATTGGCTGGGTACCCTTAGTGGGTTGAGCGGGCCCGTTCTGTATTCTAGTCACTACTTCAGCAGTAGGAGGACGTATGCAGAGAGTGCTACCAGATATTAGTGTTGTATGTCTGTGATTTCTCTTTAAACCACTGCTTTACACCTCAGAGGGAAAACCGGAACCCTTGGGGAGAAGTTAAAGGATAAGAACGGCTGTTAACATTCTTGTATATAAGATATGACCTTGTTGGTTTTCACTGTGTATGTATCTTAACTGAGTCTGTGGGCTGTAAATAAAGCAATCACCCCATCCTGATTTGGCAGTGTATGGGTTAAAGATTTCCATGTTCTTGCCTGTTGATTTTTTTTTTTTTTTTTTTAATTTCCCATTTATCAGCTTTGGTATTTCAATCAGTTGCGCACTTTCTTATCTTCACATTTTCCGTGCGCTCCACCCAAAAGCCCCGCTTGCTTCCCTCTTCCTCGTCTTCTGACTGCGTCTTGAAGTGAAAAGAGGAACTTTCTCACCATTTCGGTTTTAGAATTGGTAGTAGAGTTCTATCGAAGCTGAATTTAGTTTACACGCAACGAAAACTTCCTCTGCAAATTCTGCAGTGTTTCTGCATGGAAAACAGACTCAATCCACAGCAATCATTCGGAAAAGCAAATTCCAACGATAGTAGTTCAGTGTAAACATGGCCGCCGACTGAGTGAGGAGTCACTCCTCGTTTTGCTTCAGCTTACCAAAAAAAGTTGCTGGTTGATCAAAAGTCATCCGATGTAAAGGCCTCATGCCCACGGCCGAGTCGGATTCCGCCTGCAAAATATTGCAGCAGAATCAGACCCGGCGCCCCCAGAGACCCTGTACTCACCTTTCCGCACACATGCGCTGGGCTGTGACGCGGTTTCTTGCGATACTTCCGCACTGCTCACTCCGGAGGTATTGCAGGACGGATGGCTTCCGTTGACTAATGCAATCCGTCTGTGCGACTTTGTTTTTGTTTACCATAGCATCTATGGACAGACATTGCTGCGGAATTCACGGCGGGTGTCTGACCGCGATTTCCGCAGAGATAATCCGTCCGTGGGCATTCGGCCAAGGTCTCAGATGTTTGTGTTTTTGAAAGACTAGCAAATGGATTTGTATGGAGATCCCTCTATGTAGGATTCCCAACTAATGAGCAGTCAGTGCTCCGTGTAACGGCCAGCGACGGACTGGCGTTCGTACACTTTGACTTTTCTGAGCGACTATCTGAAGAATAATTGCTTCGTGTAAAGGGGCCTTCAGTGTGATAAGAAACTTGTCTGTCAAGTCTGCCTTCAGAAGACCTACTTCATATGCAGTGCGGCATGACGCTGTGTGCGCCCCGTCGGTCGGCAGGGCGCTGTGTGCGCCAACCATGGATTCCTAAAGAACAGTTGAAGGTCCACATCCAACTCAAACCAGTTTGTTTTTTCACTAGGACAGAACGTTAAACCTTTAGTTAATCTAGACAATTCTAGAGTGGACACAAGTCTGGATATATTTACCACCATGTTGTCCTTCTGTGTGCTGGTAGTAATAGCATCTTTGTTGAACATCTTGTCATGTTGTTGCCATCTTTTTTCGTGTCCTTCCGAGTTTCCTGTCTCCTCTCCGCTGCTTCTGGCTGGGGCATCCTTCCTCTTTGTCCTGATGGACGATGTTTGTCCTAAAGAGGAACCACTCATATCTTCCATTCTGGTAGAATCATCGGTTGATTGGATACGGTTGGAGAGAATCCAAAACGTGCCCTTTGCCTAGTTTGTCTCCGAGCCCGCTGTCTACCTGGTGCAGCATCCTGTATGTCACTAGATCTCACTTTAGACTTCTGCCAGTTAAACACCCGGCCATTGGTGGTGTCCTCTACATTCTGAAACCATTTGGAGAATATTTTAAAAAATCTGACTCCCCTTCATGGCGCGCCAGGATTGGTACTTGCTTTTTCTAGTATATGTCCTAATCTTGTTACATTATTTCCAATATGCTCTTCTCAATGGCCTTTGGGTGATCGATCTCAATTTGTAAGAATTTGATATTGAGCAGTATTATGTCAAATGAGCATTTCTTGACAATGCTCTCAAACTTGGCATAGAAGGCGCTTTTGCTCGGCATCAAGATAGGACGTATGTGTGGGCGCAGTCCTCTAGGGATTCATTTTGCTTTGAAGTAGTCACTAAGTTGTCATATGCAGATGGAGGGAGATAGAGCAAATGTAATGTCTCCCATCGTTTTAAGAGCATCTGCAATGTTGGCAAACAAAGAAACATGCCACCACTGGAGGTCATGGAGTACCTGAAGCACCTTCTCCCGGATTATTATCCATTATCAGTCCACTTCTCTAGCGCACGCTAGCAATGGTTCAAAATTACTATTCAAGATAGGTAAAAAGTTTACCAGCAGCACACAGGTAAATCCACACTGGATGGAACTGAGAATATACAACAGCTACCAAGGAACCCGAACCCCAGTTACCAAGTCAAATCCAGAAAAAGTAGATGGCAGCAGAGCTCGGTGCAAATTAGTGCGTCCGTTTTCTTCCGTGACCAGAATCCACCACAGCTATGTTGTGACCCTTCTGGGTACACAGTGGAACAAGTGTTTTATAACTAGCAGAAACCATTACAGATAAACCAACCATACGAGAAGCAAACACTGTGATCACTTAACTATTAACACCATGGATGGCGCTTGGAGAGATCAGTTCTGACACGCGTGTAATGCATAAACTGGGGTCTTGGGGCATCAGAGCACAGGCGTGGGATTTACTACTACCCATGCCGTGATATTACAACCCGCATGCTGTGTACTTAATGTTACAACGCCATACGTCACAGTCATGTGATTGCAAGCCATATCATCCCTGGAATGCGCAGGCGCCCTGTATATACAGTGCTCCACTCTAAAGGTATTAACCCTTCATATGTTATAACGTAAAATGTGCTCCCAGATGCTAATGGATCTTCACAACTTCACTGATCCTTTACAGCATAACCGGTATATAGTCCTATATTTCAGACACCATTATAAAAACAAAATTCCAAAGGCCAATTAAATGTATTCATATCGAAAGATAATGTAGATAAAAATATCCAAAATGCAAATGACCGGATAAAGCCCACGCATTTGTACCATAAACCAATATAGGGATACCTGGATGTATTTCAAAGACTGTGGGAATACTCCCTTCATAGAAGATATAATGGGCAAACATAGAAGATATAGCTATATAGTGTGTCTGTTTATACCAATAATGTCAGCTCCAATATATATTTACTAACAATCCTAATGCCAATCTGTATCAATGTGTACATGTTCCCCTTAATTTCTATTGCATATACCGGGCTAGTGAAACCATTTATAAACCACTCTATAGTCCAGTTGTCTCATATGGCGCAATCATACCGAGGAACCACATATGCATGGTATATATCTAGGAAAAACACCCATATGCATGGTATATATCTAGGAAAAACACCCATATGCATGGTATATATCTAGGAAAAACCCCCCATCTCTATATGTACGCTATAAGGATCATTCTGTCACACAAGTTTTAGATCCACATAAAAGGCTTCAATCCCGCTGAATCAAGGGCCACTGCTGAGTATCCTGGCCATAACCGTTATATATACACGTAAGTCCAGGACCATAACCCCCCCCCCCTTATCAGTGCCTTGTTAAAAATGTGTCTGGTTTGCACTTAAAAGGAATTCTGCAACAATCTCATCCATGTCTGTGCCTTGTCATAACTGTGTATATGTGTATGTGTCTTCGGATCTATTCCATTCTAGCCTGAAGAAGAACCTGGAGGTTCGCAAGCTTGCTGTAACATCATGTATGTTTGTTAGCCATTAACAGGTCTCATATCTACAAGATGACTTGTTTTCTCTTGCTGGGAACAATCACATTTGACTTTACTGGCGACACCGGCCCAAACCTTTGTTTTCATTATACCTAATGGAGGATACCAGAATGTACCGTACAAGAATGGAACTAAAACCTCTTCGGAAGAAGTTGGCACAACTGGACAGCGACATTTTCTTTTTAACCAGATGCAAGAAGGAACATTTAATTCCCAAAGGACTTTGCCTGAAGAATCTGCCCACTTACAATACTTGTTATGCACATCATCTTTGCTACAGGATTTCTGAGACTACGAAACCACTTTATCATCGTCTTCTACAGCAACAAGAATAAGGCCCTTGTGGAGATACAAACTTTAAGGAACACGCTTGTAGAGGATAGAAACCTGGAAATGCGACACTATTATACAACACTACAATGCTGCCTGATTAAGAACAAGGAAAAGAGACTTCGACTCCGAGCAGACCTGTATCCAAACACTGAACAGGAAGCACCGCCCCCTGCCCCCCAGTCCAGTGTGGGCCTGTACCCAAACATCGATCAGAAATACCCTGAGTCCAGAGCGGGCCTGTACCCAAACACTGATCAGGAACCCACTCCCTACCCCCCCCCCCCCAACCACCCAGAGTAGGCTTGTACCCAAGCGCCGATCAGGAACACCCCCGAGTCTAGAGTGGGCCTGTACCCAAACGCCGATCAGGAACACCCCTGAGTCGAGAGCGAGCCTGTACCCAAGCGCCGATCAGGAACACCCCCGAATCTAGGACGGGCTGTACCCAAGCACCGATCAGGAACACCCCCGAGGCTAGAGCGGGCCTGTACCCAAGCGCCGATCAGGAACTCCCTCGAGTCTAGAGCGGGCCTGTACCCAAGCGCCGATCAGGAACACCCCCGAGTCTAGAGCGGGCCTGTACCCAAGCGCCGATCAGGAACACCCCCGAGTCTAGAGCGGGCCTGTACCCAAGCGCCGATCAGGAACACCCCCGAGTCTAGAGCGGGCCTGTACCCAAGCGCCGATCAGGAACACCCCCGAGTCTAGAGCGGGCCTGTACCCAAGCGCCGATCAGGAACACCCCCGAGTCTAGAGCGGGCCTGTACCCAAGCGCCGATCAGGAACACCCCCCGAGTCTAGAGCGGGCCTGTACCCAAACGCCGATCAGGAATCCCCCCGAGTCTAGAGCGGGCCTGTACCCAAACGCCGATCAGGAATCCCCCCGAGTCTAGAGCGGGCCTGTACCCAAACGCCGATCAGGAATCCCCCCGAGTCTAGAGCGGGCCTGTACCCAAACGCCGATCAGGAATACCCCCGAGTCCAGAGCGGGCCTGTACCCAAACGCCGATCAGGAATACCCCCGAGTCGGGAGGGGGCCTGTACCTAAATACTGATCAGGAACCCCCTTCCTATCCCTCCAGCAAACCATTGGCCTACTTCCGCTCTATTGATGACATCATCTGGACGAACCATGAACAAGAACTAATAAAATTCCATGAGAGATTCAATGCATTTCACCCCACCATAAACCTGACATTAAGCTACTCGTATACAGAAATCAACTTCAAACAACTTCAACATTTCAAACAACTCAATAGACATCCCCATACCAGAAACCGAGTGATAGACTCACATACCTCAGATGGGACAACTTCCATCCTAAATACATCAAAAAGTCCATTATCTACAGCCAGGCCATCAGATACAACCGGTTCTGCTCCAACCCAAAAGACAGAGAGGAATATTTATACCATCTTAAGAGGACATTTCTAAATCAGGGTGACCATCCCACCTCAACTGATGACCAAATCATCAGAGCCACCAGGATACCCTGAAATCAACTACTCCAATACACAGAAGGAAGAAAACAATCGTCTGCCTCTAATAGTGGCCTACAACTCACAGCTAGAGGTACTAAGGAAAACCTCAAGAAACTCTATCGTACCCGACACAAGGATGACCGTCTGACCACCATATTCCTGGACCCTCCACTTCTGTGGTACAGGCAACCTCCTAATTTGAGGAACTTTATAATCAGGAGTGCATTGTCCTCCGACACACAAAAAGGAAGTTATCCCTGTAATGTGAGGAGCTGTAAGACCTGCTGACATGTACGGACCACGGACAGGATACATATATACACACACAGCAGGACTATAAGATCCCTGTAATGTAAGGAGCTGTAAGAGATGCTGACATGTACGGACCGCGGACAGGATACATAACCCCAACACACAGCAGGACTATAAGATCCCTGTAATGTAAGAAGCTGTAAGACCTGCTAACATGTAGGGACCGTGGACAGGATACATAACCCCAACACACAGCAGGACTATAAGATCCCTGTAATGTAAGGAGCTGTAAGACCTGCTGACATGTACAGACCACGGACAGGATACATAACCCCAACACACAGCAGGACTATAAGATCCCTGTAATGTAAGAAGCTGTAAGACCTGCTGACATGTACGGACCGCAGACAGGATACATAACCCCAACACACAGCAGGACTATAAGATCCCTGTAATGTAAGAAGCTGTAAGACCTGCTAACATGTAGGGACCGTGGACAGGATACATAACCCCAGCACACAGCAGGACTATAAGATCCCTGTAATGTAAGGAGCTGTAAGACCTGCTGACATGTACGGACCGCAGACAGGATACATAACCCCAACACACAGCAGGACTATAAGATCCCTGTAATGTAAGGAGCTGTAAGACCTGCTAACATGTACCGACCGCAGACAGGATACATAACCCAAACACACAGCAGGACTATAAGATCCTTGTAATGTAAGGAGCTGAAAGACCTGCTGTCATGTACGAACCGTGGACAGGATACATAACCCCAACACACAGCAGGACTATAAGATCCTTGAAATGTAAGGAGCTATAAGACCTGCTGACATGTACGGACCGCAGACAGGATACATAACCCCAACACACAGCAGGACTATAAGATCCCTGTAATGTAAGGAGCTGTAAGACCTGCTGACATGTACGGACCGTGGACAGGATACATAACCCCAAGACAGCAGGACTATACGATCCCTGTAAGGTAAGGAGCTGTATGACCTGCTAACATGTACCGACCGCAGACAGGATACGGATCTCCAACACACAGCAGGACTATAAGATCCCTGTAATGTAAGGAGCTGTAAGACCTGCTGACAGGTACGGACCACCGACAGGATACATAACCCCAACACAGAGCAGGACTATAAGATCCCTGTAAGGTAAGGAGCTGTAAGACCTGCTGACATGTACGGACCGCCGACAGGATACAGATCCCCAACACAGAGCAAGACTATAAGATCCCTGTAATGTAAGGAGCTGTAAGACCTGCTGACATGTACGGACCGCGGACAGGATACATAACCCCAACACACAGCAGGACTATAAGATCCCTGTAATGTAAGGAGCTGTAAGACCTGCTGGCATGTACGGACCGCGGACAGGATACATAACGCCAACACACAGCAGGACTATAAGATCCCTGTAATGTAAGAGGCTGTAAGACCTGCTGACGTACGGACCGCGGACAGGATACATAACCCCAACACACAGCAGGACTATAAGATCCCTGTAATGTAAGGAGCTGTAAGACCTGCTGACATGAACGGACCGCAAACGGGATACATAACCCCAACACACAGCAGGACTATAAGATCCCTGTAATGTAAGGAGCTGTAAGACCTGCTGACATGTACGGACCGCGGACAGGATACATAACCCCAACACACAGCAGGACTATAAGATCCTGGGACAGTCACATGTTCCAGGTCCAAGGTTAAGGTTGGGACATCGAAAACCGATATATCGCTATATGGCTGATGCTTTGGTGATACCGTTCATCGATATTGTTATGATCGATATATCGGTAACATCGATAGTTTAAGGCGATATAATATCGATTTGTCCTGTGGTCCGGTGACCAGATGTTCTCTCTTTACATTCTGCCCTTTCTTTGTGTTGTACAGGATGTAGTTTTGCTCGCGGCAATAATGAACTTATAAACTAGTTCTAGAAACTTTTGGAAAGTGTCAGGTGACTTTGTGACCAATCAGGTTTGCTCCAGGCAAAACGACTCTCAGAAAAAGTAGGGCCTTCCGCCCCTTTTCCACATGCGTTTGTTCTTCGCGTTAGACGCAGGCTCTGAACGCTTGTGTCTAACGCGATGGCTGTGGGGAATTCTTTCTAAATGAAAGCATTTCTACATGCAGATGGAGGGCTGCGCTGAACGCACGAAGGTCGCGTCCCGAAAAGGAGGCGTGACAGGTCGTGCGCTCAGCGTCTAACGCGAACGCAGTGCCCAGAGAAAAGATAGGAGACCCATCTAACGCAATTACAATTGCGTTCGGGGCACTGCGTTCGCATTACCAGGGATCTACATTGTTTACAAGTTGCCATGGAGACCATTGATTCCTCAGCGGCAACTTGAAAAAATGCAGGGCACGCAGCCCCACAAACACAGAGATCATGCTCACATCCCGGCAGGGCCAGCTTCTGGCTTCTGTTGCAGTATTCCTTTTAGGTGCGAACCAATCCCATCCATGTCTGAGCCTTGTCATAGTGTGTATGAATATTGATGCCTTTTCGGATCTATTCCATTATAGCCCGGTGAAGAGCCCGAGAGGTTCGCAAGCTCGCTAGAACATAATTTATTAAAAGGTCTCCTATCTACAAGAGGACGTGGTTTGTCTTGCTGGGAACAATCCCATATACACCAGACTCACACATATGATGCAATATCTTTTATTAAAGGGGTTGTCCCGCGGCAGCAAGTGGGGGTATACACTTCTGTATGGCCATATTAATGCACTTTGTAATGTACATTGTGCATTAATTATGAGCCATACAGAAGTTATAAGAAGTTTTTCACTTACCTGCTCCGTTGCTAGCGTCCTCGTTTCCATGGAGCCGACTAATTTTTGGCGTCTAATGGCCAAATTAGCCGCGCTTGCGCAGTCCGGGTCTTCTTCTTATCTCAATGGGGCCGCTCGTGCAGGATGCCGGCTCCGTGTAGCTCCGCCCCGTCACGTGCCGATTCCAGCCAATCAGGAGGCTGGAATCGGCAATGGACCGCACAGAAGCCCTGCGGTCCACCGAGGGAGAAGATCCCGGCGGCCATCTTCAACCGGTAAGTAAGAAGTCACCGGAGCGCGGGGATTCAGGTAAGTGCTGTGCGGTTTTTTTTTAAGTCCCTGCATCGGGGTTGTCTCGCACCGAACGGGGGGGGGGGGGGGGGGGGGTTGAAAAAAAAAACAAACCCGTTTCGGCACGGGACAACCCCTTTAACCAGGATTCTATAACTTCATTAGTGTCAATTGTTCAAGCACCATAAGGCGTCTGCCTGTACATCAGAAGAGATGGACGAGATCAGATCTGACTTGGAGGAGACCGAAAAAAAAGGAAAGGCTAGTTATGACAGGGAGGATTTAATGTTGGGGACGTTCTATACATTAGCTCAGGTCTTCTGCGCTGACCCGCGTGTGCCACCTTTTATACATTGTAGATAATTACTCCCTAATTGAATATTTACCATGTTGTCTGATGAAAGGCATCGCAGAGGAGCTTGATGGATTAGACTGGTTCTAGTTTCTGAGGTCCAACAAAAGGTTAACTAGTGCCCGAACTCAATGGACATTGTCTTTCAGCCTAACCTACTATGTTACTACCGTGTTTCCCCGATAGTAAGACACCCCCGATTGTAAGACGTATCGGGGGTTTCAGGGGGGTCGGCCAATGTAAGCCGTACCCCGAAAGTAAGACGTATGTCTTACTTTCGGGGAAACACGGGGGTATTGCCACCTCCCTCTCATCTAGCTGCGCGCCGCCTCCTGCCCACTTCCGCCCCGCCCCCCCCCTCCATACGTCACCGCGTCTGCCGCCTTTGGCCTCATGTCCACGGGGAAATTAATTAAATCAGAATTAACTTACCTCTCACACGCTCCGGATATTTCCTTCGCTGCGGCGTCATCTTCTCTCGTCGCGGCCGGATCTTCTTTCTTCGACTCAGCGGATGTGCATGATGACGTCGGTGACATGCCCTGCGCATGCGCCGGGCCGAAGCAAAATGATCCGGCCGCGACTGAGAGAAGATGGCGCCGCGGCGAAGAGAAGAACCGGAGCGTGTGAGTATTTTTTCATGCTCCATTTTTGATCCAAATGAGCGCCGCCTCCTGCCCACTTCCGCGCCGCCCCCCTCTCCATACGTCACCGCGCCAATATAAGACATACCCCGAAAGTAAGACATAGTGGGGCTTTTGGGGATAAAAAGAAAGTAAGACACTGTCTTACTTTCGGGGAAGCACGGTATTATACAAATAACAGCTTGTGATATATCAGAATGTCGACAATCTAACTGCATTTCCCTGTGTGCAAAAAGTCACATTGTGGTTCCCTGCGGGGCCGGATCCCGGGGCTCGTTAGTCATGTATCCCCCTGTATATACATCTCCAGCACACTTCCATCAGAGACGCACAGACTTTCCCAGAGCGGGCGGATCAGCCCGACATCCTGTGCCAGAGGAACCTGCTCCCCTCTGCGTGCCTCCCCTCCTAATACTGGAGACGGGAAGAGGGCTCTGCCGGAGAGGATGTTACTAAGGCTGAAAGCATCCGCTCGCTGGCAGAGCGTCTGGGGAACAAGGAAAGGAGGGAGCGGTGGGACAGAAAGGAACAAGAGGGAGAAAGTCACTCTGCGCTTTGATCAGTGGTTTAGAGCTGGAGAAGGTAAGTATAGCTGCAGGCGACGGAGCCAGATGTGCCGGAACTCCACGCGCGGCGCAATTAGGGGTTCAGTCGGTTAAATAAGAATTGAGTGATGTTTGTGTAAGACGCCGGCATATACTAAAGCAGCGGGAGGTCAGAGGCCGCCAGAGCTTGGTGGGAAGCTCAGTGGGAAGTGGCGCGATGCACTGAATTGCAAATGCAAGAATACATTGGCGATCGCAGGACGCTGCTGAATAGTGATCAGCTGGAGAGAGAAGCTGGGAAAATAAGGTGAAAAGCAAGATCCGCACATGGAAGGACGGCGCTGGTTCACCTCACGCCAAGCTGGAGCAGCAACGCCGCAGAATAAGCTCCGAGTATCGTGGAGGAAACCTGTAGCGTCATGAACTGAACAGGAGGTTCGGATGGTTCCATCTTGCCTCTTAAATATCGTGTCCTTCCAGATTCCTGAGTGTTCGAGGTACGGCCAATATAGGGCGGGGGGCTGGAAGGACAATTGTACGATCTAACCGCCCGATCAAAATCCAGGCAGAAGCCCCCATACGTGACTATGGGGGCGGCGATCCTGTCTGTACGTGACTATGGGGGCGGCGATCCTGTCTGTACGTGACTATGGGTGCCGGACATCCTGTCTGTACGTGACCATGGGTGGTGGACGTCTTGTCTGTACGTGACTATGGGTGGCGGACATCTTGTCTGTATATGACTATTGCAACAGACATCTTGTCTGTACATGGCTATGGGGGGCGGCCATCCTGTCTGTACATGACTATGGGGGGCGGCCATCTTGTCTGTACATGACTATGGGGGCGGTCATCTTGTCTGTACATGACTATGGGGACGGCCATCTTGTCTGTACATGACTATTGGGGTGGCCATCTTGTCTGTACATGACTATTGGGGTGGCCATCTTGTCTGTACATGACTATTGGGACGGCCATCTTGTCTGTACATGACTATTGGGGTGGCCATCTTGTCTGTACATGACTATTGGGGTGGCCATCTTGTCTGTACGTGACTATGGGGGCGGCCATCTTGTCTGTACGTGACTATGGGGGCGGCCATCTTGTCTGTACGTGACTATGGGGGCGGCCATCTTGTCTGTACGTGACTATGGGGGTGGCCATCTTGTCTGTACGTGACTATGGGGGTGGCCATCTTGTCTGTACGTGACTATGGGGGTGGCCATCTTGTCTGTACGTGACTATGGGGGCGGAAACCTTGTCTGTAAGTGACTATGGGGGCGGCCATCTTGTCTGTAAGTGACTATGGGGGCGGCCATCTTGTCTGTACGTGACTATGGGGGCGGCCATCTTGTCTGTACGTGACTATGGGGGCGGCCATCTTGTCTGTACATGACTATGAGGGCGGTCATCTTGTCTGTACATGACTATGGGGACGGCCATCTTGTCTGTACATGACTATTGGGGTGGCCATCTTGTCTGTACATGACTATTGGGACGGCCATCTTGTCTGTACATGACTATTGGGGTGGCCATCTTGTCTGTACATGACTATTGGGGTGGCCATCTTGTCTGTACGTGACTATGGGGGCGGCCATCTTGTCTGTACGTGACTATGGGGGCGGCCATCTTGTCTGTACGTGACTATGGGGGCGGCCATCTTGTCTGTACGTGACTATGGGGGTGGCCATCTTGTCTGTACGTGACTATGGGGGTGGCCATCTTGTCTGTACGTGACTATGGGGGTGGCCATCTTGTCTGTACGTGACTATGGGGGCGGAAACCTTGTCTGTAAGTGACTATGGGGGCGGCCATCTTGTCTGTACGTGACTATGGGGGCGGCCATCTTGTCTGTACGTGACTATGGGGGCGGCCATCTTGTCTGTACGTGACTATTGGGGCGGCCATCTTGTCTGTACATGACTATTGGGGCCGTCATCTTGTCTGTACATGATTATCGCGGCGGACATCTTGTTTGTAAATGACTATGGGGGCGGTCTTCTCGCCTGAACTGTATTTAACAGCATCTAGAGATATTCTTTATAGCTGGGCCATTCACACAGCAGACAGGAGCTGCCCCACTGATTTCTACAGGAGAGTTGTTTGTGCATGCTCCGTGATCTATGCGGTATATAGAGGTGTAATCCTGCCTGTGATGACTATGAGATGACTCTACAGAACAGGAAGTGACGGCACATTATGGGGCTTAGTGGTCAGTGTGGAAAAAAAATTCTTACAAAAAAGGTTTAATCTAAAACTGTTTTCTGCTCTCCGCCTGTCCTGATGACCCGTCCCTCAAGCCTCTTGTGTGCTCAGGCAGTATCGTGTCATAGAGCTTTTCCTCAATTAGCATTTGTCTCACCAATCCTAAGTTAATAAACTGTCAATAGCGGGTCCTCTCCTCAGATCCTCCCTGTCCTCCGAGCAAAGCTCACTTACCGGATGACTCATGGGCAAAGTTCTCACAAGGATTCCAGATAAGTTCACACTTGTTGCTTCTATTTTATAGGGATTTTGCAGAAAACAAAACTTGTTACACAGTTTGCATTGGCGTCTCTACTGCGGGCCGGAGGGTTGCCGTGTATTACCTATACTGCGGTCCATAGGGTTGCGGTGTATTACCTATACTGCGGTCCATAGGGTTGCCGTGTATTACCTATACTGCGGTCCATAGGGTTGCGGTGTATTACCTATACTGCGGTCCATAGGGTTGCGGTATATTACCTATACTGCGGTCCATAGGGTTGCGGTGTATTACCTATACTGCGGTCCATAGGGTTGCGGTGTATTACCTATACTGCGGTCCATAGGGTTGCCGTGTATTACCTATACTGCGGTCCATAGGGTTGCCGTGTATTACCTATACTGCGGTCCATAGGGTTGCCGTGTATTACCTATACTGCGGTCCGGAGGGTTGCGGTGTATTACCTATACTGCGGTCCATAGGGTTGCCGTGTATTACCTACACTGCGGTCCATAGGGTTGCCGTGTATTACCTACACTGCGGTCCGTAGGGTTGCCGTGTATTACCTACACTGCTGTCCGTAGGGTTGCCGTGTATTACCTACACTGCGGTCCGTAGGGTTGCCGTGTATTACCTACACTGCGGTCCGTAGGGTTGCCGTGTATTACCTACACTGCGGTCCGTAGGGTTGCCGTGTATTACCTACACTGCGGTCCGTAGGGTTGCCGTGTATTACCTACACTGCGGTCCCTAGGGTTGCCGTGTATTACCTACACTGCGGTCCATAGGGTTGCCGTGTATTACCTACACTGCGGTCCATAGGGTTGCCGTGTATTACCTACACTGCGGTCCATAGGGTTGCCGTGTATTACCTACACTGCGGTCCATAGGGTTGCCGTGTATTACCTACACTGCGGTCCATAGGGTTGCCGTGTATTACCTATACTGCGGTCCATAGGGTTGCCGTGTATTACCTATACTGCGGTCCATAGGGTTGCCGTGTATTACCTATACTGCGGTCCATAGGGTTGCCGTGTATTACCTATACTGCGGTCCATAGGGTTGCCGTGTATTACCTCTACTGCGGGCGGGAGGGTTGCCGTGTATTACCTCTACTGCGGGCGGGAGGGTTGCCGTGCATTACCTCTACTGCGGGCGGGAGGGTTGCCGTGCATTACCTCTACTGCGGGCGGGAGGGTTGCCGTGCATTACCTCTACTGCGGGCGGGAGGGTTGCCGTGCATTACCTCTACTGCGGGCGGGAGGGTTGCCGTGCATTACCTCTACTGCGGGCGGGAGGGTTGCCGTGCATTACCTCTACTGCGGGCGGGAGGGTTGCCGTGCATTACCTCTACTGCGGGCGGGAGGGTTGCCGTGCATTACCTCTACTGCGGGCGGGAGGGTTGCCGTGCATTACCTCTACTGCGGGCGGGAGGGTTGCCGTGCATTACCTCTACTGCGGGCGGGAGGGTTGCCGTGCATTACCTCTACTGCGGGCGGGAGGGTTGCCGTGCATTACCTCTACTGCGGGCGGGAGGGTTGCCGTGCATTACCTCTACTGCGGGCGGGAGGGTTGCCGTGCATTACCTCTACTGCGGGCGGGAGGGTTGCCGTGCATTACCTATACTGCGGTCCGGAGGGTTGCCGTGCATTACCTATACTGCGGTCCGGAGGGTTGCCGTGCATTACCTATACTGCAGGCTTGGAGGGTTGCCGTGCATTACCTATAATGCGGTCCGGAGAGTTGCCGTGTATTACCTATACTGCGGTCCGGAGGGTTGCGGTGTATTACCTATACTGCGGTCCGGAGGGTTGCGGTGTATTACCTATACTGCGGTCCGGAGGGTTGCCGTGTATTACCTATACTGCGGTCCGGAGGGTTGCGGTGTTTTACCTATAATGCGGGCGGGAGGGTTGCGGTGTATTACCTATACTGCGGTCCATAGGGTTGCGGTGTATTACCTATACTGCGGGCCGGAGAGTTGCCGTGTATTACCTATACTGCGGTCCGGAGGGTTGCGGTGTATTACCTATACTGCGGTCCGGAGGGTTGCCGTGTATTACCTATACTGCGGTCCGGAGGGTTGCCGTGTATTACCTATACTGCGGGCGGGAGGGTTGCGGTGTATTACCTATACTGCGGGCGGGAGGGTTGCGGTGTATTACCTGCACTCGCTATGTTACACAATAGTAAGTATATGGCCATCTTTGTGTGTGTTTTTTTGTCTTACATTCCAGACATAAGCTCAGATATTAGAACTAAGGCCGGTCTCACATGACTAGATTTCAATTGCGGAATCTGCTTCGTCACCCTTGCGAATAATCCACGGAAGTCTGCAACTATTGAAAAAATACAACATTCACATGTATCTGTTCAGATGAGAGGATAGTAATTGCGATTTCCACAAACAGATTTAATATCGCAGAATGTTCTATTTTCGCGCGGCCAAACCGCGGCCGTCTGCATAGGAGTGCGTATTTTAATGCACTCCTATGCAAACTTTCAGCGGCGGAAATCCCGCGGGAAATCCCGCGGCGGGATTTCCGCTCGTCTGCAGGCGGCCCAAGTAAATTCCAAGGTGACCCCCATGTAAGGGTAGTAGCCTGAAACATATATTCCTGGCCCCTCCATAATTGTCATACATGTCATGCCTTTTATGTGGATGCACTCTGCAAAGTGTCTTATCTGCTGTTATGTGTACGGCACAGCTGCAGCATGCAAGAGGTTAATGTCTAAAAGTAGCTGGGATGTGTCTGGAAAAAGTAACAACTCTGTCTAGTCATGTGATGTCTACCCTTTATAAGTATGATTGATTGAGAGCAAGGTGGGATCTTCTTTTACTTCAGCAGTAGTGAAAGGAGTGAGAGTGCCGGCCGCATGGGGGTACCTTCAACCCTCATGTGGTGAAGTGATGCAAGCGGAGGAGAGGTATCCTTATCACCACCATTCTAGGAACCACCTCTGAGGAGTGAAGGAGTCCGCCGTGCAGTGTTTTACAAACAGGTTCTGAGTAAGTGTCAGCGGAGTGTTGTGTCCCCCTCTAGAGTTATTCAGAGTCCCGGAGTGTGTGCGCCCAGGATTGGAGCACTACAGATAACTTAGACTGTGGGCCCGGTTTCATCCTGTGTTCTCCTCCCTGACCATCTACCGAATCAGTGTCCTTCCTGCACGTGCGACTAAGCTATGTTTCTGCAAAGTACTCAGTAAAGTTTCCAGTCACTGCCCGTTCCCAGTAATTGAGGTTTGCAAGTTTATCAGTGTGTGGACTCTAATTTCTACCACAGAGGATTTGCTGGTGTGAAAAGGAACAGTGGCGTCACTCGTGACATCTTCAAGACCACTACACCTATACATGTAACCACTACTCGGTGTTGGCTGAAAGAGGGCTAGCAGTACCTTGGTTGAGGGTTCATGCATTCCTCCGAGGAGGAGTCTGATAGAGTCACCGTGACAAGTGCCATCTCTACCCTGCCAGCTCCTCAGCGTGAGCTTTGTGTCTTGGTTGCTGTGGAACATTACATAAACCTCCAGATTATGGTACTTACCTGGTGGTTTCTAGTACATGGGCTGCCCCCCTGACAAGCAACATATAAGGGACTGAACCGTAATAGATCAGCTATGAATTGTTTTTTTATTTGTCATTTACTGTTCTCCATATTTACTAAAGCCCTAATTACACGCAACAATTATCGCTTAAAATGCGCTCAAATAATGTTTTTTTAGTGAGGGTGATCAATGAGTGGAACAGGTTACCATGGGAGGTGGTGAGTTCTCCTTCAATGGAAATGTTCAAACAAAGGCTAGACAAATATCTGTCCGGGATGATTTAGTGAATCCTGCATTGAGCAGGGGGTTGGACCAGATGACCCTGGAGGTTCCTTTCAACCATTCTAGGATTCTATGAGCTATAATCGTTGTGTGTAAATCCTACCATTGTTTGCTTTTGTCTAAATGATAATTTTTAGTTGAGTTTAAAATCCATCCTTCAGACGGAGAGCTGATAGCAGGGACCGCACGCTGTGATTCTCCACGGGAGCGCTGATAACATTGAATTCAGCTGCAGTCCCACAGCAGAGCAAAGGGGCTGTATGCAGATAACACACCACCTGCTCTTCTCTGCATACAGCTCAGGGAGGCTCATTTACATACAGATGAAGGTGATAAGCTGCTAATGGGCATTAGTGTCCATTAGCAACTTATGCACAATGATCGCTCAAACTGTGATTCTCCCTATCTTTTGAGCGAATTTTGATTGATCACCTTTGCATATAAATGGGGCTTATTTAACCCCTTCCCGCTCCAGGGTGTACCGGTACGTCCTGGCAGCCTGGTACTTCCCGCAACAGGGCGTACCGGTACGTCCTGGAGATAGCGCGGGATCACATAAGATCCAGCGCTATCCCGCAGCGGGAGCCGGCTGTCAGTCACAGCCGGCGTCCCGCTGCAACAGCGGGGGGGCATCGGAGATGCGCTGCCCGCTGTTAACCCCTTCCCTGCCGCGATCTAAGTAGATCGCGGCAGGGAAAGAGTTCACAGAGGGATCGCGCTCCTTCTGTGTCTCCGGCCGGAACTCGCGATGTCATCGCGAGAGCCCGGCCTGTCGCCATGGCAACAGGACGCCAGACACTGGCGTCCTGTATTGCCTGTGCCTATAATCGCTGTATAAGCGATAAGGCATGGCAGAGCAGTAGCTCTGCCATGCCTTATAACAGCGTTCATAGGCACAGTGTTGTAAGTCCCTCAGAGGGACTCAAATAGTATAAAAAAAAGAAAAGAAAAGTGTAAAAAAAGAAAAATGTAAAAAAATTTTTTTTAAAACCCCCTTTTTTATGCTTTTTCTAATATTAGCATAAAAAAAGGGAAAAAAAATTAAAACCCCACATATTTGGTATTGACGCGTCCGTAACGAAGTGTACAAAAAGTTGAACACACTTTTTATTTTCTACGATAAAAAGCGTAAAAAACAACGCTAAAAAACAGAGGCAAAATGCTAATTTTTAGCATTTTGCCTCCCAAAAAATGCAATAAAAGTGATCAAAAAAGCCGTACATTCCCCAAAATGGTACCAATAAAAACTACAGCTCGTCTCGTAAAAAATAAGCCCTCATAGAGCTCCGTACATAGAAAAATAAAAAAGTTACAGGACTTTGAATGCAGCTATAGAGGAAAAAAAAGATTTCCTAAAAAAAAATATAACAATTTTGGTATCGTTGTTACCGTACCGACCCACAGAAAAAATTTAGTGTGCCATTTATGCTGCATGATTAACGCTGTAAAAAAAAGAAAAAGAAATCTATGGCAGAATTGATGCGTTTTTTCTCCCTGTTATCATTTAAAAAAAAAAAATTTTACGATATTGTCTATGTACCCAAAAGTGGCACCGATAAAAACTACAGCTCGCCACGCAAAAAACAAGCCCTTATACGGCCGCGTCCATGGAAAAATAAAAAAGTTATGGCTTTTGAAAAATGGAGATGGAAAAATACCAAAAAATCGCTTGGTCCTCAACGCCAAAATAGGCCATGTCATGAAGGGGTTAAACAACTCCTGATGACGTGTCACTACGTCGACACAGAAACGCGTTTACTCTTTTTCAGAATATTTTCGTTGTGTCTAGAACTGAAAGTGGAGTAACTGTCATAATAGCTGGCCCCCACTGTGAGACGCCGGGGAGCCCCTCATTCCAGCTGGCTATTGGCTATTTTGTTTCCAGCGCCTTCATTTTAATAATATTAATAAAAGTTACATTTTAGGGAATTTATTTTTTTTCCTTTTGTTTTGGTCCATTTCTGTGATTTGGCAGGCTGGACTTCTCTTATGTCACTGTCCCTGAGAATGTAGAAACAGAAAAAACATTTATTATATTAAATATGGAAAATGAGATATTGCAAAAATATACAATTAACCCTTTCCAATCCACTGTCTGACGTCTAAAGACATTATGATTTAAGGCTGTACAGCTCCGATGTTGGAAGACGCCCGTCGGGGTTCTCTTACTGTATATTGCCAGCCTCTTTGCTGTCGGAGCCTATCCAGCGTGTCACCTCATGCAGTACTGGCTTTAGCCAGCATATAGCGCTGTTGTATAACAGCAGAAAAAGAGTAAGCCCCCTAGGAAAACCAGGATACAAATTGGATTGGAAAGGGTTAAAGAGTGTTGTAATAAGGGTCAAAAAGGTCAGTTGGGGTATTGTGTTGCTGCTCGGCCCAATTCCTCCCATTCTGTATGTGCTTTTGTCATGTTCCTTGCCCAGCTGTTGGACCTTACACGCCTCCCTGTTAAATACCATTCTGTTAGTCGCCGTTAGTCTGTATCTGCAAGTGCATCTTTTTAGATGTATGCTTACCAATATTGTACATAGTAATACAGCCGATGCGTCCGATGGTCTCCGGCTTGACCGATTGCGACTTTCTATTAAACACATAATTCTCCCTCTCTGCACAAACGTTCAGTTCTGCTTTTGGCACAATACATTCTGATATCACAGGAGGAAGAACTTTATCAGTAGACTGGCATGCATCCGAAAGTGGCATCTGCCATTCTAAGGGGTTCAAAGAGTCCCTGCGAAGAACAATTCTGCCACTCCAACACCGCTCTTCGCTCACACCTGGGCACAAAGTACATGTATAAAGCAGCAGTGGCACAGGTTCCTGCACTGGGCACTAGATAATGCTGCTGCACCACCCGCATTAGAGCCTGTAAAAGTATCTGCCAATGAGTTTAAAGTGGCGGCCCCCTTTAATGACGAGCGGTGACGGGGTTAGCGCATCTTCCACTCTATGTGGACAGTTGATGGACGTAGTATATAAGCACTGGCAGCACAATTTTAGGAGCATTAGAGCTGTGCATGCCACAAGGAAGGCACTCGCCCCCTTGCAGGTGCTGCGGGCACCACAGGGCCGAGGTCTGCAGCTGGGCATGAGTGACCGTCACTTCAGTTTTGATGATCAGAAGATGTCCGCCTCTGAGAGCACAGCCAGGCAGAGCACCCCTGTGCAGTAGGAGACGGTGTCGGCCCTCCGCTTTGACCAGGAGACGATGTGGTAAAATCTGAAAAAATGGTGTCTGTGGGTTCGTTCGTTTCGTAGACTTGCCTCCTGGGAGTCTGGCGATTGGCTTATCACTTCGAACCAAAACAAAACGTGGAAAAGCTAAGAACTTACATTCAAAAATCTAATTGGTTAATAAGGCTGCAGCACCTACACAAAAAGGAAAACGCCGTCTGTTGTGTCTTCATTTATATTGGACGAGCATGTGGTCAGTAACGGGTCCCTGCACAGATACATGACAGTATTGGTGAGGAATAGGACAGAAGCCTAGTCAACTCTTACCTGTGCCAACACCTGCCCAATAGTAGTCGCTGTCGAGGAGAATGGCGGCCGAGCACTAAGAACTAGACTAAAGCCCCATTTACACACACAGATGATCGCTTTAAAATTTGTCAGAAATTGACAGTTTTTTTTTTTAGAGATCATTTTGCATTAGCTACTAATGAGCTAATCAGCCCAATAGTTGCTAACTAGCTTCATTTGTATGTATTTAGGGAACAGCGGGTGGTCTGTTCTCTAAATACATCGCTATTGTTCTCCAGCAGGACAGCAGCTGAAAGAATGTTATCAGTGCTGTCCGCAGAGAACTCAGCATAAGTACCCTCTTATCAGTCCCAATGGGTTTTAAGCTGAGCTGAACTCAGCGATGGACGAAAAGTACACGGTAAGTGCAGGATGGGCGCATTTACAAGCAACGATTATCGCTCAAAAGAAGGCTTTTGAGTAAATATTGAGTGATAATCGTTGTGTGTAAAAGGGCATTTAGGTAAAGGCAAAAAATTGTCATTAGGAGGAAGCAGAAAAGCCAAGCTTATATGGGACGTTCAGAGGTGGCGCTAATTCAGGCATAACAAAGCAACGAACTAGATCAAAGGCTTTAGGCAGAAGCTTGCACTTCCTGTTCTGTACAGAACAATTTTCCAAAGTCATCTCGTTATCACAGGTTCGATTACAATGAAAGGTATCACTATTATTATACAGCTGGAGGCATCCATGTAACACAAGAGCCACCACTGACAATCGGAAATGGTCACAGCTCACCTCCTCCCGCCTCCCTGCACAATGACCTCTGCACAGGTCACAGAACACAACTAGTAAACCCTCCCATAGAAGTCAATAAACATCTCTAGATGGCTGGTTGCTATGGTCCGTGTTTCTGCTGTAAAGTAATTCTTGAAATGCAGATCAGTTAAGATATCTTCCCCCATAATCATATACAGAAAATGGAACAAAACATCTACAATCAGAAAGAAAAAAACAAATTAGATGGGGGTTACTTAAGTGTTAAAAAAAACGGCTGAGGGGAGATCTAACAACTATGTATAGATACACTGTCAAAAACCCTCCAAACCCAGAAGTTGTCTTTTTGCTGCAGACCTCGTCCTGCGGTTCTATCTCAGGCAGATCTGTAAATGATGGGAGTTGTGGTGATTACACACTAGGTGACCGGGCTCAGGACACCCTCTACTGATTACCAGTAGAGAGGAGCATCTGACCAGACTGTTAGGAGGTGATGGGACCAGTGGATGGGGGCACACAAGGTGACCGGTCTCAGTACGCCCCCGACAGACGACTAGTAGATAGTAGCATCTGACCAGACTGTTGGGTGGTGTTGGGAGCAGTGGATGTGTGAGGGCACACAAGGTGACCGGACTCAGGATGCCCCCTACAGACCACCAGTAGAGAGGAGCATCTGACTTGACTGTTAGGAGGTGTTAGGTCTGGTGGATGTGTGAGGGCACAAAAGATGACTGGGCTCAGGGCCCCCCAACAGACCACCAGTAGAGAGGAGCATCTGACCAGTCTGTTAGGAGGTGTTGGGACCAGTGGATGTGTGAGGACACACAAGGTGACCGGGCTCAGGACACCCTCTACAGATTACCAGTAGAGAGGAGCATCTGACCAGACTGTTAGGAGGTGATGGGACCAGTGGATGGGGGCACACAAGGTGACCAGTCTCAGGACGCCCCCGACAGATGACTAGTAGAGAGTAGCATCTGACTAGACTGTTGGGTGGTGTTGGGACCAGTGGAAGTGTGAGGGCACACAAGGTGACCGGACTCAGGATGCCCCCTACAGACCACCAGTAGAGAGGAGCATCTGACTTGACTGTTAGGAGGTGTTGGGACCAGTGGATGTGTGAGAGCACACAAGGTGAATGGGCTCAGGACGCTCCCTACAGACCACCAGTAGAGAGAAGCATCTTAACAGACTGTTAGGAGGTTTTGGGACCAGTGGATGGGGGCACACAAGGTGACTGGGCTCAGGACGCCCCAGACAGACCACTAGTAGAGACGAGCGTCTGACCAGACTGTTAGGAGGTGTTGGGTCCAGTGGATGTGTGAGGGCACACAAGGTGACCGGGCTCAGGACCCTCCAACAGACCACCTGTAGAGAGGACTGTCTGACCAGTCTGTTAGAAGGTGTTGGGACCAGTGGATGTGTGAGGGCACACAAGGTGACAGGGCTCAGGATGCCCCCTACAGACCACCAGTAGAGAGGAGCATCTGACCAGACTGTTAGGAGGTGTTGGAACCAGTGGATGTATGAGAGCACACAAGGTGACCGGGCTCAGGGCGTCCCCCCTACAGATCACCAGTAGAGGGGAGCATCTGACCAGACTGTTAGGAGGTGTTGCGACCAGTGGATGGGGGCACACAAGGTGACCGGGCTCAAGACGCCCCTGACAGACCACTAGTAGAGAAGAGCATCTGACCAGACTGTTAGGGGGTGTTAGGTCCAGTGGATGTGTGATGGCACACAAGGTGACCGGGCTCAGGACCCCTCTACAGACCACCAGTAGAGAGGAGCATCTGACCATACTGTTAGGAGTTGTTAAGTCCAGTGGATGTGTGAGGGCACACAAGGTGACCAGGCTCAGGACCCCTCAGACAGACCACTAGTAGAGAAGAGCATCTGACCAGACTGTTAGGGGGTGTTAGGTCCAGTGGATGTGTGATGGCACACAAGGTGACCGGGCTCAGGACCCCTCTACAGACCACCAGTAGAGAGGAGCATCTGACCAGACTGTTAGGAGTTGTTAAGTCCAGTGGATGTGTGAGGGCACACAAGGTGACCGGGCTAAAAACGCCCCTTACAGACCACTAGTAGAGAGGAGCATCTGACCAGACTGTTAGGAGGTGTTGGGACCAGTGGATGGGGGCACACAAGGTGACTGGGATCAGGACGCCCCCGACAGACCACTAGTAGAGAGGAGTGTCTGACCAGACTATTAGGTGGTGTTGGGACCAGTGGATGTGTGAGAGCACACGAGGTGAATGGGCTCAGGACCCCCAACAGACCATCAGTACAGACGAGCGCCTGACTAGACAGTTAGAAGGTATTGGGACCAGTGGATGTGTAAGGGCACACAAGGGGAGCGGGCTCAGGACGCCCCCTACAGACCAATATTAGGAGCGTCTATTCTTATGACAAGCACCTGCAGCTTCAACTGTTTCGATCTCCGCCATCGTTACCGACCACCAGTAGAGAGGAGCCTCTGCAGCCAACCCTACAAAATGTCTCCGATTACTGCTTGTTCATTGGAAAGCCAATTGTGTAAACTATGCTCTGTCCGCAGACAATATTGTAGGATTTCTTTAGTCATCCATAACCTCTGGTATGTGGTTTGGTATAATAACATCTGATGGAAGTTCGGTTGCATATGAAGAAGGTTTTACATACAGCATTTTTTGGGGTAATTGCCGTTTTTATGGAAAAAAAAGATCTGCAGCAAGGTGTTATCTGCGGTTGCTTGGGTGCACTTTATTATGTTCATACATATACAGCATAGGCGCACCGTCAGGGGTCGCAATTGTGACCTGGCCCCTGCACTGAGGGGACCCAGAGACCCCTACCATATACAGAATGCGCATTGACTGCCATAGACGTCCGCCTGTTGTGAGAGGAGGAAGAGGGAGCAGAAAGTTTTCTTCTGCTCCTGGCGTCTGCGCACCCTGCTCTCCTCACACTGCGGCTCTCTGCTGGAAGAGTACAGAGCAGCGGTCCGGTTATAGAGTCACAGCTGCTATGTCATTCGTGATGGTCCCATGACTGTCCTAGTCTGCCCTATGTTTATGTTGTGAGAATAAAAGTCTCCCCCTTCCCCATGACTAATATTCAGAGAGGTCTAGTTTTACTACAAGTTATCTCTTATACACACACTCAGCGCTGCTGCACACTGCTACACACAGCTATGCTACATTCAGGCACACACTCAGCGCTGCTGCACACTGCTACACACACTCAGCACTGCTACACAGACTCAGCGCGACTGTATTCTCTCTCTGTAGTAGATATTGGGGAGAGTTTGGGGCAGGGGTACTCAAGAAAGACATATCAGAGGGAACTAAGGTAATAATTGGAATGGGCGGACTAGGATACCCAGAGAGGTTATCAAAATTGGGGTTATTTACTCCAGAAAAAAACAATGCAACAGCTGGGGATTGACAACTTCCCCATCCCCTCTGTATAAATACTCATTGTAAAACAATCCCTCCCCTATAAGTTGTTGGAATCGGATTAAAGTTTCTCAGTGTGATTGTGTCGCTGATATCATTAAAGGGGTTGTCCCGCGCCGAAACGGGTTTTGGTTTTTTTTTAACCCCCCCCCCCCCCCCCCCCCCCCGTTCGGCGCGAGACAACCCCGATGCAGGGGTTAAAAAAACAACCCGCACAGCGCTTACCTGAATCCCGGCGGTCCGGCGTCTTCATACTTACCTGCTGAAGATGGCCGCCGGGATCCTCTGTCTCCGTGGACCGCAGGGCTTCTGTGCGGTCCATTGCCGATTCCAGCCTCCTGATTGGCTGGAATCGGCACGTGACGGGGCGGAGCTACACGGAGACGGCATTCTACACGAGCGGCCCCATAGAAGACTGCAGAAGACCCGGACTGCACAAGCGCGGCTAATTTGGCCATCGGAGGGCGAAAATTAGTCGGCTCCATGGGAACGAGGACGCCAGCAACGGAGCAGGTAAGTATAAAACTTTTTATAACTTCTGTATGGCTCATAATTAATGCACAATGTACATTACAAAGTGCATTAATATGGCCATACAGAAGTGTATAGACCCACTTGCTGCCGCGGGACAACCCCTTTAAGTGGTTACACTAACAGAGAAAAGCATCATTTATTGTGGAGAACTGACCCCTCACAGGGACTGCCTCTAGCTTGGATACAAGATGTGATACGATTGGGCATGGAGGCTCTAGTACCCTGTCATACCGCCTCTAGCTTGGATACAAGGTGTGATACGGGTGGGCATGGAGGCTCTAGTACCCTGTTGTACCGCCTCTAGCTTGGATACAAGATGTGATACGGTTGGGCATGGAGGCTCTAGTACCCTGTTGTACCACCTCTAGCTTGGATAGAAGATATGATACAAGCGGGCATGTGCAGCGTCCCATAGGGTGACCCCGGACACAGGGCGTACGTTTAGGAGCTGGGAGGGTAAGATGGTTGCTTGTCACGGCAGCACTTACCACGCTCCCTCCCGGAGGGACACACGTAGCCTCGGCCAGGGCAGCTCTGGGCCTCTTCCATACACCGTTTAGAGAGGGATGCCCACAATCTTGCGAACATGGATAGGGGTTGTCACAGGTGACGCCACAGTTCCGATACCCACCGGAATGACACTCGCAGACTTTGTAACATACCTCAGGTCAGGAACGGTCAGGGCCTTGCAGAACTTTACTTAAAGACCACACTGGATAAAAGGCACAATTTACACAAGTTGGAAGTGCAGGAAAACCAAGCAGTAGGATAGTACCTCTACACTGTGATCCCCGGAACAGCACGGCCATGTAGGAAACAGCAGTATTTGAGTACCTCTACGTGGTGATCCCAGTCACAGGACTGCCGCACAAGAACAGTAGACTTTAAGTACCTCCACGCGGGGATTCCAGCCATAGGACGGCCACGTAGGAACAGTAGTAAGGGAGTACCTCTGCACAGGGACTTTGGCCTTGACTCACCACCAACACACTAATGCTCTCTCTCTCTCTTTTGGGGGCTTTTAATCCTCCACAGACACTGGCACACAGAAGACCAGCTTCCGCTATTCCTCCTCCATTCTTCACTACATGGGAGTTGAAGCTACTCCCATGTGGCTGACACTCTCAGGAACCCACAAAATTAGACCAGAGACTCGACCTTTATGAATGTACCTTTTCCCGCTCTCACACACTCCTATTTATATTCTCACTCATACCACATGACAGGACATAATTGATACATTGCAAGCATCACCCAGACTCATGCAACATTTAACTCCTCACTTGCTGCAGATGTGCAAAACACATAACAGAATTACTGAACCATTTTTACAGTGCACCTACAAAAGACATGACATGTATGACATTATGGAGGGGGCCAGAAATAGATGTACTGGGCCATTACATATGGAGGCTCTAGTACCCTTTTGTACCACCTCTAGCTTGGATACAAGATGTGATACGGGCGGCCATGTAGGCTCTAGTACCCTGTTGTACCACCTTCTAGCTTGGATACAAGATGTGATGTGGTGGGTATGGATGCATACAGGTTCCGTATGGTATCCTGCAGAATATTACCCCATATTTGCTGTTACTGAGCCTCTAGATTGTCCAAACTCGTTGGCTGTTGAAGTTGTCATATCAGATTAATATATGAATTCCTGATTGTGTGTGCGGCCGAGCATTATCCTGCTGGAAAATATACAGGGCGATGTATAACTTAAACCAGCTATACATATGTAATTATATACAGGAGCTATAATTTTTCTGCAGCCCTAGCTTTGGAAACAATGGGAGTAAATGGCAGCTGTCAGTCATGGTGGAGGATCGCTACTTTCCCTGAGTGATGCGAGATGTTTTTGATACAAAAGTGAATTTGCATATTGGCGAGCGTGATATCGACCCGTGATTCATGGCCCAATATCGCACTTGCCTGTGTAAAATTAGCCTAAGGGATCACAAACAAATTTTTACATAGTCCAGGTAATGCGTCATATTTGTAAAGCTTATGCCAAAGGGCTGGATCGTGTAAGGGAGGCCGGAACCGGGGCCCGGAGGGCCGTAGGTGAAGGCGAACATGACGGGGTTACCGGGGAGGAAAGGGTTAATATTTTAAATGAAAATAAGGTGAGGTGGAGGTTAAAAGGGAGGGGGTAATGAGGGGGAGCAAAGGTTTATGGGATAGAAAGAGCGGGAAGGAAGGGGGGAGGAGTCATTCCGGGAGCAGCAGAGGAAGAAGACGGACCTGGAGCCTGGACGGGGAGAAGAGTCCCACCCACCCGCCCTTAGAGTAGGGGTAGGTAGGGGGTTAGGTATATCGTCATAGCAGCGGTTAGGGAGGGGTCCTTGGAGTCAATATACGAGGGGGTAAGGGGGGAGGCAGGGGTTAGTAGAGTTACCTCCTCCCCCCTCTGGTTAGTTTTAAATTGTAGGTGGGTCTGTCGCCTCTTGTTTTGGCAGGGGGTTACCTGCTAAAGTTGTGGTTGTTAATAGCCGGGGTATGGCTAGATAGCCTCGGGGTCGGGAGGTTGGTGACTCGAGGTAAATGGCGAGTCTCCTGAGTCAGGTGATTGGAGACGGGAGGCGTGGTTTGGAAAATAGGGTTTCCCGAGTCAGGATTTTTTAGGAGTCGGGAGACAGTTACACCTATTTTCCTTGTTTTTGGGTGAGGCGACAGATATTTTTGTTGGGGAACTCCAAGGATCTCTCCATAGTAGTTAGGATCAGGGTTAAAAGTGTTATTCAGGATTTATTGTTGTATGTTATAATAAAATTGGCTGCTGTGGCCAAATTTAATCCAAAAAGAAGTTGTCGGTGTTTATTTTAGATAAGCTAGGTAAAAAGGGGTAAAAAGGGGGGGGGGGGGTAAGTGGTCACAGCGACGACTCCGTTGTACCTAGTCATGTAAGTGCTGTAGGCAGCACAGTTTAGGTATGGGTATGGGTACAGATGGGCTGGGGGGCCCGAGCCTCTGAGCTTTTTAGCTACGCCCCTAATATGCAGTATGTGCAGCTACTTATGTAAGCTTTCTTTCTGCACATCAGATTTTACAGCAGAGCTACGTGTTCTCTCTCCACTCTGTATGGATTCCATATTATCACCTATAGATGTAGCAAAGTGTCTGGATGCATACTCCGCAGCCCTGCTATCGTCATTTTCCCTGGAGTGTAAGGGTGAGTTTTTATGGCTTTTAGGCCAGTGTGTCCCGAACCCCACCCAAGGATGCCTCAGATGATGATAGTAGGTACGGAGGGTTGAACAGAAGGCGCATTTACTCACAATGAGGATTGTTTACTATTGAAGATTCAAGTTTCCTGCTACAAAAATTGCACCAAAAATCTGTTAAAACAACATTTACTATGTGTTTTAGACATTTTAGGACACTTTTTTTTTTTTTTTAAATAAAAAAGGGAGCGTGGCCTAAATTGCACCAAAAATATGCCAAATTGCAGCAAATTTTGGCAGAGTTCTCGAGGATTGAAGGATGGGGGGGGGGTTGATCACTATATTATGTTATATCCTTGAATTATTTAATTTTTTGATTTGCAGTGTGATGCTATGCTATGAGTAAGGCCCCCTGTCCACGGCAGAGGCGGAATATTGCTAGCGATACTCCGCCGCAGGGGATGAGGGGGAAGAGCTGACAGGTCTCCGAGATGCGCCTATCTGAAAGAGAATTGCAGCAATCACAGCATGTGGCGATTTAAATCCCGCGAGCGAGAATTGCTATGATTCTCCATTTGTGGATGCCGGCGCTGCGCTTTCCATAACAACCCTATGGAAAGCTTTGCAGAACGTGATCTGCGGATCATCGGCCGTGGACAGGCAGCCTAAGGCTGGGTTCACACAGGGCGGATTTGCCGCGGAAATTCCAACCAGTATTTCTTCACGGCACATCCGCCTGCGGCCGCTAATCCCTGTGTTGGCCAACCATGTGGAAGATATTTCTCAGAAATGTCGTCCACACGGGACATGCGGCTCAGATTTGCCGGCCGCGGCATGTCCATCATTTTTTTTTTCCGCTGCGGTCGCGCTCTCCTCCATGGGATCGCCAGCCGCAATGGAAAAGCGTGCACAGGACTTGAAGCAGCGCTTTCCCAGTGGAAATCTCGCTGTATTTCGCTGTGGCCAAACTGGAATACGCCACGTGGGAACCCAGCCTAAGGCAGCATGAGCTTGTTTTTTTTATTTGCGTGCACGTGAGAAGTTTTAGTGCATTTTCAATAAAGGAGCGCTTTTTTTAAAGTATGCTGGTGCTGGATTGAATCTTCATATTTCACATTTTCAGGATGTTTCATCTGAGTTTGTGCTGTCTAACTTTTAGACAGTATCAATAAATAAGCCCCAATGGGTTAACGGGTCAACCATTGTAGTCTCCACTTCTCATCTCTGCTTCTTTACAGAGGCACACAACTTGGTGAATACTTGTCTTTTCAGAGGCGATTCCTTAGCAGTTTACAGCAATACAGTCTCTTCTTCAACTGGCAGCTCCTCGTACCAACAGCTACAAGTCTCTATTACTTAGTCCTTTGCTTGCACTCCGCTGCAGTTTTACCTCAGTGCATTATCTCCCACTATCACAGGCCATGACTGACTTTTGCCTCTAGTTTTCGGTGCAGCTCCATACATATGAGCATACCTCGATACACACTATTGTTCTCTGCCCACAGGTGGCAAACTGGCTGGTCAGCACAGCTCAGGTCATGTTTACAGGGTGTCTTTTGTAGATCACCGAAGGAATTTCTGGGCAGCGGTCCGCTACCATGCTTGGTTTCCTTCTGGAAATGGCTCACCCAAACTATCTGTTTCTTTCTCTCAGGACTTGGTCTTTCAAAAATCCCAATTTTTAGGACCACGTCTCTGGCAATACAGCATGCCCAGTTGTCCTGCAGTCTCTACTGTAGCCAAGATGTGGCACAGCACTACTTTCCTTCCTGGGGTGTGTACTCCAATACTGAGCACTATTCTCCCTTCCACTGTCTCTATTGCCACAAGGTGCCTTAAACAACCTCCTTATATAACAGGTAGGTTGATATACCAAGCTCTGCTCTCCCATTGGTTAACACTAACAGGTGAGAGAATCGAAGAAACATATAGTGAAGAATTGAAGGCTCACAAACAGGAATAGAACACAATTTCGCCAAAACTACCTTCAGGGTTAAATTGACGATGCCCTGCAGGTACAAGACAGTTACACTACTTTTAAGAGACCTTTCCCTCGGGACGGAAGTAGTCTGCGCAGATATTTCTGCCTCACAATGTTCTCCTTATGTGCTTTAGTTCTGCATCTGTTAAATTCCTTGCATCTTTACTCCAATACTGCAAGATTAACTTCTGCTGTGGAATTACAGACGTCTTGTGGAATTGTTGTTGTGGATCTCTAACATACAGGAGATGGAATTCTGCAATTAAAGTCTGCATAAAAAAACGGCAAGAAATTCCGCAAGACGTCTCGCAGGACGAAGAGTGACCTTTACTATGGGTGTGTGTCCTTACTAATGCAGCGCCTGAGTGAGACGCACTGGAATGGGGGAGATCACGGGGATTGCAAGATGGATGGCACTGCAATCTCTCCCAACAATGGTTGCAAAGGTGTCCTACTCGGTCGCCACACAGTGGCACAAATAATGGATAGATTTCCTTTTATAATGAATGGTGGTTTGTCACATGACGCTAGCACTTCACCCAGAACTGTAAGAGTCAATAGCGGGAAAATAACTTGACATGAGTCCTGGTAGCTTTTCAATAGTAAACAGGAAGTGCACAGTTTACTGAAGTGCTTAAGTAATAACAAGATACAACAATGGCAGTCTTGAGCAGAGCAATAAATCTTGCAGTAGACAACACGGTGTGATACAATTGAATCCTAAACAAACACAGTCCTCTCTTCAACTCTCTCTCTCTTCATATCTAGAAGTGGCACAGTAGAAATTCCCACAGGCAGTGGGAATAGTAGTTATCCGTTGGGTTACTGGAAAGTGGTTGATGCAGTTTTCAGAATTAAGAGTTTAGTTGAGCTTTGGGCTATCCCCCATTTTGACTTCACCAGGTTTTTTGTGTAACTCACTGTTTAAGTGGACCGAGTCCCAGATTATCTCCTTCTCACTGCTGTCAGGCTAGAGAGCTGATGAATCCTAGCTTCCCTGCAGGACAAAATGCGTGTTGAAGCTGCTCGTTCTGCTGACTTCCTCCTACACGTCCTCCTCCGATGACTTCCTAAGCAGACTCTCCTTAGCTCGTCCTTCACTTCCTGTCCTGTTCCCGCACTTTCTCTCTTCTCTCCTCCCCCCTCAGCATACTGGCTCACTATAAAGTTTCCTGCTCTGACCTCTCGCCACACTGCTTGACATAAAGCACTTTCTATGTCTCCTGGAAGCACATAGCAAAGTGTGACAGGACTATGAATATGTGGCTATTCTGGAGAACCCTCTGGGCAACTACACTAAGAAATATCATGAAGGAAGCTTCCTGCACCAAACATAATACAGCTCTATGGTGGCAGTGATCAGTAATGAGTAGATCAACTATCCGAGGGACCAACACCCTGACATCTAGAATGAATAGTTTATGAGAAAAATGATAGGTCAGCAGTAACATGCCGGAGAGCTGTGGGTGGCTCTGATCATAACGTATCATTCTATAATATATTCCAGACAAAACAATAACCCTTCTATGAAGCTGCAGTCCATTCGTGTTAGTTGAACTATTCTACTTGTAGACCATGCTAGTCATAGTGACCTATATAACCCTGCCTGTTGTGGCCACGGCCAGATGACGTCCCACCTCTTCTTCTGAAAAGCAATAATTGTGGGTGAGCAGAGAACGAGGAACAATAAGGGGGATCTTGGTGGGCATGTTGGGTAAATAGGAAAGTTGAAGAAAGGTAGATGAGTTGGTCATATATTGGTATATCTGATACAGGGTTACAGCTGTAGATAATGAGTTAAAGATGGCACTGGTGGCCAAAGCCTAGGAATGGGATAACTAGAGCATGCTTAGTTAGACACAAGAGGGGCATGTAGAGGACCGAAGGATAACAGCAAAGAGATAGAAAGGTGCGAAGAGTGCCCAGTGTCCCCTTAGGCTGGATAAATAGGTAAGCCAGGTAGGGAAATCTTATCAGGCCTAGATACACCAGAGAGATCTGAGACCCCAGGAAAGAATGTCCTGTGAAGATGCCTTGCTGTGTGCAGATGGCCCGTAAGCTGGGTGCGCTTGGTGGTTACACCTTCAGGCAGGCCCAAGGGTAGGAGTGGCAGAGGAATTCAACCAGACAGGGGGTACAGGAGGTCCAGTTCATGGGTGCCTTTAGTGGAGGTGGAAGAAAAACAGGCAGTCAAAGATAAATGCTTTACTAATCCTGCTGCAGTCCCAGTGGGGGTAGGGGAGGCATGCAGTTCTGTCACATCCTCACCTTGCCACAACTGCGTTACCATGGTGGTGAGATCCTTTCTGTCCCTTGGGAGCCGCAGCCAGTGATGCATCCTGTGGCAGCGTCAGCTTTCCCAAGTGGCTTCACACAAACTCCCGAAGCAGAACTCTGACTACACCCCAATCCTAGACAAACCGAACTACGGTGTTCGCAGTTGGGGGATGACTCCAGGGAAGGTTGACACTCAGCCTTGAACCAGTGATGGTGGGGTATAGCCAGGTTAGCACCAATGGAGATCATTTTAGCACCAGCATCCCCACAATCATGCACAGTACTCGAGGCCCAACAACAATGTATACCTCCAGCAGCCTACAAAATTCCCTTCATACTATTGCTTGCTGCCTATGAGTAAGCAACTCTCAGCCTAAACTGGACCATGTGGCTCCACAATGACCATAGCTCGCACAGAGTGGCCTACACCAATGAAGCTCCTAGCGATAGCAGCCCTTGGCATCACTACAACCCAAGGCCGGTGAGTCAAATGATGCTTGTGGGCCAGTGTCCCCATAAACCCCTTCAGCGATGGCGGCACCAATAAAACACAGTTCCAGTGCCTAGCCTAAGCAATTTGGCACAGTCAGCAGATATATATAACCCCAATTCCAAAAAAAGGTGAATTGTGAAATCTCATGTAACCATATTTTATTCACAAGAGAACATAGAATACAAATCAGATGGGCGAAGGGAGACCTCTTTCATTTCATTAAAAAAGATAACTCATTTAGTAATTGATGGCAGCAACACATCTCACAAAAGTTGATACAGGACCTATACAAGTCCTTCCCTGAAAGGGACATTGTCTGGATGGTACATATGTTGTTCTTCAACCTCTATATACTCAGCATGGATAGTGCCTTTCAGGATGTGTAAGCTGCCCATGCCATAGGCACTAATGCCACCCCATACCATCAGAGATGCAGGACTGTGTGCTGATAACAAGCTGAATGATCCCTCTTTTCTTGAGTCCTCAGGACACGGCATCCGTGGTCTCCAAAAAGAACGCCAAATTCTGATTCATCTGACCACAGAACAGTTTTACATTTTGCCTAAGCCCATTTAAAATGAGCTTTGGCCCAGAGAAGACGCCGGCGTTTCTGGATTGTGTTGATATATGGCTTCTTCTTTACATGATACGGCTTTAATTTGTATTTGTGAATTGCACAGAGAACCGTGTTAACAGAGAATGATTTCTAGAAGTATTCCTGAGCCCATACAGAGATTACATTACACACTCATGCCTGTTTTTCATGTAGTGATGCCTGAGGGCCCGTAGATTTCGAGCATCCAATATTAACCATCGCCCTTGTCCCTTGTGCACATGAATTTCTGCAGTTTCTCTGAATCTTCTGATGATATTATGTACTGTAGATGGTGGGATAGTCAACGTCTTCGCAATTTTATGTTGAGAAACATTTTACTGAAAGTGTTCCACTATTTTTAGATAGTTTTTCGCAGATTGGCGAACCTCTGACCATCTTTGTTTCTGAGAGACTCTGCCTCTCTAACATGCCCTCTATACACAGTCATGTGACTTAGTAGAAAACTGACCCTCCAGATGTTTAGGTGGTCCCCCAGGCTGCATGCAGTCATGGACACAGGACTCCGCAAGAAAGAGGACATATGAAACTACCTTTCCTGTTTACCACAGAGAATTCAAGAAAAAGATGGTGGGAATCAGGATTGTTTGTTTTGGCCAAAAAGGTCTGGATCGGTAGAACATAATAATGGGGGCTTGTCTCAGATGAACCAGTACAACCAGGGTTCTAGAATAAATGTTACAATGTGCTGGCTGTACAACGGGAAAGTGTGTGGCATGGGGTTTACATACAATTATAGATATAATTGTACCAAAAGCGGGCTAAGCTACCCTCAGGTGAAAGGCACCCAGTAAAATCACGACGAGAATGGGAGGCATATCTTTGTGGCACTGAAAAAAGCAGTAGCATCAATGAGAGTAAACAGATCAAGGGATTGGCTGGGGAGTATCCAGTGCTGAAACTGAGCTGCGGTGGAGGGGATCTGACAAGGGTTCCAGGTTGCCACTTTCAGGGGAAATAACTATGGACAATATCTGCGTAGAGTTTGGATGTTCTCTTTGTGTTTAGTCTTTTTCTTCTCCTTCTTCTCCTCTAGAGGAGAAAGAACAAGTGTGGTGACTTGGTTGTTTGTACTGCTGCTTTGCAGTGATGGAGTTCTAAGTTCAAATCTGGCTAAGGGCAGCATCTGTATGGAGTTTTCAAAGTCTTTGCAGATATTGTCCTTGATGAGATTTGAGCCTAGGACCCCAATAGTGCTAACCATTGAGCTACATTAATTTAAGAGGCACTACCACCCCGACTTGGGGAGCTTCTAGAGGTGAAATTAGTGAACCAGATTTTGCTCCCATTCAGTCCTTCAGACTCTGGCTATTCCTGACTTTTCTGCATTTTCCACTCCTGACCTCGGCTTATTGTATTGATCATTCTTCTGTCTGCTGCTGTGACTCCTGGCCTGTTATACCATGCTGAATCGGCTCTGTGCCCTAACCTTGGTACTGTCCTTGTTTTGAAGCTATGCTGCCTGCCTCCAATCACAGCTGTTAACCGTTTAAATGCCGCTGTCAATTCTGACAGCGACATTTAAATATCCTGATTGGGATTGAAATGTCCCAAAAAGCTCCCCCTCAGTGAGATCGCAGGGTGCCATTCGGGAGTCATGGCAGCCCAGGGCCTTCTGAAGGGTCTCAGAGCTGCTATGACACAAAGACGTGTCTGTATCTGACCCCAGTATAATACAATACTGTACTATTACAATATAAGCGATCAAATAATTGCGAAGTTTAAAAATTCAAAAAAATACGATTTTCTGAATATTACAAGAAAATGAAAAAAAAAATCTTTCACAGTCGTTGCATCAAAAAAACAAAAAATGTAAAATTAAATCTCTAATTCATTAAAATATCAAATCATTAATACCTCACGGTGAACCTCATTTAAGCTAAAATACGTGTTATCAGAATTGTGCTTTCTTTGGTCTCCCCGTCTCTGAGAAAAAAATTGAACAAAAAGTTGTATTACGCTAAAATGGTACCAAAAAGAGGTCATCTCAAAAAATGAACCCTCACATAGCTGTACTGATGCAAAAGCACAGAAAACTAAAAAAGTTATAGGGATCAAAAGGTATTAAAAAAAATAATGAAATACCTTTTAAGTTGTGCTTCATAAAGAAACTACATATATTTGGTATTGCTGTAATCGCACAGAATAAAGATAAAATATTACTTTTACTGCACTATATCGGCCGGGCCCCCACACCCCTCTGGCAGCGGCAGCTACATAGATGCCTATGGGAGCCTGTGCTAGCTGTCGGAGAAGGGAGGTGGGAGGGAGTTTAGCAGTGTGACTGCTAAACTCCCTCCCCCTTCTCTTCTCCTCTCCGCCCCTTGCTGCTGTTTGCAATGGGAGGAGGAGGGGCTAAGGCCCGACCGCCCCCTCCCATTGCTGGCTGCTAACAAGGGGCGGAGGGGGGGAACTTAGGTACGCTCCCATCCCGCACCCTCCCATTGCAAACGGCCAGAGTTGAGGAGAGAGGAGGTGAGCCGGCGGGGAGAGGGAAAGGGGAATATCTCCCCATACCCCATTGTGGCCTCGGCGTATATGCGCCGGGCCCTTTGCCATTCAGGCGTTTTTACAGTGACGGGCCCACAAAAAATGCCTATGACCGTGTAAATGGGGCCTGAGGGCCATAAAAACACCCCTATCAAAAATGGTGCAATTACATTGTGCTCCTTTGACTTTTTAAAAAGTTTTCCAAAACATTGAAAATATAACTCGTCTTGGAAAAACAAGCCAACGTAAAACTATAGCACAGAAAAATACAAAAGATACGATTTTATGAAAGTGGGGCATGGAAAGTGAAAATTAAAAAAATCAAAAAAGGGTTGCAGTGGGAAAGGGTTAACTAGACACTGACTTTAGCTTTTCTTTGAACTAATTGGTCAGTAAACAGCTAAAATGATGAAAACCGGCACCATCTTGTGGTGGATCTAAAGAATGCAACTTATAAATAGCTTCACCTTTGCAACTTTTCTTGCCATTTGCCAGGTTTGAAATATGGCGATGTTATTCCTAGAAAAGTCAGTCTTCATAATGAAAATGGATTGTGTGGAAGCTGTGCGAAATACAGAACTGAGAGAAGAAGACATGTATTCTCTACCTCTGGCAAATTTATTGCTCTGCTTCCCTTGATCCAAAATACACTGTTTGTCAACAAGAATCACGCTCCTAGAAGTTGTCATATTGCTGCAGAACCCATCCTGCGGTTCCATCTCAGGCAGATATACAAATGCTGACAGTTGTGGTGATTAGATGAACGGTCTTGTCACCGGAGGCCCTAAAAGTGGTTCCCCCCTTGGCCTATAAGAGGCTCTCGGAGGCTCCTTGTGTGTAGTGACCTCTTCTTCCGCTTGTGTAGAGCTTGTTGACCACTAGACACCTCTACGACGCAGACAAGAGATTTCACCCCATTACCAGAAACTGAGAGGGGCGCATTATTGGGATGTGAGAAGCTGGATGGTCATATCCATGAATTGTCCCCCACCGGTTGTTCTGAGCAGACTGTCAGGTGATGTTGGGGCAAGTGGATGTGTCAGGACTCCCCCCTACAGACCACCAGTAGAGAGGAGCGTCTGACCAGACTGTTTGGACCAGTGGATGTGTGAGGACACACAAGGTGACCGGGCTCAGGATGCCCCCTACAGACCACCAGTAGAGAGAAGCATCTGACAAGCACCAGCAGCCCCAACTGTTTTGTTGTCCACCATCCAGAAACAGGTGGAGCCATTGTTACACCCCAGTGTCTGTCGGAACCATTTCTAGGCACTTGGCTGAAGCGCCTAGAAATTTAGTCCCACTATATGTACAGCATTTGACACCCACCATCACTTGTCACCTCTGGACGCCACGGAGGTTTGTCTTCAGTGATGAATCTAGGATTAGTTTTGGCGCTGACGACGGTCATGTTCGTGTCTGGAGACCTCGGGGTGAGCAATTCAATCCCGCCTTTGCTGTAGAGCGGCACACTGCCACCTGCTGGTGTGATGGTCTGGGGGGAAGGGGGCGGGCATCGCATACTACAGTCGGTCCCCCTAGAAATGGTACGAGGGACAATGACATCTCAGCGATATGTTCAGGACACATGTGTTCCTCTCATGGTGGCTTTCACAGGAAGCCCCCACAACATTGTCACACTTCTGTGGCTGCCCGGTCACCAGATTAGTTGCCAATAGAACATGTAAGGGGCCATCTGGGATGCCAATTTCCACAGCCTACAAGCTGGCTCTCTGGGCAGGAACGTCCAAACAGCCTCTTTTATTGCAAGACATAACACCTGCCCTTTATGGGCGTTTAACAGCTTACATCAGTAACATATATATATTCTTATTCGCTGGGCTATATAGAATTCCCCGCCTCCCCCTCTCCCTACCTCTCTCAAGTAGGAGCCTTTGTCTTAACAACATGTGGTCAAAACTGAAACTGAAAGTATCTTTGTTGGAGAAGTTTCTGTGTGGGAGATGGGAAAGGACTGGGAAAACACTCAGTATTGAATACAAGCAATAACATATAACACTGTGATTTAACTCTTTCCTTATGCAGCAGAGTTCCACATTAGGCTGAAGTCACAAAACACATCTTTTCACCATGCCATTGTCCAGCAATTACTATAATGAAATTATGCAGTCGTTAGCCTCTAAGAGTTAAAGTCACTACAGCTGCGTAATACATCTAGTTTAGTACAAATCGATAGACATTTTACACTGACTAATCATCATGTCTATCACAATCCCCCCTTAAAATGTCTATCTAACTCTTCCCGTCAGATTTTCACAGTTCTCTGCTCGTGAGCCTATAGTCGGAGCGCGTTGAAGGTTCGATTTAGGGTCTTCAAGGGGGTGTAGGACTTGTCCACTCCTTCTGGGGATGCATCCAGCAAACTCATTGTGGGAGCGGCTTTTCCAGCATCAGTTTCACAGGTCTCTCTGACACAGGGGATAACACAGCAGACTAGAACGAAAAAGATAATCAGTTCACATACAACAGCGACGCCCATCTGTGCCAGGATCCTTTACCACCCGCTCATCCATGGCGAGTGCTGGTCCCAAAGGTTAGCTCTTTTTAGTTAGTGCGGTCAACTTCTTTAATGGCAACTGCGTCTTTACCCGCGGGTCACGTGTCATCTGGGATGTAGGTACAACAAGTCTCCCCTATCATCTTACAGACACTCCCCTTTTTAGCTAAAATCATATCTAAGGCCATTCTATTTTGAAAAGTCATAGTCGAGGTAGGTCCTATTGGTCGACTAGTCCCTATAAGGCGTCTCTAGTATAATTTATAAACCGCTGCTAATTATAATAAACATAATTAATCCAGTCAACATTTTATTTACCATAATGATCAGGAAAATGGACTCGAATCTAGTTTTGACTTGGTCTCTAATTTTTAAAACTCGTCAGGTACCCCCCTTGGCTATCCTATGACGTCAATGTACATGAGTAGATCAAAACTACCACCAGGAGTCTCTCTTCTCGCTCTAGTATAATGTTACAATACTAGCAGTATGCATAGGTACGCACGGCGTGGGACTCCCTAATCTTCACCCACACCAATGTCCCTCCTGGAGATAGCCCCAAAGGTGGACACGCCCAGGCCGCCAACATTGACCCTACACTACCTAGTGACAAGACTGGAAGGAACTGCCGTACCTATGCGGAAAACAAGGATAGACCAACATGACAGGATAACTACAGAACACAGACAGAGTTGGATCGAGATAAAGTAACTATTGGGGGTAACCTTTTTATCCTCAATGCTGTCTGACAGGATGTGGAGGAGCATAAGGGCTTTACTAAGGCACACTCCCCTGTCCAATTACCTTCCAGGCGGGTCCTCTACCTCATGTCTCCACAAAGCCAGTAAACGTCTCCTAAGGACTGGACCTGATTCTGCATCCATTCCCCCCCTATGGTACCGTAGGAGGAGCAATACCCGTTAGTGAGTTCCCCAAAAATCTCCCTCCACCCTGCCCATTTGCCTGGCAGGTGTAGTTTCCAGGGTAGTCAGTAATACTCTCTCCGGTGCAAAACACTTAAAGGGGTTGTCCCGCGGCAGCAAGTGGGTCTATACACTTCTGTATGGCCATATTAATGCACTTTGTAATGTACATTGTGCATTAATTATGAGCCATACAGAAGTTATAAAAAGTTTTTTACTTACCTGCTCCGTTGCTAGCGTCCTCGTTCCCATGGAGCCGACTAATTTTCGCCCTCCGATGGCCAAATTAGCCGCGCTTGCGCAGTCCGGGTCTTCTGCTCTCTTCAATGGAGCCGCTCGTGCAGAATGCCGGCTCCGTGTAGCTCCGCCCCGTCACGTGCCGATTCCAGCCAATCAGGAGGCTGGAATCGGCAATGGACCGCACAGAAGAGCTGCGGTCCACGGAGGAAGAGGATCCCGGCGGCCATCTTCACCGGTAAGTATAGAAGTCACCGGAGCGCGGGGATTCAGGTAAGCGCTCCGGTAAGCTTTCTTTAGGTCCCTGCATCGGGGTTGTCTCGCGCCGACCGGGGGGGGGGTTGAAAAAAAAAAAAACCGTTTCGGCGCGGGACAACCCCTTTAAGTAGTTATAGAGTATTCCTTCTTCCACTTCTCACGGAGAGTGTAATTAGCAGAAATGTTCGTGAAGAGACTAATAAACCACTCTTCAGCATCTAGAGGGAGATTTAGGGGGACCATCCCCGAGTGTAGTCGGGCACTACCGCACACGCAACAGTTAGACTTGTTGCTCCTGTTAGCATTGTACCTCATCAACTCCAACCAGAGATTCTGGTCAGAGTAGCCAGTCGCTATTGTCAAGGTGTCCTCAAAGGTAGGGTTGACTATGATCATTATGTTCGTCAAGGTCTTTATCTTACGGCGGAGGGGGTTAATTATGGGCACGGGACTAAGTGTGGCTTCCATTCGGGTGCATCTACCATATCCCTTATTTTAAACTTCCCTAAGGGATCTGTCCTCCCGTACCGGTATGTCCCCAGACTGTAAGTCCCTCCATCCCCCGGGCTTGGATCTTCCATGGTTAATGTAAAAACCGCATTAAAACCAAGCAACATACTAAGTTCAGCCTTCCAATACCTGCTGTCCTTATTATTCTCAAGGAGGGTTATACGACTAATTAGGGATTTCCCGCTCTTATCTTTCTTATTTAAGGCACTTCGCGGTTTATAGGACCAGTCTGTTCCTGCGTTCCATCCCACTAATCCCCAATAACGGCAGTCTTCTCCCCAGACGTTATCAGTGGCGCAAACATATTGTATTCCCCGGGTATATGAGTCATATAACCAGCTGGACTGAGCTAAATCTGGCCTGCGGTGGGATCTTGCGCCTAGACACGGGACCACAGTACAATAGTCGAAGGAATATGCGGCTACTTGAGCATTGGACGAGTTATACCAGAAGGTAACCATACCCTCATATTCTTCCGACTAAGGATTCCAGTTGCCACCCTCCTCTCTCACTAGCCCTAACCAGAGTAATGTCCTTGGCACAACTAAGACTGGTCTCCCGGATCTGAAGCTTTCTTACAGTATGAAGCATGGATCCATGTAAGTCTTTCGGCTAGTTTCACAGCTGTGGCAGTAGTCAGAAGCACCTGGTAGGGGCCATCAAATCAAGAGGGTGCTTCCTGAGGAACTTCTTGATGCACACCCAATCCCCAGGCTGCAAGATGTGTCCCAGTGTCTGCCTCTGAGTCTGGAAGAGAACACCTGTGCATAGGCTTTGATTAGTGCTTTAACAACGGAAATCACATACTTAGTCAACACATCAGATTGTAATTGTAACTACTGAGGATAGTAACAAACAATCTCGTAGGGAGATAATGCATGATCCCCCCTGGGTTCATATCTAACACTGACTAGGGCTATTGGATGACAGTCTTTCCAAAGTGGCGTCATTTTTAGGTATCTTACTTTTTAGCGTGCCACTACGTCTCTCCACCTTTCCACTACTCTAAAGGTGGTAGAGTGTGTAAAAGGCCTGGGATACACCCAGAGCAGACATGACATGTTACATTCACCTGCGAAGTTTATACCTCTGTCTGACTCTGAATCACTTCTGGTACCCCATATTCATAGTTTACCTCGTTCATGAGCTTCTTTGCGGTTACCTACTTGTTTGCCTTGGTAACAGGGTCGGCCTCCAACCTGCAAAGACATCAACAACAACAAGCACGTATTCATACTTCCCAACAAGTGGGAGCTGAACGTAGTCAATTTGTAATCCCTGAAATGGGTAGAGTGGTCCCGGCAATTGTGATGTGGCAAATTTACTTCTGCCCTGACTCACCTATGGCATAGATCATGCTAAACTGGACAAATGATGCAGCAGCTACAGAGAACCCAGAAGTCGCCCGTCCTCTTTCAAGTGTCGTCGTCATTGCTGCTTTACTAGGTGGGTCTTTCCGTCCATCAGCTGGGCCATCATGGGATACAGGAACTGTGGTAGGCAAGTGCTGTTGACTGTTCACCATACGCTGTCCTGTTTCTGCTGCTCCCATATTAGTCCATTTATTCTTTCCTTCCTTGCTGGCTTGTAACTGTAAAAGTCTTTAGCATATCGCCTTCCTCTGGATCAACACAGTAGGATAGACAGGCTGGACTAGATGGACATTGTCTTGATTCAGCCTTACATACTATGTTACTATGTCAAAGTCCAAATTTTTGTCAATGTCCAAAGTTTTTACCACTGACATACTGTCAGTATCTTTTCTTCCTTCTTCCATGGCTTGAGGGCCACTGCCTTTGCTGTGCTGTCGGCGAGGGTGTCGCCTCTCGCTTCTCCAGTGTAGGAATCGGTGCGAACTCTCAACTTTGTCAGGTAGAAGTAGGGCCTCCATGAGACTCTGCACCACTGCACCATTCTCAATTGGTTGTCCTGCTAAGGTAAAAACTGTCTGGCCTTCCATATTGGGCCGTAATCATGAGCTATGCCAGATGCATACCAGGAGTCAGTGTAAATGGTTGCCGTCTTACCTCTCGCCACTCTACTCGCCTCAGTGAGGGCCTTCAGTTCCACTTCTTGTGCTGAGACATGCGGAGGCAGAGCTTCTACTTCTAGGACATCTTGTTGTGTGACCACTGCATATCCGATGTGAAGTCGTCAATCCTCACCCTGGTACCATCTGCAAAAAGCTCAACATATACATTGTCAACAGAGGTTCCGGTAACTGTTTGCATACCTGCAGTTTCTTACTGTATTAGTACTAAATAATCGTGTTGATGTTCTATTTCACATGGCTCGGAATCTTGTAGCACAAAATCATTTATTTCCTTTTTATCTTATTTCATTTATTTATTTATTTTTTTTTTTAAACCCAATAGCTGATCTACAACACCTAGATCATCTATGACCCAGATCACCTATGCCTCCCTCCTTTTGAACCAGAATACTCAATGGAAAAAAGAGTAATCGCGTTCAAACTAGTACAACGTTGAAAAAGGAAACCAGGAGGCACAAAAACAAGCACTTTGTAGGTCAAGGTGACATTGTGCGCAGCGAAGTCTGAGCGAAAATCTCCTTAAAATTTATTTTTTTTCAGGTCGCAGTTTTAACACAAGGAGGCGCAACACAAGTAAAATTTTACGTCACCCAGTGTAATAGTATTTCAGGGAACGTCCAGCGTTTAACTTTCACTCTCCTGTCAGAATATAATTATAGCTTCAGTGTAGACTGACACTAGAATATACAAAAGACTTAAGGAAAAAACTAAAGAATACGGATGAATTAACATCCTACTCTGGGCAATTTAGTCCCTCTTTCTCACATAAAAAGTAAAATTACTTCATCAAATTGCGTGAAAAAGTTTGCTGGGTGACTATAGGGAAATTATTCCATCTGTAGGAGCCTTCCATAACATCATCTGTCTTAACATCCATTGGAGAAGCAGGCAGTGGAAAACAGAGCCCCTGGGAACACACCATGAGAAGGCGTCCCCTGTCATGGATCCCTGGCCTCTGTCCCCCAATCCTCCATGCACTATAAACCAGCTTAGTCATCTACTATGTCCCAAGCTGCATCTTCACAAAGGTTTGTTTCCCTGAACTTATCACATATCCAAAGTGGCCACATCTTGGAGTGTAACAAAGTCCGGTCAAACAAAACCTTACTTCAGACAATCATGAGGTTAGCACTGGATACAGTGGCATTGGGGAATGTAGGCCTCCCAAGTGCCGCAAAATGGCCGCCAGAGGCAGAAAGGGGCGGGGCTACAAATCTCCCAGGTGAGGCAAGATGGTTGCTGGAGGAGGAAGGGGCGGGGCTTAGTCCTATCCCGGATTGGAATGGCCGGAAGTAACATCACACACCCTGAAAGTGAGCACATGGGGGGGAAGTAATTTCAGGGTGGGGGTAGAGCTCACCACATTTGCTGCAGGAACATTGCAAGTGCGGCCGCCATTATAGGGAGGGGCTGTAGTCAACACAAAGGCATTACAGTGTTCATGATACAGTCAATACACATCCCCCACTATACTTTCTCCTCTTGAATCTCTTTCCTACATTATACCTTCTCCTAGCAATCTAATACACCTTTCTTTCTGCTTATCTGTCCATAACCCGACATTTCTTTCTGCAACTTTTCCTGATCCTTTTCTTTGTTAAACGTTTCTACATGTTTTGCATATTCCAAAACATCCTGCACTGATCCCGTATTCTATTCTGCCTGCTTATTCTATCCTATTTGAAATTTCTGGACACAGTAAAACTCCTTTACCAAATTCCGCCTCTTCTTATATCCCTGTAAATCACAATGCACATTAACACTACAAAAGACAAAGGGAACAAACGGGTTAACTGGGAAATGCTTTCAGTGGCTTAACTTCAGTCCACTCTCTTATCAGTAACCCTCCCCCAATAATAAACACTGCACATTCTTTAAACTAAACGTCTGAAACACACAAAGACTTATGATTATTTTCAATGACCAAGAGCTTCTGGAGCCTTCAGCCGCCACACAACACGGCGGCTATAATTCTCTGCGTATATACCTTTTCACATATGAGAACATAACACGCTCAATCATACAGGTAAATACACGTATCATAAATTTTCCTGACCTCACTAGTTACCTAGGAGTAAGTGTCTCTGGCGCGCTCCCTCAGACTTAAACAGCCAAGTCCGCCCTTCTGACACATTAACCCTCACAGAATTTATCTCTTGGTCTTGTATACACAATCTTTAACCGTCTCAGACACAGCAGCCACAGCATACAAAATACCCCTAGACAGGTAATATGGTGGTAATCGGGTGGACAGAACTAGAGTTATTACCTGCCTTTCAGTGAAGGTCTAGTCTGGATCAGATACAGGCAGATTAGCAGTTGGAAATCAGCTTGACACAGGTAGATTAAAATAAAGCAATCTTACCGTGTTCTGTAGATTTTTGGGCCCCTGAGTTCCGCGTGCTATCTGCCGGTCACTATACGTTCCAGGCTCTGACTTCACAGATCCACCCGCGCACCCAGGAACGCCAAATTGAACTGGATCATATTTTCCTCCAGCAGGTTTCGGGGTATTCTGTAGCTTCCAAATTGTATAGTGTGCACACATCATCGACCAGATCAGACACAAGTTATCAGTCTCATGTCCAAAATGGCTCTCTGGGCAGGAACGTCCAAACAGCCTCTTTTATTGCAAGACATAACACCTGCCCTTTATGGGCGTTTAACAGATTACATCAGTAACATATATATATTCTTATTCGCTGGGTTATATAGAATTCCCCGCCTCCCCCTCTCCCCACCTCTCTCAAGTAGGAGCCTTTGTCTTAATAACATGTGGTCAAAACTGAAACTGAAAGTATCTTTGTTGGAGAAGTTTCTGTGTGGGAGATGGGAAAGGACTGGGAAAACACTCAGTATTGAATACAAGCAATAACATATAACACTGTGATTTAACTCTTTCCTTATGCAGCAGAGTTCCACATTAGGCTGAAGTCACAAAACACATCTTTTCACCATGCCATTGTCCAGCAATTACTATAATGAAATTATGCAGTCGTTAGCCTCTAAGAGGTAAAGGGGTTGTCTCGCGGGAACAAGTGGGGTTATACACTTCTGTATGGCCATATTAATGCACTTTGTAATATACATCGTGCATTAAATATGAGCCATACAGAAGTTATACACTTACCTGCTCCGTTGCTGGCGTCCTCGTCTCCATGGTGCCGTCTACCGCTGTCTTCTCCTTCCATTTAGACGCGCTTGCGCTGTGCGGTCTTCTGCTGTGTTCAATGGAGCCGCTCCGGCGTGCTCGCGCCGCCGAGGTCTTCTGCGCATGCGCAGACCAGCTCTCCGGCGCGAGCACGCCGGAGCGGCTCCATTGAACACAGCAGAAGACCGCACAGCGCAAGTGCGTCTAAATGGAAGGAGAAGACAGCGGTAGACGGCACCATGGAGATGAGGATGCCAACAACGGAGCAGGTAAGTGTATAACTTCTGTATGGCTCATATTTAATGCACGGTGTATATTACAAAGTGCATTAATATGGCCATACAGAAGTGTATAACCCCACTTGCTCCCGCGAGACAACCCCTTTAAAGTCACTACAGCTGCGTAATACATCTAGTTTAGTACAAATCGATAGACATTTTACACTGACTAATCATCATGTCTATCACACATGCCCCCGTATGACATCTTGTATCCAAGCTAGAGGTGGTAGAACAGGGTACTAGAGCCTCCATGCCCCCTGTATCACATCTTGTATCCAAGCTAGAGGTGGTACAACAGGGTACTAGAGCCTCCATGCCCCCGTATGACATCTTGTATCCAAGCTAGAGGTGGTACAACAGGGTACTAGAGCCTCCATGCCCGGCCGTATTACATCTTGGGTATTAGTGTGTCTTGACGCCACCAGGAATTCCACCAGTTCATGAGCCAGCAGAGAGGTGGCCGGAGCAATACAGAGCAGTCACTCGGCCCCCGGCAGGGAGCACGCAGCCGGCGGCCCATTCGGAGGAGACAGGAGATGAACGGCATGTAACCGAGAGTCGCCGCCCAGGCGTTAAGCATGCCTTAAATTACGGCCGGCCCACAACACAGACAGGCAGCAGCATGCTGTGGATTGATTTTTGCGTGCCCTGCCTGCAGAAATCAATCCACACTATGCTGCTAGAACCTTGCTATGTTGACCCTATCGGGAGCTAGGGTTGTGACAGGGGCGTTCCTCCTGTCAAACCCCTAGCTCCAGGTGGTGTCAAGATACACTAATACCCACCTCTTGTATCCAAGCTAGAGGTGGTACAACAGCATCCCAGCTCCCTCATATTCAGCGCTGGACATTGTTGTGGTCATAAATTAGCTGATAAGTACATGCAGAAAACGAGGAAGCAAAGGTGAACTAAGGCTACATTAACACCTGCGCCACGTATCTATGCCAATTTTCCCTTCTCTACTCTGTCTTATGAATAGTGTGAGGGAAGCTATAGGATTTCCTGTCCTCCATGTATGTCTTGTAACCTGCTCTTCTTACAGCTCTTCACTGTCTTTGTTTAGCTCATATTATTGTTCTGTTATAAGAATGCAAGGTCGTCTTCAAGGCAATTTTACAGAGGTCTCATGAGAAACGGTTCCAATCGGCCTGAAAGAAGTCCCGCCTCTAATAGAGAATTTGTTTATATTTATTAAAAGCGTTAAATATTGGAAAAAATTAAAATGTCATTTTTTTACATTCCATTGCAATATCTCAAATATGTGCAAACATACTGTACACATTTTTACTAAGATATATACTGTATTTCCATCTGTTTACTTTATTCTGGATGCACATTTGAAAAACTTTAGCTTTTTTAACCAGTTAGAAGATTTACAAATTTAACATTTTGAGGAACACTTTGTTTTCCTGCACCAAGCCAAGATTGCAAAGGCTCATGGGTGTCAGAATGATAGATACCCCCACAAATGACTCCATTTTACAAACTACACCCCTTAATGTATTCACTGAGGGGGGGGGGGGTCAGGAGTATTTTGACACCACATTTGTTTTTCAGGAGTTTACAGGAGAAAAAAATAAATGTCAATTTAAAGGTAGTTTTTTTTCTATAATGCCCATGAAAATGAGGATTTACACCTCAGAATGGATAGCCCTTTTTGTCCTGTGTTCAGAAACGTACCCATTGTGGCCCTAATCTTATATCTGTATGCACAATGGTGCCCAAAATGAAAGGAGTAGCCTGTGGCTTTCGAACAGACATTTTGCTTGAAGGTGATTTAGGCCCCATTGCCCACTTGTAGAACCCTTGAGCTGCCAAAACCATAGAAACCCCCCACAAATGACTCCATTTTGAAAACTAGACCTCTTAGTGAATTCATCTCGGGGTGTACTGTGTATTTTGACTACACAGTTTTTGAATGAATCTAAGCAAAGCAGAAGGAAAAAATTGCGATTTTCGTTTTTTTGGCAAGTGTGTCATTTTAAAAACAGGTTTTTTTGTACAGCACACATATGAATGAAGACTTGCACCCCAAAATGGATACCCTGTTTTTCCTGTGTTTAGTGCTACAATGGGTATGTTTCTAATCTACTTACAGGACACACGGCTCGGTCTATAATGGAGGGAACACCCATTGGATTTCAGGACACAACTGAATAAATTCCAGGCCCCATTGCCCACTTGTAAAGCCATTGAGTGGCCAAAATGAAGAAGAACTCCGCAGACTCCATTTCAAAATTAGACCCCTTAACGAATTGTTCTAAGGGTGTACTGCGTATTTTGACAATACAGTTTTTGAATTTTTTGTACAGCACACATATGAATGAAGATTTGCACCCCAAAATTGATCCCCTTGTTTCTTCTGTGTTCAGAAACATACGCAATGTGGCCCTAATCTACTTACAAGACACATGGCTAGGCTAGTAATGGAGGGTACACCCGTTGAATTTCAGGGCACAACTGAATAAATTCCAGGCCCCATTGCTCACTTGTGCAGAAAAATAATTGACTCCCTAATAATAAATTCCCTAAATCTTAGATAAAAACAATAATGTAAACTGTGTAGTATGTCCGAAAACAGGGGTAATTATGGAGGCCTGGTTGTCTAGAGGCCCGAAGTCTATATATCTGGCCCCTACATAACTGTCATACATGTCATGTCTTCAGTGTGGATGCACTGTGCAAATTGTCTTGTCTCTAGTTATGTGTATTGCACAGCTGCAACATGTAAGAGGTTAATGTCTGAGAGTAGCTGGGATATGACTGGAAAATGTAACAAATTGTCTTGTCATGTGAAATTGGATAATATATGTGCTTGTAAGGTGTGTTCAAGTGAGTTAGTTCTTCTGAGAGAGAGTGCCGGCCACATGTGGGTACCTTCAACCCTCATGTAGTGAAGAGATGGAAGCTGAGGATAAGTATCCTGATTATTAGAGGTATTCCCAATTCCAGGAACCCCCTTTGAGGAGTGAGACAAGAGGAATCCGCCGTGCAGCAATTAAGCTACTAATTCTCAAGTGAGTGTTTGCGGAGTGTTGTGTCCCCCTCCGGTGTTATCCTGTATCCTGGAGTGTGTGTCCAGGAGCGGAGTCATACAAGAGTCATACAGTCATACAGAGCAATGACTGAGTCATACAGTCATACAGAGCGATGAGGTCCAGTTTCATCTCGTGTCCTCCTCCCTGACCGTCTTCTAAACTGTCTTTCCTGCACTAGCATGTAAAGCTGTATCTGGCAAACAAGAAGTAAAGATTCCAGTCACTGCCCATTCCCAGTGATTGAGTTTTCAGAGTTAGCAGTGTGTGGACTTTATTACTTCCACCGCCGGAGAATCAACAGTGTGAAGGAACGGTGGCATCACGAGTGACAACTACTTCAATCCACTACACATCATATACAGGTAACCAGAGTCCCAGCAGTGCCTGGATGAGGTCTAGCAGTGCCTTGGCCAAAGTTGCATGCGTCCCTCCGGGGAGGAGTTTGGTAGAACCACCATGACAAGTGACATCTTTACCCTCGCCAGCTCCTCAGTGTGGCCTTTGTGCCTCGGTCACTGCAGGATACCCTCTTCTTTTGGCATCACGAACAGGATAAAATGCCTCAGTGCCGCATCTATGCACTAGCGTTACCGCAAGAATTCAATTTTTCATCTGGCATGCTGGGAGAAAATTCAAATCTCAGTGTTAAGTTTCTACCATATCTTCATCCAGTACCTAAGAGGACTCGGACGAGTCAGGACTGAGTTTCAAGTCAAATTCAACTACTTCACAAGAAAATTCCTCTCAAGCTGCAGTATCCAGAAAGTATTGTGCCATGAGAGATGCTGTGATTATGCTGTTGGACCATGTGCAACTGCTGGACTTTGTTACAGATCCCCACGTGAGTTCCAATATGGACACCCAAAATGGCGCCAGCTACCTTGTTTTCCTTCTTCCTCACTTGTTGTTACAGCCACAGAATTGCTGCCAAAAGTTACCCACCAAAAAGTTCCGCCTTGGCTTTCAGAAAAGTAAGGGGGAGGACCTGCCCCACCAAGGGACTCTAGTGCGAAATTCAGGACCACCCCCAGGAGGAGGAGTTCTATGTTGTTGAGGAGCCACTAGACCTCTCACTCCAGAACATCTCTAGCTATCCTTGTGAAGACATGCTTCCTCAGTGAGAGACCCAGGGCGCCAGGAGGATACAGGGCATGCCTGCGGGATACCCTCCACCACAGCTGCAGTACTTTTGGGAAGACGAGCCAGGGCTCCTAGAGGTGGCAACTCCGCTGTCTATCTCTCTTCCTTTGCTACTAGAATCCACAGCCGAGGAAGTCCCAAAGAAAAAGTTTACTTGACCTGGGACTTTGAAACCTGTTAGTCCCAGGAAAATAGTACAGCCTGGCCATGTGGAGAATACCCATGCGCCAAAACCATCCGACAGATTGGTCCCTATCAATGATTTTGCCATGAATTATTATCCATAAATGAAATTGGGTGGCCCGGGCGGGCCATACCTCCAGGGTTGCATCCCTTTGTCAAGGACTTTGAGGACCCTGGAGTGAAAGTCCTTTTCCACTCCCATAAGAACCTGCATGCATGGAGGGAGTTGCGCCATCCCCTATCAAAACCCCCTGGACAAGTTCCTTGGGAAAAGATCTTGGAGCAGGAAATGGGACATTGTCCATGTAACCTAGCGTCACCTGTACAAACTGCAGTAAGGCGAATGTGGGATCCAAAGAGCCCCTCATCTGTGGCCTCATTGGGAATCAGTGCCTGGTCGAGCCTAATGTAGCGCCTTACTAAGAAAGTGACATTTTTCAGGTAGTCTCAGAACACTAGAATTGGTTAATTCTCTGTATGAATAACTGGAGGGTAGGAGCTGTGTTTATAGGTTTCGCCTTGCACACTCCGAAACTGCACAGTCTTCCTAGAGGTGAACTGGATTAGAACACTGAGATGTCCCTTCTCCAGATATTACACTCTGTTTTAGAGGCACTGGGGTGGGCTTATTTTCAGTAGGGGGTTACTGTAGTGGCCCAAAGTCGATATATATGGTGCGTCCATAAGGGCTGACACCTACTGGCGCTTTATTCTCTCTTGCACTGCAAGAGCAAGTGTAAACACTCGCCTCGCAGTGCAAGTAAGACGCCGGGATATCGCCAGTGTTCTCAATAGGGGCAAGCGGCGGCAGCGCTAGCCCCATTGAAAACATAGGGAGAATATCACAAACTTTTGCCGCAGCTGTCACAGCTGTGACAGCTGTGGCAGGAGTTTCCTTCATCCCCGTGGTCATGAATGAATAGCTAAGCACTAGCTGTAATTGGCTGAGCGCTCAGCCAATCAGCACAACCCTTTCAGGAGGCGGGGATTTTTTTGTTTGTTTGTTTTTTTAACCAGTTAATGATGATTTTTAGGAAAAGGCTTATATTTCAAGCCCTTCCCCAAAAATCATGCTGCGGAGGTAGCCACAAACCACTGCTTTCAATGGGACCGGCAGCAGTGCAGATCCCATTGAAAGCAATGGGATAGCATGGTGGACTTCTGCCACAGCTGTCACAGCTGTCCCCGCGGGGATGAAGGAAACCCCTGCCACAGCTGTGACAGCTGACGATAGCCCCATTGAAAACACTGGTGATATCCTGGCGTCTTTCTTGTGCTGCGAGGCGAGTGTTTACACTTGCTCTTGCAACGCAAGAGAGAATAAACCACCAGTGGGTGTGAGCCCTAATTGTTATACATGTCATGTCTTCAGTGTGGATGCACTGTGCAAATTGTCTTGTCTCTAGTTATGTGTATTGCACAGCTGCAGCATGTAAGAGGTTAATGCCCGAGAGTAGCTGGGATATGTTTGGAAAATGACATTGGATGATATATGTGCTTGCAAGGTGTGTGCATGTGAGTTAGTTCTTCTGAGAGAGAGTGCCGGCCACATGGGGTACCTTCAACCCTCGTTTGGTGAAGGGATGGAAGCAGAGGAGAGGTATCCTGATGTTCCCAAATTCAGTCATGCACAGTACACCTTTTTTTGTTTATATTTCCCGCACCGTCACTTAGCGAGGACACGGGTACCCGCAGCCCGTATACAACGTAGTTGCATATTGGCTGCGGGTATATCCATGACCATGGAGCACAATGGGCTCTATGTTGCGGATATCCGCAGTAAAATAGAACCTGCTGCGTTCTGTTTTCTGCGAATGGATTACATAATTCCGACCTGCTAATGTGAGCGGAAATGTGTAATCCAATGCGATTGATCTGCGTATTACCGCGGATCAGACGCATGCGTAATCTGCAATTTCTATCCGGTCATGTGAGACTGGCCTAAGGTAGATCGCTACTTTTTTATCACATGAGCGGGAACCGCTCAACGAGGTCACTGCTCACTGCTCCAGGCACTCAAGGACCATTGGTTGCCGCGAGCAGGGAGATTTTAAATTTCCTGGACTCCCTGCTCCTCACAAAGCGGCCAGCAGGGAGGCAAGGTGGCTGCAGGAGATTTCTCTCCTCGCTCCCCTGCCCCTTCCCATTAACATAACATAGCGGACGTTCAATACTTGCAGTAACCGAAGAGCGGGCCACGGCCTAGGAGACAGTGGGGTAGAGTTTGGGCTTTGTCGCGGTAGCTCTACCGTCTCCCACCCGGAGGGTAACCAGTGACACATCCAAGGGCCGAGGGCAGGTTAATAAAAGGAAACCCAAATAATTGAATTACCTTCAGTCCTGTTTTTGTCTTGAGACGCCATCGTTTCTTCTACAATGGGGGATTCCTGGATAGTGGAGTAAATCCTCTCCCGTGTAGCTTCCGTGGGGGGAATTCCTGGGTGACAGAGTAAATCCATACACACACGGGTACAGTTTAAGACACAGCCTCCGGAAACGGCTGGGCCACTGGTCGTCTTACTTAACTTCAGAAAACAGCAAGAGTTCAGCAGCTTCTTGACAAGTGATGTGACCGGGAGAACTCACGGGTCATCAGGAGAAACCACAGTCACAGTCATCAGTAGGTCCTGGCCCGGTACCACACTTCTCTCTCCCTTTCGGACCACAGAACTTCTGGGGAGTAGCAGTCCACAACATTCACGAGGCCATCCTCTCGGCCTCCTCCTTTCTGTGTCTGCGGGTTGAAGGTACCCACAGACAGCTGCCTTGCACTCCTCTCTCTGACTGAACTTGACAGAAATCAGAACGGACTCTCCTACCTCACAGCTTTGCAAACACATATATCAAGCATCATCACATGATGGACAAAAAGATACAAAACTAAACAGTCATCCACATACCAGACACTTAACCCTTTCAGTTCTGCAGCTAATCTTGCCACATGAAAGACACTGCCAACACAATACTGAGCATACACATCATTTAGAAGGGGCCCCGTTGTACTGGGCCACTACATACTGAACAGCCGCTATTTACACTGAGTGATCTGCTCCTCGTCTGGCACCATATGCTGCATAAACGATGGACGATGAGCAGAGCATGAATCCGATCTAAATCATCTTCTAGCATACACTAATGCTCAAAAAGAGAATGAAACAAAGGAAAGACCACTCTACAAGTCGTAAGTATCCAGGTTTTACCATGTATGATGACCTCCAGTTAGCGGCAGGAGCATCAACACGCTATGATGTCGTAGATTGTTGTATCATGCGAATACATCACTATGTTTACAGCTATTAGTCAGTTTCATTGCTTGATTCTGTAGAAACTCAGAACACACAATTCCTTATCTGGTCTTTCCGACCACACGAATCCCTGTCTGCACTCATTAACTCATTAACCCAAGGCAGTCTTATATATTGAAAATTAAACGATTTAACTCATAAAGCTCATTTGCTTTAATGAAATAATCCTATTATTTTTACTGGCTAATCTATAGCCTTGGTTGAGATGTAGACACTTGTACACAGTCCAGAGCTAGAAGTGGCAGGGATTACTGTCTGTAATACCAGTCATGGTGTACCGGGTCACTTGATAAAAGCAGTACCACCACCTTCCATACATACAAGGGGGCAGCATCTAGAAGGCAAGATGAGTTTGTCTCAGGTAATAGCCTTGCCTAACTGCAGCCTGGCACCAAGTTAAAGGAGTATCCTGGCATTTAATTCCTTTGATGATCAGGTTTTGCATCCGATGCTCTGGACCTCCAGCAATCGCACGATCTCAGCCACCGCATCACTGCAGCAGGGTGGATGTTGACAGCTCCGGCAGTGTTGGGGTCAGAGGTGGAAGTGCGATAGAAGGTATAGCTTCCATTGAGTTCAAAGGAAACAAAGGGTTCGACTACAATTTTGGCTTCCAGCACCAGACCTTCTGTCACCCAGCAAACAGAGGCATAGATTTGTGGGTTCATCATCTGGTAGGCATGAGCATGACTAGAGTAAGTCCAGTCGGGGATATCTTAACACAAATAACCACAGGCAATTTTTTTTTTTAATTTCTTTATTTGTCATTTTCAAATACACTTATGTTGGCATTTCAAATACATACGGAGCGCCACAAAGGCTGAGAAACGTGCTCTTGATTAACCCCTTAGTGACTGCCCCATTGCCTTTTTACGTCCTGCCTAAGTGGGCTTTAATCCCAGAGGACGTAGAAACATGCATCCCCTGAGGACTAAAGCTACGTGGGCTGTGGACATGACAGCTACATGCTGTCAGTTCCCGGAGGTAGCCGTCAACCGGGAGCTGTCATGGGGGACAGCGGGGAGCCCCCCTGGCAATGCGATTGGCACTATCCAATGGATAGCGCCGATCACAATAAAGTCAGTAAAAAGTTCAACATTTACTAATTTAGCTGCTCTCCTGGATCGAATCCATGGGGGCACCTGAGAGTACTCACCCCCGTCCTCCATCATGTCCCATGGTGATCTTGTGCTCCAGGAGCTAACGCCACTCTTCTGCGCATGCATGTCACACGTATGACATCACAGGCACGCGCAGAAGGCCTAGGTCGCCCAGGAGATTTGAAATCTTCTGTCTCCCAGCTCCTGAACAAACCCGGGAGGCAGGAGATATCACCGGGGACCGCAGTGACCGATCCTTGGGTCAGTGATCGCCAGTATCATGGAAAAGTTAACATTTCAGCTGCCCTCATGGATGGAAACACTCACCTCTGTCTTCTGTGATGTTCTGCAGTGATATGGACCTGCTGCGGTCTTCTGTGCATTCGCCGATGTGGCAGAAGGCTGAAAAAGTTTAAAATCTGCCTGCACCCAGCTGTCAAAGATAGCCAAGTGCAGGGAGATGTGACTGGGGATCGCTGTATGCGGTTCCCGGTCACATAATCACTGTTACCCACCGGATAACGGTGATCATGGAAAGTTAAAAAAAAGTTAAAACAAAAAGTTAAAGTTTCATCTCCCTTTTACGTATCGTATCCGTAAGGGGAGATGAAATTACATAACTAAGGTCCCCGGATTTGTCCCATGATGGGATCGTTATCCGCAGACTGTACTCTAGCTTCTGCACATGCGCCGGTCAGCAAAATGTTGGACGCATGCGCAAAGGTCAAGGGTTGCCCAGGACATTTAAAATTTCCCTGCTCTTGGCTAACAAAGGTAGCCGAGAGCCTGGAGATGTAATGGGGGCAGCGGTATGCAGTTCCTGGTCACATGATCGCCGTTATCCAAAGGATAATGGAGATCGTGTAAAAGTTAAAAAAAAAAACCTCCATAGTGCCACCTATTGGAAGGCAGCTTTATGTGCATATTACCCAGAGGAGCGTGCATCACTATTTGAGTCTCCTCACTCACCATCTAGGTGCTCTCCCTAAGGAGAAAAGATTTCTGACCTTCTCACTAGCAAAGCCAGACTCCTACTGTGCACTGATGAAGAGCAAAAACCCTGAAACAGTTGTTTGTACATGGAGTCTGGCTTTGCTTTTAATTCCCAGTCATTGTTACAAGGCTTGTATAAAGGGTCTGGCTTGAAGGAATGCTGTCTTCCAATAGGTGGCACTGTAGTAACTGTAGTGGCCCAGTACATAGTTTCCTGGCCCCCTCCATAATGTCATACACATCATGTCTTATGTAGATGCGCTGTGCAAAGCTGTCTAGTCATTCTGTTATGTGTATTGCACAGCTGCAGCATGTGATGGGTTAAGTGTTTGCAAATCCTGCAGATTGCCTGTGAATGTATCAATTTATGTCCTGTCACATGGTATGAGTGAGAGTATAAATACCGTAGGAGTGTTTGAGAGTGGGAAGAGGTCTTTGTCTTCTGGGTTCCTGATAAAGAGGGCCAGCTGCATGAGGATACCTTCAACCCTCATGTAGTGAAGAATGGAAGAGGAGGAGAGGTTCCCTGGATTGCCTGATCTAGCATGAGAGAATGGAAAAGGCGTGAGAGAAAAGTAAGTGGAGTTTTCCCCAAGGCCCAGTGCAGAGGTACTCTTATCAATTGTTCACACTCGAGCGTCTTGAAGTCTGGGATCGCTGGATGGAGGTACTCCTCTTCAATTGTTCACACCTAAGCGTCCTGAAGTTGGGGACCGCTGGGTGGAGGTACTCTTCTTCAATTGTTCATGCCCAAGCATCCTAACGTCTGGGACCACCGGGTGGAGGTACTCTTCTTCAATTGTTCATGCCGAAGTGTCCTGACATCTGGGACTGCCAGGTGGAGGTACTCTTCTCAAATTGTTCATGCCCAAGTGTCCTAAACTCTGGGACCGTTGGGTGGAGGTACACGTCTTTAGTTGTTCACACACGAGCATCCTGAAGTCTGGGATCGCTGTGTGGAAGTAATCCTAATTAAGTTTGTGTAAATGCCTGCACTTGAAAGATTGTATATTTTGCCTTGTACTGCTGGAGTTTGTCTAAATAAAGTTTTGCGAGGCCCTGACCATTCCCAGGGACGTGAAGTATGTTATATCTGTCTGTAGCTCATTTATTCTCTGCCAAAGGTCATTCCGGTGTGTATCGAAATGGTGGTGTCACCGGTGACAACTACTATCCCCGTTCTAATGTTTATTGGGCATCCCCATGCTGGGGGTGTTCGGAAGAGGCCCAGCACTGCCCTGGCCGAGACTATGTGCGTCTCTACGGGACGGGGCGTGGTAAGCGCTGCGGTGACAAGCCAGCATCTTACCCTCCCCGCTCCTCAGCGTATGCCCTGTGTCCAGGGTCACCGTACGGAACGCTTCATAACCCTAGGCAATTTTAGCCATATGTCCCCAGTAGAGATTAAGATGCCCCAGAATGGATTTAAAGCAACTGGTTATTACGGAAAAAAAGAAATAATTTTCAAAACAGCAATATCCATAGAAGATTATTAAATACAGTGAGTACAGGAAGTTTGCAGACCCTGTCACTTGTTTAACATTTTGTTATGTTGTGGCCTTGCGAAAGTTAAAAAAAAAAATTTTCCCCATCATTCTGCACTCAGTACCCCATAATGACAAAATGACACAGAATGTTAGAAATCTTGTAAATGTCTTAAAAATCAAGAACTAGCATTTTATATTAACATAAGTATTCACACCCTTTAGTATGACACTTATTACATGATATTTAGCTCCGGGCCTCCCATTTCTTTTGATCATCTCGATTAGAGTCACCTGTGGGAAATTCAGTTGATTGGACATAATTTTAAAAGACACTCCCTGTCTATATAAGGTTTCCCAGCTAACAATGCATATCAGAGCCAAGTCATGAGGAAGAAAGAACTGCATGTAGGGCTCAGAGACAGGATTGTGGGGAGGCACAGATCTGAAGAAGCTACACATTTTTTTTTGCTACACTGAAAGTTCCCAATAGCCCATTGGCCTCCATAAGTTTGGAATAACCAGGACTCTTCCTCGAGCTAAGATATATAGAAAGCAACACTGGTGTTACGGCGCAAGCATCAAAGACAAGAGATGAGGTTAAAGGGGTTGTCCCGCGGCAGCAAGTGGGGGTATACACTTCTGTATGGCCATATTAATGCACTTTGTAATGTACATTGTGCATTAATTATGAGCCATACAGAAGTTATAAGAAGTTTTTCACTTACCTGCTCCGTTGCTAGCGTCCTCGTTTCCATGGAGCCCGCCTAATTTTCGGCGTCTAATGGCCAAATTAGACGCGCTTGCGCAGTCCCGGTCTTCTTCTTTTCTCAATGGGGCCGCTCGTGCAGGATGTTGGCTCCGTGTAGCTCCGCCCCGTCACGTGCCGATTCCAGCCAATCAGGAGGCTGGAATCGGCAATGGACCGCACAGAAGCCCTGCGGTCCACCGAGAGAGAAGATCCCGGCGGCCATCTTCAGCCGGTAAGTAAGAAGTCACCGGAGCGCGGGGATTCAGGTAAGCGCTGTGCGGATTTTTCTTTAGGTCCCTGCATCGGGGTTGTCTCGCGCCGAACGGGGGGGGAGTTGAAAAAAAACAAAAAACCGTTTCGGCGCGGGACAACCCCTTTAAGGCCGCTTCTACACGGGCGATGTGATATTGCCACGAAAAATCGCAGTGATATATTGCATCGTTGTGTGCAATATCACTGCGTTTCCTCACGGCGATATTGCGATATTGTGTCGCTACAAAGTCACACATGGTGCTATAAAGTCGCACGACTTTATAGCACCAAGTGCAAGCAGTTTGGGGGGGGGGAGATAGGGGAGCTTGAAATAAAAACCCCACCCTGAAAATAAGCCCTTGCTGCATAAAAAAAAAATAAAAAGAATACATCACCTCTCAGGTGCTGTCATCTCCCCGCGCGTCTGCCCTGAAGCTCCCCAACAGTTGCTTGAAATTCTCCTGCAGAGCTTCCTGGTTGGGACTTTGAAAATCCCCGCTTCCAGGAACCTCTGCCTCTAATTAGTTCTCGAGCACTGGCTCAGCCAATCAGAGCCAGCGTTCGACGAGCCAATCACAGCCATTCAATGATTTAATGAATGTGCGATGCAACGCATAGGAAGGCTCCAGAGGGAAACGGGCTACAAAAAAAAATTTGCAAATCACAGCTGTGTAGAGCATGCCGTGATTTAGTAGTCTTGCAATATTGCATGCTACAAAACATCACTCGTGTGGAAGAACCCATAGGAAAGCATGGGCTCCTCCACACACATGCAATTTGTAGTACTGTCGCATTGCAACAAAATCATGCAAAAAAAAAAATCGCCTGTGCAGAAGCGGCCTAAATCCAACTTCTCTTTTTATGAATCTCATAAAAACTAATCTCATATCTCGGGTGGTTGCATCGCAACACCAATATTATTTTCTACATATCCTGGTTTTGCACACACCCACTCTGCAGAGTGCATGTAGGGTTTGCAGCACCTCCACCTGTACTCCATTCCTCCTACGGTCCCATTTTTGCCTATTCCATTGAGTTTGGCCCACCCATTTTTTTCTCTGAACCTACCTCTTCCTAGATCTGGCAGACCCACCAAACTAAGTCATCGGGAGAGAAGGACCTTGGTAAGAGAGGTGACCAAGAAATCTGGCTGAGCTTCAAAGATCCTGCAGATGGGTGGAACTTCCAGAAGGTCAACCATCACTGCCACCTCCACCAATCTGGGCTTTATGGCGGAGGAGCCAGCTTACCGAAAAGTACCTAAAGGACTCTCAGACTGTGAGAAACAAGATGGGAACCAGGGCTACAATTTCTAGCTACAAATGCAGGAACTGCCCTGTTGACTTTAATGTCGGCCTTTCTATAGAGCAGTGGTGGCGAACCAGAGGCGGCATGCAGGGCCCTCCCTGCTGGCACGCACCACCATCGGCCACTCACCACTTGTGAATATAGGCACGGGCTGCTGCTCCCCTGCTGGCATTCACTTAACTGCGCTGCTAGCAGCACTGATCCCGGCGCACAATGGGACGTCAGTGTGCAGCCGGGATCCTCCTACCCCCTTCCCTGATGTCTCCTACTACTTGGTTCCGCAAGAGCAGGGGGAGGAGGCATCCGGCAGCACACTGATGTCACAGTGTGCATCGGGATCACTGCCAGAAGCAATGCAATGCAGAGGAGGAGAGGAGCCTCCACAAGAAAAGTGGATAAGTATGTTCGTCTTGGGGAGGGGGTGGAGGGGGGTGTCACTATGATACAGGGGGCCGCTGTGGGGTGTCACTATTATACTGAGGGCTGCTGTAGGGTGTCACTATTACTACTGGAGGCCGCTGTGGGGTGTCACTATTAGTCTGGGGGCTGCTGTGGGGTGTCACTATTACACTGGGGGCCGCTGTGGGGTGTCACTATTACACTGGGGGCCGCTGTGGGGTGTCACTACTACATTGGGGGCCACTGTGGGGTGTCACTACTACACTGGGGGCTGCTGTGGGGTGTCACTACTACACCGGGGGCCACTGGGGGGTGTCACTACTACACTGGGGGCAGATGTGTGATGTCGCTATCATACTGGGGGCCACTGTGGGATGTCGCTGTAATACTGGGGGCTGCTGTGTGATGTCGCTATCATACTGGGGGCCGCTGTGGGATGTTGCTATCATACTGGGGGCTGCTGTGGGATGTCGCTGTCATACTGGGGGCCCCTGTGGGATGTCGCTGTCATACCCCGTGACAGTGATAGGGTAGGACAGTGACACCTGCCCACTGATGTGTTGGCACTTTGCCATAAATAAGTGGGTTTTGGGTTGTAGTTTGGGCACTCGGTCTCTAAAGGGTTTGCCATCACTGCCATAGAGTGAGCGATCCTCTACTGTTTTCTGACCATTATGTCAGAGCAAACTGTGACAAGACCGAGGTTCAAAGCCCACAGACAAAATAAATCATACTCCACATGCTGGATAAGCTCATGAAATGGCTGGCCACCCAAATTGTTGCCCCATAACGTGGTTAAGCTTAAATGTGTGGAACTTGGATGACTCCTGTCTGCAGAGCATATATCTGCCTGCAGGGTTCCCAATACACATAAGGCCTCACTCATATCTGTGTTTGGGCTTCAGTAGGACTTTCTGTTTGTCTGTTCCGTTTTTGGAACAGAGAAACTGAAGTAAAACTGAACTTGAAGATAACACTAATTGTCAAAGCAAGCAAAGGACCAGAGAAGAGGCAGAAACATTATTAACCTCTTAAGGAGCAGACACTTTTTAGGGATTTTACCCATGTGGTGGTTTTACTGCCCTATTTTTTTTTTTTTTCCTTTAGCTAACAAAATTATTTTTGCTGTTTTTTTTCCGTGACATATAGGGCGATTTTTCTTAAATATCATTTTTCACTGACTTTTTTATCTGTTTTGTTTTTGTTTGTTTTATTGGGGGTAAAAAGCTTCAAAATGATTTTTTTTAACATTTCTAATTATTAAAGTATGGGAGCGGGTTCCTCATTTTGTTTCGGACGTTTTGATATATAATATGTACGGTTTTGGATTACAGGGCGCTTATAGTGACAGTTTTGGTTGGCGTCGGCTTTGGGTTATTTTCTTTCTTATGTATATATTGTTGTTTTATTCTGTAATTTTCTTTTACTTAGGTATGTAATTATGTTTTTTACTATCTATGTCCTGAATTACGTCATATAAGACCTCTGGGGGACATTCACATGTTTTCTTTTTTTTTTATTTGCCACTTTCTCACTGTAGCTGGGGCATCCATAGGAGCCCCAGTAACAGGGAAAAACTTCCCCTGTGGTGATATCAGTCACTGGCAGAGCAGAGCAGGGTCTAGTATGACCTTCCAGCTTTGCTGTAGCAGGGAATCCTGGCAGTCATGTGACCCTCTGACTCCTGTAGTGGAAGTTACACTTCTGCTTTCACTTTCTAGTACACAGTGCTCATTGAAAGGGTTAAAAACCCCATCTGCCTTCTCGTCCGGGTTATCAGTTGTCACTAACAGCTGACAGCCTATCCTGCTTCTGATTGATTGCAGAGCCAGGAGGCTTAAAGTGCTGCTGTAATATTACATACGGCTGGGCTTTAAGCCCAGGACCAGGTGCCATATATTTACTGTGCCTGGTCCTAAACGGGTTAGGAGCCATCACCACCCTCATGGTATCACAGTGAAACCTAATCTTTTTGTCCCTGAACAATATGGAAAAGTTTCAGAAGGGCCACAAACCACTGTCCTTGGCAGAACACCCTGAAACCAACGGCCCCCGATTCATCTGTAAACACACTATGCAGCTTCTTAGAGAGCAACCTACCATTGTAATGCCCTAGAAGAATAACCCAACCCCTTAGAAGGGCTCCATGGTCAGCCATGAGACAAAATGGTGCAGTTCGTGGATGCCCACAATTGCCAATAGTAGTCTGGGTAAAAGCCCTGCTGATCAGCAAGATGCAGCAAACAAGGGTGAGGAGAATGCCTAAATTGAGCACTTTCAATCGCACAGTGTGCAGCAAGTTTGTACAAGCTGTGGAAGTTTCCAGCCCTAAACACAAAAAGTCATCACTATAGTGAATATTGGAGTCCACCCTCACCACCTTTTTGACCACTCCAAAAAGAAGCTAAAGGACTCAGAATATGCACAAGAGATGGAGCACCCCATGAACAAACCGTAATCTACATTAAACCCCTAATTCCAGAAACTCAACAGTTGTTGAATGCAGGGGTGCACTGGGAGAAGTTGGAAGGTAGACTCAATGTCGATTTTGGCCCCATTTCCTTAGGCCCTAACCCAATTTATTACAGCGTTGTTGATGGATGGGAAACATGGTAGATAAGGTGAAATTTGTTCACCTCCATCTTCGGCACTCCCTAATGGAGAAGTCAGAAGACTGGGACTGAAATTGGTTTAAATAGTCCCACTAGACTAGCCCAAGGAAACTGCTTTGACTAGTTCTTCTGATGCATCTCCAGAATGGCAGCTGAAACCTGTGAGTGGCTGAACGGTCACATGCACAATGAATGGCACGTGACCACCTCCAAGTTCCGTGCAGCCAAGATGATGATGATTATCTGTTCAGTCACCTCCAACCTTCGGTTACTGTATGGATCAATGTTCTCCAGGCATTTCTGCTTTTCATCGCTTCTTTCAGTTCGGTGATTGACATGTTGGTGGTGGCCTTGATTGTATCCAGCCATCTTGTTCTTTGTCGTCTTGATCTTTTCTTCCCACTGACTTTGCCGAGCATCAGTACTGTTTCCAGTGAGCTAGCGTGCATCACGTGGCCAAAAAGAGAGCCGCTGTTTGATGATTTTGGCCTCTAGTGATATTTTAGTTTGATGCGATCTAACACCACCTTGTTCGTTGTCATGGTGGTCCAAGGTATCCGCAGCATTCTACTCCAGCATCATAATTCAAACACATCAATTTTCCTTCTGTCTGTGTTTCTGAGCATCCAACTTTCACAGCCATACGTCATTATGTGAAAGCTGATTGCATTGACCAGTCCGTTTTTTGTTGCAATGCTAATATCCTTGCTTTTCCAGATCTTTCCATTCCTTGCATCTAATCCAACCAAGTGTAATCCATCTCTTGATCTCAGGTCCAGATTGCCTGTTGCAATCGATTTTTGGATCCAAGGAAGATGAAATCTTGGACGGACTCGACTTCTTCTTTGTTAAATTTATTTGTTTACTGCCTCATTGCCTACCATGGTCATGACTTTCGTTTTCTTGCTGTTGAGGTACAGTCCCGTGCGTTCGCTGTCCTTTTGCACTCATTGGATAAGGTATTTCAGGTCCTTTTCCCTTTCGGATAGCAGGGTGGTGTCATCTGCAGATCGGAGGTTGTTGACATTTCTGCCACCGATTTTGACTCCCATTTCTGATTCATCCAGATTGCATCACCTCATGATCATTTCTGCGTACAGATTGAAAAGGACTGGTGATAGAATGCAGTCTCGCGGTACGCCTTTCCCGATTCCGAACCAATCCGTGTTTCCATTAGCTGTCCTGACTGTTGCTTCTTGGTTGTTGTAAAGCGACCTTATAAGCTGTTCAGTATGTTCTGGGACGCCCATTTGCTTCAGACACTTTCAAAGCTTGTCATGTTCAACACAATCAAATGCCTTGCTGTACATGTCCTGATGATACTCTTCGATTTACTCCATATTTTTCAACTATATTAACAGCAAAAGGATTTGCAGGGAGAGCACTGGCCCTTTAACAAATAATGCAGGGGAAATCATTGAAGATGATGGAGGGAAGGCAAATCTATTAAATAGTTTCTTTTCAAGCGTATTCACAAACGAAAAAAAATGCCACACGAGATACAGGGGAATAAAATAAACCCCTCGCAAAATATGTCATACCTAACGCAGGAGGAAGTGCGGAACAGGTTAAAGAAGATTAAAATCGATAAATCGCCAGGCCCAGATGGAATACACCCAAGGATACTAAGGGAACTAAATGATGAGTTAGCTAGGCCGCTATACCTAATATTTCTAGACACTATCAAGACCGGTGTTGTACCATTGGATTGGCGCATTGCCAACGTGGTTCCAATTTATAAAAAGGGGACCAAAAGTGAGCCTGGCAACTACAGGCCGGTAAGTCTCACTTCATAACAGGAAAAATTTTCGAGGGGATTCTGAGAGACGCCATAGATGAGCACCTCAAGGAGAACAAGGGAATAACTCCTCACCAGCATGGATTCATGAAGGGTCGCTCATGTCAGACAAATCTGATCAGTTTCTACGATGAAGTAAGCTCTAAGCTGGACCTGGGAGAGTCTATTGATCTCGTGTATCTGGACTTCTCTAAAGCGTTTGACACCGTGCCACATAATAGGCTAATATACAAAATGAGGCAGCTCGGACTGGGCGAAAATGTGTGTAATTGGGTTTAAAATTGGCTCAATGATAAAAAGCAGAGGGTGGTAATAAATGGCTCATACTCCGACTGGGCCACAGTCACTAGTGGGGTGCCACAAGGTTCAGTATTGGGCCCCACTCTGTTCAATATATTTATCAACGACCTGATAGAGGGGCTGCACAGCAAAATTTCAATATTTGCAGATGACACAAAACTATACAATATAATCAATGCAATGGAGGACAATGTGCGGCTACAAACGGACCTGGATAAGATGGGGGCTTGGGCAGGAAAATGGCAAATGAAGTTCAATGTTGATAAATGTAAGGTTATGCACATGGGCAGCAAGAATGGATGTTACCAATATACACTAAATGGGATACCGCTAGGGAAAAGTGATATGGAAAAAGACCTGGGGGTATTAGTGGACTATAGACTAAACTGGAGTAACCAATGCCAATCAGTTGCTGCAAAGGCAAATAAAGTTTTGGGATGCATTAAAAGAGGTATAGGGGCGAAGGATGAGAACATTATCCTTCCATTATATAAGGCACTTGTCAGGCCTCACATGGAATACTGCGTACAGTTCTGGCCAAAAGGGCTAATTGGCTTCTGCTCTTGTTTTTTTTTGCCTTCCTCTGGATCAACAAAACAGGAGGCTAGACAGGCTGGACTAGATGGACATTGTCTTCATTCAGCCTTAGGAACTATGTTACTATGATACTCCAGCTCAGGTTCGCGATTTGGCCTCAGGTACCACAATATTTGCGGAAGCTAGCTTGAACGTTCGGCAGTTCCCGTTCAACAATTGTCACAATACGTTTTTGTATGATCTTTAGAATAATTTTGCCCACGTGAGGTTTGAGGGCGATGGGCCGTAATCGGAACATTCTTGAACATCACCTTTTTTTGGAAGTGTGATGAAGACAGATCTTGTCCAGTCCTTGGGCCACAATTTGGAGCTCCAGATCTTTTGACATAGGTCAGCTAGGATCTTGCCTGACACTGGTTTGAGCAGTTTGGCTGCTATGTGGTCAATGCTCGGAGCTTTCCTGTTTGGTAGTTGTTTCAGGGCCCATGTGACTTTTTCCTCCAAAATGCCCGCTTCTAGTTCTACTTGATGTACGTGACCCAACGGTTTGTCTGTCTGATCGCCTGCATACAGCTCTGTTGTATACTCTCACTACCTATGATTGATTTGATCTTCTTGTAATAATTTGCCATCCCAGTCTTTGATAGTTGCTGCCTTGCGTGGTGTGAATGGTGCCATGTTCTGCTTCACCTGGGTGAAGAGAGCTCAGGTGTGGCCTTGTTGGTTTGGTTCTTCTAGTTTCATACATTGGTCGTTTCAGTAGCGCTCCTTGTCTCATTTGACTATTTTTTTGAAAATTCCGCATTTAGCAGTCTGAATTCATTGATGGTGCCCGCTGCTTTAGCTGCTCGGTGGTTGTTGGCGTTTTGCAGATTTTTTTAAGTGGATGATTTATTCAGCTGTATTTCGCTTGATGGATTTGATTTTCTCCCATAATTCGTCAGGGTCTTTTCCGATGGTGCTGAGCGTTTCAAATTGGTTATTCCCTTCGCCTGTGTATCGAGAAGGGATATTGTCTACATCGAGACGGTGCACTGCTGGTGACCTTTTCATGTTGCTAAATCGGAGCTTGAATTTTGTAACTAGTATCTGATGATTGGAGCCGCAGTTTGCACCCAGGAGTGTTCTCACGGCCAGAAATGAGCTTTTGAATGCAGTTGACATAGGAAGTAGTCTATCTGGTTTCGACGCACGTCATTTGGGGCCGTCCACATGCACAGACGGCTTTTCGGCTGCTCAAAGCATGTGTTCATGATCGATAGGCAGTTTTCCATGCAACATTGGGCCATACAGTCGCCTGCATTATTCTGCACACCCAATCCGAATTTCCAACAACTTGTATGTCTTCTCCAGAGCCGATTTTTGCATTAAAATTCCCTGTTATAAAAGTGATATCCTTGGCAGGGGTTTGATTGATTGCTTGCTGGTGATCGGCATAGAATTTTTCAATGTCCTCTTCTGTTGCATCGGTTTTGGGTTTGGGTGCATAAACTTGCAGAATTGTGATCGAGCGAGGATTCCCATGCATATGGATATGATCCTATTGTCTATGGCATTGAACCAATGGACAGCTTTGGCGACTGCCTTGTCTGCGATGAATGCCACTCCATTGCATCTGATGGTGTCAGTGCTGGAGTAGAAAATGGTGTAATCATCACTATTGAAAAAAAAACGTTGCCTGTCCAGTGAAGCTCGCTGATACCCAGCAGGTCAATTTGCCCGTGTTCATGCCACGGTTGATCCACATGCCGAGCTTGTGAATCTTTGAGAAACGCAAAATAAACCTTTCGCTTGTAGCTGCATCAGTAGACCGGTGTCCCAATGGCTTTGTCCTGCCCGCGTCATTAATGCCCAAGTTATTAAAATTAGCAGTATTAAAATAAGCAGCAAAAAATGATATAGACCTATATAAAGCAAGCCACTGCAGATTGCCTGCCTGCGGCTTGGTACTTGGATCCCTTCTGCTCCGAAGATGGTGTCAGAGTCACAAGATCAGACTACTGGAGGCGCTCTGATGCTGTCCGCACTGACTGGACATTGACAGAGCAGTTTAGGTTCATAGACCTTTGACACTGGGTGGTGGAAACCACCGAATTGTCAACTTTTTGACTGAGAGGTAACTGGAGCACCTAGAAAAAAAATGACCTACAATCGTCTCTCTACATAAATCTAGGATGCTGCTCTAATGCTACACACAGGGCATTCCTGGCCGTCAGTAAAATAGGCACTTTTTCCAGCATCCATGAAAAATACTAAATTCTTCTCTGATTTTTTTGAGGCTTCTGGTACTTCAGACAGGTTAATATGGCTATAATTCTCATCATTTTATAGTTCCCAGTAAATGCTGGTAATGAGTTCAAAGAAAGCAAAACAACCCTAAACTATTCTTCAATTATATTACCACTGAGAGCACTGTCCCTTTAACAAATAATGTAGGAGAAATCATAGAAGACGATGGGGGGGAAGGCAAATCTATTAAATAGTTTCTTTTCAAGTGTAGTCACAAACGAAAAGGAAATGTCACATGAGATGCAGAGGAATAAAATCAACCCCCCTGCAAAATATTGCATCCCTAACACAGAAGGAAGTGCTGAGCTGGTTAAAGAGGATTCAAATCGATAAATCGCCGGGTCCAGATGAAATACACCCAAGGGGTCTAAGTGAACTAAGTGATGTGATAGCTAGACCGCTATTTCTTATATTTATGGATACTATCAAGGTACAACAGTGTTGTACCATTGGATTGGCGCATTGCCAATGTAGTTCCAATATACCAAAAGGGTTCCTAAAGAGAGCCTGGTAACTACAGGCCGGTAAGTCTCACTTCAATAACTGGAAAAATATTTGAGGGGTTTCTGAGAGATATCATCCTAGAATACCTCAAGGAGCACAACGGAATAAGTCCTCACCAGCTCAGGTTCATGAGGGGTCGATCATGTCAGACCAATCTGATCAGCTTCTACGATGAAGTAAGCTCTAGGCTGGACCTAGGAGAGTCTATTGATCTCGTATATCTGGACTTCTCTAAAGCATTTGACACTGTGCCACATAATAGGCTGATATATAAAATGAGACAGCTCGGATTGGGTGAAAACGTGTGTATCTGGGTAAAGAACTGGCTCAGAGATGGAAAGCAGAGGGGGGTAATAAAGGGTTCATACTCTTATTGGACCACCGTCGCTAGCGGGGGACCACAGGGCTTAGTATTAGGCCCCATTCTGTTCAATATATTTATCAATGACCTGATAGAGGGGCTGCACAGTAAAATATCAATATTTGTAGATGATACAAAACTATATAGGACAATTAATACAACGGAGGACAAAATGCAGCTACAAACGGACCGCGATAAACTGGGGGCTTGGGTAGAAAAATGTCAAATGAAGTTCAATGTTGATAAATCTAAGTTATGCATATGGGCAGGAGTAATGGATGTCACCAATATACACTAAATGGGGTACTGCTAGGGAAAAGTGAGACAGAAAAAGACCTGGGGGTACTAGTGGATTGTAAATTAAACAGGAGTAACCAATGCCAGTCAGCTGCTGCAAAAGCTACTAACGTCTTGGGATGCATTGAAAGAGGCATAAGGGTGAGGGACGGTAACATTATTCTTCTACTATATAAGGCACTTGTCAGGCTTCACATACTGCGTACAGTTCTGGACACCGGTGCTCAGGAAGGATGTTACAGTACTGAAGGGGGTTCAAAGAAGGGCAACTAAACTAATACATGGAATGAAGGGACTGGAATACCCAGAGAGGCATCAAAATTGGGATTATTTACCCCGGAAAAAAGACGACTAAGGGGCGGCTAAATAACTCTGTATAAATCCATGAGGGGACAATACAAGGATCTCTCCCATGATCTGTTTATACCCAGGACCGCGACGGTAACAAGAGGGCATCCGCTACGTCTAGAAGAAAGCAGGTTTCATCGCCAACACAGAAAAGGGTTCTTTACTGTAAGAGCAGTGAGACTGTGGAAATCTCTGCCTGGGGACGTGGTGATGGCAAAATCCATAGAGACCGGAAGAGGCATAGTGGTACTTGGGCCGAGGTGATGTACGTCCCTCCGGGGAGGAGTCTGCTAGAGCCACCAAGACAAGTGCCAAGTCTACCCTCCCAGCTCCTCAGTGCGGGCCTCAGGTCCCGAGTGGCCATCTGCTCACCACACGTGTCTTATCATTTTTATCATTCAGTGTGGTTTTCCAATATTTTCATATATGTGTGTGTATAAAATGTTGGCCGTCTGTGATTTTGGGATAAGTTGTCCAGGAAAACAAAAACTTGTGCTTGGCAACTCTGGCTGCACATCTAACAGCTGGAGCAAAATACCACAGCGAACTGCTGGCAAGTTTTCAGGACAACATGCTGCAACAGAGCTGGCATAATCTGCTAGTTGTTATATATGCAAAACTACAGAAGAGCTACACCTGCGCAATACTTGTCTTACAACTCTGCACAAGTAGTAATATGTAAGGGAACCGGCCGGGTCTGTCTGCCACGGCTGAGGCTTATTCCCAGGCCAACCCTGCCATTATCTCAGCCAAATCTATAGACTCGTCTACTCTGGAAGTCTTGTTACTCTTTCACCATATGCCTGCTGTATTCTGCAATGCATTTGCTTCTCTATAGGGTTTTGTCAGCTTCTCTTGAAGTGTAACGTCCGCTAAATAAATCAGGCGGGTTCATTATGGAGCTACATTATAGCATCGGGCTGTAAGAGAGATATCTGGGCCTAAAGTTAGCCAAACACTTTATATATCTGTCAACTCACAAATATTCCCCCAACTCCACCATATACAGAGCCAAGCATGCATTCCTATTTCAGTGGGGAATCAGTTGCTGTCTGACTCCTCTGGCAGCGGCTTATCTCCTGTGGGAACAAAGGCTCATGTATGCTGAAACCCAACATGCCTGATCCGTTTCCTTTCCAACGTCTGCCAATCCAGTTCTGAGTTCTAGAGACTCCCATACACCTTAGCTAATCAACCAGTCGTGCCAAAATTGGTGGGTATGGACAGTTTTCTTCTAGTGGTCATGACCCCCTTCACGTCATTCTCTTAACATGATATCTTTTCCATGCAACAGTTCTAACATCATAATGATTGTCTTTGGGATTCTTGATTTAAAGAGACGGTCACCTACTTTTAGCCCTATGAGCCAAGCCTATGAGCTGAAAGTAGGTGACCTGCTGATTCTGAGGATGTATTATACTTACCCCACCTGTCTTTCTCCCGGTGTCGCTGAAAGCCGCTACTCAGTGCATTGAGCGGTGCTGCCAAGTAGTCCGCCCATTATAAAATTATAACAGATGGACTATTTACGTAGCATGCTGCTCAATGCATTCAGCGGCGGCTTCCAGCGCTGGCACTGGGGGAACAACAGGGAAGGCAACTATAAAACTTACACCCCCGGACTCAGACGGTCACCTACTGAAGCCCATAGGCTTGGCTCATAGGGCTAAAAGTAGGTGACGGAGTCTTTTTAACTATCCTATACACAACTAATGGAAAAGGAGGTAAAGCATGCACCAAGCTGACTCTGTTACACATCTGACCACCCTCCTTACTATTATTAGTCCTGCACAAGGGCATGCAGTAGATATTGTGCCTTTGGTTTTCTTCTTGCCTTTCAGAGCTGTCCTTGCTCTTCGATGGTGGCTCGTTCTCCTCCCCTTGCTGTGACAATTACCATGGTTGCATCCTTGAATGAAGAATAATTTCCAGCACCCCAAGTATATGAAAATAACTTTATTCCTCGTGCATCATAGAGTGAAAACTGTGCATATGATATCTTTGCAGGGTGCAGTCAGCCTTACCCGTCTCCAGACAAGCTGCTGCAGCCAATGACTGCCAATTATCACTGAGCGCTGTCATTGGCTGCTGCAGCTGATTTACAGGACGTCACAGACTGATTGGCGCCTGTAAACAAACAGCAGAGACCTGGTGCAGCCAGCGGGGAGAGGGGAGTATCAGCTGCCTTGTTCTTTTACACCATCGGGGACCCTTTTAGTATGTAATGTTCTCTACAAATAACACTTGGCGTAAGTTATAAATGTGCTCTAAGTTCTAAGTACATGATTTAAAAATACTAATGCGGCCCATTCGGGAGGTGGAATCAGAACAAAGGAGCCATGCGGCTACATTATAATTAGTCTGTATTACACCTTTCGGGGAGGAATAGGAAGTGCTGTGGTGTCAGTGTTGCTCCAGCATCCACCACCAGGTGGCAGCAGATCAGTGCATTCTGGAGAGGTTCAGTACCAACATGGATAGGAACAAGTCACACATCACTTCCCGCGGAGAGGGGGGTCACATTCCTGTTTTGACTACTTCTCCTCTCCCAGCACATGCCGTAGACAGGTGATCAGACACATCCTGGCACTGGCCGCCACAAGCCAACCGCACCCACCTCAAGTATTTTCACAGACTGGAGGCCTACGACTAATCTTCCCCACCCCTGTTGTTATTATTAATATGCTGATAATTACACGCTGAACGTTCTCAGCGATGACGATGTAGAATCGCATATCTGCAAATATTTTCATCTGTTGTTCTGCTTTCGTAACAGTCCATTTATTCACCGCCTCTCTGTTCCTTGATGTGTAAGCATGCCAATAGATACAGAATCTTGTAGGATACGCAATGATGTGTATTCACCCAAAACAACGTGTCGGTCCGCTTGGGGAGCTTTCACTTGGGATGGACCAGGCCGCACGACGCATCGCAAACCGCTGGAAATGAAGTGGATCCAGCAGGAAGGAGGCGCAGATAGAAGTCCTTCCATCACACTTCTTATTCTCTTTTCTAATCCATTTTGGCCTCTGGTTCAAAAACTGCAACAAAATCTGCAAGTGTGTTTTCCAAAAAATATTGCGGACTTACTGGAACTTTGTAAGGCCTGATGTCCGCGGCCACGCACAGTTTCCAAGTGTGGAATCCCGCAGATTTACTTACCTGTTCGGACGGTACAGGTCATCTCTGTTGCGGCCGGATCTCCTTTCTTCTGCCCAGCACATGCGCCGTGCTCACTTTTTTTTTTCGATCTCCTGCTCTCCCGCAGATCCACGGTACAGCCACAATGACAGCTGTGGCTGTGCCGCTGATATGACGGCTTCCATTGACTTCAATGGAATCGCAGAAAATGGAGTATGCTGCGATTTCTTCCCACGCGTACAATCCGCACGCCAGGAAAAAATATCACATCCTTATGCATTAAATTGCCCTGCGGATGCCAATGCATCCCTGTGGGTGTCTAGAGGATTGAAACGTCGCTGCGGCTGAATAAATAACGCACCTGATCTACCTGGGAGAGCAGCGTGCCCCTCAAGACTATATACTGACCCGAGATCACGGCTGGGACGGCTTCTGCTGCATAGAATGTTTTACCTTCTCTCTTCTCTTGGATATTTACACTCTTTGTCAGAAACAACTCGCCCCTAGAAGGAATGGGGTTTTTGCTGTAAAACTTATCCTACAGTTCCATCTCAGGCAGATATGTAAATGATGAGTCGTGGTGATTAGATGGACAGTCACCAGAGGCCCTAAAAGTAGTCCCCCTCTTGGCCTATAAGAGGCTCCTTGTGTGTAGTGACCTCTTCTTCTGCTTGTGTAGACCTGGTTGACCACTTGACTCCTCTCCGACGCAGAGAAGAAATTTCACCCCGTTACAAGAGTCTGAGAGGGGCGCATTATTGAGATGTGAGAAGCTGGATGGTCATATCGATAAATTGTCCCCCAACGGGCCGTTCTGTCTAGACTGTTGAGAGGTGTTGGGACCAGTGGATAGGGGCACATAAGGTGACCGGGCTCAGGACGCACTGTACAGACCACCAATAGAGAGGCACGTCTGACCAGACTGTTAGGAGGTGTTGGAACCAGTGGATGCATTAGGGGCACACAAGGCAACCAAGCTCAGAACGCTCCCTACAGACCACCAGTACAGAGGAGCATCTGACCAGACTGTTAGGTGGTGTTGGGACCAGTGGATGCATGAGGGGCACACAAGGTGACCGGGCTCAGGACCCCCGTACAGACCAGTAGAGAGGGGGATCTGACTAGACTGTTGGGAGGTGTTGGGACCAGTGGATGGGGGCACACAAGGTGACCAGGCTCAGGACGCCCCCTACAGACCAGTAGAGAGGAGGATCTGACTAGACTGTTGGGAGGTGTTGGGACCAGTGGATGGGGGCACACAAGGTGACCGGGCTCAGGACGCCCCCTACAGACCACCAGTAGAGAGGAGTGTATGATTTTCCGACAAACACCAGCAGCACCAACTGTTTTGTTATCTGCCATTCAGAGAAAGGGGGCGCCGTTGTTACACCCCTGTGTCTGACTGAACCATTTCCAGGCACTTGGCTGAAGGACATTTGGTCTAACAGCGCCCATTACATTTATGGCCTCTGACACCCACCGTCACCTCCCTTTGCTGAACTGGGTTTATATATGTCTTTTTTCAGCCTACCTTGCTATGCTACCCACCTAGTCATGTCATGAACGATTAAACTGGACGCTACGGAGGGGAACCGGGTTTTCTTCAGTGATTAATCCAGGTTTAGTTTAGGTGCTCATGACGGGCGTGTTCCTGTTTGAAGACCGCGGGGTGAGCACCTCAATCCTGCGTTTGCTGTGGAGCGGCACATTGCCCCCTGCTGGTGTGATGGTCTCGGGGGCCAGCGCATACGACAGCCGGTCCCCCCTAGTAGTGGTACGAGGGACAATGACAGTTCAGCAACATGTTCCAGACATCCTGGAGCCACATTGACCAGTGACCACAATATAATCAACTTCCAGCTGTCATTCAATAAGAAGCCTTATCAGGGAGCGACAAAGAAACTAAACTTTAGTAAAGCAAAATTTGATCAGCTCAGAATTACTATCGGTACCATTAACCCCTTCCCGCTCCATGACGTACCGGTACGTCATGGGAGCCTGGTACTTCGCGCAAAATGACGTACCGGTACGTCATCGGGATAGCGCGAGATCATAACCGCAGCAGGAGCCGGCTGTCAGTCACAGCTGGCGTCCCGCTGCAACAGCGGGGGCGCATCGGAGATGCGCCCCCCCCCTCCCGCTGTTAACCCCTTCCCTGTCGCGATCTAAGTAGATCGCGGCAGGGAAAGAGTTCACAGAGGGATCGCGCTCCCTCTGTGTCTCCTGCCGGCTCTCGCGATAACATAATATGATCGCTGTATAGCGATAAGGCATGGCAGAGCAGTAGCTCTGCCATGCCTTATGACAGTGATCATCGGTACAGTGATGTAAGTCCCTTAGAGGGACTCAAATACTGTAAAAAAAAGAAAAGAAAAATGTAAAAAAAGAAAAATGTAAAAAAAAATGTAAAAAAAACCCTTTTTTATGCTTTTTCTAATATTAGCATAAAAAAAGGTAAAAAAAAAATTAAAACCCCACATATTGGGTATTGACGCGTCTGTAACGTCGTGTACAAAAAGTTGAACACGCTTTTTATTTTGTACAACAAAAAGCGTAAAAAAAATGCTAAAAAACAGAGGCAAAATGCTAATTTTTAGCGTTTTCCCTCACAAAAAATGCAATAAAAGTGATCAAAAAAGCCGTACATTCCCCAAAATGGTACCAATAAAAACTACAGCTCGTCTTGCAAAAAATAAGCCCTTATAGAGCTCCGTACATAGAAAAATAAAAAAGTTACAGGACTTTGAATGCAGCTATAGAGAAAAAAAAAAGATTTCCAAAAAAAAAGGCTTTTTATTGCAAAAAGGTGTAAAAACCTAAAAAAATATAAGAATTTTGGTATCATTGTAACCATACCGACCCGCAGAAAAAATTTACTGTGTCATTTATGCTGCATGATTAACTCTGTAAAAAAAAAAAAAAAAAAAATCTATGGCAGAATTGATGTGTTTTCTCTCCCTGTTATCATAAAAAAAATAATAAAAGTTTTACGATATTGTCTATGTACCCAAAAGTGGCGCCGATAAAAACTACAGCTCGCCACGCAAAAAACAAGCCCTTATACGGCCTCATCGACGGAAAATTAAAAAAGTTATGGCTTTTGAAAAATGGAGATGGAAAAATACCAAAATTCGCTTGGTCCTCAACGCCAAAATAGGCCATGTCATTAAGGGGTTAATTGGGACAACATCCTCAAAAATGACGGTACAGAGGACAAATGGGAAAAGTTTAAAAGGATCCTAATCACTTCATGTGAGCAGTTCATTCCCTTTAAAAATAAAAGAAACTCAACTAAAAGGAAACCAATGTGGCTCGACAAGACGGTAAGAGGGGCAATAAACGAAAAGAAGAAAGCGTTCAAACTACTAAAGCAAGAAGGCAGCGAAGAAGCGCTAAAATCATACAGGGAAAAGAACAAAATATGCAAAGATAAGATCAAAACTGCTAAGGAGGAAGCAGAAAGACTGATCGCCAAAGAGAGCAAAAACAACCCGAAGCTATTTTTCAACTATATTAACAGCAAAAGGATTTGCAGGGAGAGCACTGGCCCTTTAAAAAATAATGCAGGAGAGATCATTAATGATGACGGAGGGAAAGCAAATCTACTAAACAGTTTCTTCTCAAGTGTATTCACAAACGAAAAGGAAATGCCACACGAGATGCAGGGGAATAAAATGAACCCATCACAAAATATCTCATACCTAACGCAGGAGGAGGTGCGGAAGCGACTAAAGAAGACTAAAATTGATAAATCGCCGGGCCCAGATGGATTACACCCAAGGGTACTAAGGGAACTAAGTGATGAGATAGCTAGGCCGCTATATCTAATATTTCTAGACACTATTAGGACCGGTGTAGTACCATTGGATTGGCGCATTGCCAACGTGGTTCCAATTTACAAAAAAGGGAGCAAAAGTGAGCCTGGTAACTACAGGCCAGTAAGTCTCACTTCAGTAACAGGAAAAATTTTCGAGGGGATTCTGAGAGACGCCATCGATGAGTACCTCAAGGAGAACAAGGGAATAACTCCTCACCAGCATGGATTCATGAAAGGTCACTCATGTCAGACAAATCTGATCAGCTTCTACGATGAAGTAAGCTCTAAGCTGGACCAGGGAGAATCTATTGATCTTGTATATCTGGACTTCTCTAAAGCATTTGACACCGTGCCACATAATAGGCTGATATATAAAATGAGGCAGCTCGGACTGGGCGAAAACGTATGTAAGTGGGTAAAAAATTGGCTCAATGATAGAAAGCAGAGGGTGGTAATAAATGGTTCGTACTCTGATTGGACCACAGTCGCTAGCGGGGTGCCACAGGGTTCAGTATTAGGCGCCACTCTGTTCAACATATTTATCAATGACCTGATAGAGGGGCTGCACAGCAAAATATCAATATTTGCAGATGACACAAAATTATACAATATAATTAATGCAACGGAGGACAATGTGCGGCTACAAACGGACCTGGATAAGCCGGGGGATTGGGCAGAAAAATGGCAAATGAGGTTCAATGTTGAAAAATGTAAGACTATGCACATGGGCAGGAGAAACGGATGTCACCAATATTCACTTAATGGGGTACCACTAGGGAAAAGTGATATGGAAAAGGATCTGGGGGTATTAGTGGATAGTAGACTAAACTGGAGTAACCAATGTCAGTCAGCTGCTGCAAAGGCAAATAAAGTCTTGGGGTGCATTAAAAGAGGCATAGGGGCGAAGGACGAGAACATTATCCTTCCACTATATAAGGCACTTGTCAGGCCTCACATGGAATACTGCGTACAGTTCTGGTCACCGGGGCTCAGGAAAGATGTCACAGTGCTTGAGGGGATTCAAAGAAGGGCAACTAAACTAATACATGGAATAAAGGGACTGGAATACCCAGAGAGACTATCCAAATTGGGATTATTTACCCTGAAAAAAAGACGGCTAAGAGGTGATCAAATAACCATGTATAAGTACATGAGGGGACAACACATGGATCTCTCCCAAGATCTGTTTACACCCAGGACCGCGACGGTAACAAGAGGACATCCGCTACGATTAGAGGAAAGTAGGTTTCATCACCAACATAGAAGGGGTTCTTTACTGTAAGAGCAGTTAGACTGTGGAACTCTCTACCGGAGGAAGTGGTGATGGCAAAATCCATAGAGGAGTTTAAAAGGGGACTTGATGTCTTTCTGGAGAAGGATATTACAGGATATAAATATTAGGTTAAGTGTCAATCCTGGTATACAGGCAGGTAGGAACTATTAGGGGTTGATCCAGGGAACAGTCTGATTTCCATTAGGGAGTCAAGAAGGAATTTTTTCCCCAAAAAGGCTAATTGGCTTCTGGCCTTGGGTTTTTTTTTGCCTTCCTCTGGATCAACACAGGAGGATAGACAGGCTGGACTAGATGGACATTGTCTTCATTCAGCCTTACGAACTATGTTACTATGTTATGTTACATGTGTTCCTCTTATGGCGGCTTCCAGGAGGCAGCAAGATAATGCTCAGCCGCACACACAAGCGGGTCTGTCGCAGCAGTGCTGAGATCGCTGCCAGATTGACTAATCCGGTGCGGGTTTTAGACATGGTTCTGCACCTTCTAGCTCAGTAGGTGTGACGTAGTGTAGTCACATCTGAGGGTAATTACGGTAGCTGGGTATTTACCTGGGCTGATACTGAGCTAAAGTGCTGTGAATTGCCAGTTGCTCGCTGTCCGAGCTGGTAGTAAGTGGCTCCCGCGGACAGAGGACGGATCTAAGTGTGGTGTTTCATTTGAGTTTCCTTTTGGGGTTTGCTTTACCCTTTATTTTGTTGGCCAAGTAGGGTTACTCAGTCCCAGGAACGAGTGCAGGCCCGCATCTATCGAAGCGATCAGTCTGCCTTGCTGGGCAGGGCCCTCTACCTCGTTGCACAATTAGGGAAAGACTTCCCATTTATTTTGTGTTGATTATTTCAGTTGCTGCACTTTCGGCTATAATCGTGCAGAATCGTAGGTGCTGCTCCAGCATGTCATTTGCAGATGTAAGCGGGTCACAGGAAGCCCCCACAACATTGTCACACTTCTGTGGCTGCCCGGTCACCAGATGCATCACCAATAGAACGTGTATGGGAACCAACTTACACAGCCTACGAGTTTGCATGATTTGGAGGCTCAGTTACAGCAAATGTGAAGCGATACGCCGGAGGATACCAAACAGAACCTGTATCCATGACTGTCTGTATCACATCTTGTATCCAAGCTAGAGGCGGTACTACAGGGTACTAGAACCTCCGTGCCCACCTGTATCACATCTTGTATCCAAGCTGGAAGTGGAACAACAGGGTACTAGAGCCTCCATGCTGTCTGTATCACATCTTGTATCCAAACTAGAGGCGGTACTACAGGGTACTAGAGCCTCCATGCCCACCCGTATCACATCTTGTATCCAAGCTGGAAGTGGAACAGGGTACTAGTGCCTCCATGGCCCCCCCCGTATCACATCTTGTATCCAAGCTAGAGGCGGTACAACAGGGTACTAGAGCTTCCATGCCTGCCTGTATCACATCTTGTATCCAAGCTAGAGGCGGTACAGCAGGGTATTAGAGCCTTCATACGCGCTAATCCTGATAATACAGGGAAAAAAATCCTAAAGACACTCAACAGGTGCATCTTAAAGGATCTTAATTACTTAAACAGTATGTTTGCTGCTTTCTCTGGTTAGATGAGATTTCCAACTCATCGCTTTTTTTCTTAATTTACATTTTACACAATGTCCCAACATTTTTGCAATTGGGGCCCTATATTGAATTCCAAACTACTTCCTAAGTAGTGAGCTCCTAACTCACTGATCATAAGCAGTAGTACAGCTATATTAGAGGGGGTGTACCGATATGACAAGTCATTCCCTATCTGGAGGATATCCATATGATTGGAGATAACTTGCTGATCAGTGAGGAGTCTCACCTCTGAGACCCCCGCTAATCTCAAGAACAGGACTCCAGTGTCCCGCTCCGCTGTCACTGCGGGGTTACTTCTCTCCCTGCAGTGACATCACTGTGAATGGAGCGCTGGTCGATCATCTGCGGTCAGCACTCCATTCATTCAGTGGGGCTGAAGGAAATACGGAGCAGGTGAGTCGCTCAGGTACTCGGCAGTCCCATTGGCAGGGAATGGAGCTGTGGTGCACGTGAGCGTCCAGCAGTCCCATTCAGTCTCCACCTCATTGTGGGGGTTCAGTAACCTCACAGTGAGGAGGACACAGGACCCCCATTCTTGAGATCGCTGGGGATTTTGGCAGTGGGACCCCCACTGATCAGCAAGTTATTCTCTATCCTGAGTACAGGGGATAACCTGATATTCTGGTGCAGCCCCTTTATCTACATACAGCTGTGAGGGTCCCAGAGGGTACTGATCAAACTATGAGTTCATCTGGCAGCAAAAAGCCCACCGTTCCAGTTTACAGATGTGGTTCTCTTTGGGTCCAGGCTCGGTCGTATTTGCAGCTATTGCTGCCCTAAACATTTGGGCTAGCTAGGCACGGAAGAGCGCGATGGGGCTGTGATTCGCGGTCTGATATCGCACTCGCAACTATGTGAAATCCCCGTGGGTGCAAAGCGTTTTCACGGGAAAACAGCCATGCATCGCTGCGGGGATGCGGCGATCCTGTCACAGGCGCAGCAGAGGATCCTGGAGTTCGGCCTTTGCTTTCAATGTGCCAGCACTGCTGGGGGAAAAAACGGATCAGTTTTATTTCAGTTTCTCTCTTCCAAAAACCGAGCAGAGAGACGGAAACCCTGAACTGACCCTAAGGGGGTCTCACACAGACCCCACGATCACTATCCGTGAGGAGGATCCGCGGCAAAACGCAGGCATTAAAAGAAATGAACAGGCAAGTGTGTCTCCATGAGCGGCAGAAAAAGCGCAGCATGCTCTATTCCGCACAGATGGCTTCCATTGAGGTTGATGGAGGCCGTCCGACCTATAGTTTATACGCAATTAAAATTGCGTATGGGCTGCGGGTACCTGTGTCATCGCTTAGCGACGATGGGAAATACAAACAATGAAACTAAATCTGTGCTGCGCATGACCGATGGCGAGCCCCTTGCGGTCATACGCAATACACTGGAATGAGGTACGCAGGGTCCCCAGACTGAAAAATCTGTTTCAGTCTGGCAGAGCTCTGAGACCAGGACTGAGCTTCACCTTCCAGCAGGATAGCAACCCTAGACGTAGGGCTAAAGCTACACTGGAGGGGTCTGTGGGCAAGCCTTCATTGTCTTGGCATGGCCTCGTCACAGCCCAGACATCAATTACATTGAGAGTGTGAGGCATGACTCGAAGACCGCTGGACCCCAACACAACCATCTTCAGGGCTGGAGCAGCCTGGATGTGCTGAGCTAATAGAGACCAACCCCAAGTGACTTGTATCTGTAATTACAGCAAGAGGTGGCTCCACCAGTTCCGTCTCTCGGAGGGGGGGGGGGGGGGGTGAGAGACTTCCGCACATTAAAGTTCTTTATGTTTTTGTCTTAATTATTGACTGTGTAAAAACTATTTTGCACCATCAAAGCGGGTGGCGTGTTGTGTAAATCAGATAGTACAGCTCCCTCCAAAAACTATTCTAATTCAAGGTTGCAATGCAACAAAAGAGGAAACACCTCAAGACTTTCCCCTGGCTTAGAACACACAGTGCTCAGAGCAGGTGAGGGGAACCGTACGGAGCGCTGCGCTGGGGAAGAAGATCAAAGATGGACTGCAGTGCTATTGTCTGATTGAAGAAGGAAAGCGGGTAACAGGGAGGAGAACCATATGTGGGACCACAGGAGGCACTATAACTAAATGGGGCCATACAAGGTGGCACTATAAGGGCTCATGTCCACGGGCAAAATAGGATTTAAGATCCGCAGCGGATATCCCGCATGCGGATCCGCATCCCATAGGGATGCATTGACCACCCGCGGGTAGATAAATACCCGCGGATCGTCAATAAAAGGGATTTAAAAAAAAATGGAGCATGGAAAAATCCGGACCATGCTCCATTTTCATGCGGGTCTCCCGCGGGGACGGCTCCCGCGGGCTTCTATTGAAGCCTATGGAAGCCGTCCGGATCCGCGGGAGACCTAAAATAGGAATTTAAAGTATTTACCATCCGGCGCGGGCGGGGAAGGTCAGCTGTTCCTCACGGCCGCATCTTCCTTGCTTCGGCTCGGCGGATGTGCCCGGCGCATGCGCGCGGCACGTCGACGACGTGCCGGCGACGTGCCGCCGGCGTCAGGAATTCATCCGCCGGCCGAAAATGAAGATCCGGCCGTGAGGAACAGCTGATCTTCTCCGCCCGCGCCGGATGGTAAATACTTTTAAATTCTTATTTTCGGCGCTCATGTCCGCGGGGCAGGAGGGACCCGCTGCAGATTCTACATGTAGAATCTGCAGCGGATCTGATTTTCCCCGTGGACATGAGGCCTAACTAAGAGAGGGCGTTACTACTAAGTGGGGGCAGAAAGGGGCACTTTAAAATCAGGGAACCGCAGAGGGGGTACTATAACTAAGTGAGGTCACAGAGGAGGCATTACTTTATTAGGCCACAATAGGGGTACCAGTATTATGGGGGGATTACCGACTCACAGATCGATGGGAACAACGAAAACGGTCAAACAGAACTGATCTACTTTCCGTTTGAGAGTGAACTTTGGAGAATTTTTGCCCCTTCCCAACACCTTGCATCATCTCTAGAATCCAGTGAAAATACCTCCGTAATCCAGTGTGAACGGGCGGCTACAGGAGCGGCAATCAGCCACTTACTAATGATGTGCAGCAGTGTCATCTCATAAACAAATGGCAATGTCACTTGGCAGTCTGTCTAGAGGGTTTATTGCTCCCACTAAGAGAAACAACATCATCTTGTAGGTGTGACTGTTGGTTAATAGCTAACAAAAAGAAATTAGGTTAATCAGCAAGTTTTCAAAAGTTCAAGAGTACTTGGGCACTCCGGGCTCATCATCAGGCATGGGGGCAAAATAATACAAAATCTCTGAAGAAACACACATGTGTACTGTTACAATGCGGTGACGGGGCGCTGTTGGGTCCGGGCGGCGACGTGCGCGCGCCTGTGAGTGCAGCTCTGTGCATGAGCCCATGGTTATGGGATTCCGCTGGGAGATGTTGCCTCCCTCTCTCTGCCCCTTGGCGGAGGCTTCTGTTTATAAGGCTGGCAGTGAGGTCCATTCACTGCCAGTTATTGGTTTCTGTTCAGTGTGTTTGCATCCTTCCTCTGTCAGTCTCCTGTTCGTCAGCTTTTGCTTTATCTGCCAGGTTATCCCATCCGCCTCGGTCTGCGTTTATTTCCTGTTGGTTTTCTTCATCTGCCCTTCCTGTCAGTATTCTACCCTGTTCCATCATGGTATGCCAGTCCTCCCTCTGGGTCCCTAGTGAGAGCAGGGACCGCCGCCTAGTTGCCCACCTGGACTTAGCCAGGAGTGAGGCAGGAAGGCAGGGACGGGTTGCGGGTAAGTTCTAGGGCAACCCAGGCTGGCGTATCAGCGGGTAGGATACCGGAACATATACACTGATATATATACTTACATACACACACACATATTGTCAAAACCAATCCCTCCCTAGAAGGTGTGTGTATGTATGTATGTGTGTGTATACACTCATTGTCAGTAACGTCCTCCCACTAGAAGTTGTTGGTATTAGTGTATCTTGACGCCACCGGAAGCTAGGGGTTTGACAGGACGAGGGCCCCTGTCACACCCCCAGCTCCCAATAGGGTCAAGTGTGTAAGGTCCTAGCAGGACAGTGTGCATTGCTTGCAGCCAGGCCTGAGTGTAAGGCAGCAGGACCAGCTGCAAGCTATGGAGACACTGCAGATGTCACTCACCACTGGGTCCTGCGCGCCTTCTGTGCCCTGCCTCCCGGCCAAGCGGAGGATGGGGACTCAGTCCCGGTCTCCCTCCACCTTCATTTACTGTGTTACAGCAGCCGGCTGCTCCCTGCAGCCCAGCGGCTCTGAGGTCCGTGACGAGCACTCCCCCGCGCACACATCTACGGATGTGTCGGCAGCTGTGCGGCATCCCAGGACTGCTGCTGTAGTGTTCTGCTGGCGGGTAATACTGTTTGTGTGGGTACCGCTGTTGCCTCCCTGCTGAGGGCGCCGAACAGTACATGACGTGTTGGAAGGGGGCCGCGTTTCCTCTGCAGCCGGGCAACTATTGCCCTGCCGCTATAGCCTCCCTGCAGAGCTGCACATCACATCGTGAGGAGGGGGGGCATGGTTCGCTCTGCTGCCAGCCCAAATTTTAACATCAGGGGGGGGGGAAGAATCATAACCTGGTATAACGGAGTCGTCCGCTATGGCCCTCCCCCCTTACTACAAACCCCCACCTGACTTAACTATAATAACCACTGACAACTTCAGCTTTTGGATAAATTTTGGCCACAGCAGCCTATTTATTATAAACATAACAAGTAGAACATAAATACACTTTTTTAAAACCTTTTTACTCTAAACTATTTAGAGAGATTCTTGGAGCCCCAAAAGAAAAACTATCTGTCGCCTCAACCACCCGGGAACAAATAGGTGTAACTGTCTCCCATCTCCTAAGGCCCGACTCGGGAGACCCTATTTTTCCACAACCATGCCTCCCGTCTCTAAACACCTGACTCGGGAGACTCGCCACTTCACCTCGGGTCGCCTACCTCCCGACCCCGAGCTATCTAGCCAAACTGGCTAGCCACATTAACCAAGTTTGTAGGGAAGCCCCCTGTCAAAACAACTTACTACTTAAACTGAACCAATGGGGGGGGAAGTGGGGGGGAAGTACTATCCCGCCCCTGCTTCCCCTCCCCCACCTCCCCTTTCCGTTGACTCCAAGGACCCCTCTCTACCCGCCACAGCCAGCACGGCTTGACACCTCAAGCCTGCGCCGCCCTCCACAAAACTAAGGCGCGCTCTATCCCTTCCTGCACCGCTTCCAACCATAAATCGAGGCCAATATCATTTAGGTGGACACCATCTTCCCTCCAGTAATTTCCTGTGCAAGCCTCTAGATCCACATGTCGCACCGCTACCCCCCCCCCCCCATTTCCTATAACAAAGCGCGAGACCTCTCTATTGAGCTTTATTCTCGCCTTATCTAGACCCTTCGCAGACCGCACAAATTTCCAAATTTTCCTCGGAACTATCTCTGACCAGACAACAATCATTCTACGGTGTGACGCTAACAATCTTAAGATATCGTATCTGATATCTCAGGACAGGTCCCTAAAAGGCCTCTTACCCAAATCATTTCCCCCGGCATGAACGACAAAAATATCTGGGACCCTGTCCAAAACTACCATCCTCTCAAATTCTTGTAGAATCTGGCACCACGACAACCCCCTTACCCCATCCATCGTAAAATCGCCTCAGCCCTTGAAAACCTCAACTGTCTCCCATCCCGCCTGATATTAGCTCTTTCTGCTCCCCAGTACACATAAGAGTGCCCCATTATCCAAATTAGCGCCGATTGTTGACCTGCAATAAAATAACAATAATGAATAACTCCTTCTTATAACTATAATATAACTCCTAAAGTAACTGGGGGCGCACGTACAGTTTATAACGCCCCGACTGCCACCTACCTATTTTTCTAACGGCCTCACCTGACAACCCCCGAACCGACGCTTCAGTAGCAGCACCCACTCTAAAGGAGTGTGTGCCAAATTGGGAGTCATCTATTCCCAACCTTACCAGCGCCTTCTTAAGGACCGCTGCAAACTGAAAACGTGACAAGAACTGCCCGTTCTCATGCTGAAGAAGTGGGCCTGCTCTCTCTCTTGCCACTCTGCTATAATTTTCCCACGTAGAGACCGGGCACATTCCTGCCCCTCTCACCCTCCCCAACTTCCTCGGCCCGCCTGATCCGTTTTTGAACGGCGAATGATCACCTCTAACTGTTCCCTAACCAACCTAACATCTTCTACACGTAGACCTCCCCCAACTTCCTTACTGAGAGAAACTACCTCTCCTACCCATAACGCCCCAAAAAAGGCTAGCGAAAAAGCCAACTTAAATAATAACTTCTCAAATTCACTGCCGCAAATCTGCTCAAGCACGTTCCCTATTTCTTCTAATAACTCAAACGATATTGGTCTACGAGAATCCGCCTTCCCCTTTCCCTTCTTGAATCCCTTAACCGCCTGCTTAAATAAAAAAAATTTTTTGTTACATCCCCCAACCCCCGTAACTTGCAACCAAAAGCAATACCCGCCATAAACCGGTTAAGACGCGATGCCGAAACCCCGTCCTGTTCAGCTTTCCCCATCCAACTAAGCAGTGCCCCTACCCTATCCTCCTCTGATTCTCCTGCCCTAAGCTGTCCCAGCCAATTGACCCACTCCTGCCATGCCGCCCAATAGGCGACCCTCGTACCCTGAGCCAGTGACCTCTCAATCAGGTGCCCCACTGCTCTTTTACCAGATTCCAAAGCCGAGGCGGGCACGTCTTCCCCTGTTCTTCGGCTTCCGGGGCCAACGTCCTGAATCGCTCCCACTGAAACCGAGAGAGAGCATCCGCGATTGAATTATTTACTCCCGGCACGTGCACCGCCATTATCCAAATATTTAACCGCAAACTTTCCAATACCAAGTGTCGCAGTAAATTAACAACTGGGGGTGAAGATACCATCAGAGAATTAATGACCTGCACCACCCCCATATTATCGCAATGGAATCTCACCTTCTTGTTTTGGAGGCGAGATCCCCATAGCGTGATGGCCACCATGATTGGAAATAGTTCTAAAAGAACCAAATTTTTTGTCAGACCCTCCATCTTCCAGTTCTCTGGCCACACCCCCACGCACCATTGCCCTTGGCAATAAGCGCCAAAACCCACGCTCCCCGCCGCATCTGTGAAAAGATCACAGTCGACGTTTTCACATACCTCAGCCATAATAATGGACCTTCCATTATATTTCTCCAAAAATGCCGACCAAACTGCTAAGTCCCCTTTGATGCTTTTTCCCAGCCTTATGAAGTGATGCAGGGCCCGGACCCCCGCTGTACTGGACGCCATTCTTCGACAAAAAATTCGTCCCATGGGCATAATCCTGCAAGCAAAATTTAGCTTGCCCATTAAGGACTGTAACCCCTTAAGGGTTATTTTCCGCAAACCCCTTGCTCTCAGAACCTCGCTATTCAAATCCTGCAACTTATCTTTTGGCAACTGACATACCATTGCCTCAGTGTCAATGGTGATGCCCAAAAATTGAAGACGAGTCGTGGGACCCTCAGTCTTATCGGGGGCCAATGGCACCCCGAAACGATGTGCAACCCACTGTAATGTTCCCAACAAAGTCGCGCATATTGGCGACTCCCCTGGCCCAATACACAGGAAATCATCAAGGTAGTGAATGACTGACTGCACACCTGCAGTGTCCCTCACTACCCATTCAAAAAACGTGCTGAAGGCTTCAAAATATGCACAAGAGATAGAGCATCCCATTGGCAAACACCTATCAGCAAAAAACTTCCCCTCCCAAAAACAACCCAATAGTCGGATACTATCAGGCGCCACTGGCAACAGCCGAAATGCCGACTCAATGTCAGCCTTTGCTAGCAATCCCCCTTTCCCATACTTCCTAACCCAACAAACTGCCCCGTCAAACGAGGTGTAAACTACTGAACAAAGTTCGGGGTCTATTCCGTCGTTTATAGACGACCCTTTCGGATAAGAAAGGTGGTGAATTAACCGAAACTTGTTTGATTCCTTTTTTGGGACTACCCCCAAAGGAGACACCATAAAGTCTGGCAAAGGAGGCTCCAGAAAAAGGCCTGCCATTCTTCCTAGACTAATTTCTTTTTCTAACTTTTCCGATACCACTGCTGGATTTTTTATTGCCGACAGCAAATTCTTTGTAGAGAAAGGAACCCTATGCATCGGAGGCGGAATGTGAAATCCGTCCCGAAACCCCTCCAATAAGAGCTTGGCCTTCTCTTTGTCCTGGTACCTATTTAGGTACGGGACCATCCCTGCTAGACTCACCGGAGTCATCCCTTTTTCCAAACCCCCCTTGGGTCTTTCCCTTTCCTTTTTTGAAGCATTTTGATGCTCCGTGGGACCCCGCACTGCAATAGGAGCAGATGTGCTTGAACCTGCATCCCGCTCCGAATTTGCATTGGCCCTCATTGAACTGCCAACACAAACCCAACTTGTTACTCCCTGACTGTCCACTTTGACTTCCTCCGTGACTGGTAGAGGCCGGGCCCGATGGCCCGGCTCCCCCATGAAAGGACTGCCCAAAACGCACTGGTGCCATAACCCTTAACCATAAGCCAATGTCCTTCTGATCCCATCGAATCGAAGGCCTTACCTCTTTCCGCTGTCTAAATTGCTCATCATACCGGAGCCAAGTTTGGCCCCCGTATACCCAGTACGCCTCACCGATGGAGTCTAAATAACAAAACAGGCCGGAACAGTTTTCCGACGCCTTCTCTCCAATTACACTCGCTAAAATGGCGAACGCCTGTAACCAATTGGTAAACGTCTGAGGAATCAGACGCCACCTACGCTTTTCCTCCTCCTCTTTCTTAAACTCCGATCTCTTGCCTTTGTCTAAATTAAACTTTTCCAAAGGCAGAAGGGAGAATATCTCAATATACTCGTCACTCCATATTTTTTCCCTTACTTCCTTTTTTAAGTGGGCCACCAGGGGCCCCTCGAAACAGACGTATACTTCGCCTTTCGCCCTATCGTCTAAACTTACCGTATCCCCCTCTTTCTCAGTTTGCACCGCCACTGTCACTCCTTATGCCGACTCCTCTACTCCTGCCGCGCTTCCTTCCAGAGTACTTAACCTACTGGATGAAGCTGGCACCGAAGTAGTCCACACCGCTACCGGCGACAGCCCTAAGCCGACACCCCCCAATCCCCCAGCCTGTTCTCCCCCAGTCCCTCCGGCGGAGCCTCTTAACCCTGAGTCCTCACGGCCGGACGGCACGCTCGCCGGCGTATTATGTGCCGGCACAGGCAGCGAAGCAGGACCCATTTCCTGTCTCCGCAAAAACTCCCACATACAGCCTATCAGTGCCCTCACATCGCTTTCGCCCACTTGCGCCCACCCCCCAAACCTCTGCTAAAACCTCTCTCCCCTGGATTTTCCCCCACGGGCACAGACCGGCTAACAACATTAAAAACATTTGGTGTTAATGGTGACTCACCGGGCTGCATAGGTGCTGTGGGCCCACCAGCCGCCGATCCGTCTTCCAGTCGTCCCGTCGCTGCATCCGTCCATGCCCCACTTGGTCCCGCCAGTTCCTCCACGTACTGCCGCCTCTCTGCTGCGCGCACAGCCGCTCCGCTGTCCCTTCCTGGACCAGCCTCTCGCTGTCCCCCCCTATACTCCTCTGGTCGCTCCTCATCGTCCTCCCTGGCCTCTCGCTCCTCTCCTCTGACCTGCCCATACTGCTCCGCTCCTGCAGCTGTGGGCCTGCGGCTCCCGACCGCCGATGCTCCCCCGGGCCTGCTGGTGCAGGGGCGCTCCTCCCGGCTCACTACTGCTCTCTCTACTGCTGTTGCCGTCCGTGTCGCCGAAGGCCCCGCCCCCCTCTCAGCACGGGGCCTAGAGCTACACGCAGCTCCGCACTGCTGAGCAGGATTTCTCCCAGACCGCCACCTCCCCCCCCCCCCCCGCTTGTAGTCGGGGGAGGAAGCCCAGCTGGAGGTGCCATTACTGGGCTCCTAGTGCGGCGCCTGCGCACCGGCGCGTGCTCGGGGCTAAGCCTCTCCGGTGCACGCGCCCGACGTGGCCTCCGCTCTCTCGCCGGACTAACCGCTGCTGTCCCCTCACCGCTCCGGGCCAAATCCTCCAGCCACCCGATGCCACGCTCTTCTGCCGCCGCCCGGATCCTCTCTATAAGAGCCTCCATCTTCCACAGGTAATGTCCTCTTCGGGCTCTTCCTCTCAGTCACCCTAGGTCTTCTCCTTCTTCTGCTCACCCGATCTTCTTCCCCCTCTGGTCTTCTTCCCCTGGTCTTCTCCCTCAGGTCTTCTCACTCCGGTTTCACCTTCTGCTCTTCTCCCTTCGCTTTTTTCTGTTTTCCTCTGTCTTCACTCTTCAGCGCGCTTCTCTCAGTCCTTCTTCTTCCTCTTCAACTCCCGGACTGGCTCCTCCCGCTATTTTCGCGCTCTTTTCCTAGCCACTCACACTCCCCCCCATCGTGTCTGGGGGCGGAGCTACGCGATGACGCATAGAAGGGGCGGAGCCAGAATGTCGCTCGTGCCGGACGGAACAGATGGGAGAAGACCCTTCTGCGCAAGCGCATCTAATCGGGAGATTAGACGCTGAAATTAGACGGAGCCATGGAGTCGGGGACGCCAGCGCAGGGAAGGTAAGTGAATAACTTCTGTATGGCTCATATTTAATGCACGATGTATATTACAAAGTGCATTAATATGGCCATACAGAAGTACTTAACCTCACTTGCTTTCGCGAGACAACCCCTTTAACCCCTTCCCTCCCCGTTAACCCCGTCATGTCCGCCTTCACCTATCGCCCTGCGGGCTTCGGTTTCGGCCTTCCTTTCTGCTGTCAGCCGGCCACCGAGGAAAAACCTTGAAGCCTGGGGCTCTGTGCCAACAGCGCGCGCCGCTGAATGCTGCTCCTTAGGACTCTTTGCTTGGTGGGCTGCCAGGACTACAGCCACTTGTGCAGCCAATCAAATTGAGGAGGTGTCACACCCCCTGTCTATCTTGACTAGACCAGGACTTCCTGGTGGTGTCAAGATACACTAATATCAAAGTTGTCAACGCTCTACTACCCTATTGTACCGCCTCTAGCTTGGATACAAGATGTGATATGGGTGGGCATGGAAACTCTAGTACCCTGTTATACCGCCTCTAGCTTGGATACAAGATGTGATATGGGTGGGCATGGAAACTCTAGTACCCTGTTGTACTGCCTGTAGCTTGGATACAAGATGTGATACAGGGGACATGGAAGCTCTAGTACCCTGTTGTACTGCCTCTAGCTTGGATACAAGATGTGACGCGGATGGCCATGGAGGCTCTAGTACCCTGTTGTACTGCCTCTAGCTTGGATATAAGATGTGACACGGATGGCCATGGAGGCTAAAGTACCCTGTTGTACCGCCTCTAGCTTGGATACAAGATTTGAAATGGGTGGCCATGGAGGCTCTAGTACCCTGTTGTACCCCCTCTAGCTTGGATACAAGATGTGATTCGGGCAGGAATAAAGGCTCTAGTACCCTGCTGTACCGCCACTAGCTTGGATACAAGATGTGAAACGGGCGAGCATGAAGGCTCTAGTACCCAGTTGTACCACCTCTAGCTTGGATACAAGATGTGAAATGGGCGAGCATGAAGGCTCTAGTACCCTGTTGTACCGCCTCTAACTTGGATACCAGATGTGATACGGGGGGGCATGGAGGCTCTAGTATCCTGTCGTACCGCCTCTAGCTTAGATACAAGATGTGATATGAATGGGCATGGAAGCTCTAGTACCCTGTTATACCGCCTCTAGCTTGGATACAAGATGTGATATGGGTGGGCATGGAAACTCTAGTACCCTGTTGTACTGCCTGTAGCTTGGATACAAGATGTGATACAGGGGACATGGAAGCTCTAGTACCCTGTTGTACTGCCTCTAGCTTGGATACAAGATGTGACGCGGATGGCCATGGAGGCTCTAGTACCCTGTTGTACCGCCTCTAGCTTGGATACAAGATGTGACATGGATAGCCATGGAGGCTCTAGTACCCTGTTGTACCGCCTCTAGCTTGGATACAAGATGTGAAATGGGCAGGCATAGAGGCTCTAGTACCCTGTTGTACCACCTCTAGCTTGGATACAAGATGTGATTCGGGCAGGAATAAAGGCTCTAGTACCCTGCTGTACCGCCACTAGCTTGGATACAAGATGTGAAACGGGCGAGCATGAAGGCTCTAGTACCCTGTTGTACCGCCTTTAGCTTGGATACAGGATGTGATACGAGGGGCTTAGAGACTCTAGTACCCTGTTGTACCACCTCTAGCTTGGATACAAGATGTGATACGGGCAGCATGGAGGCTCTAGTCCCCTGTTGCACCACCTCTAACTTAATACAAGATATGATATGGGTGGGCATGGAAGCTCTAGTACCCTGTTGTACTGCCTCTAGCTTGGATACAATGTGTGATATGGGCAGGCATGGAGGCTTTAGTACCCTGTTGGGCCTCTTCTAGCTTAGGTACAAGATTTGATACAGGTGGGCATGGAGGCTTTAGCAGCCTGTTGTACCGTCTGTAGCTTGGATACAAGATGTGATACAGGTGGGGGTGCATGGAGGCTCTAGTACCCTGTTGTATCTGCTCTAGCTTGGATACAAGATGTAATACCTGTGGGCGTGGAAGCTCTAGTACCCTGTTTTGCCACCTCTAGCTTGCATACAAGATGTGATATGAGAAGGGGGGTTGTGGCATTGAGGCATACAGGTTCTGTATGGTATCCTGCGGCATATTGCTCCACATTTGCTGTAAATGAGCCTCTAGATCACGCTGTGAACGTTAGCAGCCCAGATTGGCAATCTGGCAGCCATGGAGGTGTGACAATGTTGTGGGGGCTCCTGTGACCCCCTTGTGTGCGGCCGGGCATTATCCTGCTGGAAGCCACCACATGGAACACATGTAGCTGCAGGATGTCCTGAACATATTGCTGAGCTGTCATTGTCCCTCGTACCACTACTAGGGGGGACCGACTGTCATATACGATGGACCCCCAGACCATCACATCAGCAGGGGGCAGTATGCCGCTCCACAGCAAAGGCAGGGTTGAGGCACTTATCCCGAGGTCTCCAGACACTAACATGGCCGTCATCAGAGCCCAAACTAAACCTGGATCCATCACTGAAGAAAACCCAGTTCCAGTCCGTAGCGCCCATTTTAATCGTTCACAACGCCACTGGGTGGGTCACATAGCAACTTATTGTATACGGCTGAAGACAGACACACAGCTATCCAGTTCAGCCTATTACCCCCCTCTGTTGATCCAGAGGAACGCAAAAAAAACTCAAAGAGGTAGATGCCAATTTTCCTCATTTAAGGGGAAAAAATTCCTTCCTTACTCTAGTCTGGCAATCAGAATAATGCCCGGATCACCGACCCTTCTAAAGTTATTAATGATTATAATATGTAATATAATATTACTTAAGAAAGGCGTCCAGGACCCTTTTGTGCTCTTTTATCGAATTCAGCATCAACAACGTCCTCAGGAGAGAGTTCCATAATCTCACTGCTCTTACAGTAAAGAATCCCCTTCTATATTGGTGCAGAAACCTTATTTCCTCTAGATATAGAGGGCGCCCCCTTGTTACAGTCACAGTCCTGGGTATAATAGATGATGGGAGAGATCTCTGTACTGACCCCTGATATATCTATACATATTTTTTAGAGCGCCCCCTTGTTACAGTCCTGAGTATAAATAGATAATGGGAGAGATCTCTGTATTTTCCCCTGGTATATTATACATAGTTATTAGAGCGCCCCCTTGTTACAGTCCTTAGTATAATAGATGATGGGAGAGATCTCTGTACTGACCCCTGATGCATCCATACATAGTTATTAGAGCGCTCCCTTGTTACAGTCCTGGGTATAATAGATGATGGGAGAGATCTCTGTACTGACTCCGGATATATCCATACATAGTTATTAGAACGCCCCCTTGTTACAGTCCTGAGTATAAATACATGATGGCAGAGATCTCTGTATAGTCCCCTAATATATCTATACATAGTTATTAGAGTGTCCCCTTGTTACAGTCCTGGGTATAATTGATGATGGTAGAGATCTCTGTATTGTGCCCTGATATATTCAAGCATAGGTATTAGAGCGCCCCCTTGTTACAGTTCTGGGCATAATAGATGACGGCAGAGACCTCTTTACTGATATCTGATATATTTAAACATAGTTATTAGGGCACCCCCTTGTTGCAGGCTTGGGTGTAAATAGATGATCAGAGAGATCTCTGTACTGACCCCTGATATATTATACATAGTTATTAGAGCGCCGCTTGTTACAGTCCTGGGTATAATATATGAAGTGAGAGATCTCTGTACTTATCCCTGATATATTATACATAGTTATTAGAGTGCCCCCTTGTTACAGATCTGGGTATAATAGATGATGGGAGAGATTTCTGTATTGTCCTCTGATATATTATACATAGTTATTAGAGCACCCCCTTGTTACAGTCCTGGGTATAATAGATGATAGGAGAGATCTCTGTACTGATCCCTGATATATTATACATAGTTATTAGAGTGCCCCTTTGTTACAGTCCTCAGCATAAATAGATAATGGGAGAGATCTCTGTACTGACCCCTGATATATCTATACATAGTTATTAGAGCGCCCCCTTGTTACAGTCCTGGGTATAATAGATGATGGGAGAGATCTCTGTACTGACCCCTGATATATCTATACATAGTTATTAGAGCACCCCCTTATTACAGTCCTGGGTATAATAGATAATGGCAGAGATCTCCTCACTGACCCCTGATATATCTATACATAGTTATTAGAGCGCCCTCTTCTTACAGTCCTGGTTATAGTAGATGATGGCAGAGATCTCTGCACTGTCCCCTGACATATTATACATAGTCATTAGAGCCATAGGCGTACCGAGAGGGGGTGCCGGGGTTGCGACGGCGACCCAGGGGCCCCCCTCCAGCATATACTGCTTTACTTTCACTTCGCGCTGTCGGCCGCCGCTTGCTAAGTTAGTGTGGTCCGGCCAGCCGACAGCACAAGCCAGAGAGTAGAGTAGGAGAAGGGAGGGGAAGGACTTGAAGAGAAGACAGAGGAAGAGGAGGGGGTAGGGAAAAGAGCAGAGAGGACACAGAAGCAGACTCACTGCACACGGACACAGCACAGCAAGGCATCGAGTGGAGCAGGGATGAGGTCATCTCCCTGTTGCTTCAGTCCTGCCGACAATCTGTACAGCTGCTCTCCTCAGCAGAGAGGTAGTCCGGGCACCAGGGTATGTATCTGCTTGTCTGCCTGTCTGTATGTCTTTCTATGTGTCTGTCTATCTATCTATCTTGCCTGTTCTCATCTATCTGTCTCCTATCTATCTCCTATCTATCTATCTATCTATCTATCTATCTCCTATATCTATCTATCTATCTATCTATCTATCTATCTATCTATCTATCTATCTATCTATCTATCTCCTATATCTATCTATCTCCTATCTCTATCTATCTCATATCTATCTATCTATCTATCTATCTATCTATCTATCTATCTATCTATCTATCTATCTATCTATCTCATATCTATCTATCTATCTGTCTATCATAGCTACAGGGCGAGGGGGAAAATGGGCCTGGGGGGGGGGGGGGGGCTAACTGAACTTTTGCACCCGGGCCCTTGAGCCTTTAGGTACTCCCCTGATTAAAGCGCCCCCTTGTTATAGTCCTGGGTATAATAGATGATGTGAGAGATCTCTGTACTGATCCCCGATATATTATACATAGTTATTAGAGCGCCCACTTGTTACAGTCCTGGGTATAAATAGATGATCAGAGAGATCTCTGTACTGACACCTGATATATTATACATAGTTATTAGAGCGACCCCTTGTTACAGTCCTGGGTATAATAGATGATGGGAGAGATCTCTGTACTGACCCCTGATATATATGTACATAGTTATTAGAGCACCCCCTTATTACAGTCCTGGGTATAATAGATAATGGCAGAGATCTCCTCACTGACCCCTGATATATCTATACATAGTTATTAGAGCGCCCTCTTCTTACAGTCCTGGTTATAGTAGATGATGGCAGAGATCTCTGCACTGTCCCCTGACATATTATACATAGTCATTAGAGCCATAGGCGTACCGAGAGGGGGTGCCGGGGTCGCGACGGCGACCCAGGGGCCCCCCTCCAGCATATACTGCTTTACTTTCACTTCGCGCTGTCGGCCGCCGCTTGCTAAGTTAGTGTGGTTCGGCCAGCCGACAGCACAAGCCAGAGAGTAGAGTAGGAGAAGGGAGGGGAAGGACTTGAAGAGAAGACAGAGGAAGAGGAGGGGGTAGGGAAAAGAGCAGAGAGGACACAGAAGCAGACTCACTGCACACGGACACAGCACAGCAAGGCATCGAGTGGAGCAGGGATGAGGTCATCTCCCTGTTGCTTCAGTCCTGCCGACAATCTGTACAGCTGCTCTCCTCAGCAGAGAGGTAGTCCGGGCACCAGGGTATGTATCTGCTTGTCTGCCTGTCTGTATGTCTTTCTATGTGTCTGTCTATCTATCTATCTTGCCTGTTCTCATCTATCTGTCTCCTATCTATCTATCTATCTATCTATCTATCTATCTATCTCCTATATCTATCTATCTATCTATCTATCTATCTATCTATCTATCTATCTATCTATCTATCTATCTATCTATCCATCTATCTATCTCCTATATCTATCTATCTCCTATCTCTATCTATCTCATATCTATCTATCTATCTATCTATCTATCTATCTATCTATCTATCTATCTATCTATCTATCTATCTATCTATCTATCTCATATCTATCTATCTATCTGTCTATCATAGCTACAGGGCGAGGGGGAAAATGGGCCTGGGGAGGGGGGGCTAACTGAACTTTTGCACCCGGGCCCTTGAGCCTTTAGGTACTCCCCTGATTAAAGCGCCCCCTTGTTATAGTCCTGGGTATAATAGATGATGTGAGAGATCTCTGTACTGATCCCCGATATATTATACATAGTTATTAGAGCGCCCACTTGTTACAGTCCTGGGTATAAATAGATGATCAGAGAGATCTCTGTACTGACACCTGATATATTATACATAGTTATTAGAGCGACCCCTTGTTACAGTCCTGGGTATAATAGATGATGGGAGAGATCTCTGTACTGACCCCTGATATATATGTACATAGTTATTAGAGCACCCCCTTATTACAGTCCTGGGTATAATAGATAATGGTAGAGATCTCCTCACTGACCCCTGATATATCTATACATAGTTATTAGAGCGCCCTCTTCTTACAGTCCTGGTTATAGTAGATGATGGCAGAGATCTCTGCACTGTCCCCTGACATATTATACATAGTCATTAGAGCCATAGGCGTACCGAGAGGGGGTGCCGGGGTCGCGACGGCGACCCAGGGGCCCCCCTCCAGCATATACTGCTTTACTTTCACTTCGCGCTGTCGGCCGCCGCTTGCTAAGTTAGTGTGGTCCGGCCAGCCGACAGCACAAGCCAGAGAGTAGAGTAGGAGAAGGGAGGGGAAGGACTTGAAGAGAAGACAGAGGAAGAGGAGGGGGTAGGGAAAAGAGCAGAGAGGACACAGAAGCAGACTCACTGCACACGGACACAGCACAGCAAGGCATCGAGTGGAGCAGGGATGAGGTCATCTCCCTGTTGCTTCAGTCCTGCCGACAATCTGTACAGCTGCTCTCCTCAGCAGAGAGGTAGTCCGGGCACCAGGGTATGTATCTGCTTGTCTGCCTGTCTGTATGTCTTTCTATGTGTCTGTCTATCTATCTATCTTGCCTGTTCTCATCTATCTGTCTCCTATCTATCTCCTATCTATCTATCTATCTATCTGTCTATCTATCTATCTATCTCCTATATCTATCTATCTATCTATCTATCTATCTCCTATATCTATCTATCTCCTATCTCTATCTATCTCATATCTATCTATCTATCTATCTATCTATCTATCTATCTATCTATCTATCTCATATCTATCTATCTATCTGTCTATCATAGCTACAGGGCGAGGGGGAAAATGGGCCTGGGGATGGGGGGCTAACTGAACTTTTGCACCCGGGCCCTTGAGCCTTTAGGTACTCCCCTGATTAAAGCGCCCCCTTGTTATAGTCCTGGGTATAATAGATGATGTGAGAGATCTCTGTACTGATCCCCGATATATTATACATAGTTATTAGAGCGCCCACTTGTTACAGTCCTGGGTATAAATAGATGATCAGAGAGATCTCTGTACTGACCCCTGATATATCTATACATAGTTATTAGAGCGACCCCTTGTTACAGTCCTGGGTATAATAGATGATGGGAGAGATCTCTGTACTGACCCCTGATATATATGTACATAGTTATTAGAGCACCCCCTTATTACAGTCCTGGGTATAATAGATAATGGCAGAGATCTCCTCACTGACCCCTGATATATCTATACATAGTTATTAGAGCGCCCTCTTCTTACAGTCCTGGTTATAGTAGATGATGGCAGAGATCTCTGCACTGTCCCCTGACATATTATACATAGTCATTAGAGCCATAGGCGTACCGAGAGGGGGTGCCGGGGTCGCGACGGCGACCCAGGGGCCCCCCTCCAGCATATACTGCTTTACTTTCACTTCGCGCTGTCGGCCGCCGCTTGCTAAGTTAGTGTGGTCCGGCCAGCCGACAGCACAAGCCAGAGAGTAGAGTAGGAGAAGGGAGGGGAAGGACTTGAAGAGAAGACAGAGGAAGAGGAGGGGGTAGGGAAAAGAGCAGAGAGGACACAGAAGCAGACTCACCGCACACGGACACAGCACAGCAAGGCATCGAGTGGAGCAGGGATGAGGTCATCTCCCTGCTGCTTCAGTCCTGCCGACAATCTGTACAGCTGCTCTCCTCAGCAGAGAGGTAGTCCGGGCACCAGGGTATGTATCTGCTTGTCTGCCTGTCTGTATGTCTTTCTATGTGTCTGTCTATCTATTTTGCCTGTTCTCATCTATCTGTCTCCTATCTATCTCCTATCTATCTATCTATCTATCTATCTATCTATCTATCTATCTATCTATCTATCTCTATCTATCTCCTATATCTATCTATCTATCTATCTATCTATCTATCTATCTATCTCCTATATCTATCTATCTATCTATCTATCTATCTATCTATCTATCTATCTATCTATCTATCTATCTATCTATCTATCTCCTATATCTATCTATCTCCTATCTCTATCTATCTCATATCTATCTATCTATCTATCTATCTATCTATCTATCTATCTATCTCATATCTATCTATCTATCTGTCTATCATAGCTACAGGGCGAGGGGGAAAATGGGCCTGGGGGGGGGGGGGGGCTAACTGAACTTTTGCACCCGGGCCCTTGAGCCTTTAGGTACTCCCCTGATTAAAGCGCCCCCTTGTTATAGTCCTGGGTATAATAGATGATGTGAGAGATCTCTGTACTGACACCTGATATATTATACATAGTTATTAGAGTGCCCCCTTGTTACAGTCCTGGATATAAATAGATGATGGGAGAGATCTCTGTATTGTTCCCTTATATATTATACATAGTTAGTAGAGATGAGCGAGCGTACTCGGAAAAGCACTACTCGCTCGAGTAATGTGCTTTATCTGAGTATCGCTGTGCTCGGGTCTGAAGATTCGGGTGCCGCTGCGGCTGACAGGTGAGTCGCAGCGGGGAGCAGGGGAGAGCGGGCGGGAGAGAGGGAGAGAAAGATCTTACCTCCGTTCCTCCCCGCTCTCCCCTGCAGCTCCCCGCTCCGTGCCGGCACCCGAATCTTCAGACCCGAGCACAGCGATACTCGGATAAGGGTCATTCCGTGTCAGTTCAACCAACGCTCCCGGTCGACCATCTCAGATTTCAATAAAACTTTGCACAAAGATAGACCCTGACCCTAAACTAAGATAGGCAGAATATTAGGCTTCAAAGTGCTTTGGTTCACGAGCTACAGGTCTTAATCTAGGGGGTTGTCATGTGATTACAGCCTACAGGTCTTAATCTAGGGGGTTGTCATGTGATTACAGCCTACAGGTCTTAATCTAGGGGGTTGTCATGTGATTACAGCCTACAGGTCTTAATCTAGGGGGTTGTCATGTGATTACAGCGTGCAACCTGAAAAAAGTGGCGATTTCAATCCATTGCCAAGCCAGTTCCAATGACTCTAGAGCAATGAAACTTCACACACTAGGAGAACATTTGGTGCTGAATCCAGCTAAGCTCCTCAGACTGCCCCTCTTATCATCATTCTGCCCCTCTTATCATCATTCTGCCCCTCTTATCATCATTCTGCCACCATTGCATGTCAAAGTAGCTGAAAAATTCTATCGCACAAAATAAAACTCATATTTTAAGCAGTAATAACTCCTAATCAATGCGATCCAACTCAGCTCTGAATGTATCAATGTGTACTCCATAGAAATGGTTCTCATTATTCCCATTATGGACCCAAAAGGATGCATAGCTCTTAAGATACAATGAGTCAAAAATGGCAAAAAACACTTTTATGCAAATTTTTCCCTTTTTCAAAGGCGAAAATCGGAATCTACTCCATTTTTATTTTTTTTCATTTTTGTTCTATTTGGAAGAGAATTTTTTGCTCTACAAGATTCGATGTTTTTCATTTTGTTCCCAGACCTTCTAGATGGGAAAATATCAATGCCTGTGAAGGTCCTATGCACTCGGAGGTCAAATAATAAAATAAGTGTAAGTTTTGCATGGATGTATAATTAGTTTAGAAATCATGAGAAGGTAAATTATTTTTGGAATGAGACAACTTTTTGTGCTCAAGAAACTTATGTGATCAAAAATTGCATGGCGAGTGCAGGTGAGCCACAAGCTTTGGCCTAAGATGGTCAGAATATCATTGAGTGTTGCATAATGATTGTGGTATATTACAGTGATCACTGGGCTTATTTAGCACTCTATCCATATTGGATACTAAGATTATCTAAGGCTAGCATTTCTGTAATAAATAACTGGTTCAGGCTCACCTGAACTCGCCATGCAATTTTTGATCACATAACTAGTTACTTATTACACAAATGCTAGCCTTAGATAATCTTAGTATCCAATATGGATAGAGTGCTAAATAAGCCCAGTGATCACTGTAATATACCACAATCATTATGCAACACTCAATGATATTCGGACCATCTTAGGCCAAAGCTTGGGGCTCACCTGAACTCGCCATGCAATTTTTGATCACATAAGTTTCTTGAGCACAAAAAGTTGTCTCATTCCAAAAATAATTTACCTTCTCATGATTTCTAAACTAATTATACATCCATGCAAAACTTACACTTATTTTATTATTTGACCTCCGAGTGCATAGGACCTTCACAGGCATTGATATTTTCCCATCTAGAAGGTCTGGGAACAAAATGAAAAACATCGAATCTTGTAGAGCAAAAAATTCTCTTCAAAATAGAACAAAAATGAAAAAAAATAAAAATGGAGTACATTCCGATTTTCGCCTTTAAAAAAGGGAAAAATTAGCAAAAAAGTGTTTTTTACCATTTTTGACTCATTGTATCTTAAGAGCTATGCATCCTTTTGGGTCCATAATGTGAATAATGAGAAACATTTCTATGGAGTACACATTGATACATTCAGAGCTGAGTTGGATCGCATTGATTAGGAGTTATTACTGCTTAAAATAGGAGTTTTATTTTGCGCGATAGAATTTTTCAGCTCCTTTGACATGCAATGGTGGCAGAATGATGATAAGAGGGGCAGAATGATGATAAGAGGGGCAGAATGATGATAAGAGGGGCAGTCTGAGGAGCTTACCTGGATTCAGCACCAAAAGTTCTCCTAGTGTGTGAAGTTTCATTGCTCTGGAGTCATTGGAACTGGCTTGGCAATGGATTGAAATCGCCACTTTTTTCAGGTTGCGCGCTGTAATCACATGACAACCCCCTAGATTAAGACCTGTAGGCTGTAATCACATGACAACCCCCTAGATTAAGACCTGTAGCTCGTGAACCAAAGCACTTTGAAGCCTAATATTCTGGCTATCTTAGTTTAGGGTCAGGGTCTATCTTTGTGCAAAGTTTCATTGAAATCTGAGATGGTCGACCGGGAGCGTTGGTTGAACTGACACGGAATGACCCATAAAGCAAATTACTCGAGCGAGTAGTGCTTTTCCGAGTACGCTCGCTCATCTCTAATAGTTAGTTATTAGAGTGCCCCTTGTTGCAGTTCTTGGTATAATAGATGATGGGAGAGATCTCTGTACTGATCCCTGATATATTATACATAGTTATTAGAGCACCCCCTTGTTACAGTCCTGGGTATAATAGATGATGGGAGAGATCTCTGTACTGACCCCTGATATATTATACATAGTTATTAGAGTGCCCCCTTGTTACAGTCCTGGGTATAATAGATGATGGAAGAGATCTCTGTACTGACCCCCGATATATTACACATAATTATTAGGTCGCCCCTCAGTCTTCTTTTTTCTAAACTAAATAATCCAAATTTTGATAACCCCTCTGGGTATTGTAGTCCGCCCATTCCATTTAATAATTTAGTTGCCGCCTTTGTTCCCGCTCAAGCTCTGATATCTCTTTCTCGCATACCTGTGCCAAAAACTGTCCACAATGTTTCAGAAACATGTTCCTCAGCGTAAAATTGTGAAGACTCTGAATATCCCACCATCTACAGTACGTAGGATCAAGCACTGTAGATGGTGGGATATCAGAGAATCTGTAGCAATTCATGCGCACCGGGGAAAAGGCTGACGGTCAATAGTGGATGCTTAAGTTCTGCGGGCCCTCATGCGCCAAAATTATACCAACAAAAACTGTAGCTTGCTCTGCAAATGACAAGCCCCAGAGCAGTCCATCGAGGGTAAAATAAAAGAGTAATGGGGATCAAAAGATGAGAAGAGAAAGCCATTCGTCAATTGTTGTGCATTATGAATGGTGAATCATTTCACCTCACTTAGAAAATGTTTTAGTACATTATATGGTACATTAGATAGTGCCTCTGAACAATACAACTCATCGCACAAAAAACAAGCCCCCATGTGACTGTCACCGGAACAATACGAAAGTTATGATTTGTTTGAAAGTCAGAATGGTGAAATGAAAAACAGCAGCAGTTGGAAGGAGGTAAAGAGGATTCCCCATCTAGAGTAATGGCAGATCGCTATTATATACCATCACTTTATGACAAGCGGTGGACCAGCCTCTGGGACCCTCACCCATGGTCCACAGTGATGTGTAAACAGACAGGCTGCCATCTGGATGACTGCCTGTTTACTGTGAATGGAGGCGGGCGACCAGAAGAGATCTCCGGCAAGCACAGGAGCAATAGTCATCCCCTCGAAAATCACCCTGCGACGGGAATACCCCTGTGTGCTTCTTATAATTAAAAAAAACCAAGAACATAAAAATGTTAAATATTGGAAAATTGTGTTAAAGGGGTTGTCCCGCGGCAGCAAGTGGGTCTATACACTTCTGTATGGCCATATTAATGCACTTTGTAATGTACATTGTGCATTAATTATGAGCCATACAGAAGTTATAAGAATGTTTTCACTTACCTGCTCCGTTGCTGGCGTCCTCGTTTCCATGGAGCCGACTAATTTTTGCCGTCTAATGGCCAAATTAGCCGCGCTTGCGCAGTCCGGGTCTTCTTCTTATCTCAATGGGGCTCCGTGTAGCTCCGTGTAGCTCCGCCCCGTCACGTGCCGATTCCAGCCAATCAGGAGGCTGGAATCGGCAATGGACCGCACAGAAGCCCTGCGGTCCACCGAGGGAGAAGATGCCGGCGGCCATCTTCAGCCGGTAAGTAAGAAGTCACCGGAGCGCGGGGATTCAGGTAAGCGCTGTGCAGATTTTTCTTTAGGTCCCTGCATTGGGGTTGTCTCGCGCCAAACGGGGGGGGGGGGTTGAAAAAAAAAAAACCCGTTTCGGCGCGGGACAACCCCTTTAAGGTTACAAATGGCACATTTCTCATATATATGGAAATGGAAATGATTAGTATTATCGCGGGTATTCAATAAAAAAACTGCATCAAATTGATCCAGGCATGACGTGGCACCCAGGACACAAAACAATAGAGCAGGATGCATATAAGTAACTGCACTGCAATCACCATCAGTGTGTAGAGCTGCTATATGACTATTATTTCATGACTGCATCATTAAGAGGCATTCTAGAGCTGAGCTGTATTGAAGCCTGCTGTGTTACAAAAGTTGTCTTATGCTGTCCCCGATGTGTGTATATATATCTCTGTGTATATCAGCCCAAAGAGGAGCTCTTCAGGGGTTTGGGTGGGGTCAAGCTGAACCTTTGCACCAGGGCACACAAGCCTGTAGCTAAACCATTGCAGTTACCTCAAGTCATCGCAGGTCACATTTCCTCTGATTGGCATTGTCCATTTTTGTTTTTCTTATCTGCACCCAGACCACCATGAGGACTTCTTCCAATCAGAACTCATCCTTGCACACTAATACACCTTCCTGCTGTTACCCCCTCTTCTATCGGCCCCCTATATATTACTAGTGCCATCATTTGTGCCTCACACAGTAATATTTTCCTCAGTATTAGTGTATCTTGATGCCACCAGGAAGTGCTGGTGGAGCCAAGATTGACAGGGGGGTTACGCCCCCTGATGTTGATTGGCTGCTCAGCAGCCTTGCAAGAAGGTCCTGGAAGGCCACTAAAAGTGCAGGGAAAAAAGATACAGTAGGGCGAAAGTGCGGGGAAAACGCATACAGCGGGCTTTTCCAGCGGCGCACCACGAGGCACACCCACCCAATTTCAGTTTCACATATCGGCCACTGCTGCAAGGTCGGGGGGACAGAGACTGTTATGCAGGAGCACACGATGGCGGCCTTTCACCCCGCTGCCTCCTCCCCCCTCAGTGGGCTTTCCCGGAGGGCGACGGGCGCTGCTGGCTCAGTGGGAACACAGTGCTGTGCAGGAGCACACGCCGGCGGGTTTCCCCCACTCCTTAGATGGCTTTCCCGGCGGCCGAGCACTAGTGGTGACTGCGCAAGCTCTCAGCGGAAGACCGGGCGGCAGGGATCTGGCTGTGCAACCGGCAGAGCACAAGCACTTAGCACAGCAGCTGTCAGCGGGGGAGCGGCGTCCACTGAGCAGAGAGCCACGCCGGAGGAAAAGTAGCGCAGAGAGCGGCAGCGGGGCAGCGGGCACCAGAAAGCAGACTGTTCTGGCGGCAGAACAGAAGCGAAGAGGGCGGCAGCTGGGAACGGGGGACGTTAAGGTGAGGGTAAGATCACTTCTTACGCTTACATTATAACATTTAATGCTGCCATGTTACAGCCGTAACATGGCAGCATTTATGCACACTGTCCTGCTAGGACCTTCGTGCCTTGAACCAATTGGGAGCTAGTGGTGTGAGAGGGGCGTTTTTCCTGTGAAACCCCTAGCTTCTGGTGGCGTCAAGATACACTAATATCACTTTCCTCATTGTGCCCACCACAAAATAATAATGCCTCTTTAGTGGCGCACAGTTATTGCGTTCTTTGTGTCCCCCATGAACAGTTCCAATTTGTACCCTCAATGGGTACTAGTGCTCAGATGCTTCCTTTAACCCACTACAGGGTAAGGGTGTCCCCTTTGTGTCCTCAACAAAGTAATAATGTCCCTTTTGTTCCCCCTACTAAGTAATAGTGCCCATTATTGCCTCTTCTGTGACCTGATGATGTAACATGCCCTCTTTATGACTCCTCACAAACTATTACGGCTGGGTTCCCACGGGTCGTATTTTCGGAAGAAATGTAGTGGTTTTGCAGCAGCGAAAAACTGAGAGATTTCCGCTGGGAAAGCGCAGCTTCAAAGCCCGCGGCACCTAGCCGCGAGTTTTGGAGCGGCTTAGCCGCATGCTTTTCCATTGCAGCCGACGCTCCCAGAGAGGAGCATGGCCGCATCGGAAAAAATGAACATGCTGCGGCCGGGGAATCCACGCCACAGCGCAGGCTAATGCCTGCTTTGCCGCAACGAATTGGCTGTCCCGTGGGGACGAGATTTTTGACAAATCTTGCCCACATAGCTGGCTAATCCTGGGATTAGCGGCTGCAGGCAGATTTCCCGCAGCGAAATTCCGCACAGAATTTCTGCGGCAAATCCGCCCTGTGTGAACCCACCCTAAGAGCTCCCTTAGTGCCCCTTGTGTGTAACATACATAGTAACATAATATGCTAGGCTGAATAAAGACGATTGTCCATCTAGTTCAGCCTGTTTGCGCCCACCACACCGCCCCCATGTTGATCAAGAGGAAGGCAAAAAAAACAATGAGGCAGAAGCCAATTTACCCCACCCTGGGGGGGAAAAATCCTTCTCAACTCCATAATGGTAGTCAGAATAATCCCTGGATCAACACTCTTCAGAGAAGGTTTCTTCCAGACCCAAGTCCGGCAGTTGAAAGTTTCCCTGATCAGCGACCCTTCAGGTTATTTATTGTCTCTATCCTGTAATATCATAGCCCTCTAGAAAGACATCTAGTCCCCTCTTAAAATCCTCTATGGATTTTACCATCACCATGTCCTCAGGCAGAGAGTTCCACACTCTCACTGCTCTTACAGTAAAGAACCCCCTTCTGTGTTGGTTGCTTTCTACTAAACATAGAGGATGCCTTCTTGTTACCTCTGTAATGGCCGAAAAGCTGTAGTGTTAATGTATGTGAATGACTGTTGTGAGTAAATCTGGTATGTGTGTATGCCCCTTTAACTGCGTAAGTAACGGTTGTATGTGTTGGGTAATTTGGAGATGGAGTTTGGAGAAGGGGGGAGAAAGAGAGAGAAGGAGTTAAGAGAATGTAGTCAGAGGAGGAGGACGTCCGCCAAGACGCTGAAGCGTACAGTAACAGTTCTCCAGCTATTCAAAACACGAAGAAAAAGTGATGGAATGAGTCTAACAAAGAGAGACTTGCACGAATGTCTTCACTGTGTCAGGAGTGTAATCCTGCGGACGGTTTGTCAGATAACTGGGACTGAGGACATCTGGAGTGCAGAGGGAAGAGTGCCTCCTAGTAAGAGTATGAATCTGAGAGTGTGGGAAAAAGGGAAAAATCATAGCAAGAAAAAGTGTTATTTCTACAGAGCTGTTACCACAAGTTATTGTTGAGAACATCAAAGCTGGAAAAGTGTGAGTAAAGTACAGCCGAGAACCTCCAGTTGTTTCCTTAACCGGAGGTCCTCGGCTGTTACTGTTGGACTGGGGACTCTTTATTTTTGCTCCGTGTGAACAGCAGCCTAGAAGAGGTGCCGGCATCATGTGACATCTGTAAAAGAAGTCAGAGCATCATAAATCTGGATGCTCCATTCATTGTTCACTGCGCACGCCCAAGTTAGGCCATGCTGACGCCGTTGTCGGGAGAGATCATAGAGCAACCCGTGACTGCCATCGTAGTTTCCCCGTGACGATGGGCCTCCTGCTCAGGGCAATGCAACTCTACGAGTCCCTCCCTGCCTTACACCCCCTCAATACTGTGCAACTGTTTGATATCTTCACTTGTCCTCTGCTCTACTCTGGCATCTAAATAGGAGGAGCCAGAGAGAAGCAGACAGAAGCGGCTGAGTGAGGATATCAGACTGCCATAGTGAATGAAAGGCATACCACTCAACATTTTGGACTGTGAAAGAGGGACACTTTAGGTTTTGATAGATCCCTTCTTCCATACATAGCTATTCACTTTTAATTTACATTTTTGCACAAAAATAATCGGACTGTAGAAATTTTTAGGATCCAAATTCAACCATATGATGAATTAAGATACAAACTGGGGTCTCAGATATAAATAGGAGCCATACAGATAGTTTACGGAGCAATACGGAAAGTTTACTAATGCAGATCTATTAACAAGCTCAAAAGGAAGGACATTTAACCCTTTGCAATCCAATTTTGGATTCAGGGTTTCCTAGGGGGCTTTCTCTTTCTGCCATTATACAATGGCGCCATCTGCTGGCTAAAGCCAGTACTGCGGTATGGGACATGCTTGAGAGGCCCCCGACAACAGAGCGGCCAGTAATATACAGTAAGGATACCCTGCCAGACGTCTTTCGACATCGGAGCTGTACAGCCTTCAATCAGAATGTCTTTAGACGTCAGACAGTGGATTGGAAAGGGTTAAGGGCCAAAGAGGGACTTGGAGCAAAAGAGGGACACTTGGGAGGTATGTGTTAAATAAATTAACAGTGCAGCCAGTGTTAGTGCGGTTTAGGGTCCTAGTCACAAGTGCAACTGGGTATCTACACTAAAGTATAAATATAAATTCATTGGCTTTATGTGCTAAAAATACATGAGAACCACTTAAAGAGAACCTGTCACTACGACAGACTTATAAATATAAGAATACTAGCGTACCCGTCGCGCGTTGCTGCGAAGACAGGCATACATACATACATTCGTTTTTATATATCTAGATAACAACCAATCACAGCGCAGCTTTCAAGTTACCTCAGCGGTATAATATATAACAACCAATCACAGCACAGCAGCTTTCATGTTACCTCAGCAGTATAATATATAGCAACCAATCACAGCACAGCTTTCATGTTACCTCAGCGGGATAATATATAGCAACCAATCACAGCGCAGCTTTCATGTTACCTCAGCGGGATAATATATAGCAACCAATCACAGCGCAGCTCTCATGTTACCTCAGCAGTATAAGAAATAGCAACCAATCAGAGCACAGCTTTCATTTTTCCTCAGCAGTATAAGAAATTGCAACCAATCACAGCACAGCTTTCATTTTACCTCAGCATTTTCAATATCCAGCAATTGTCTTGCGAAACATTCGGCGGATGCATCATTTTGTAGTTGAACACTCATCCCGTTGCTCGTAATGCCTTTTGCTTTTGTGCTTGAGATGGAAATCAAACGATCTTTGTCTGGGGGGCATAACTGTCGCCGATGCTCGCAGGATAGTTGTACTATGCCAGTAATCTTCCCAGGAGTGTACTCAACGACATCCTAAAGTTTCATGGCGATTGGATGAATGGTGTAGTAGCGCAAAAAGGACAGACAGACAGACATACATTCCGTTTTATATAAATAGATGAAATCAGGAAGTGAGAGAATTAGATTCCATACGTAAAATTTGGACGCTAATTCTTTGGCGCTTAGAATTGAATATTTGAGTTGGGACCCATTAACTTTTCCTATTTATGACATAATCAATGCTCGTGCCAAATTTCAAGTTTCTATGACATTGGGAAGTGAGAAAATTAGATTCCGTACGTAAAATTTGGACGCTAATTCTTTTGCGCTTAGAATTGAATAATCGAGTTGGGACCCATTAACTTTTCCTATTTATGACATAATCAATGCTCATGCCAAATTTCAAGTTTCTATGACATTGGGAAGCGAGAAAATTAGATTCCGTACGTAAAATTTGGACGGTAATTCTTTTGCACTTAGAATTGAATAATCGAGTTGGGACCCATTAACTTTACCTATTTATGACATAATCAATGCTTGTGCCAAATTTCAAGTTTCTATGACATTGGGAAGCGAGAAAATTAGATTCCGTACGTAAAATTTGGACGCTAATTCTTTGGCGCTTAGAATTGAATAATTGAGTTAGGACCCATTAACTTTTCCTATTTATGACATAATGAATGCTCATGCCAAACTTCAAGTTTCTATGACATTGGGAAGTGAGAAAATTAGATTCTGTACGTAAAATTTGGACGCTAAATCTTTTGCGCTTAGAATTGAATAATCGAGTTGGGACCCATTAGCTTTTCCTATTTATGACATAATCCATGCTCGTGCCAAATTTCAAGTTTCTATGACATTGGGAAGTGAGAAAATTAGATTCCGTGCGTAAAATTTGGACGCTAATTCTTTTGCGCTTAGAATCGAGTAATCGAGTTGGGACCTATTAGCTTTTCCTATTTATGACATAATCAATGCTCGTGCCAAATTTTATGTTCCTATGACATTAGGAAGTGAGAAAATTAGATTCCGTACGTAAAATTTGGATGCTAATTCTTTTGCACTTAGAATTGAATAATCGAGTTGGGACCCATTATATTTTCCTAATTATGACATAATCAATGCTCGTTCCAAACTTCAAGTTTCTATGACATTGGGAAGTGAGAAAATTAGATTCTGTACGTAAAATTTGGACGCTAAATCTTTTGCGCTTAGAATTGAATAATCGAGTTGGGACCCATTAGCTTTTCCTATTTATGACATAATCCATGCTCGTGCCAAATTTCAAGTTTCTATGACATTGGGAAGTGAGAAAATTAGATTCCGTGCGTAAAATTTGGACGCTAATTCTTTTGCGCTTAGAATCGAGTAATCGAGTTGGGACCTATTAGCTTTTCCTATTTATGACATAATCAATGCTCGTGCCAAATTTTATGTTCCTATGACATTAGGAAGTGAGAAAATTAGATTCCGTACGTAAAATTTGGATGCTAATTCTTTTGCACTTAGAATTGAATAATCGAGTTGGGACCCATTATATTTTCCTAATTATGACATAATCAATGCTCGTTCCAAATTTCAAGTTTCTATGACATTGGAAAAGGAGAAAATTACATTCCGTACGTAAAATTTGGACGCTAATTTTTGGCGCTTAGAATTGAATAATCGAGCTGGGACCCATTATCTTTTCCTAATTATGACATAATCAATGCTCGTTCTAAATTTCAAGTTTCTATGACATTGGGAAGTGAGAGAATTAGATTCCATACGTAAAATTTGGACGCTAATTCTTTTGCGCTTAGAATCGAGTAATCGAGTTGGGACCTATTAGCTTTTCCTATTTATGACATAATCAATGCTCGTGCCAAATTTTATGTTCCTATGACATTAGGAAGTGAGAAAATTAGATTCCGTACGTAAAATTTGGATGCTAATTCTTTTGCACTTAGAATTGAATAATCGAGTTGGGACCCATTATATTTTCCTAATTATGACATAATCAATGCTCGTGCCAAATTTCATGTTCCTATGACATTAGGAAGTGAGAAAATTAGATTCCGTACGTAAAATTTGGATGCTAATTCTTGTGCGCTTAGAATCGAATAATCGAGTTGGGACCCATTATCTTTTCCTAATTATGACATAATCAATGCTCGTTCTAAATTTCAAGTTTCTATGACATTGGGAAGTGAGAGAATTAGATTCCATACGTAAAATTTGGACGCTAATTGTTCGGCGCTTAAAATTGAATAATCAGGTTTGGACTCATTACATTTTCCTATTTATGACATAATCAATGCTCGTGCCAGATTTCAAGTTTCTCTGACATTGGGAAGTGAGAGAATTAGATTCCGTACATAAAATTTGGACGCTAATTCTTTTGCGCTTAGAATTGAATAATTGAGTTGGGACCTATTAACTTTTCCTATTTATGACATAATCAATGCTCATGCCAAATTTCAAGTTTCTATGACATTGGGAAGCAAGAAAATTAGATTCCATACGTAAAATTTGGACGCTAATTGTTTGGCGCTTAGAATTGAATAATCGAGTTAGGACCCATTAACTTTTCCTATTTATGACATAATCAGTGCTCGTGCCAAATTTCATGTTTCTACGACATCGCGAAGTGAGAGAATTAGTGGCAGTGATGGAAATCAAACGATCTACGTGAGGGGGCGTAACTGTCGACGACGCTCGCACACGCGCCATTTATCATAGCATAATTGTACTATGCCTATAATCTTCCCAGGAGTGTACTCAACAACTTCCCAAAGTTTCATGGCGATCGGATGAATGGTGTAGTAGCGCATAAAGGACAAACAGACAGACAGACACGCAGAAATACATTCAATTTTATATATATAGACTAGCTTACCCGTCGCGCGTTGCTGCGAAGACAGACAGACATACATTCGTTTTTATATATCTAGATAACAACCAATCACAGAGCAGCTTTTTTAGGTTACCTCAGTGGTATAATATATAACAACCAATCACAGCGCAGCTTTCATGTTACCTCAGCTTTATAATATATAACACCCAATCACAGGGCAGCTTATATGTTACCTTAGCAGTATAAAATATAACAACCAATCACAGTGCAGCTTTCATGTTACGTCAGCAGTAAGAGAAATAACAACCAATCACAGCGCAACTTTTATTCTGCCTCAGCAATATAAAAAATAGCAACCAATCACAGCACAGCTTTCATGTTACCTCAGCGGTATAATATATAGCAACCAATCAAAGCACAGCTTTTATTTTAACTCAGCATTCTCAATATCCAGGAATTGTCTTGTGATACGTTCGGCGGATGCATCATTTTGTAGTTGAACACGCATCCCGTTGCTCGTAATGCCTTTTGCTTTTGTGTTTGAGATGGAAATCAAACGATCTTTGTCTGGGGGGGCATAGCTGTCGACGACGCTCGCACGGGCGCCACCTATCGTAGGATAGTTGTACTATGCCAGTAATCTTCCCAGGAGTGTACTCAACAACTTCCCATTAACTTTTCCTATTTATGACATAATTAATGCTCGTGCCAAATTTCAAGTTTCTATGACATTGGGAAGCGAGAAAATTAGATTCCGTATGTAAAATTTGGACGCAAATTCTTTTGCGCATAGAATTGAATAATCGAGTTGGGACCCATTAGCTTTTCCTATTTATGACATAATCAATGCCCGTGCCAAATTTCAAGTTTCTATGACATTGGGAAGTGAGAAAATTAGATTCCGTACGTAAAATTTGGACGCTAATTCTTTGGCGCTTAGAATTGAATAATCGAGTTGGGACCCATTAGCGTTTCCTATTTATGACATAATCAATACTTGTGCCAAATTTCATGTTTCTACGACATTGGGAAGTGAGAGAATTAGTGGCAGTGATGGAAATCGAACAATCTACGTGGGGGGGGGGCGTAACTGTCGACGACGCTCGCACGCGCGCCATTTATCGTAGGATAGTTGTACTATGCCTATAATCTTCCCAGGAGTGTACTCAACAACTTCCCAAAGTTTCATGGCGATCGGATGAATGGTGTAGTAGCGCATAAAGGACAAACACACACGCACACACACACAGACACACAGACAGACTCGCATATATTAAATTTTATATATATAGATGACATCAGGAAGTGAGAGAATTAGATTCTGTACGTAAAATTTGGACACTACTTCTTTTGCGCTTAGAATTAAATAATCGAATTGGGACCCATTAACTTTTCCTATTCATGACATAGTCAATGTCCGTGCCAAATTTCAAGTTTCTATGACATTAGAAAGTGAGAAAATTAGATTCCGTACGTAAAATTTGGACACTAATTCTTTGGTGCTTAGAATTGAATAATCGAGTTGAGACCCATTAACTTTTCCTATTTATGACATAATCAATGCTCGTGCCAAATTTCTAGTTTCTATGACATCGGGAAGTGAGAAAATTAGATTCCGTACTTAAAATTTGGACGCTAATTCTTTGGCACTTAAAATTGAATAATCAAGTTGGGACCTATTAACTTTTCCTATTTATGACATAATCAATGCTCGTGCCGAATTTCAAGTCTCTATTACATTGGGAAGTGAGAGAATTAGATTCCGTACGTAAAATTTGGACGCTAATTCTTTTGCGCTTAGAATTGAGTAATCGAGTTGGGACCTATTAGCTTTTCCTATTTATGACATAATCAATGCCTGTGCCAAATTTCATGTTTCTACAACATCGGGAAGTGTGAGAATTAGTGGCAATGACGGAAATCAAATGATCTATGTGGGGGGGGGCGTAACTGTCAATGATGCTCGCACGCGCGCCATTTATTATAGCATTAATGTACTATGCCTATAATCTTCCCAGGAGTGTACTCAACAACTTCCCAAAGTTTCATGGCGATCGGATGAATGGTGTAGTAGCGCATAAAGGACAAACAGACAGACAGACAGACAGACATACATTCAATTTTATATATATAGACATAATCAATGCTCGTGCCAAATTTTATGTTCCTATGACATTAGGAAGTGAGAAAATTACATTCCGTGCGTAAAATTTGGACGCTAATTCTTTTGCGCTTAGAATCGAGTAATCGAGTTGGGACCTATTAGCTTTTCCTATTTATGACATAATCAATGCTTGTGCCAAATTTTATGTTCCTATGACATTAGGAAGTGAAAAAATTAGATTCCGTACGTAAAATTTGGAAGCTAATTCTTTTGCGCTTACGATTGAATAATCGAGTTGGGACCCATTATATTTTCCTAATTATGACATAATTAATGCTCGTTCCAAATTTCAAGTTTCTATGACATTGGAAAGGGAGAAAATTAGATTCCGTACGTAAAATTTGGACGCTAGTTCTTTGGCGCTTAGAATTAAATAATTGAGTTGGGACCCATTAACTTTTCCTATTTATGACATAATCGATGCTTGTGCCAAATTTCAAGTTTCTATGACATTGGGAGGCGAGAAAATTAGATTCCGTACGTAAAATTTGGACGCTAATTCTTTGGCGCTTAGAATTGAATAATTGAGTTAGGACCCATTAACTTTTCCTATTTATGACATAATGAATGCTCATGCCAAATTTCAAGTTTCTATGACATTGGGAAGTGAGAAAATTAGATTCCGTACGTAAAATTTGGACGCTAAATCTTTTGCGCTTAGAATTGAATAATCGAGTTGGGACCCATTAGCTTTTCCTATTTATGACATAATCCATGCTCGTGCCAAATTTCAAGTTTCTATGACATTGGGAAGTGAGAAAATTAGATTCCGTGCGTAAAATTTGGACGCTAATTCTTTTGCGCTTAGAATCGAGTAATCGAGTTGGGACCTATTAGCTTTTCCTATTTATGACATAATCAATGCTCGTGCCAAATTTTATGTTCCTATGACATTAGAAAGTGAGAAAATTAGATTCCGTACGTAAAATTTGGACGCTAATTTTTGCGCTTAGAATTGAATAATCGAGCTGGGACCCTTAAACGTTTGCTATGTATGACATAATCAATGCTCGTGCCAAATTTCATGTTCCTATGACATTAGGAAGTGAGAAAATTAGATTCCGTACGTAAAATTTGGACGCTAATTGTTCGGCACTTAGAATTGAATAATCAGGTTTGGACTCATTAAATTTTCCTATTTATGACATAATCAATGCTCGTTCTAAATTTCAAGTTTCTATGACATTGGGAAGTGAGAGAATTAGATTCCATACGTAAAATTTGGACGCTAATTGTTCGGCACTTAGAATTGAATAATCAAGTTGGGACCCATTAGCGTTTCCTATTTATGACATAATCAATGCCCGTGCCAAATTTCATGTTTCTATGACATCGCGAAGTGAGAGAATTAGTGGCAGTAATGGAAATCAAACGATCTACGTGGGGGGGCGTAACTGTTGACGACGCTCGCACGCGCGCCATTTATCGTAGGATAGTTGTACTATGCCTACAATCTTCCCAGGAGTGTACTCAACAACTTCCCAAAGTTTCATGGCGATCGGATGAATGGTGTAGTAGCGCATAAAGGACAAACAGACAGACAGACACGCAGACATACATTCAATTTTATATATATAGATTAGTGTAGTATACAGACAGTGAAATATCAGGAGCAGATGTTGCCGTCACCCTGCACCACATTCTCTAATCAAAAGTGTGAGCTGAACTGGGTCACCATTGTTCTGTGGTGGCAGTGAACCTCAGACTGAGTTGAGTATGAGAGTCATACACATTGTTTTGTGAGAACTGGAGTTGGTTCCAGCAAGCCTACAGCTTAGCCAACGTTCCTGTGGGTAGTGATCCTCTGTTCTGACCTCTTGGAGTGTGTATGGTGGCCCTGTATTTAGCTGCAGCCTCAAGAGAGTCCTCTTCAACAAGCTTTCATGGTAGTGGGAGGCATTTCAGGACTATCTGGAAATCTGCATGCTGGGCAGGTGGAGCCCTGGAAAAACTGCAGAGTGTACCAAGTGATTGGGCATAACCTGTTGCCCTGTATTTTGTTCAGATGAGTGCCCTGTAAAATAACAGGGACTGTAACCATTAAGATAAGTGCCCTATAAACAGACCATAACCATTAAGCTGTGTGCCCTCAACACAGCAACATCCAAGCAAAGAGCCCAGGTCTAAAACCATTATTATAACCACCAAGCTCTGTGCCTTATAAAGACTCTTTAATCTACAAACTTGTACCTATTGTAAGGAGGATTGGCTGCTCGGTGCTCCATTTTACTGCTAGGAGCGGTTTAGCCACTTGTATCAGTGCCTCCGGGCGCTGCACTAAGCCCCATCCTCTCTGACCTTGAGAGTCGGGCAGGAAGGCAGCAGGAAGAGGCTGTGGAGAACTGTGGGGAGTAGGCTTCACCCCCTCTAGTAACCTAGCCGCTCTAAAAACTACCTCCTCAGAGGCCATCTTAAAGGGGTTGTCCCGCAAAAGCAAGTGGGGTTAAGCACTTCTGTATGGCCATATTAATGCACTTTGTAATGTACATTGTGCATTAATTATGAGCCATACAGAAGTTATTCACTTACCTGTTCCGTTGCTAGCGTCCCCGTCACCATGGAGCGTCACCCGATTAGACGCGCTTGCGCAGTCCGGTCTTCTCCCTGGTGTATGGGGCCGCTCGTGCCAGAGAGCTGGTCCTCGTAGCTCCGCCCGTCACGTGTGCCGATTCCAGCCAATCAGGAGGCTGGAATCGGCAATGGACCGCACAGAGCCCATGGTGCACCATGGGAGAAGACCCGCGGTGCATCGTGGGTGAAGATCCCGGCGGCCATCTTAGTAAGGTAAGGAAGAAGTCGCCGCAGCGCGGGGATTCGGGTAAGTACTAAACGTTTGTTTTTTTTAACACATGCATTGGGTTTGTCTCGCGCCGAACGGGGGGCCTATTGAATAAAAAAAAAACCCGTTTCGGCGCGGGACAACCCCTTTAACTTTTTCTTCCCCACTTCTGCCCTAATCAGCAATTCCAGCAACCTGATTAGTTGTTTGATGAATCAGTCAACCCAAACAACCAATCAGGTTGCTGGAATTGCTGATTAGGGCAGAAGTGGGGAAGAAAAAGTTAATATGCCCTCAGAGCAGGGGATAGTGAATAAGGATAAACACTGCCCCCGTCAGTCATGTCATCGTGATTAGCCCTGTCCCCGGAGGGTTCTCAAACTTTATATATGTCACAGGTTTAGTGTACAGAAGGTAATGTGCACATGTGTTCTGGAAGTTTCTAAATGGTCTTTGTGCTCTTGTGTTTGTGTTTTTCCACTGTTTTCTATGTGTATGACTATGATGTGTATTGCACCTTTGCAGCACTGAATGGGTTACTGCCTGGGTTATGTCTGGAAAGTATCTATTTGCATGTCATGTGACCTTATTTGATATATGTGGGTGCAAGGTGTGTGAGAGGGGTCTTTTCTTTTGGTTGGGGTTGAGTTTAGTTTGTGTAGAGAGAGAGCCTGGCCTGTACTCGGATACCTTTAATCTTAGTACAAGAAGAGATGGAAGAGGCTGAGCGGATACCCCATTAATGCCACGAACCCCTTCTTCTCCTTACCCTGTTTTATGTGGAGTACAAGTGGAGTTTACCCGCCATGCGGTGTGAGGTGAAAATGTTGTAAAGATCTATGAGAGTGGACTAGTAAAATGTGTTGGGGAAGTTTCTCCAGAGTCGTGTCCAGGACCAGGGAACCAGAGATAACTAGGCCTGTGTAAGTCACCCTGTTTCTCCCGTGTTTCCTCCCTGTCGCTTCACATGTTCTGAACCCTCACTATTTGTGCCGGTGGATGTAAAGAGGACTGTTGTGAACTGTTATGTCAAGGTTCTCAGTAAACATCTTCACAGACCGTTCCCAGTTTGGCCATTTAAATTCTACCCATGTGTGGACTCTTATTTATTTCCTGGAGAGATCACCACAGAGGAAGGAACAGTGGCGTCACGAGTGACAAGAAGGACTCAGGTAACCCACTCATGGGTTTCCCTATTTAATATAGTCTGCCCGCTCCCCTTGGACGTGTCCCTGGTTACCCTCCGCGTGGGAGACGGTAAAGCCACTGTGACAAGGGAACTACTCTACCCCCGCTGTCTCCTAGGTAGGGCCCGCACCTCGGACACTGCACAGGCACAATATAGAGGGCTCAGTGCTGCATCAGGATAAGAGAGCCAAGAGCTGCTAGTGAGGCAACCTGGAGTGTGAAATGGTGTAGGCCACTGTCCGCAGAAGGGCTGTCCCCATGCTGGTGCACAGTGCAGGAGACCTTCAGATGAACGAGCACGAAAATACCCTTTATTAATATTCGAAATGCACGGTTATTATTCCATAGTGAGTGGGCAGTATTAGTTTGTAACATGGCAGCAGGACACCAGAAGTAATGTGCAAAGAGAAAGTAGTATTACATGCAAGACCTTGAGAGTAGTGCAAGGGTGTGGCCCCTACAAATCTTAAGAGGTTGAGTTCCAGGAAGTGATGTAAATATTGGGTGCGTGTCCAAAAAACCCGAGTCAAGGTTGGATGTCTTGCTGCCGAAGACTATTTCTTACGAAGTGTGACGTATGTTAATTTTTAATGACGCATGGAGGGCCAAGCCACCTGACCCTGTTAGAGAAGAGTGTGTCATAGCGAAGTAGACCTGGGATAAATTGGTACAGTTGATGTCAACAACGTCAGGTGTCTTGTGAGTGAAGATGTAACCCCAATGGGGTAGTATAAGGCTAGGCTACAGTCGTTACCGGACATTTGAAGCAAATTCTCGAAGTTCGGTCAGGTGACTTGTTGCTGCCAAGTTCAAGAAGGGATGTAAAGCCGATGTACCTAAATATTATCTATAACGCCGTGTGATGTCTAATGATACATTTAAAGGGGTTGTCCCGCGCCGAAACAGGTTTTTTTTTTTTTTAAACCCCCCCCCCCCGTTCGGCGCGAGACAACCCCGATGCAGGGGTTAAAAAAACCACCCGCACAGCGCTTACCTGAATCCCGGCGGTCCGGCGTCTTCATACTCACCTGCTGAAGATGGCCGCCGGGATCCTCTGTCTTCATGGACCGCAGGGCTTCTGTGCGGTCCATTGCCGATTCCAGCCTCCTGATTGGCTGGAATCGGCACGTGACGGGGCGGAGCTACACGGAGCTACACGGAGCCCCATTTACACGGAGCCCCATTCAGAAAAGAAGAAGACCCGGACTGCGCAAGCGCAGCTAATTTGGCCATCGGAGGGCGAAAATTAGTCGGCACCATGGAGACGAGGACGCCAGCAACGGAGCAGGTAAGTGAAAAACTTCTTATAACTTCTGTATGGCTCATAATTAATGCACAATGTACATTACAAAGTGCATTATTATGGCCATGCAGAAGTGTATAGACCCACTTGCTGCCTCGGGACAACCCCTTTAAGTACAAGTGCCCTCCTATTGAGTGTAATAATCTAACCCTTACTTACATTCAATAAAGTTCAGTTTTGTAAAAATGTACTGCCTCCCTCTGTCATCACCGCACCATCACAGACCCCAACCTGCCTCACTATTGTGTCTATAACTGCTTCGCTGGTGCCCCCTGTGGAGTAAAATATCCTCACCTTACCACTGGTGTCGACTTCCTTTACTGCATCTTTCCGTGAGTGACGCCTCACAAGTGGCTCAAGGGCCACACATAAAAACTGGCCCTCTTATGAGTACAATTGCAATTAATAAACAACCCCCTCAGGGTGCAAAATATGAAATCTGGGGCTAGAAAGAAAAACTTTAACCCCTTTATGACTGTATAACGTAAATCTACATCATAACAGCTGCAATCAGAGATAGCTCTGATCATGCCAGCTTATCCACTTAGATGTCAAGGCTGACCGTGGCATCTAAGCCGTTATCTGGGCACCACCTCCATTGCCCAATTGGCCTCTTGTGATGCAAATGAGGCAACCCAGGGTCTAGTGAAGACTCATAGGGCTGCCGTGCATTGATAACTATGCCACAATGTCAGTATTGCAGTTCTTGTTGGTCATTAGAAAACTGAATAAAAAGTTATCAAAAAGTTTTAGTGACCCCAAAATGTTACCAATAAGGCCTCATGTCCACGGGCAAAAGAAGAATTAAAATCCGCAGCGGATTTTAACTCTTCTCCTGCCCGCGGATCCGCACCCCATAGGGATGCATTGACCACCCGCGGGTAGATAAATACCCGCGGATGGTCAATAAAAGTGATTTTTTTTAAAATGGAGCATGAAAAAATCTGGACCATGCTCCATTTTTGTGCGGGTCTCCCACGGAGACGGCTCCCGCGGGCTTCTATTGAAGCCTATGGAAGCCGTCCAGATCCGCGGGAGACAAAAATCGGGATTTACTCACCCGCTCCGGTTCTTCCCTTCGCCGCGGCTCCATCTTCTCTCCGTCGCAGCCGGATCTTTTTTCTTCGGGACGGCGCATGTGCGGGGCACGTCACCGACGTGCCCTGCGCATCCGCCGGGCCGAAGAAAGAAGATCCGGCCGTGACGCAGAGAACATGATGCCGCGGCGAAGGGAAATCAAAAATCAAATCAAATCATGGTATTTGTATAGCGCCAACTTATTCCGCAGCGCTTTCAGGTAATTATTACTTATTACCCCCCACCAAGCTGGGTTCTCATTTTACCGACCTCGGAAGGATGGAAGGCTGAGTCAACCTTGAGCCGGCTACCTGATTCATGTGGGAATCGAACTTGCAACCTCCAGGTCGTAGGCGAGAGCTTACACTCTGCACCACACGAGGAAGATCTTGAGCGGGCGAGAGGTAAGTTTATTCTTCTTTTTAGCGCTCATGTCCGCGGGGCAGGAGGGGCCCGCTACGGATTCTCCATGGAGCGGGCCTGATTTTCCCCGTGGACATGAGGCCTAAGAACTACAGCTTGCCTGACTAAAAAAAAAAACACAAGCCCTAACAAACTCCCATCAATGCAGTCTTGTGCCACCATAATCATACCCACTTTCAGAATACAGCAAACATGTCATTTTTCTTTATTAACACGAAAGCAGTAAAAACAAAAAGCCAGAAAACAACTTTTTTTGCATTTTTCACCACGTAAAAATGAAACAAAATTCCTCAATACATTATATGCGACCATTACGAAATACAACTCATCTTGTAAAGCAATTACTCCTTACAGCTATGTTGATGGAAAATCAAGAAATTATGGCAAGAATGAAAGAATGAAAACAAAAGTCCAAAAATGGCTTGGTCTTGAAAGGGTTAAAAAATTAATTAAAAATATTTAAAATCCTGAAATTTTCTCGTTTTCACTCTGCCGACTGAACCTCATGATCACCTGATACTTCTTGTTCTCTGCAGATCACTCCCTAGTAGTTTGTTTCATTATCCTAACAGGCAGGATTACAATGAAGAGCAACATCTATATACAGATAACATAAGATCCATTATTCACAATAGGGGATGTCACAGCTCACCTCCTCCCCCTCCTGCACAATGACCTCTGCACAGGTCACAGAGCATGCCTAGAACACTATCACAAGGAAGTCAATGATTAATCTTCAGTCTACAATTTCCTATGGCCCATGTAGCTGTTTGTCAGGCAATCAGACGTGGACCAGCTTTGCCACACACTGGTTTGGCCGTGGGCTATCTGAGGTGGCAGCACCCAGGGAACCCCTCAAAAATGGATACCGGCTTTGCTGCAGGATCCCCAAATCATTACACACACAGATAGTCCCAGTTATTTGGCTGCTGACGTTGCACTGGGCTGAAGCGTAGCACCTGATCGTGTGAACAGACGCTTAACCGAAAACGTAGCAGAGCTTGAGGCTGGGAGCATTGTGGCCATAATGAGGTCCTTACAGAAGGTCAGGGCAGGGGGCAAGTAATAACCAAGTCCAATAAACAGAGCCGAAGTCAGGAACTACAAAAGTTAGAATTGTCAGGAATCAAGCAGGAGTCAGGACTTTGTAACAACGGCTAATGTTGTGTTATATGGCAGATGCAGGAATGGGATTGGAGGGGCAATGGCTGAGAATGAGTCACAGAGCAGCGCAGGAGAGGTAGAACGCGTGACGTCTCCAGCAGGAAGAGCAGACAGCTTGCAGAGGAGCAACACCCATTGGACGGTTTCAGAGCTGATTAGCATATAACGCAGGAGATACTTATTGGCCGATATCTTTGCAGATGAGACACTTTGCCAAAATATAAAGGTAAGACCCCCATTTATACTGAAAGATGATCGCTCAAAACTGTGATATAAACTGTCGTTTGAGCGATTTTTGGGCGATCATCATTGCATAGTGTATAGTAGCTAATTAGCTACTAAAGAGCTATGCAGGCACAGCGGGACACCGCCGCTATCGCTCAGCAAACAATACAGCTGTTTTGCATAAGCAAACAGCTGCATTGTTTTCTGTGCTCACAGCTTGCATCCCGGGGACAAGAGCTGAAAGAATCTTATCAGCGCTGCCAACTGTGATAACAGCCTGCACTGCTGATAAGAGTTCCTCGCTCAATTCTAGAAAACTAGAATTGATCGAGGAACGAATCGTGCATGAAAACTGCACCATGTTCCTGCATTTAGATCCAACAGTTATCGCTCAAACAGGGGAATTACGTATTCTTACCGATAGTTCCTTTTCCATGAGTCTATCATGACGGCACACATGGAGGTTGCCCTTTGACCTTGTTGGGACAGGAAGAGGAGAGTTTAAGGCCGCCTCCCACCGCTATTCTCCAGTGACTTTCCAATCATCACAACGGCTATACGGCCAAACCCTTTTCATTATTACTGTAAAACAAACAGTTGTACTGCGCATTATACATACAGTAATGACAATAGGGTGGGAAAGGATGTGCCGTCATGATGGACTCATGGAAAAGGAACTATTGGTAAGAATAATTCCCCTTTTCCCACTATGTCCATTCTGACAGCACACAGGCAATACCAGATTATTATGGACACATCTGGGGGGGGACAAGAGCCTGGAGGACCTTCCACCGAAAGGCCAGCTCCCTCTCAGAGTGCAGATCCAACCAGACATGCTTGGTACAAGTATGGATGCTAGACCAGGTAGCAGCCTTACATGTCTGTTCGGCCCAAGAAGAAGTGAGGGCCCTTGTTGAATGGGCTCTTATTCCTTTTGGAACCGCCAAATCCTTAGATTTATAAGCTTCCTGTATGGCTAATCTCAACTATCTACCAACGGTATCCTGTGTAGCTGCCTTCCCTTTGTTTCTACCCTGAAACTGGAGGAATCATTTCTTTGACTTTCTGAAGGTTTGTGAAACTTGTAGATAAGCCAATACCGCTCGCCTGACATCCACACTATGCATGCGTTGTTCTCTAAAATTTTCAAAGTTTTGACAAAAGGAAGGCAGGACAATTTCCCGCTCCATGTGAAAACAAGACACTTCTTTTGGGAAAAACCCTGAGTAGAGTTTTAAAATTATCCTGCCATCCAAGACTCTTCGATAAGGTTTTCTACAGCAGAAGCAAGCCACCACTTCTGGAACGCGCCCTATCATCTGCCTCCTCCGCAGGGATGTTTGGCATTTGTGGAGGGGCCTTACGCTCTCCAGAGCAGGGAACCACTGGGTCTTCCACCGCAGGGATGTGCGACATTTGCAGGGCAGTGGTATAGAAGATCCGCTGAATCCCTGTAAGAAAAGGCTTCTATCCTCAGCACACACAGACCTCTCCCTGCATCCCATTGGGACAGGAAGAACACTGGAGAATAGCAGTGGGAAGCAGCCTTTTAAACTCTCCTCTTCCTGTCCCAACAAGGTCAAAGGGCAACCCCCATGTGTGCTGTCAGGATGGACGTAATGGGAAAAATGGCTTTGAGCGAGAATCGTTGTGTCTAAATGGGCCTTAACACTATTTGTTATGACAGCACATACCGTATATACCGGCGTATAAGACGACTTTTGAACCCCGAAAAATCTGCTCTGCAGTCGGGGGTCGTCTTATGCGCCGGTAATACAAAAAAAAAAAAAGTGTAAAAAAAAAAAATTTTATTACTCACCTCCCACGGCGTTCTGTCGCGCTCCGGCAGGATGTCGCTCGCTCCGGCAGGCTGTCGCTCGCTCCTCGTCCCCGCCGCAGCATAGCTTTCTGAATGCGGGGCTTGAAATCCCCGCTTCCAGAAAGCTAATACACACCTAGGCAGCCATGACAGCATTGAATGGCTGTGATTGGCTAAAGCACACGTGGCTTCAGCCAATCACACTATTCAATGACATCATTGAATGGCTGTGATTGGCTGAAGGCGCACGTGTTAGCAATCACACCCATTCAATGATGTCATTGAATAGTGTGATTGGCTGAAGCCACGTGTGCTTTAGCCAATCACAGCCATTCAATGATGTCATTGCTGCCGGCGTGTGTATTAGCTTTCTGGAAGCGGGGATTTCAAGCCCCACATTCAGAAAGCTATGCTGCGGCGGGGACGAGGAGCGAGCGACAGCCTGCCGGAGCGAGCGACATCCTGCCGGAGCGCGACAGAACGCCGTGGGAGGTGAGTAATAAAATTTTTTTTTTTTCTCCACTGAATACCGGCGTATAAGGTGACAGTTGGGGGGTCGTCTTATACGCCCCGTCGCCTTATACGCCGGTATATACGGTACATCAGTATATCAGTATATTAGGTTAATAGGGCACATTTAGATGACAGACGTCCTTTAAAATAGTATAGCTGGTGTGATGGCACATGTAGACATGATCGCTCTACTGGGCGAAACCATCTAATGAGCTCTTTTATGGTAATTGTGCTGGTAATCTTATTAGACTTTTATAAGATGTTGAACAATGTCTTATCATATCAGGACAACTCATTTACAAACGCCTTATTATAGCATATGGAAATCATTCCTACTGTCTCCCTTAAAGGGTTATTCCTGACACAAGAATGTATGCCATAACCATAGAAGCGAATGGAGAAAGCTATTCACACACAAATGCCTCACAGGATGAGACTGCAGTTGAGTTCCTGCGGATATACCATATATGTTGAACTGGACACCAATTTCTCCAGCAGGTTCCGGGGTATTCTGTAGCTTTCTAATTATGTAGTATGGCATGCGCACGCGTTGTAATAACCAGTCAGAAACAAGCTATTAGTCTCAAATCTCAACTGGGTCTGGGGGGTACAATGCTTAGACCCTCAATTTTATTAAAACCCATAATACCTGCCCTTTATGGGCGTATAACATATGACATTAATAATATTTTTATATATATATATATATATATATATATATATATATATATATATATATATTTGCATTCGTTGAGCCATATAGAATCCCATCCCCTCCCCATGCCCCTCTCAGGTCCAGTGTACAAGCCAGCCTTTGTCTCCCCAACATGTGGTCAGGCACAAACCAGCTTCATTGTCTCAGAAGTTGAGAGGGCGGGAAGGGCTGAGGAAACACCCAAGATAGATACACTTTCAGAGTTACAGTATAGCAATGTGATTTTAACCCTTAAGAGGCTGCACTGAACTTTACATTGGGCTAACGTTATAACACACTTCTTTCACCGTGCCATTGTCCATCAATTAACATAATAAAATTATGTGGCCATTAGCCTCTACAGAGTTAAATTACTACAGCTGTGTAATACATCTAGTTTATAGAAATCAATAGACATTTTATGCTAACTAAACATCATTTCTACTGCAACGTCTGTTGCTGTAGGGATGGTGCTGCTATGCTGATTCAGGATACGATACAGCAGAAGGTGTTACAAGAATATACAATCAAGCTACGAATGACCACTTGTCTGTGAGTATGTATGCGTGTGTGTGTGCCGTTCTTATGCTCCACCCCTGGTGATGTCATCGCTCCACCCCCTGGTGATGCCATTGAAGGTCCTATAACATATATAAAACAGAGTCTGACTGACAGAAGAACACCCCAGTTAGGGCTCTTGAAAAGGAAAGGACAAAAATAACAAAATGAGAATGCAACTAAACCGCTATTATGTCAGACACAACTCAGCAGTCCTGACAGAACACACTGACCTACCGCCACCATAGAGATCCGGTGGGCTGAAGGACCTGTGGTGATGTCACTGTGTTTGTCTTTTGTGGTAATCAAGCTGCTGTGAGTGTGATGTGCCACCAGAAACACTGGGACTATAATGTCCTAATAATTACTAGCACTTATTTATGGACAAGGAAATTGGGTAATGTTATAATGACAAGTAAGCAATTAAACTTTTACTTTGTAGAGTTACTTGTTGCTAGCTACTGCTAACTAAATCCTAGGATTACTGATACCTTGGACACAATACGAAATAACAGCAACCACAGGAAGAACAATAATGCTGAAGAGCCATCAATCCCATTGTACAGAGCTACAAATACATAAGACACAGCTCTTCTTCACAGGATTAACACTATACTAGCATCTACATGGTCTACTGAAAGCACAACACACAAACTCTGGTTAAAGTGATTCTATTATGTGAGCTGTATTACTATTCCAGTCACAACCGCGAACAGTATTACGTTGGCTAACCAGTCCAAGTCTTGTAATGTAATGCATGTTGCTCCACTAATTTTATCCCTAGCACTGTGCAATTTAACATAAGATTTTAGGCTGGCCTCACTTACAGTTTAGTTTGGCAGGAATCTTCACTTCTACTGCCTCAAGATTGTATGAAGTCAGAAGTACAACTTTACCACACTATCCTCTTCAGTTCTCTTGCTTCCATCCAGCTGTCCCCACCAGGTCAACTGCTCTGCTCCTTTTTGGAGACGTTAGGCTCCAGTTCCTGCACACAGTGCTGAAGGTGCCCTCCAAGCAGTCCTCTCACAGCCAAGGTCCATGCTCCCACTGCTTTTCTCATCCTCACAGGCAACAGCTCTCTGCAGACTATTGCACCTCTTTCCTCAGCTCTCCATCAGCCCCTCCAGCTCACCTACATCATCCCTATGCAACAAGAAATTGTCAATTTTATCTGGGCTTCAGCTGATCAATAAGCATCAATCTGGCATGCTCAGTTTGCACTATCAACATTTTGCACAAATTTTGGCACGTGGAATAATTTGGCACAATTTTTGGTGCATCTTCTGTCCATTCCGATAGTAACCTTTTAACCCTTTTCAATGTGATAGGAATAACCCTTTGTTGGTGCCAACCTGCTGATACCTACAATGCAGTGTCTGAGGCACCTCCCATGTAATAAGTTTCAGTGCTGAAATTAACCGATTTACTGCTGAAAAGTTACTGAAAAGTACTGCTTTCATTGCACCATCAGAATTATCCTTATTCGAAGGTCAGGCTACCAGTCTTCCCACTAAACAGTGAATATATATATATATATATATATATATATATATATATATATAGGCATTCAACACCTATAACACTATGATAATGCCAAAGAGGTCTTTCGGTCATAGGGATGGTACATCCCCATGAGCACCCTTTGTTCCACTGAGCTTTGGGTCCGTCCACCTCCACCCCCAAGACTAGGGTCCTGGGCACTTTTACAGTCAGTGCCACAACCAGTACCAGAACCCATACTTGCATCTGTTGGAGCAGAACTGCCATGACCCAATTACACTGTGCTGGCGGATCAGCCACCAAAACTTTCCCCTGAGCATGTATGTCTCCCAAAGCCTCCCCAATATGTGGCTCAACTGTCTTGTCAAGTTTTTGCGGCTACCTCCTCTCCGCCTGAAACTTAACCAGCCCTTGTGATTCCAGCCATACCTTTGGGAACACCATCCCATGCCTACAGGCCCGTGCCCCCTGGAGACCTCTAAGAAGAGGTTCAGGACAGAGACCACTCTGAGCCGAACAGTCAGCCCTGTTGTGAATTTTTTGTGTAGGGGAGAGATGTTTTCCTGACACAGCAAGATGGGGAGCCACAGCTGGGAATTGTGATTTTTATGGATGCTTACTGGCATGCTTGTGTACTTTTGGACATATGTACCCTCATTTGCTTCATGCTCTGCTCCCTAAAACTGAGAAAATGAGGGAAGTCTCTGCCAATCACGAACGCTATAGCAAGTTCTACCCAGTAGATAAGTTGGTGCTGTACTGTTTCATAGTCAGTAACAAATCTAATACCAATGGCCTTACCTCAGCGGGGAAGCAGAGTCTGCCATGGCTGCAGTAATAGGAAGAAGAACCAGCAAGAGCACTCATGTCTCCCTCCCACTTGACTGGAGAGTAAGGCCGGGTCTGGTTCCGCATGCAGGATCCAGCAGCGGGATCTGACTCAGTGCCCGGCCGGTGACCTCTGTGTCCCCTTCTGGATCTGCCTTTCGGATGTGCTGGCCAGGTGATGAGGTGGATTCTGCAGCCTGTTCGCAGTGTCAGCTGCGGAAGCACCGCAGATCGGACGGCTTCCATTGACTTCATCCGCATCCACACTCAAATAGAGCATGCCACGATTTTCCATCCGCGAGCGAAAAATCGTTATTTCCGCTCGTGGACATGGAAAAGCGATTTTTAATGGCATGTGAATATGCCCGTGTACATTGGGCCTAAAGCGCCCGTATACAGGCGGATAGAGAGCTTCCTGTTTGACCACAGAGAGATGGCAGCAGGGTAGAGGGAGTTTTCCTCCTCACTGGTGTGCACTGGACAAATAGATGAGCGGGCTGCAGGGTGCAGAGCGGCTATGACAACTTAGTGATACCAACAGCATCGCCATGGTGAGATGATCTCTGACGAGAAAGAGAATCTGCTTGCTGCAGCGGATAGTTTGTCTGGTTTTGCCCATAGGCAGGACAAGAAATTGAAAGTGAAGTGCAAGCTGCTGCAATGCAGGGTTGAGCAGGAGCCCCTCTACAACCTGCTCGGTGGGGAACATACTAGGGCTCCAAAACTTTAGAATAGCCAGTAAGTTATCAACTGTTAAAAGGAGAGGCTGTTGGGCGGACGACATCATCCCAGTATCAGGAAGGTCCCACACGGAACTACTGAACATTAGAGACTATAAATTTAAGTTAAAGGGACTGTCAGTTACTGTGCACCCCATAAACTAAAGATATGGGCGCAGGGGCGTAACTAAAGGCTCAGGCGCCCTGATGCAAAACGTGAGCTGGGGCCCCCCCTCTATCTGTGTCTGTACCCGTACCCATACCTAAACCATGCTGCACAGAGACATAACTTGAAGCTTCTGGGCCCCAATGCAAAACCTGTCACAGGGCCCCCAACTATAATGCTTTATTCATAGTACTGGGCTCCCTATATGGAAAGGAGAGGCCTTATGGGCCCCTAAGGCTCCTGGGCCAAGGTGCAACTGCATCCCCTGCACCCTCTATAGTTACGCCCCTGTATGGGCGCAAAGGAGCTGAAGCTCTGAATTCAAGAATGTGACTATTGTACTTCCCCACCTCGGCATTCCCCCACTGTCCACTCTTAAAGCCACGGCTAAAGTGCAGGTTGTGGACTGCATGAAATGACAGGACTGTAGTCTGTCTCAGAAAGAATATGCAGGCGATAGAAGTAGCATTGAGTATATCACTTGTCGCGGGTGGTGGCAACGCAGATTCAAGATATGATGCAGCAGAAGGAGTTACAAAACAAGGCAATATTTATTTATGAACCAAGAAATAAAAGTGAGTAATGTTATAATAATACACAGGCAGCTTACTGCAGATCCCCCCAGCACCAACTACAGCTACCAACAGTATATCTACAATAATGTATGAAAAGGAGTCCAATAGAGAAGAAACGTTAGTCACACAATGCAATACACAGTTCATCCCAAAAACAAAAAGGGTTAAAGGGGTTGTCTCACGCCGAAATGGTTTTTTTTTTTTTATCCAATAGGCCCCCCGTTCGGCGCAAGACAAACCCAAGGGATGGGTTAAAAAAAAAAAAAAAGTTTATTACTTACCCGAATCCCCGCGCTGCGGCGACTTCTTTCTTCCTTTACCAAGATGGCCGCCGGGATCTTCACCCACGATGCACCGCGGGTCTTCTCCCATGGTGCACCGTGGGCTCTGTGCGGTCCATTGCCGATTCCAGCCTCCTGATTGGCTGGAATCGGCACACGTGACGGGGCGGAGCTACGAGGACCAGCTCTCTGGCACGAGCGGCCCCATTCACCAGGGAGAAGACCGGACTGCGCAAGCGCGTCTAAAAACGCCAGAAGACAGCGAATTTAGACGGATCCATGGCGACGGGGACGCTAGCAACAGAGCAGGTAAGTGAATAACTTCTGTATGGCTCATAATTAATGCACGATGTATATTACAAAGTGCATTAATATGGCCATACAGAAGTGTATAACCCCACTTGATTTCACGAGACAACCCCTTTAACTCTTCACTTCCCATGATGTGGTAAATAAGGCTGCACTTTGCTTAATGCAACTTTCGCAGTCCAGTCTTATGCTCTAGCACTGAATCTGCAGCAATCCCACAATTCCTGTAAATGTCTCTGTCCTTGTTTGCAGCAGGCCTGCGGGCTTACTCGCTGGTCTCCTGTGGTGTGCACATCTAGCAGCTTTTACTGAGGAGAGCCTCACTTACATCTTGTTGCCAACATACTCTTTGATGTCTTCCTTGGTCTTGATCCATCACTCTACAGCGCAATCCCATGCTCTCTTTTGCTGGTAGCAGGCAGTCTCATTTTCCTTTGCACGGTGCTCTCTGCCTTCTCCAAACAGCCCGTCTCTCATCAAGAGAGTTCAGGCTCTTGTTGCCTTTTCGTCTCTGGCAGCAGCAGCTCCTCTGCAGGTCGTTGCACCCTCCAGCAGCAGCTCCTCTGCAGGTCGTTGCAGCCTCCAGCAGCAGCACCTCAGCTCTCATTCACAGTCCCTGCTGATCTCCTGTGGTGGCGCAGGAAATTGTACTTTTATAGTGCTGATATCAGCTAGAATGTTCCCAGGGAGCATGCTCTGTTCAGTTTGGAGCGGCCATCTTGATGCTCCATTGTGAAGCCCAGTACACCCTTTGGGCATTGCCACACCTTCAGTCGTTTCAGAGGCAGCATTAACCACTTAGGGTGAGTTCCTTACACACTCCGCTATTTGTGGTTGAGGAATTGACCACTTGTCTTCTCCTTGACTCTCCTTCAGTCACATGACCGGCATGTAGTGGCCAAACCACAAACGGTGGAGGGATACACTCAGTGACACCTTTACCGGCTGCATTCTCATTGTGAGAAGCTATAGTCTTGTAATTCTATGTGCGTGCCTATGTAGTCCACAGTCTGCATGGAGCCATGGCTTTGCAATGGGAGAGCGGGGGAATGCCGAAAAGGGTAAGTATAGTCGTCGCATTCCTGGATTCAGAGTTTCAGCTTCCACAAGCCCATAACTTTAGTTTATAGGGCTCACAGGAGAGGACAGATTCTTTTTAACCCCATGTAGCCTTAAGGCCTGTATGCCGCTGTTATGAACAACATCTTAACTGTAGTGCCCTTCCACAGAGTGAACTTTTCATAACTTTGCCTCCACTTGCCTTTTTTTCCACTTCATCCATAACAACCTGCTCTATTACAGATATACAGATTATAACCTTGAAAGTCGTAAATATGGAGCAACACCCAAATAAATTAGGACGACTCCAGCATTTTAAGCTCTCAGTAGCTGGTTTGTTGCTGCTACGTCTGTGGGTGAGCTTCACCTGGCATATGGCAGTGAGATGGCCAAGAAGGTCTGACAGAAGAAAGGAAGGATGTTGATGTTGATGACTTTGAAGAGGAACAGCAGAAAGGACTGCTCTCTGAAGTTAAAAGACTCAGCTGAAAATATGAAGCCCCCTAAACCAACAAAACTTAAAAAGAAATTTTAAAAACAAAACCTTCCAGTGTGAACTCTGTTCACTTTTGTCCTAAATGTTCAAACACTGATCATTATATGAAGAGTCATACTAATTAGTAATGAGCGATTGGGGGAATAATTGATTTGCATCGGTATCGGGCCAATTTCACAAAAAGTATCATGAATCAGGAAGGCTGATTCCGACTCCTATTAAAGTCAGTGGGAGTAAAAATCGGGCTCACTAATTTGCCCTCCTGAAGGTCCCAAATGCAGCCAATAGGCCCCAAATTGCATGGAAATATAGCCACACATCTGGGGAACACTGTGCTCCTCCCAAAAATTGGTTACAATGGTATGCAATGGTGTAGGTGTCAATCATACTACAGGGGTGTTACTGAAAACAAAAGAAGACATGGGTCTTGTAGATCAAACATTTCACTAAAGATGACAGCAGGTGTGCTGCTTGTTTGGAAAGGAATGTCAGAAATTCTGCCAGGTGAAGACAACACTCAAGCACAAACCTGCTCCGAGGAACAGCTGTAGAGCTACCAGGAATTTTGCCCTGCAAGACAGCATGTGTGCTGATTGTTTGAAAAGCAGTGTCAGAAAGTTTGTAAAGAACGACTTCTACCAGGCGAACAGAACAGCCAAAGACGGACTTTCTCCAAGGAACAGCTGTAGAATTGCCCTTTTGTCTTGTGCTTTAGAAAATTCACCTACATACGGGTGTTAGTCTTAGCCAGCGCTTTTAATCCAGACACTGGCGTCATGATCACATAATTCCATTAGTCGCCCAGATCCTGTTGTATACCTTCAACAGTGCACAAAATTACAAAGACCGTGCTGCACTCATTGCCACCGTGACACGGCTCCTCAGCCCCATTTTAGAAACCGCTTAGGGAGTGCAGGCCTCTTCTCGTTTGTCGACAGTTGCAGTACTCTGTGATCGCTCTCTTCTGTTATTTTAGCCGCTGCAACATATACAATATGAAATTCCACCGTATAGGCATGTTACAGATGAGGCGGTTGGGTGGTAGCACAAACTGTCGCTGCACCTCTGCTAGATGAGAGGCGGATGGATGCGAATGCTGACACAGTGGGAGCGCAGTTTCCTCGCATTTTCCAGTGGATGTAAACCTGGGTAATTGTTTAGGAAGTGATGCATTACCGGCTTCATCACATGGGCCAGGCAAGGTACATGTGTGAGATTGCCGAGTCATAGTGCTGCCAGCAGGTTGGTCCTATTGTCACACCTTGTCTAACTTCAGATTGTGCGGGGTCAACCACATGTCAGCCTGGGCCTACAGAGCTATCAACAGCTCATCAGCCATGTGACTGCACTCCCCTAGTCATACTAGACAGCATGTTGGTGCCTACCACGTGCACCGCTATATGGAGGTTGGATTTTGTCATATAAAGATATCTGTGCCAATGTGGAGGGTGTTGAAAGTTAGTATGAAGAGATGGAGGAGGAGGGAACAGACAAGGATGAATGTCCCACAACTCTTGACGGTACCATGAAGTGGACCGCCATTTACGGCTTCATGCTTGACTTACAGGACATTGACCTAGTGTGTCTCAAACTCCAGGGATACATTATCACTCACATGGCGGTGCAGGGAGCAGGGATGGTTTTTTGGGCAAAGAATTGGCGACTAGGCATTTGGTACATTGAGTTAGCATGGAGCATCACGTCTGTGTCCACTAGCCTGAAGGGCAGCCTTTCCATTGCAAGCAGCTGTGCAATACTTGTGTTCAAGCTCTGTGCTCGTGGATGGTTAAGGTGGTATTTTTTCTTACGTTCTCACAGCTCAGAGATGGAAGCTTGGCTGCTGACCCGGGAAACGGTGAAATATGGGGTAGATGTCCATCTCGGCGAAGGTGGTGGAACTTGAGGCATGCTGTGTCATCCACTCTATGACCTGATCTGCGTGCTGAAGATGTAACTCATGGGCAGAACTAATTCTAAGAAATGGCAGTGGGCTTGCCTCACCTCCTGCAGAATGTGGAGCTGTTGCTTCAGTGGTGGACATTTGAAGTGCCAACTTGGTCTATCCTTTACCACCTCCACCACCAACAGATCCCCTAGCCCTTGCTTTCTTCATGTTTGCTTTTATTTATTTTTTTATTCTGATTTTTGGGGGTTCACTTTTTAATGTAGTCTTATGTAACTTATCAGCTAACTTTGTAGTTTGCAGAAAACCACAGTGTTAGGCCTGCAAATAATTCAATAGACCTTGTGTTATATAGGCATATAAACATGATGCAGCTTCTCTCTCCTGTGCTGAACTATAAAATGCCTGCTGGTTGCACTGTGCCTATGCAGCGAGCATGACTGAACGCGAACAAGCAACATGGTTAAAGCAGCAGGGAACAATAAAAGGGTAGTCTCGGTGGCTCTGCCGCTTCCCTCCAACTTGGAAAATTGTGGTCACGGTTGGTGATTCACATGCAAGAGTGGTAAAAATACATTTAAAAAAGTAACTTAAAAAGATAAATTAATATTGGTTAATATCCAATGGACGTTAATCTATTGTGACGCCAGTCCGTTCATGAGTAGGGACCCACGCCAGACAAAGACAAATTAAAATGGGGGTAGTAGTCATTCCTGCGGAGTTGTGTGGTACCTCAGTGTAGTTGTTGCAGATGGTGGAAAGTAATCCAGCAGACAGTCTTTTTAGATAAAAGCAATTTTCAACTCTTCATTGCAGGCGAGAGAGGGAATAGTGCAACTTTCCTGCCGACAACCACAGTGCAGATCCATGGGTAATAATGCTTGCATCACATTGATTAGTGGTAATATAGAACTTGAAATCACATTAGTAGACATGGCATTGAAACATTTTCTCAGGGAGGCTGTGGCAACAAATTGCAGCACTTCCAGCTTTCATCCTTGGTTTTGACTAAGGTTGAATAGACACATCACTGACTCGATTCTCCTCCTCTCATTTGTCTGCTGCTCTCTTCTCCTTCTTTCTCTCCTCTGTTCTCACTTCCACAAAACTCATCTTCTGTTCCTTTTGTTTCTGACCATTCTCTCTCTCTCTTTCTCTTTATAATTCCTTTGGGCTTGTACTCACACTGTGCATTCTTCTTCCCACCACACTGGGTTAGACTAGATGACCTCCTTCTTCTCTCCAATCTCCTTCAGTCTCTATTGAGCTGGCTAGACTTAGCTGGAACTCCCTAACTCCACCCTCTCTCCACCTTTTATACCCTCTGGGTCTACCAATCCTGAGCAAGGCCCCTACTAACTGTATTATATCCTGACTACCTAAGGATGATTAATGGAAAGGAAAGGTAGTTAGTTGACATTCTGCTGAATAATGCAGAGTTAGCTAATGGGAACATTAGAAATTAACCCCTAATAAACCAATTATTCTTGTCGCCTTAGAATTAAAGTATGTAACGCAAATCCTTTTCCACATTTTCTCCTGAGTATGAACATTCATCCTGACACAGTGATAGACGGGCTGTGGGATCCCAACCATGGGGTACTACACGTATATATGGCTAGGTCATGTGATGCAGGCATCCACTAAAATTGCTACCCATATGCAAGATGGAGGACACATTTGGTGACATCAACAATGCGACCTGGCTGCATGCTGCCCCCTGCAGTAGGCAAAAAAAGTTCGGACTAACCTGACTCGATTTTACAAAAATTGGGACGATCTTATCACCCAGCCGATCAAGATGAGGAACACTAATACTGACGAACAACTTCACAATTTCCACCTATGTGGTTGAGCAAATAGAACAGTTAGAGGGGTCTTCCAGGCGATTTTTTATTAATGACCTATCCTCAAGACAGGTCTTCAATAGTTGATGAGCTGGGGTCTACCACTCCCAGATGCTCAGCTGTTTGGGCACCAGCTATCACCAACAAAACTAGCAGGGTCCACAACGGAAGCATATAGCTCCGCCCCCTGTGTAGTGGCTGGTGCTCGTAATTGTAGACGCAGCTCTCATTGATTTTAATGATAGCTGTGCCTGCAACTACTAGCGCTGACCCCTACACGGGAGTGATCTGCCTCCTCTCCATACCGATTAGCGATCCTGTGTGTGTACCGAGCCGCTGACCCTGGTCAACTATTGACGACTTATCCTGAGGTCAAGCCGTCAATAAAAACTGCCCAGAAAACCCCTTTAACTTACTTAGGATCCATCTCAACACCTATATGGTTGCTTGTTCTCATGAGCATCCAGACTACTTTATGACATAGCATTGGTGATAAGTGGTGAAATGGTCAGACATCCCATTTGCAAACATACTCATGAGAAACCTCTTAAACGTCCTACATGTGATTATATCAGTGAGGTATGTTCACGGGTAGACAGTGCAGTATATGACCCTGAGGAAGGGATGTGTTAAAAAATGATCACATCTACGGCTTTGATCGGGGAAGAGGGAGTATTGGAGCAGGTCAGCTACTGAAGACTCCAACTGCTGGCTGTAAAGGCAGGAGCCTCCTCCCCGTCATTTGCTTGCATGCCGCAGTTGATTGTGGCATTATTCCATTCCATTTGGTTTCCTTATTTTTAAGCTTTCCGTTTTATAAAAATCCTATTGAAATTAATGAGGGGAAAAACTGATCAGTTTATTTTCATTTTAATTATGCTTCTCTGCTCCCAAAATGGAGCAAAATAACAGAATTATGACTGAAGCGCTAATGCAGATGTGAGCTGAGCCTAATCATACCCCTTTGCTCCTCCTAGAAAATAGTGCCCTCTTTTGCGCCCTAGACATTAAGAATGCCCCCTGTGCCTTTTCTAAGGTAATATTACTCTTTGAGTGCTGCCTTAGGGTACGTTCATATGTAGCTGATTTGGTGCTGACTAAAAACCACACCAAAATCTGCATCAAGCTCTGTATTAAAACCTGCACAATAGGTGCAGATTTTGATGCAGATCCACAGCAGACTTCACCCTTCAGGTGTTTATCGGTTGTTTACACTGAAAATGTTATGAAGCGGTGGCTACTTCTGAGGAACTGAGGAATAAAATCTGTATACACATAGAGGAACATTAGATTCTCCTCAGGCTGCATGTACCGATGTCTCACTGCAGAAAGTGCCGCCCCCTCACTCTACTCACTTTATACTCTTAAAGGGGTTTTGTCAGGAAAATAAAAAAATCTATACTCACCTGTGCCTTACCGGACCATTCCCCTGGAAGCTGCCTCTTCTCCTGTCCCTCCTGCGGCCTTTCTATCACAGGGCAGAAGCTGGCAAAGGTCCAGCTTCTGCCACTGCTACGACCACTGCCGGATGGCAAGTACTGCCGCCTGGGTCATTGGTCGACGCATGACAAGTGACATGTTGCCCACTGAGTGGCCTGGCCGCACCCAACCTCTGTCGTCTTCAGAGAGTTGACGACGATTGCAAATGTGTCCCCCTTCATGGCGCGCTTGCGCATTCACTGTTGACTTTCTGAGGACGTCAGAGGTTAAACGCGGCCAGGTTGCGTCAGCGTGCAGGAGCTTATGGGAGATGACCCCTCATGCAACAGGTAAACAAGGAAGGGAAGAAATACAATGGGATTAGGTAAGTTTACTTTGTTTTTTAACTGTTTTCTTTCAACAGGTTAGACTAGTTAGGCATGCAGAGTAGTGTTAAAAAGGGTTTTGCTGACAGATCCCCTTTAAAGGAAATGTCCGTTTTTATTCACATTTACCCCTACATTGGAGGATGCAGCCCCTTCCTAGCCTTAAAGGCATGCTCCATCCCTGCAGTCCATAGCTGGCTTATTTACTTTACATTAGGTCAGTTATATTCTCCTCAGTACATACACACAGAGGTGAGGCAGATTCTCCTCAGTATATACACATAGACTTAAGATGGGTTCTCCTCAGCATATACACATAGAGGTGAGGTAGATTCTCCTCAGTATAAACACATAGAGGTGAGGTAGATTCTACACAGTATACACACATAGAGGTGAGGTAGATTCTACACAGTATATACAGACGGGGGTGAGGTAGATTCTCCTTAGTATATACACACAGAGCTGAGGTAGATTCTCCTCAGTATGTACACATGGAGGGGAGGTAGATTCTCCTCAGTATATACACAGAGAGGTGAGGAAGATTTTCCTCAGTATATACACATAGAGGGGAGGTAGATTCCCCTCAGTATATACACACAGAGCTGAGGTAGATTCTTCTCAGTATATACACATAGAGGTGAAGTAGATTCTCCTCAGTATATACACATAGAGGTGAGGTAGATTCTCCTCAGTATATACACATAGAAGTGAGGTAGATTCTCCTCACTATATACACCTAGAGGGGAGCTCTCTCCTTTACCCCCTACATCCAATCTCTCGCCGAACATGTCAGCTGCACCTCAAGAACATCGGTAGAATCTGCCCTTTCTCACCGTAGACATGCTAAAAACACTCACTGTTGGCCTCATCCACTCTCGGCTCGATTACTACAACTCGCTGCTGATCGGCCTCCCGCACCAGACTCTACCCTCTACAATCCATCCTGAATGCAGCAGCCAGGCTCATCTTCCTGTCCAGCCGCTACTCGGACGCCTCTGCCCTGTGCCGGTCACTGCACCGGCTGCCCAGCAAATACAGAATACAATTTAAACTCACTACTCTCATCCACAAAGCCCTCCACAACACCGCCCCGCCATACATTACTTCCCTCATCTCAATCCACCAGCCAGGCCGCGCCCACCGCTCTGCTAATGAAATCAGACTAAGTGCTACTCTAATTCAAACCTCTCATTCCCACCTGCAAGACTTCTCCAGAGCAGCACCTGTCCTCTGGAACGCGCTACCAAAAAATATCCGGGCAAACACTGACACACTAAAACTCTAAAAACGCACCCCTCAGTAAGGCATACCATATCCCCTAAACCAAACCCCTCTGCACCCCCTGATAACATGCTGCCTGTCCTACCGACTGCAGCTTCTGCTACCCATAATCAACCGGCATCTGCAGTCATACGGACTCCGCCACTATACGGTCTGACCATGTGTGTATAGCATCCCTCACTCTCCACCTCACCATACCGTGTACACCTCCAGTCCCTTTACCTTCTGTATCCCCCAATTATTTGTAGTATGTAAGCTCGTTGGAGCCGTGCACCCCTACTGTTTCTATCAATTGATTACTTAATGTAACTGTGGTCTTGTTTTTATTTCCCCTGTATTGAAAGCGCTATGTTGGCACTATATAAATAAAGATTATTATTATTATATTCTCCTCAGTATTTACACATGAAGGTCAGTTATATTCTTCTCAGTATATACTCACAGGTGAGGTAGATTCTGCTCAGTATATACACATAGAGGTGAGGTAGATTCTCCTCAGTATATACACAGAGAGGTGAGGTAGATTCTCCTCAATATATACACATAGAGGTGAGGTAGATTCTCCTCAGTATATACAAATAGAGGTGAGGTAGATTCTCCTTAGTATATACACATAGAGGTGAGGTACATTCTCCTCAGTATATACACACAGAGGTGAGGTAGATTCTCCTCAGTATATACACAGAGAGGTGAGGTAGATTCTCCTCAGTATATACACATAGAGGGGAGGTAGATTCTCCTCAGTATATACACATAGAGGGGAGGTAGATTCTCCTCAGTATATACACATAGAGGGGAGGTAGATTCTCCTTAGTATACAAATTATTTCCCTAAGCTTTTTTGGTTTCTGAGAAGAGAACTATCTCATGTATCGCGGATTTTCACATAGTTTTTCACACTTCAAACTAAATATTGAACTTGTGACCCCTTTACTTTTCCTATTTAGGATCCAAAGAAGAGTTGTGCCAAATTTCATGTTTGTACAACACTGGGAAGTTAGAGAATTAGTTGTGAGTCAGTCAGTCAGTGAGGGCTTAATTTCGATACAGGTGTTTCATATAGAGGAGCATTAGATTCTCCTCAGGCTGCATGTACTGATGTCTCTCAGTAGAATATGCCACCCCTCCCACTCTCCTCATTTAGGAGCTAAAAAATGCTTGTGCGACATTTGGACGTTACATTACATAGGGGTGCCAATACTTTTGCACTTAGCATTGAATAATCGAGTAGTGACCCCTTTACTTTTCCTATTCAGGACCTAAAGAATGCTCCTGCCACATTTCATGTTTGTAAGACATCGGGAAGTTACATTACATAGGGGTGCACTTACTTTTGCAATTAGCATTGAATAGAGATGAGCGAGCACCAAAATGCTCGGGTGCTCGTTACTCGAGTCAAACTTTTGGTAATGCTCGAAAGCTCGTTTCGAGTAACAAACCCCATTGAAGTCAATGGGAGACTCGAGCATTTTTCAAGTTGACCCATGCTCCGCATAGGGGAGGTTGTGTGAATCACCTGAAAACATCAGAAAGTCATGAAAACACCAGAGAAATGGATAGGAAATGGCAGTGGCAGCATGCATGGATGCATCTGAGGCTCCCAGGTTGCACTATTAAGCCAAATTGTGGGCAAGAGCCTGGTGGTCACCCCCCTAATAATTTAGTTGGGCCAGACCATAATCAGCAAGGCACACGTGTTGGCACATCTTAGCTAAGCACCACACTAGGTGGAACGAAGGCCAATCACTGCCTGCGGGTGACACCACTGCCTCTTCTGCTGTGTTACATGCTGGCATTGCACGAGCCTGCGTCCACAGCGTACTGAAATTGTTCCCAGCGCAGCGTCCAGCTGTGCCCATCCCAGACGGGGTAAGGCGTTCACTTGCCCTCATGCCACACGCTTGCTTGATAGCCACACCACCCAGATGTCTATTTATAAGTGTGTATTGATGAGGAGGAACAGGAGACACACACAGCAGAGGGTTGGCAGGGTTAGGCAGCGACCCTCTGTGAAAGTGTGGGCGATAGCACACAATGCTGATGCGAATTGCTGATAAATTAACGTATGATCAGAATTCCAATCCCATGCCACCTCCGTCACAAAATTTCATGAGCCACAAACATGGGCATAAAGGGGACTCAGATGCCAGTACTTCTACACATCTCCACAATTTAACAACCCATTCCAAAACAAAAGATTTTTTTAACAAGAGTGCAGGTAAAAACCTGAAAGATATTTTGAGCGACAGCTCATACTTTCTTAGTGGGATTCGGGTGGCGGTCCACCAACAGGCAAGCTACCGCCTGTCCTAGTCCCTTCCTCTCCCCGAGGGGCTTGTTAACAAGTGCCCCAGGGAAAGACAGCATGTACTATGAAGAAATTAGTGGCCAAAGATGGACACCGCACTGGGATACGTTTCCGTACGCCGTGTGACCCTTTTATAATTGTGCTTCATACCTGACAATTTGCAGACAAATTAATGGATGATTGCCACCTCCGACGCAGCATTTCATTTGCCACAAACGCCAGCGTAGGGGGGACTGAGAGGCCAGTACTTCTACTTTTTTAATGAAGAAAACAACCCATTTTAAAAAGAAGAATTTTTTTTAACCAAGATTGGAGGTGAGAACCTGAAAGTTTTTTTGAGCGAGCGTGAAGGGTATTTGTTTACCAAGAGTATAGGCGAACCCCTGAAATATTTGTTTACCCAGAGTATAGGTCAGTGGTGACGAATCTACGGCATGCGTGCCAGAGGTGGCACGCCGAGCCCTCCCTGCTGGCATACGTTGGCGCTGGCCGCTCAACACATTAGTGAATACCAGCAGGGGCCGCAGCTCCCCTGCTGGTATTCACTCACTGCTCTGCTAGCGGCGCTGATCCCGGCCACACTGTGACGTCAGTATGCAGCCGGGATCCTCTCCCCCTGACGTCTCCGCTTAGGTTCCACGAGAGCAGGGGGAGGAGGCTTTCGGCAGCACACTTACTGCAAAGTGTGTTTTGGAATGCATATAAACTTTTTTCCACACCACTTCTGCCCTATTCAGCTATTCCAGCAACCTGATTGGCTGTTTGGGTTGGCTGATTCACCAAACAACCAATCAGGTTGCTAAAATTGCTGAATACGGCAAAAGTGGTGTGGAAAAAGTTAATATGCTGCTGGATCAGAACAGAGCACCAATGCCAGTTAAAGGAGGGGCGGAGCTTACACGAGGAGGAGGGGGTAAGTATGTGGGTCTCGGGGGGAGGGGCACTATCATAGTGGGGGCCACTAGGGGTGTCACTATCATAGTGGGGGGTGTCACTATCATGCTGGGGGGGTGTCACTATCATGCTAAGGGGCCGCTGTCGGGGGAGGGCGGGGGTGGATCACTATTACCGGAGGGGTCGCTGTGTGTGTGTGTGTGGGTATGGGCACTATCATTGCTGAGGCCGCTAGGGGGGGGTCACTATTACCGCTGTGGGGGGGTACTATTATTGCTGGGGCCGCCAGGGGGTGTCAATATTACCGCAGGGGGGTGTCAATATTACCGCTGGGGGGGTCACTAGTATTGCTGTGGCCGCTGGGGGGGCACTATTACCAGTTGGGCTGCTATAGGATGTCACTATTACCGCTGGGGCCGCTGTGGGATGTCACTATTACCGCTGGGGCCGCTGTGGGGTGTCACTATTACCGCTGGGTCCGCTGTGGGGTGTCACTATTACCGCTGGGGCCGCTGTGGAATGTCACTATTACCGCTGGGGGTTCTGTGGGATGTCACTATTATCGCTGTGGCCGCTCTGTGGGATGTCACTATTACCGCTGGGGCCGCTGTGGGGGGTGTCACTCTTACTGCTGGAGAATGTTTACATGTGGTGGAAATGGGCAGGGCTGTTTCAAAATAGACAGGGTGCAGATTTTGGCTGCTTTTTGGATGCGGAAATGCTGCAGAATTTTCCACTGAAATTTCCGCTGAGGACGTTCTGCAGTATTTCCACATCCAAAAAGCAGTCAAAATCTGCAGCTGTCCATTTCGAAGCGGCCCTGTCGTTTTTAGAACGACGGGGGTAAAATCATATGATGTGATAAGCCCCGCCCCCTGACGTGTTGGCACTTTGCGATAAATAGGTGGGTTTTAGGTTGCAGTTTAGGCACTCGGTCTCTAAAAGGTTCACCATCACTAGTATAGGTGAACCCCTGAAAGATTTGTTAACCCAGAGTGCAGGTGAACCCCTGAAATATTTTTTTAACATAGAGCTTGTACTTGATTAATGGGATCCAGGTGGCGGTCCACCGACAGGCAAGCTACCGCCTGTCCCAGCCCCTGCCTCTCCCCGAGAGGCTTTTTAACCAGTGCCCCAGGGAAAGACAGCATGTACTATGAAGAAATTAGAGTGGCCAAAGATGGACAATTGATTCTGTCTCGGTGTCAGATAGATGGACACTGCGCTGGGATACATTTGTGGACTCTGTCGGCGTATGAAGCTGGAACCAGAACGTTTGCTGAACTCTAGTGGTGAGCCTCTTCAAAATTGGGGGCGAGAACTTGGAGGCGGCCCTCCGAAAAAATTGTTTTGACAGAGCCTTTTGGCTCTCTGAAGAATTGGCTGTTCAGCGTGCTGACATGCTGGTTTAGGAGGAGGAGGAGGAGGAGGAAGATCAGATAAGGATAGACCAAGCTAGTTCTACCCTTTTTTGGGGTGATAGAGGGTGCGTGGTTCTCCAGTTCCAGCTTAAAGATACTTTATGTTAAGCTGCTTTCCACCGGTGGAGAAGAGAAGTGTACAGTCTTGTTATATAGTGCGGATCAACAGGACACACTTGGGCCTATTATGCAAATGCTTTCAGCCAAAAACAAATTAAAAAAAAGAAAAATGAGGAGTTTTGTTAGTTCCTATATAGTCTGTGTACACCAGTAGCAGTATACTGTATAGAAGCGGTAACACTATACAGTATACAGCCGGGATGTTTGTGAATGCTTTGTGCGCACTACTGGTCCCAGGCAGCCAAACTGATGATGCACAAAAGTGAAATTGTAGTCCTAAAAAGGACTGTTGGGTTCTTTGAAGATGGATCCCTGCCTAAACGCTCCTTCTAAGCTACACTAACGCTCTCTCTCATTCACAGCAGCTCTGTCCCTCAGCTAATCTAGCCTCCGTGTGGTCCGAGCATCAGGTGACCTGAGTTTTTATGATCCCAGGTCACCTGTTCCGGCCAGCCAATCACTGCTATAGACATGCACAGGGTTGGCATGTCATAGCAGGAGGTGCCAAAGCCTTCCCTGCATGTTCATTGGCTAAAAAAGCCACTAAACATGTGGGGAGGAGAGGGTGAAGTTTTCCCGAACACTCATGGCGCTCGCTTGAGTAACAAATACTTTCAAGTATGCTAATGGTCGAACGAGCATCAAGCTTGGATGAGCATGCTCGCTCATCTCTAGCATTGAATAATCGAGTTGTGACCCTTTTACTTTTCCCATTTAGGACTTAAGGAATGGCCGTGCTAAATGTCATGTTTATACGACACTGGGAAGTTAGAGAATTAGATTTGGTACATTACACAGGAGTGGCAATACTTTTACACTTAGCATTGAATAATCAGGTTGTGACCTCTTTACTATAACTGTATAGGACCTAAAGAATGGTTGTGCCAAATTTCAGTCTCTCTATTACAACTATCAGGAGGATGTGATTTTAGGGCTGGGACTCAAGATTTTAACACATTCCGTACCTGGGTGATAAAATTATGCATGTGAAATGTCTGCAATGTAGCACAAGGCAGAGAATTAGCCATAAACTAATAGTCCAATCAATGACAATACTCCACATATATACTATTGTAATTATTAGTAGACCAGTTTATTACATAAGTACAGCACCAGAACCAAGCATAAAAACATGTATACAGCACCAGAACCAAGCTTATAACATATGTATATACAGCACCAGAAGCAAGATCAATAAAGGGACTAACTGTAAAGTCAAGTCAGCCTCTGCTTCCTAACATGTGGAATATTGAGGAATATGGTGCACATTGCGCTGGTATAAGAGTGTGGCGCGCCCACATGTAGTCCATACAGAGTATCTAATACAATTCTAACCTTTTTTTAATTTCTTCTTTTGAGTCACTTTTCAGGACACTCGTATTGAGGGTTTCTCAATCTTTCAGTCTACAGGGTGGAGTATATTATATGTGCTGACCACATATAATATACTGTAGTAGTATCTATGAGGTTACATGCCAATTAGACAGCTGATAAAGTGTTCTCAGAGCTGGTGGGGGCGGGGCAGCACTTCTCATGAATATTTATGAGCAGCCATACACTGGAAGTGAAGTACAAAATACCTACCACATCATTCAGAGTTTGTTCCTAAAGGGTTAACTTTTTTTTTTAATTAGAACAAATACAATTTGACCAAATATTTTCTATTTTTTTAGCATAATCACATAATAAGCGGTGGATGTGTGATTGTGCGTCTGAGGTAGAGTCAACAAAGCGAAGTCCACGGTTCTTGAAAAGCCTTCTGTCCTTCAGGTTCATGCTGCCCGGCGCCAGGACAACATAACCCAGGACAGGTATGTACCGTGCGCTCATGCATGCGGCCGCGGCTCCAGGGAAACAGACTTTGAAGGGCTTAACTAGACAAATGTGTTTGGGAAGGCTCAGTGAAACGCAGAATGTGACGAAGCGAAGCCACTGGCTTCAATGGTTTCATTCTGGTGCTCTTCCTACTTGTGAGAGAAGATGGGCCTTGCCCTATATTACTGGGATTTTTTGCGCGCGCAATAGCGTGGGGTTTGAACGGTAAAAAAAAGAAGACTTTTAACTTGTTCATGCGCTCCGTAGTCTTTGCACGTGCGTCAGTCTCTTTAAGCCCAAAGAATCATTCTGCTTGGAGCTCCATAGGGGCGTCTGTCCACCCAGATTGTCTACAGCAGGGGTGTCAGCACGGCTTCAGACTGGCACATGTGCAAATACGCTCGGCGGCATGGAGGGCATCAGAGCATGAACCGGTGTTTGGGGTTTTTTTCAACTATTTAAAAAAACGTGGGGAGATAGGTCCGACCCGATCTTTTCTCGCTCGTAGAATTAACGCGCAAAATACCGCTGGTGAAAACGTAACCATTGAAATCAGAGGTTTCATTTACTTCCGTTTTGCGGACGTGATTTTCAAGGCCGCAAAACAGGACAAAGTCGCAGTCATCTGAAGAAGCCCTCAGTCTGAAAATGCGGTCACAGACTGCACTGCCATCGCCAGACCATAGCACTGCCAAGGTTAGGGAAAAGCCTGCAGGGATGCTGCCCGGCCCGAGGCCAAAAGGAAGGCCGCTATTACTACTGGGAATACTGTGGAGGGCCACTATTACTACTGGGAGCACTATGGGGGCCACCATAACTACTTGGACCACTAAGGTGGATACTGTTACTACTGGGACCACTATCCACTATGGGGGCCACTATTACTACTGGGAGCACTATGGGGGACACTATTACTACTGGGACCGCTATGAGGGCCACCATAACTACTTGGACCACTAAGGTGCATACTGTTACTACTGGGACCACTATCCACTATGGGGGCCACTATTACTACTGGGACCACTATGGGGGACACTATTACTACTGGGACCACTATGAGGGCCACCATAACTGATTGGACCACTAAGGTGCATACTGTTACTACTGGGACCACTATCCACTATGGGGGCCACTATTACTACTGGGACCACTATGGGGGACACTATTACTACTGGGACCGCTATGAGGGCCACCATAACTACTTGGACCACTAAGGTGCATACTGTTACTACTGGGACCACTATCCACTATGGGGGCCACTATTACTACTGGGACCACTATGAGGGACACTATTACTACTGGGACCACTATGAGGGCCACCATAACTGATTGGACCACTAAGGTGCATACTGTTACTACTGGGACCACTATCCACTATGGGGGCCACTATTACTACTGGGACCACTATGGGGGCCACCATAACTACTTGGACCACTAAGGTGGATACTGTTACTACTGGGACCACTATCCACTATGGTGGTCACTATTACTACTGGGAGCACTATGGGGGACACTATTACTACTGGGACCACTATGAGGGCCACCATAACTACTTGGACCACTAAGGTGGATACTGTTACTACTGGGACCACTATCCACTATGGGGGCCACTATTACTACTGGGACCACTATGGGGGACACTAAATAAAATAAATCTTGGTATTTGTATAGCGCCAACTTATTCCACAGTGCTTTCAGGTAATTATTACTTATTACCCCCCCACCAAGCTGGGTTCTCATTTTACCGACCTCAGAAGGATGGAAGGCTGAGTCAACCTTGAGCTGGCTACCTGAATCGTGCAGGGATCAAACTTGCAACCTTCAGGTCATAGGTGAGAGCTTACACTCCGCACCACACGAGGCTCACTATTACTACTGGGAGCACTATGGGGGCCACTATTACTACTAACGCCATTATGGGGGTCACTATTAGTTCTGGGACCACTATGGGGGTCACTATTACTACTAAGGCCACTATGGGGACACTATTATTACTGGGACCACTATGGGGGTCACTATCACTACTAAGGCAACTTTGGGGACATTATTATTACTGGGACCACTATGGGAGTCACTATTACTACTAAGACCACTATGGGGGTCACTATTACTACTAAGGCCACTATGGGGACACTATTATTACTGGAACCACTATGGGGGTCACTATTACTACTAAGGCCACTATGGGGGGCACTATTAGTTCTGGGACCACTATGGGGGTCACTATTACTACTAAGACCACTATGGGGGTCACTATTACTACTAAGGCCACTTTGGGGACACTATTACTGGGACCACTATGGGGGTCACTATTAGTGCTCGTTCACATGTGCGGAAGTGCAAATACATACGCTGTGTATTTGCATGACATAAAATTACTTACGTCCACGTACTATTCACTGCGCATTACATGTGCAAAAATTGCTCAAATCTGCTTGTGTGAACAAGCCCTTATTATGCAATCTTAGGACCAATACAGTTGGGCGCAGGCTCATATACAGAGCGTATTTACACATGAACTAGTCAAAATTCTTTTATTATTTTACCATTCGAATTTCACACTAGTGTGCAGGTAAAAAACCGTAGGAAGATAGATACATGCGAGAAAGATAGGGCAAGTCCTATATTTCCTCTTGCATAGTATTAACGTGCGAGAATCACGCTGGTGAAAACGAAGGTAGTAAAATCAATGGGTTCTACTCTCTGTGTTCAACGAGCACAGATTTCGCATATGAAAATATCTGCGCAAACACGGTCGTGTGAAGGACCCTAACAATTACAATCGGCCCTTTGAAGGCAACTGTAAGGCTGATGTGGCCCTTGGTGACACCCCTGCTGTAGATGTTGCAGGTGGAGAGGCGCTGGTCGGCGGTGGCCCCGTGGCGTGGGGCTCTGTTTGGAATGAGCTGTGTTCCAGTAGAGACATACGTGGGTGCTCTGCACACACCTACCGGTGGCTCCGCAGCATGGACCTGGGGATAGGTTCCCTATAGGGAAGAAATAAGAGAGGCCAAGGTGTTCTGGGAGTGTCTCCTACGAAGATGGGATGACGTGCCCATCCAGCAGACATCAACGAACACCAATCCCAGAACTGAATGATCGCAGAAGAGCGTCGGCAGTGCTTGTCCGTTTAGGGGTTTTCTGCATGTTCTTGAAACAAAGCATCTTGCAGAGAACAGACCTGCTGATCTTTTCCATTTTTGGGTGGCAGATAGCTGAGAGGTGGGACTTGGTCAAGGGGGTGGAGCTAATGTTCTTAGCCATCTATTGCAGATACAGCAGTGGGGGGAGGTTCCTGCTGCAGCCAGTGGATTGACAGTCAATGGAAGGATGGGGAAAAATGGCTGATCTCTTGCTACACGTAGAGTAAAATAGGATCAAAGTAAAGGATGAGACCAAAAGAGAAACTGCTGACTCTTTTTTTACATTTGTCTATTTTTATGTTTACTGTTCCTTTAAGATGGCCATATGCAAATATTTCACAGACACCATGGCAAGAGATACAACTCTCTTTTCTGAAGGTTTTCTGACCTTGCGGCGCTCTACTGTACTCTAGTGGTGAGATCCATAAGACTGCGTGAACAGAGCACACATCCTTCTGGCAAAACGGAAACATTGTTGCATAAGGCTGCTTTCACATCTGCGTTCGGGAAGCAGGAAAGGGGAATCCTCTGGCCGAACGCATCCATATTATGACCGAACCGACAGCGACAATCGGACCCCATTGACCATAAAGGGCGTATTACTCACCAAAATAAGGCATGCAGAATGGCCCAATGTAAATCAATGGGCTGTTAGGCAGGAAAAATATGCGCAGTCCCCATACGCCCATGTGAGTGAGCCCTAAGAGGGAATTAGGGGCTTCCACCAAAACCGGCCCAGGTGACGACACACACCTCAGTCCCAGTGGGCTGACAGCAAGGCACTGGTGCAACCGCAGTGTTTACTGTTGCCGTCCGGCATTGGATATTATGTGCCATTGCGGTAGATGCTAGAAAGGAGTTAGAGCGCAGAGTTATGCCAAAGGAAGGGTTACTACAACGTAAAGCGAGCGCCTCTAGTCTGAGGTCTAACATATTCTAGGCGTCTCGTGTGGGGTCAGAATTTGGTATTTGCTCTGGTCTGGGGTCTGTATTTTTTTTTGGCTCTGGTTCGGGTGCTGAAATAATTAGGGGTCTCATTTGTTGTCTGAAATAATTTAGAGACTACTGCTTTCAACTGTATCTATGTCCTTAATCACTGGCGTAACTATAGGGGATACGGTTGAACCCAGGCCCAGGACCCTTAGGGGGGCCATAAGGCCTCTTTTCTCCATATAGGGAGCCCAGTACTATGAAGAAAGCATTATATTTGGGGCTCCTGTTACAGGTTTTGCATTTGGCCCCAGGAGCTTCAAGGTACGCCCCTGCCCTCAAGCATTAATATTTTAGCAGTATTGTATTTGGGGACATTGGGCACTATTAGTAAAGTAATAGAAGCACCTGGGACGGCAGCAGGCACAGAATAAGTGGTAGCAGCAAGATAGGAGGTTTTGGGGATGGGCTGCAAAAACAAAGGGCCAAAGATGTATGAGCAGCAAATTCTACAGTGGTCAGGAGAAGTCATCGTGAAGGTCTGGGTTGCATTGAGGATGGAGGTCTCGGTTAGAGAAGAAACGGAGAGTTAAAGCCTCCCATCAGAGAATATGCCACCTTTGAATCATTCTATGTATATACTGTTGTGCATAATGTATCCTGCCTTGTGACTGCATTTGAACAATGCTCTACTCACTTGTGTACTCTGCAGACTGCCAATGTAGAACTGGTATCTGACTACTATATGGTTGCAGTGGGGCAGGATTATTGGTCTTTGTACAAGTGGTATGCTATATGAGATATAAGATTACTAGCTGCCAGTTTTTATGGGGGATACTCTACTGTGCACAAATCCCTTTGTTATCCCCCCTTTTACGTTGTCCACAGCTTAGCACGTGGAGCAGTCGCTATAGGGTCGCTGTAAGTCGTGCAAACATTAGTCTCTACACACAAGGGTACCTGTGCTGAGTTCTATGTAATGTAACATGTCGAATACCAATGCATTTCCTACTACATGGAGCTTAGTACACCAATGTAACGGAACAAGATGGACATTCACATCTGCACTGGGACCTCCATTCAGAAGTTCCATCGCAGATCCGGCACAAGATCCGGAAAAAAAACTGCATGCAGGACTTTTTCATCCGGTACAAAGTGAGGCAACTAAGTGGAAACCAATGCGGTCTGTTCGTAAGACGGATCTTTTCAGCTAGGGGATTCCCTTTCGAGGCAGGAAAACGGAACGCCGGGCACAGAAATTAAAGCAGCCTAGCTTATGCAGAACACTGAAATTCAAGTTTTTTTGTGAGTTACATGAACTTAAAAAAAATTCTAAATATGATGGCTCTCCGGCGGATTATTTTCCCATAACCCTTTGAGATGTTGTGCTTTTGCATAAAGGGGCATTGTGGCAGAAATCAAACTGCCCCTGCCTGTCATGGTGGTGGTTGATGTCTCCATAGATCCTCTTCCCAAGTCATCAGAGCCCATCGCTCACTGCCTCCCCCACTGTGTTGGCTGATCAAGTATCATAGACAAAGCAGAAGGGGTCAATCTGAGCCGGAGCTAGGGTCATAGCTACAAAGGGGGCAGAGGGTGCCGTTGATCCCAGTCTGTCACATAAGAGGAAGCCAATATGGCAGGTGATGTTTAAGGGGCCCTGTTGAAGATTTTGTAAGTTACACCTTTGGCAAGGACTCCTTTGTCTCAAGAGGGCCAGAAAAAAACTTGAAGGTATTACCCCTTTACCCATGAAGATGACACAGGAGGAAATTTTAAAGGACCTGGTTTGGGGAAGAAAAAAGTGTAAGAAGTCCTTTTCTACTGAAGGTGTCACCTTTTCTTAATCTAAATAATACTGTAGATAAAATATCCTTCAAGTGTCTCCAAGAGTTGATGTGATGTCTTCTATAAGCTGTTCTCAGGGCCTCCTGCTCAGGATGGATTTCACAACTGTCTTACCATACGTAAATATCAACGACATAAGGAACTTCTTCCAATTAAGAACCTGACAAGTGTGTGACAGAGATAAGCGGCAACAGATATTAAGCTTTATATTACGGTATTAAAACACCCCTCTACTGATTGATCAAGCTCAATAGAATATGCAGAGTGATCTCACAGGAGGCAGGGATCTGAGGAAAGGGTTAACTGCAAGGCACCCTTAGGATGTAATTAGAGGGACCTTGTTATAAAATGGAGAAGGAGGGGGGCAGAGGCCATGAAAAAAGGAAACAAAAGGAAGGAAGGGGGGGGGGGGGGTAGGGAGGAGGGAGAAGGTGGCTTGAATAGGCAGAGGGAGGGTCTCTATTGTATTAATCTTGTTTATCCTTCTTCAGGGTTAACCCCCATCCCCAGGAGCATTCCATGCAAACAAGAAGGTATGTGAGGGGAGGGGAGCAGCTTCAGGAAAAGATGGATGAGAGGAGGGAAGATGAGGGATTAGGGGAGAGCAATAACCCCCCCTCTCCCCTATTAGCAGTCTCCAGAGGAGGGGGGTGGGCTGGAGATGCCAGGACTGGATGCAGGAGATGCAGCATCATCAGCACAGTGCCCGGGTACCACCGGATACTGAATGACGCCCAGCTACCATTCACCAAGAGACATTATAATCGCTTCTCTTGGCAATGGCAGCAATTTATGTGACAAGTCTAAAAAATATGGTCATTTTCCTACTATTTCATACATTTTGTGACAATTGAACTTTTCCTAAGGGTCCACCACTTTGTTGGGGTGCACAAATAGTGTAACTGGATGATACATTTGTAATGTCACCAACTAGCTGTGAACCTATTGTTTCCAAGGGAAAACTGGCAGCACCTGGGGGCGGAAGGTGCAACTAGTGATGCCACACACTGGGGACCAGCAGAAGATTGGGTCCTAGTATGGCTGAACTTCCAAGTAGCCAGCTGTGACATTGGCAACTCTGTAACTCATTCATGTCTATCTATAAGGGGGAGCTACCGTAGAAGGTGCTGGGCCCTAAAGCAAAAATTATAACCAGGCAGCTTGTGGCCCTCTGAGGCTCCAGGGTCCACGTGGAACTGCACCCATTATGGTTTCTATCTATCTATCTCATATCTACCTATCTATCTATCTGTCATGTATGTATCTATCTATCTCATATCTATCTATCTATCTATCTATCTATCTCATATCTATCTATCTATCTCATATCTATCTATCTATCTCATATCTATCTATCTATCTGTCATGTATGTATCTATCTATCTCCTGTCTGTCTCTATCTATCTATCTATCTATCTCCTGTCTGTCTGTCTCTATCTATCTATCTGTCATGTATCTATCTATCTATCTCATATCTATCTATCTATCTCATATCTATCTATCTATCTCATATCTATCTATCTATCTGTCATGTATGTATCTATCTATCTCCTGTCTCTATCTATCTATCTATCTATCTATCTATCTATCTATCTATCTATCTATCTATCTATCTATCTATCTATCTATCTATCTATCTATCTATCTATCTATCTATCTATCTCCTGTCTGTCTCTATCTATCTATCTATCTATCTATCTATCTATCTATCTATCTATCTATCTATCTATCTATCTATCTATCTATCTATCTATCTATCTATCTTCTGTCTGTCTGTCTCTATCTATCTATCTGTCATGTATCTATCTATCTATCTATCTCATATCTATCTATCTCCTGTCTGTCTGTCTGTCTCTATCTATCTATCTATCTATCTATCTGTCATGTATGTATCTATCTATCTCATATCTATCTATCTATCTATCTCATATCTATCTATCTATCTATCTCCTATCTATCTATCTATCTATCTGTCATGTATCTATCTATCTATCTATCTCCTATCTATCTATCTATCTATCTATCTCCTATCTATCTATCTATCTATCTATCTATCTATCTCCTATCTATCTCCTATCTATCATGTATCTATCTATCTATCTATCTATCTATCTATCTCTATCTATCCTATAATGTCTATTGATTATTCAATACTAATTAGACAGACTTGTGAGATATAATTGCCCCCACCCCCCATGTGATGGTGCAGCATATGGACTGGAATACAGAGTTCTGCTTTAATTCTTCTATGATCACATTATCTTGCTAGTTTCCAATAAATCGATATGCCCCCATTGTTTGGGAAGCCCCTGCTCTCTTATTGGTAATACTCTCCGCAAGATAGAATAGTGAGGGGTTAAGACCAGCTACCATTCGATGTGGTCTAGTGACTCAAGGGTTAAGTATCTAAGATTCTGTGGTTTGCTTGAGTGGCAGCTCTGTTACAGGCAGCCAATTGGGAAGAAGCGAGCGAGGTCCACGTGGGGGGAAAGAAGCGTTGATTGGCTGGGGCTGGCTTGAGCAGCCTGCTGGAGCCTGGACCCACGTGGAGCTGGCGGCTGCTGATTGAGCTGGAGGGAGGGGCTGCACCGAGCACCGGGAGACTGGGCCCGACTGGACAGCGGCTCCTCCTACCTCGGGGCCCGGTGAGAGCGGGGACAATCTGGGGCGAGGGGTCGGTGTGGTGCGCGGCGCACAGGGGGAGAGAGGCCTGCGGTGGACGGGGAGGAGGACGGAATGGGCTGAGAGGTAATTTGGGGAGATGAGTCTGAGGAGGGCTGAAGGATGGAGGCCGCGGGGGGCTGAGGATGGGAGGGCGGCGAGACCGGAGGGGACGCATCCGGGAGCCGAATGTGGGGTGCGGGGAGGGGCGGGGGGCTGCAGGCTGGAGTGGTAGGGGGAGCTCATAGGTTAAGGGTGAGGGAGCAGGAGGCTGGGGGAGTAGTTGTTTATGGGGGGAGCAGGAGGCTGGGGGGGGTGCTGCACTTCTGGGGGGGATGGGCAGCAGACTGGTGGTGTTGGGGGAGGCGGTCGAGTGCTGCAGTTTGGGGGGGATGGGCACGAGGCTGGTGGGGTCAGGGGTTATGGGTTGGGGTGCTGAACTCTAGGGGGACGGGCACGAGACTTGTGTGGTTGGGGGTTTGAGTGGGGGACGGGTCGGGGTGCTGCATGTGTGTGGTGAGGGGGCAGGATGCCAGTGTGTTGGGGCCCCCTGGTCTGTTGGTGAGGGGGCAGGATGCCAGTGTGTTGGGGCCCCCTGGTCTGTTGGTGACCATCGCTGGCTGCTGCTTGTACATGGCGGCTCTGGTCCTTCCGGTATTGGTTGGTTTGGGGGTACATCATGGAGCCCCTGTAGTAGTAGTATGTACCCGGCTTGCAGCTCCCGCTGGCACAGTGCGCCCCTGCCTCTTGGGCACGCACAGCGGTCGCAGGGGGTCTTTGTCTAGGCTGCTGCCTCTTTCTAGGTTATGCAGGGGTGTAATGGCACCCGTGGTGTCGGGGTGAGGGGCGCCTCTATTGGCACATGCTGCGATGTTGGGTTGCCAATGGCCTAACTGTTGGCATCCAGGTCTGCCATCTCCAGAAGCCTCTTGGGGGCTGCTCCTAGTGGGGTCTCCATGTATCCGCCCCAGCAGAGCCGCTTCTTCCATAAACCGTCACGGTAACTTATCCACCACCGGATGGCCTTCCACGGCGCCCCCTAGCTGCAGGCCTTTGTGTAGCGGTCATGTGGTCTGCTCTTTGTACTGATCCACACACATCCACTTGCATCAATGTAGCGACCGGAGTAGTCTCGAAAGCTAGCTGTAACCCCCCTTGTTACATTGTAAGGTGTTCTGTCTACAAGGTGACATTGTTTGTCTGCGCGTAGCGCCGCTGCAGCCCCCCGTCTTATTCCGGGGTCTCCTCTGACAGTGTTTTCTCTTGCAGGCGAGGTCCTTGCTTCACTCAGACTAATCCTACTACCTCCTGGGAAGATGTTTCCGCAGAACAGACCACCAGTAAGTTCCTAGTGGCATAGTTTGGGTCTTCATGGCCGCCTCTGTGGACGGAGCCGCTCCCCCCTAAGTTTGGTTATATGTTCTCTTGCATGCCGGCGGTGGCACCGCCCAGAAGGATCACATATTGGGGTACCAGGTTTATCCCTCAGATTGCCTTTAGCTCTCGGTGATGCCCCCTTTCTTCCACTGTCTGGGGACTCCACATAGTCCTTGATGCGGTGGTCCTGGCACTCTAGTGTATGTATGACCACTGTAGAGTGGTGGGCACCATGCCGTAGACCAGTCCTCCGTAACGGCCATGCTTGGTGCGTCCGGTAGTTCTGGGGGGTGTCTTACAATTTGTACTTCGGCCTCAGTTTACCGAGCGTGGGCATTCTTATTCCTCTCTCCTTGATGCGGGATAAACTCTGCTGCCCGCTCCTCTGCCCGCTCCTCTGCCCGCGGATCAGGGGGTTAGATGCAGCAGCACCCAGATGGGGGATCCTGGGACGAGGGCTGTTAAAGGGCTTACCCAGAAGGTACCCACCGGGGTCGGAAGCCTCTGCCCCCTCGTTTCGTGGCTGGTGCTCGGGGTGGCAAGTAGAGCTCTTGTTAAAAAGCAATGAGGAGCGCCATCTCCTACCCCGGTGTATTCCGGCGGGTGCTGCCTGGATACCCCCTTTAGGCCTCCTGTCTACGGGTGATTCTTCATTGCGTTATCTGTGGCGCTAATCCGCACGCGGGTAACGCATGAAACCATTTCCATAGGATAACGATGCCAAGCGAAGCCCGATGTACACGAGCAGAAATGCGTTGCGACTTTCCGCTCACGTATAAAAATCACGGCGTGCCATCATAACAATCGGTTCACGGCCGAAAATCGCGGTGACTTTTAAGTGTTCACCCGCGGTGGAGATCCGCTTGCTTTAAAACGCAACGCCCGTGGACAGGCGGTCTTGGGGTGAATGCCCATGGGCAGAAACGCTACACGTTTCCTGCTACGGAAAAACGTGCGCGAAGTCCACAGCTGTTCTACTGAACCCAATATCTTTCTGCCTGCCAACGATTTCCGCCAGCGGGGAAAAAAGCGCGGCATGTTCTATTTTCCACGGATTTACGCCGCGGGAGGTCTCCATTAATGGAGACCGCGGAAATCCGCCATTACTCACAGGCACTTTTTTGTTTTTAATCGCGGTACCCTTGTGGCGTAAATCCGCGGGCGTATCCTGTGTCGCTCGTGGGCATGAGCCCTTAAGGTAAGCTCTGGGGGTAAGTAATGTAATGGGTCTGCAGCGGCCATGTTTTTGCTCGGCGCCCTCGCTTACTATGTGCGCCATAAGTTGTATCCGTCATGTTCCGGACCTTTCCTGCTTTGAGCCCGGGCGGTATATCGTTGCGGCATCCTGCTGGTTCTCAGTTGTGCGGACCTCTGGGACCCTCCTGTACGTCTGTCCGCTCCAACTCGTCATGGGCGGCCCTGAAACATTGCGTGTGATTTGTCAGCGCTACTCGGCTGTGCCGCGTGTCTTGGGCCGGCTTCATCAGGCCGGCGCAGTGTGTTTGCGTTATGAATACGACTTTTTGTGCCTATTTTCCAGCACTTGTTCCGCCCATAGCGCACGGTTATTTGCGCGTAGAAAACAAACGCACCAATTGGAATGGCTAGTTGTTTCCAAATGTCAGTTTTTTTTTTTGTTTGTTTGTTTTTCCCCTAGCGCAATTCCGTAGTTTTTCCCGCATCTCCTGTGTATTGTGTGCGTTTGTTTCCCCTCCCCCACTGGCTTTTATGCGGGTCTTTGGCGCAGAGAGGTAGCCATGCTCTATATTTTTTTTTGTGGTGCCAGAAAGCGCATGCAGAATGTGCGCACGTGTTTACATAAAATCGCTGGCTTCTATTTGCTGTATTGCGCGCACAAATACGTTATCGCCCCATTTTAATATGTTTTGGTCTGCAACGGATCCACTAATTCCGGCCCCGTAACGGTGGTGAAGCATGGCGGCTCGCTGCTCGCTTATCAATTTGAGGTCTTATTCGCACGACTGTACATACAGCGCTATTTAGCGGCCGCAAAAATCTTGACCATCCGAAGCGTTGATTACAATGTATTCGCTCAGATGAACGATATATATATATACACATATATACACGCTGCGGTGTATTTCTTGGCCGATGCACAGCAGCTGTCCGCGTGAATGGATGAAAATACGCTAACTAGGATCGGCACTAAATCGCGGCAATTATTCATGCAATTTTACGCCACATACCGGAAAGCGTAAAAACGCATGCGGTTGTGTAGGAGACGCGTACGGGTAGACTCACCTGCCGTAGGAATGCTGCGGATAGCGGGGGATTCCACTGCAAACTCTGCAGCGTTTCCACATCCAGAGTCCACAGCAGCGCCGGCCACTACTGCATCACCTGACCAGCGGCGCACATTAGAGGCCGCCGAGAGTGCGAAGACTTTAGTGGGGAGCACGTTATCTATGGAGATGGGCCGGCAGCTGGTTTTCAGTCCAAATCCACTTGCGGCTCAGATGTAGACTCTCGCTTGTGGAAATCCTGCAGCTTTTGCCCTGGAATCTCCCGCTACGTGTAAACCTGCCCTGAATGGGGATTCCCAGTTGCCAAGGGGTCCGATGAGTGCTGCTTGGTTCTGTTGTCAGACGGACCCGCTTGGCCAGGGGATTCCCTGGGCGGACCCCCCCCCCAGGCCGCCTGACTCGGTGAAGGATGGCGATGCTACATACTTTGGCATCACCCGTAATCTGTGTTGTGCCCAGTGTGTACCCACCGGCTTCAGGGGCCGTGGGCATCTTGTGAAGCTTTACAACCTGCTGCTTCTGTGATGTCTGGTGGCAACAATACATGATTGTTACTTCTTCACCGAAACGGGAAAGTCTATAGTTTTACTAGTTTCGCCCTTCAGTTATAGACTAAAATAATAATTCTTTAATTAGATCCTTTAAAAACACATATGGGCTACTTTCACATACTATCAGATAGGACTGTCTGACCTTAAAGGGGTTGTCCCGCGAAAGCAAGTGGGGGTATACACTTCTGTATGGCCATATTAATGCACTTTGTAATGTACATCGTGCATTAATTATGAGCCATACAGAAGTTATTCACTTACCTGCTCCGTTGCTGGCGTCCCCGTCTCCATGGTGCCGTCTAATTTTCAGCGTCTAATCGCCCGATTAGACGCGCTTGCGCAGAAGGGTCTTCTTCCTTTCTGAATGGGACCGCTCGTGCCGGAGAGCGGATCCTCGTAGCTCCGCCCCGTCACGTGCCGATTCCAGCCAATCAGGAGGCTGGAATCGGCAATGGACTGCACAGTGCACCGTGGGTGAAGATCCCGGCGGCCATCTTACTTAGGTAAGTAAGAAGTCGCCGGAGCGCGGGGATTCGGGTAAGTACTGGCCGTTTTTTTTTTTTTATTCCTGCATCGGGTTTGTCTCGCGCCGAACGGGGGGGCTATTGAAGAAAAAAAAACCCGTTTCGGCGCGGGACAACCCCTTTAAGTCCTGAGATATTAATGACTAATATTTCTATCACTGAGACCTGATCAACCCTCAAGTTCTGTAAGGTTCTCTTTGGATATTAGTCAACTACATTGTAACTGACTTATCAGCGGCCATATGCACTATCTGTAACTACCACACGGCCATCCAGCTTTCCCTTTCTGCCTGGAGGCCGAGTAGTCTCACGACCGAAATTAGAGACTTTCTGTATGGAAAGGATACCGTGATGCCCTTTGGTCTTTATGTTGTGTGTGTTGCCCATATGTGTTTTTAAAGGATCTAATTAAAGAATTCTTATTTTAGTCTATAACTGTGAAGGGCGATACATGATTGTTACACGCGTCTGATCATCCCAAACACGTAAGAATAAGGTAAAGCGTCAAACCTGTCTAAGCGGCCGCGCAAATATAAACCAACAACCTGAAAAGTGCACAAAACAAACATATTAAAGAATTTTCTTGAAAACACAGTAAAAAATTATCTAAAAAGTCACCATAGGAAAAACACTTGAGGCACGGATGAGGAACCCCAAGACCAAACCCCGAGGGGCCGTCAGACATAGGATGTCATTAACCCCTTCCCGCTGCAGGGCGTAAGTTTACGTCCTGGCAGCCTGGTACTTCCCGCAACAGGGCGTAAACTTACGTCCTGGAGATAGCACGGGATCACATAAGATCCCGCGCTCTCTCGCAGCTGGAGCCGGCTGTCAGTCACAGCCGGCGTCCCGCTGCAACAGCGGGGGGGCATCGGAGATGCGCCCCCCGCTGTTAACCCCTTCCCTGCCGCGATCTAAGTAGATCGCGGCAGGGAAAGAGTTCACAGAGGGAGCGCGGCTCCCTGTGTGTCTCCGGCCGGAACTCGCGATGTCATCGCGAGAGCCCAGCCTGTCACCATGGCAACAGGACGCCAGACACTGGCGTCCTGTATTGCCTATGCCTATAATCGCTGTATAAGCGATAAGGCATGGCAGAGCAGTAGCTCTGCCATGCCTTATACCAGCGATCATCAGGGCAGTGGTTAAAGTCCCTCAGAGGGACACAAACAGTGTAAGAAAAACAAAGATTAAAAAAAGAATTTTAAAAAATGTAAAAAAGAGTAAAAAAAAACATTTTTTAATGCTTTCTCAGATTAGCATAAAAAAAGGTAAAAAAAATAACACCCCACATATTTAGTATTGTTGCGTCCGTAATGACGCGTACAATAAGTTGCACATGCTTTTGACTGTGCACGGAAAAAAACGCTAAAAAACTGAGGCAAAATGCTAATTTTTAGCATTTTGCCTCACTAAAAACGCAATAAAAGTGATCAAAAAAGCCGTATGTACCCCAAAATGGTACCAATAAAATCTACAGCTCGTCTCGCAAAAAATAAGCCCTCATAGAGCGCCGTACATCAAAAAATAAAAAAGTTACAGGACTTTGAATGCAGCAATTTAGAAAAAAAAAAAAGATTACCCAGAAAAAGGGTTTTTATTGCAGAAAAGTGGGAAAGCCTAAAAAAAATGTAAGAATTTTGGTATCGTTGTAACCGTACCGGTCCGCAGAAAAAATGGAATGTCTCATTTATGCTGCATGATTAACGCTGTAAAAAAAAAAAAAAATCTATGGCAGAATTGATGCGTTTTCTCTTCTGCTATCATAAAAAAAAAAAGTTTTACAATATAGTCTATGTACCCAAGAGTGGCACCGATAAAAACTACAGTTCGCCACGCAAAAAACAAGCCCTTATACGGCCGCGTCGACGGAAAAATAAAAAAGTTATGACTTTTGATAAACGGAGAAGAAAATCCGCCAAAAATTGTTGCGTCCTTAAGCCCAAAATAGGCCGTGTCATGAAGGGGTTAAAGGGCAAACTAATAAAAATGGTATAAATGTGCAAAAATACAAGGGAGAAACGCTGAACTCCGTTGTGTGGGGTGCCTCGCACCATGGTGGCGCCCGCTGTTCGTGTCGGCGTACGTGCCTGAGGGTGGGTGGCTCCTATGATGTGTGTGATTTGTCACCTGACCCTCCATGGCGCTGCGTGCCCGGACACGTGTGCCTGCAGCTATTAGTGATGGCAGCGGTCTCATTGGTTGGGGTTTCTATACATTAATGAGGTTAACACCCCAAAACGTTCAGCGGGCCGCCAGCAGGGAGCAAGACCCCCCCCCCCCCCCCCAGACAGCGGAGGTAAGCATCGCTCCCTTATTGTATCCTTGCACACTTAGAATATATATATTACACTGGTTTGTGTGACCTCGGTCGGATATGCTGAGGGCTCCGTCCTTGGATTCTTCACGCAGCTTTTTTATATGTATCTTTTTGTTTTCGATGCAATTATTTTAATGTCCTTTTTGTGCACTTTTGCTGTTTTCCTGTATGAATAGCGATAGTTTCGAACAGTTTGGTCCTGGATCAAACTTGTCTGCGGAGTCGAGCAATGGGGAATGTTTGGCGCTCGCCTGGAAATAAATGGAGCGTGGTTCACCCGCCCGAGTTGTACTTCATTCAGTGACCGACTGGCCCCCATCGTCGTGATCAGTGGGAGTCCCATCGGCCGGACCCCCACGGTCAGCTAGTTAGCCCCTCTCCCGTGTGTTTCTTTCATATCCTCCTGTCTTTAGGCCACTGACCGCTGCCAGGTGAGTATTGGTGGAGCTCGCGGAAAGTCCCAATAAGGGGATTTCTAGTATATTGCATGAGTAGAACAAGCACATATTGAACCTGCCTGAGATGTTTCCATACGTGTTTTGAAGTCCTTAATGTTGATGACTTTATTGTTGTGCGTAACCCTTTGGGAACTGGTTAATGTTTGCCACCTGGGACATCGTAAGGACCGGCCAGTCCTGTTCCCATGCCCATGTGGCCGGTGTGGAGGCACACCGCCCCTGTAGTTCTGTTCCACGCTTACAGTGGTGCCTCCTCGAGTCGCTGCTTTAGAGATATTCTCCGTGAGGTTCTCCCAACCCATGAGATGTTGTATGTGGTCCAGTAGATTGCAGATCCTGTGCACTTGATCTGGATCCGCTGCCTTACCGCGGTGCTCTACGGAATCCTTTCCTCCACGTTTAACTGATTCTTCGTTCCGGGAAGGCGTGCGTTGTGTTCTGATACTGAACGGCCGCGGGGTACGTTACCCAGCCAGAGACCGCGCCGTTCTTGAAGGGGAAGCGCTTGAAAGCCGTAAAGATCCGAGATCTACTGATGAGGCCCGAATTGTGACTTCTAGACGACTTGCTCAGAGCATCTCCAAAACAGCCGGTCATTTGGGGTGTCCCCAGTGTGTAGGGGTTAGTACCTACCAAATGTGGGCCAAGGAATGGCAATTGGTGAACCATGGGTGCTGAAGGATGGCGCGAAGACCAGTCTGTCTGGTCCGAGTCCACAGAAGGGCTGCTGTAGCACAGATTGCTGATGGATGGGAGTCCGACCGCTAGGACGCCCACTGATCGCCAGAATGGAGACCCCCGTGTCCCCAAAGAGACTAACAGAATGAGTGCAGCGCATGCATGCTCGACCTCCACTCCATTTATTTCAATGGGAGCGCTGACATTGGCAGAGTTCAGGCGCTCAGCAATCTCTGGCGCTGTCATTGACCTGAATGGAGCGGTGGCCGAGCACGCTTGCGCTGCATTAATTTTGTCAGTTTCTCGGGGGACATGGGAACCGCGTATTGTGGTGATCAGTCAAACCCCCACCGATGAGCTTGTTACCCCTCGGTCCTGTCAATGGAAGACCCTCTTAATGCTGGCTATGTTATGGGAAGGTGTCAACCCAAAGTGTATTACAGCTTGCTGTGTTTAAGGCCAAGTGCAGCCCGGTCCGGGTGCCCGTGACTTCTGTTGGACTGTCACAATACCCGCAATGGGCCCATGAGCATCGCAACTGAATAATGTAAGCAAATGGCTGGCTCCGAACAATGTACAAGTCATTAACCCTGGGAAGAGATGGCACCAGGTTGTACTGTGGGAAGTCCAGCCAATGGAGGCAATGTCCTGTTGGGACCCCCGGGGTCTGACGCTATGTTGACGTGTAGCATCTGCCTAAACGTCGTTGCAGACCAAATGCTCCCCTTCATGCCACCGATATTCCCTAATGGCCGTGGCCTCTGTCGGCAGGATGAGCACCACAAACTGGGGGACAACTAAGAGTTCATGGTGGACTCGGACCCCCATTCTACAGCTCTTGGTCTGTTGAGCAGCTGAGGGATGTGCTGGAAGATCAATGTCCATGAAGGACCAACCTCGTAACTTCAAGGATCTGCTGCTATCTTCCTTGTACCAGACCAGGCCCACCGGACACCTTCAGGGGTCTTGGAGTCCATGTCTCAGTTTTGGTGGCCCCTACACAATGTCAGGTGGTCTTCATGCTACAGTTGATGTCCCGCTTTCTACATGAAAAGTAATATCGGTCCTCGTAATACTGATTTGTCGTCTTTTTTTTTTTTTTTGAAGTAGAATGTGTTGACTTGGTGAAGACCTGTGACCGGGATACATGTCCTCCTCCTCTTCCCATGTCAGTGAATGGTGTATTGCAAGTATAAATGAAAGTTTAGTGGTGGTCTACTAAGCAAGTACCTCTTAGCATGGGCTTTGGTCTTTCTCTCCGGCTCCTGTATACCATGCCCACTATAGCTACAACTGTCGCCCCTTTGACCGGCCGACTACCCTGATAACCGCCGCTGTAACCGCCCGGGGTGGTGGTGGTGGTGGTGGGGGGGGCTAGTGGTTCCAGACTGTGGAGCAGAAAACCCAGTCCTGGTAGTTGTGGGTGGCGGTCCCTGGTGAGGAGCTCGGCCGGCGGCTGAGTGATGACACCCGAGACGGTTGATGGTCTCGTAGACAACATGACGCCCCCTGTTGCTGTAGAGATGGAATCCCAAGACCTTCCATATTGGTACAATCACAATGGCATGCTTTTTCAATAATATCTATTAGAGTTAAGAACTGTTTGTGCCTCGGGCGTCCTGGAAGCGGGCGCCGCCCTGTCGGCCATAGTGATAAGTAGACTGACATAAACACTCTGTACTTTTGTCATCTTCTGGCTAAAAGTGAAATGCTCTTATTTCTTCTGCACACCTAGAAGAAAGCGGGCATGTACGTGGTGCTGGACGGTGGCTTCAGTGACCGTCTCCTCTACCAGGTTGGTTGAACAAAGTTTTAAATGGACGTCGGAGCAACTGCAATAAGAATCCGACTCGCCAGCGGGGGGGGAGGGGGCAGTGAAATTGGGCTACTGTGATTAATTGTATTGTGTTTGGAGCCCGTGGACCGCTGTGGCCCCCAACCAAGGAGGAGGAGATGGAAGTCCCTGCGGTAGTTCCTGACCCAGAGTGCATCCATACTGGCCATTTTCCCGTACGCTTTTTGTTTTGCGGGAGGCCCATTGTCTAATGGGGAGCGTTTGCATACAATTTTTTCTCTTGCAGCGCTGCGAGACAAAAACTGCAGCTTGTCCCATTTTGGGGTGATCTCACCCATTCTTCCCCGTGGGAGCTTAAAGAAACAATGCATCACGTTTGCATGTACACAAGCGTTAGGAGACTTCTTCCTCCCCCTCCCCCTCCCCCATAGGGAATAATGGGTGATTTTATTTATTTATTTTTTCCCTTTTTCAGATGTGAGAAAATTAGCAAAATCCGTCACTTTCGCCTAAAAATCACGTTTATGCCAGTGAAATATTGGTCCAGGTTTCTTGCTCTGATATCGCACTTGCATGAAGATCGCCCGTGTCCATGCACCCCTACTGTGGGTTCTGGCGTGCATGTAATACGTACCGCCTGTCTGAGGATTGTGCCCCCTTTACAGCAGTGGTGGTCCCTACTGGCGGTGGTTTCTGTCTGCAGGATGAAGCATCCCGCAACGCTGCAGAAGTAGTTTGAGGAATAGATCAGGTCAAGGTGTGGACTTCAGATCCCCCCCCCCCAATCACAATCTGAGCGTGTGCGGGGGAAGAGTCTGGTCCGTGGAGGCCCCACCTGAAAGCTTGCAGAACTTAAAGGGTCTCATGTCTCGGTCCCGGATACTGTAGGACATCTTGAGGGGGGTCTTGTGGGGGCCGAACCTCAGTGGGTCAGAGGTGTTCTGCTGGTACAAGGGGGACCTACACCATATTGGGCAGGGAGGTTTTCTTCTCATGGGCTGTCTGGTGTGTATGTTAGTGTTTTAAGTTGCTTGTTTCTTTTAAGATCTGTGCTTGCTGTCAGTGAATGGAATCCTTGTTAGAGATCATTGGTATCTGTCAGCAAGCAGAGCTGTTACCTGGCAGTCGCTGCTCTTGCGGTATGTTTACACCCTGGAATCCAGCAGAAATCTGCAACTAAGCGGCGTATTTTTTGCTGCATATTGTGCCATGGATTCACCGAGAATTCTCCCCGTTAATGGGCAAAGTCTCAGTGCCATACCGGTGCCGATTGTGCCAGCTGACGGGGATGGATCTGGGAATCGGTGGTGACGTGTGCCTTCGCCGTGGCTCTGTCACGGTTGTAGAACCCTCAGGTCGGACTCCACTGTGTGAACATCCCCGTAGTTTGCTGTCTGTAAGCGGCGAGTATCCAGAACCTGTTGTAATGTGCTTCCTCTTCCTCCAGACGCACTTACAAGCATCGGTGGCGGCCGGGGCATCATCGGGCCCTCCTCAGAGCCTCAAACTCACTTACCCGGAGACGTTGGATCGCATTAAGGAAGAGTTTCAGTTCCTACAGAGTCAGTATCACAGGTGAGGTACAGCAGGAAAGCTTCTACCTGTGCTCAATGCTGACCGTAGTTCTAGGTAACTGTCTTCTAAACTCCCACAATGCACTGCTTCTCAGTATCCGGATATTGGGAGACTTCTTATATCACAAGGAGATTGAACATGACATTTTCAGGAGTTTAATCCTTTGCAATCCAATTTTGGATTAACGGTTTCCTAGGGGCCTTTCTCTTTCTGCCATTATACAATGGCGCCACCTGCTGGCTAGAGCCAGTACTGCGGTATGGGACATGCTGGGGAGGCCCCCGACAACAGAGCGGCCAGTAATATACAGTAAGAATACCCTGCCGGACGTCTTCCGACATCGGAGCTATACAGCCTTCAATCAGAATGTCTTCAGACGTCAGACAGTGGATTGGAAAGGGTTAAGATGTACAACATTAGCCACACAGTGCTGTGCATTGTCACTGGCGAGTGTCCCCAACGCTCCCGGATGGCCGGCACTGTCCTCTAAGAACCATTATTGGGCAGGTGCAGCTGGTGGAGTTGTCCATGTTATGTCTTCTACACATGGACTCCCCGCTATCCTCCGGGGATCAGTATAGAAGGAGGAGGGGGGGGGGGGGGGGGGTTACAAGTGCTTGAACTCCAAAAACAAACTTTTTTCACTTTCAATGCCTTCTGATGACCAAGTTCTGAATACGTTTTACTGACTGCTTTGCTCTTCCCTCGTTGTCTGAAGTTTAAAGATGGAGTGTGAGAAGTTGGCGACAGAGAAGACGGAGATCCAGAGGCACTACGTCATGGTGAGTTCAGACGTGGGTGCAAGTGTGACTGATATGGGGCATTCATCAGGCTGGTGGTTGGCCAGAGGCCTATATTACTGGTTCCATGGCCATAAAACCAGCCGACACTGTGGACTATGCAGAACTGGGATGAGTAGAATATGGAATGCTTGTCAGTACTGGGATACACCAGGGTTGGAGTGGAAGCTGACCGGTGTAGCAGCCGGCGCTCATAGTTGTAACCACAGCTCTCATCAAAAACAATGGGGACCCCAGCCTGCAGTTACAAGCACGGCTCCCATTGATTTCAGTGAGAGCTGCGCCTGCAATTACCAGTGTCGGCTGCTTCCCGTTCCGAGCAGCTGCTTCCTCTCCGGCCCCGGTGTGGCCGGCACGGACAGTCGGCGCCGCCTGGAAACCCCCCTTTGCTTCAGTGTTTTCTCCTCCCCACCCTTCTCCAAAAACCACAATTTTCTAGAAATGCCTGAGCTGCTGATTATGGTAGAACAGATGAGGCCAAGCGGCACGTCTTCTCACAGTCGTATCACTCGCAGCTCCCTGGCTCTTCTGTCATGTAGATGCTTGCTGTCACTTCATCTGCTTCCAAGGGTGCAAGCGGAAACAAAGGGCTGCGTAGACTTTCTGGTGTCGTCGTGGAACGATTCCCTCTTGAGTCCGTTAAATGGAGCCTGCTAATCTTTTCTCAATATGATGACTTTGTAAGCAAAGTTGTGCCACTAAACGGCTTCCCTAAGCGTTGGCAACTGCTAGCCATATAAGCCCCCTTCTCTGAACCTGCTGTCGGCTGTTGTAGAAGGCCAAAGGGATTGCCACATGGCTTCCTTCCCTGCATTTCTGGCAGCGGTGAGCCTGGAGGTGTCCGGTCTCTTAGGATGCGGGCCAGGCCTCGCTGCTTCTTGCTAGCTCCGTCGTCTTAGATGGAATGCCTTGGTGATGAGTGTTGAAATGTTGCATGTGTTTCTTGCGCTCATTTGCTGCTCTCTTGGAAGGAACGCTCCTTGGTGGGCAGCACTTGGACTATGCCGGCGCTGATACTAATCCTTGTCCTTTCCCGCAGTATTATGAGATGTCCTACGGCCTGAATATTGAAATGCACAAACAGGTAAATCCCAAATCGACCTGCAATGAATGACCTCAGTGGTTTTCTGCTGTCCCTGTTTTGACTTTGATTTGCGCCGGCTTCAATACTTCGTTGGCATTGGGTCGGGTCCGCAGTTGAGCCCGGTAGGTTTAGGCACGACTCGGACAACACATGGCCGGAGGGTGTAGATGCACATCCGCGTGTCCTACTTCTCATCCATGATGCGGACAGTGATAGGATGCGATGAGTTATTTCACCATCGGTCTGCGTGAATATAGTCCATCTGCTAGAACGGGGCCGTGAATTAACACGGACAGCACACGGATCCGAACACGCCAGTGTGCCGGAGGCCTTACAGATGTTTCCCTTGCGTGAAGCACATCTGTTTGTGTTCCTTCGGTCGTCTCCCTCCTTCGCTCGCTCATTCCTCATGCAGCGAGAGTTAAGGTAGCAGTAAATTGCACATTAATGAGCGCGGCCCTCCTCTCTCTGCAAGCAAGTAGAATCCATCACAGCCCCTCGAGGCGGCTTCTTCCCTGCCGTACTCAGTCCTGGCAGCAGGGCCATTAAGACGGGGAAAGACGTTTGTGTCTTGCGGTGTCCTCTCCTGTGTCCTTCACATTACACGTCCCCCTCTCAGCAAGGTGTCCCCCACCCCTCCTCTTCCTCTTTAGACCAGGCTTTGTGATTAGAGATGAATATCCTCTGGATGGGCGCAGCTTTATCTATTATCTGTAATGGGGGAACTTTTCTTGCAAACCACTAATATCCCTGAATCACTTGCTTTCTTACCAACATGAAGGCCTTGTGAAGACGTCTTGGGTGCGGATGTATCCTTCATGGTCTACCAGATGTTACTATATAGCCTAGACCGCTGGATCATGGCTGACGTCTTCCAGTAACTTCATTACCGCTTTAGATTTGCCCTCTCTAACTTTATGTTCCTGTTGGTAACGGCTGATACAATGTATCTGATCCTCTGGTTTGCGGTGAAGTTGTCTTCAGCGTTTCGGATTATTACCTTGTTTGTCTTTTTGTATCTTCTTCCTTTTCACTCTGATTTGATGCATTTGTTGGTTTCCTTGCATACTAGTTGTGGAATTGCACAATGTTAGTGAAGAGGGGCAAAGTGGAAAAACGTTAACGAGAAGGAAATCTGTATGGCAGGCGGATCTGCCGCTCGTGTCCCGTTTTTAGAATGTGATTTTGATGTGAAGTACTCACCTTGGGCCCGCTGCGTGCCGCCGTGTCTGTAAGACGCAGAGAATGCAGCGCATTTATCTCGGTGGACGTGTTCACATTTCTGTATTTTGCGCACACATTTCAGTTGTGCAAAAAAAAAACTCACTTTCTGTGTATCTGCACACCAAAAATCCCATTGAAGTCAAAAAGGGGCGCGCAGTGGGCACGGAGATGCATGATGCCCTGTAGGCGCCCAGCTGGCACTCATGAGCTGTTTCAATCAAAGTGTCTTTTTTCGCACGTAAAACGCGTTGCACAAAGTACAGCATGCCAATGTGTCAGCAAAAAAGCATCGCTCCGCAAAATAGCAGCACTGAGACGCGTGCAAATATGCATCCGCCGGTGTGCGGCGGCCTCGGGCTTTCTACACCAGCGCTAAAATACTTGTGCTAACGGATGCGGTTTCTCTTCCAGACTGAAATTGCCAAACGTCTGAATGTCATCTGCGCCCAGTTGGTGCCGTTCCTGTCCCAAGAGGTGAGCTCTTAGATCTCATTAGTTTCTCTTTTTCCTGTCCTTATTTTGGGCTGACCCCATTTCCTCCCCCCTCCCCCCCCATACTCCAGCATCAGCAGCAGGTGGTCCAGGCGGTGGAACGCGCTAAGCAAGTGACGATGGCGGAGCTGAACGCAGCCATTGGGGTATGTCTTCTCTTCCCTCCTTGTCTCAGCCGCCTCGTTCCTTCAGTCACTCCTTCGGACCTCCGCTTGGGGGGGTTTCGAGATTCTATAATTTAACACTTTAATGTTTACTTTGTACGTCCAAAACTAAAATTTTGTTTTTTCTTCCATATAATGTTATCGCCACTCATTACTTGCAAACCGCTGATGTGAATAACAGCACCAGCTACAAGCGCAGCACCTCTCACACCATGCACCTCCTATTCCACTAACTCCTCACCCGTCTAGTTTGCAGTCCTCTAACCTGGCTGCGGCCGCCAGCGCCTCCAGCCTGCTGGCCCTTTCTGGTGTCCTCGGCCTCCAGTCGCAGCTGGCAGCAAAAGAAGGACTGGCTGACTCGGAGCATAGAGGTAATTCTCCCGTCGCTCGCTCCGTGCCTGCACGCCCCTGCTCTGGTCGGCCAGACTACGCAGTTTAGTAACTTGGGCTTTTCTAACTTTGGAGGATTCCGATCTGCCTGTTTGGGGGTAAACATGATAAAATGGGACAGAACGTTTCTCTTCTTGTGCGACGGAGCGCCTCATTGCCTCATTGTCTGAGTGTCTAGTTTAGACGGGGCGATCTGGACTTGCTGGTGATTGGTTTGGGCGTGCAATGCATTGAAGAGAACGCCTCTGTAGTAAAGGGGGGGGGGGTTATTTTACCTGCACTTGTTCTTCTCTGCTGCCCTCTGATCTGCCAGTTCTGGACTTTTTTTTTTGGCTGTCCAGAGAGTTTTTACCTACCTAATGCGCAATGTGCTGACCAATCAGAGCAGGTATAGTGGATTGGTCTGTAACTCGACCAGTGCGCTGCAGGGGATAGGCAGTCTGGAGATTGTGTTGGCCATCTTGGATGGTTGCGGTAGAACTGCTGGTCCTATAACCTTCCAGCCCGGGGACAGAATTTTGTCTATAAAATGAAGGGTTGCTTGAAGATTTCCAGGCGAAGACTCCTTTTACCTCGGTGCTGTTGATGCGTATGGGGCGCTCGAGCGCCGTGGAGACGCAGAATTACTATCCTCCGCCAAGAAAACAAAATGAAGGAGAAACTTGCAAAGGGAAATTGCAGTTTTTGTTCCCCTTCTGATGGAGACGGGTATTTAGTGCAGAAGAGAAGGAGATGGGGGGGGGGGGGGGGATCTAGATCTGGAAGGAAGAGTGAGATTTCTCAGTGGGAAAGAAAGATGATAAATTAATAATCTTGACTAAAATTAACCAGATCTTCCCCTTTTTCTCTTCTCATGCGTTTCCATGGAGACAGACAGAGACCCAGGGCCTGTAAGTATACGGCGGATCTGTGTGGGCTTTCTGTGTGTGAGGGGATGTGGGGAATATTGTCTTCCTAAGATCTCCGTTCTAACCCTCCGAACATGGTCCTGCATTTTATGCCTCGGATTAAGCTGTAACGGCTCGAGACGGGAGGTTTGGGTGAAAGAAATGCCAATTCAGAATAAAGTGCGCAGATTAGCCGCCTCGCGTCGTCCTCTTCAGATCTGGCGCTCGGTGAACGTCATCCAATTGCTTGTGTTGGTCAGCTTTCTGCCGGTCTACTGGTCAACATTCAAGAGCGTCCGTCGCCAGAACGCTGTTCGTGTGTTCAGACCAGTCCTGTGGGTGATAAAATACCACGTTTCGCTGTTCTCTGCCATCACTGGGTAAATGGCACGATGAGTTGGGGATTTGGCCCTTGTCGGCCCTCTTGGCCGGTGGCTAAAGATGAGATTCACAGTGACTGTTAGTGGAGAATGTGCGGTCCACAAGCTCCCCACCACATACAGGAGCCTGAGGCATCATTTAAAGAGACATGGTCACCTACTTTGAGCGCATAAGCTTAGTTTATGGGGATAAAAGTAGAGTCGCGGAGACCCGGGATCTAAAGGGCCTTCTAGACGTACTTAGAATGACCAAAACTGCGTGACGATCGTTACGTCTAAACGCCCGCCGCCACGCACTCTTCATTCGGCGCTCAGTTTCAGCCAGAATAAAAATCATTGGCGGTCCGTTGACTTCTCGTGACGTTCTGACGCTCCCCGCTCGCTGTATACGTAGTATGTGAGGCTGTGAACTATGATCTGCGGGTTTAACCCCTTGAGTGGCACGCCTGGAAATTTTCCGGCACGAGCTCCACTGCTCATAGTGACATAGCCCAGAAGATTTCCGGGCTATGTATCACTATGGGAGCTGCAGAGCACAATGCCACAAGCTGTGACAGTGTGCTCTGCCTGCACAGACCTACAGAGAACAAAGCAAGGGCTTTGAAAAACCAGCAGAAGATATTGCCGACATGTCGGCAATGTCCTGCTTTGTTTACAAGTTGCCATAGAGACCATCGGCTTGTCAGAAGCAAGCCGATGGTCTCTGTGACAGGGAGAGCTGGTTGTTAGCTGTCAGAGGACAGCTAGGTACCAGCTCTTACAGCAGAGATCAGAGAAAACCTCCGATCTCTGCTGTGTTAACCCTTTACATGCTGCAGTCTATGTGACTGCAGCATGTAAAGGGCTGTCACCATCGGACCCCCAGAATGTGATCAGGGGTCCTGATGGGTCCCTGTGGAAGTCCCCTAAAGGGAGAAAAAATCAAAAATACAATCACACATGTGGTATCCATGCGTCGTAATGACCCAGAGAAGGAAGTTAATACATTATTTAACCCCTTAATGACATGACCCCTTTTTTTCTTTTTTCCCCATTTCTTTTTTTCCTCCCCCCTGTTTAAAAAAATCACAACTTGTCCCGCAAAAAACAAGCCCTCACATGGCCATGTCAATGGAAAAATGAAAAAGTTATGGCTCTTGAGACGCAACTGCAAAACTAGTTGAAATTCAATGATTAGACCATTTTAAAAAACCTGCCCTGGTGGGCACGACAGGGTGGTAGGAAACCCGCCACTCAAGGGGTTAAACGTTCTGCGTGAACGAGTTAGTGGTGATCAATGACAAAATAAAAAGGAAAAACAATGCTTGCGCTCACGGGAACACAGAAACGGTGACCACATTGATTAAATATATAATCCATTTATTTTAATCCCCAATATACTGAGCTCCGCGTTTCTGCGACTTTTCTGTCGCCTTTTTCCAGCTCGAGTGACACAAGTTAATACAGACTATTTATACATGATTGTAAAAGGAATGGCTCACCAGTCCATGTGCAACAGACGGTGCAGGCCGTTCTCTGAATGAATTGGGCGGAGATTCCGCTACCTGGGAGGGTCAGGTTGCCGTGGTTACCTCACTCTTTGACTCGCTACATGTGTGTCAATTTTTTTTCTTCAATGAAACTTTATCTTTACTTGTCAACAGTTTGGACAGTAATTGCCTTTCACGATCGATTTGCTAGCGGGATATATCACCCGACATAGCAGTCATCATATCATATAGTTTATATATCACCACGATCGAGTTAGAATACATTATATAGATAAGAAATGTATAATATTACATAGGATTCTAATAAATAATTAATCTAATAATCAAGTCAATAAAAAAAAAATTTTAAGAAAACTTTTTAAAAAAATGATGTACATGATGTTCGACAATTCATGCAAACTTTATAATAAAATATCATAATTTAATAATCAATGCCAAAATAATCCAGTTATATCTTTTCCAGCATTTCGTTTAGCCCTGCAGGGACGAGCGTATTCAGCCTATAGATCCAGAACATTTCCTTCCTTCTCAGGGATGAGATGGATCTGGAATCTATGCTTCCCAATGGTGTCACTATCATTTTAGACGCGTTTCCGTTATGGATATCAAAAAATGTCTGGATAAACGAGGATTCCTAAAGTTATTTTGGATGTTCTGGCGGGGGTTCCCGATCCTACTCTTTAGTTTATTTATTGTTCTTCCCCCGTATCTTAGTTTACACGGACATTCGATGAGATAAATAACTTTTGAAGTTAGTTTAATTTTTGGGGGATTTTAAAACTATAAGGACAGGTATATCAGTCCCTGTTTCTGTGTTCCCGTGAGCGCAAGCATTGTTTTTCCTTTTTATTTTGTCATTGATTGTATAACGAGCCCCCATAATTTTGGGTGGGTACTCGTATATTTGCTGGGCGGCTCTCCACGGATAAGGGACTCAGCTCTATATTTCTACACGCGATCCAGGATTATGGTGCCGGTGAGACCTGGGCATTAGTCGAGCCTCACCTGAGCACCCGCTGAGTGTTTCTTTTCATTTCACCACAACTGATTGCTGCTAATTTTTATTCTTGGCGCTCACTTAATTCTCGAGTTAGTGGTGATGTCACTCGCTTGTGTAGAAGGGACCTCAGTTTTATACTTGCCTTCCCATTGTTAGCGCTCAAACCCATCACTAAATATATTGGGGTGCACTAAGTAGTCCGACCGTTCAGTACAGCATGAGGACTACTTGGTGCCCCCGTGCATTCAGCGGCAGGCTTCTAGGGGGGAAGGGAAGTCTTCAGACTCGGCTACTACTGTAAGCTCGGCTTTAAGGTACAATGTAGCTGCCGGCCTCCACCTGCATATTCTAGAGTCTACTGTAATGTGCTAGCTGCTCTTTGGGAAGACGCCTACAACTGCCACCAGTCATGGGATTGCTTAGAAAACTTTGTTAAACTTTTTGGGAAGATGGCTTCTCCTGCACTTTCCTGCTTTTAATTCATTTCTACCTTTTTGGCTCCTAACAGAGCTGCCTTACTCTTCCAAACGGGGAGCGAGTGCGAACGTTATCAGATTACCTGAACAGCAACAAAAAACGCAAGACGGAAGAAAAAGACTTTGGAACGGATTATGTGAGTCTTGATTGGATGTCCAGTAATAGTGTTTCAGCGCCTCCCCGGGATGTCGGTGCGGATGGTAGAGTGCATGGGACGTCATGAGAGGAGCGAAGTCAGAGGCTTTACTAATGGCCAATCGCACAAGTTCAGGGAAACTTATGTTATGCCCCCCCTGTTTTGCAGGGCAGTGACGCTGACCGCAGTGAAGACAATCTCGTGGTGGATGAAGTAAGTTGTGGGTGTTTTTTTTTTCTTTTGAGGCATTCCTGCAGAATCAAAGCAAAAAGGTTTTTAAAAGTTGCAATAAGTATGATTTGTCTCTGCAGGATCCGGCTTCACCTCACAGCGTCCACTCCTACTCATCGCGGGAAAACGGTGTGGATAAAGGTAACCTGCAGAGAAAGGACCCTCCACCAGCAAGTCCAAACTCCATGACTTCATCCAGCAGCATCTCCCCTTCCCGGAGCAAAGATCTCCCCACGGTATGTGCACTCCGACTTGTGTTGTACCAGGCGGTGGCACCTACTGTTGTGGCAGTCGTTGGACGCCATCATTATTCGTGCTCTGTAGATCATGTTGGGTTTCTTTCCTAGCAAGTAGAAAAGGCTGGGACCCCAGGCCTGAAGTCGAGCACCCCAAATTCTCAAAGTGATATGAGCACGCCAGGCCCAAGTGGGGCGAACGCATCTCAGTTCCGACCCCTCTCCAGTAAACCTGCTATTGACCCCTTAGGTGAGTGGAAGGTGTTGGTGGGAGGATGAGGGGCATCTCTGTAGTTCTGTATCTGCTATCTATCTGCCATTATTTCACAGCCCTGGGACTGCGGCCCCCGCTGGGAACACAGGGGGCCTATCCAGCGGCGTTTAGTATCGGTCATCCTTCTGTGAATGCTGACGGAGCCGGGGCCTATGCCGGTCTTCACCTCATGTCGCCACAGATCAACGGGGCAGCTGCTGCTGGATCCTATGGAAGAGCCTCTTTAGTAAGCCACTAGTCTGTTATCCTTTTGTGTTGGATTTGGGTTTGCCGTTGGTCACGTATTGGCCGTGCGTTGTCGTGGCGGCTGCTTCTTCCTTGCTCGTGGGGTATTGGCTTTGTGTAATATTGTTTTGTTACTCTTGTAGGTCGGTTATGACCCTCATGCTCACATGCGAGGTTTGGGGGCTGCCATCCCAGGAGCAGCATCTGGAAAACCGTGAGTGCCTGGCTGCTTTTTAACACTTTTTGTTCCCCCTTTTAATACTTTTTAAGTCAATGTAAACCTCATGCAGGGTTGTATTGTGACTAGACAGTCGTTCGATCATTAGTCCGTTTGTTCGTTAGCTACTTAGGAGTTATTGGATTACTTAGGATACACAACTACAGAAATGACACGACCTCCATGATGTTTGTAGCTTCACCATGGAGCGATCCTTGTGTTCTAGATGCTTCTAGACCGTGTGGCACGGTGATGACTGGGTATTAATCGATGGCGGTTTATACAGATCAGATTGTACAGTGAATTGGCGCTACTCTAGAATTACCTAGATGTTGGGCCCCAGGTAACAGTCGTGGATGGAAACGTGAGCTTACCTGCACCACAGGAAGCCACAAGATCACTGAACTAAGTGACCCACAAGCCGGACACATCCGGCCCTGGATAAACAAAGATGGCTGCATCAGTTCTCTGACTGTGATGCGTACTTTGCATTATTACGTTACATTCACGCAGGTAAGAACGCCCAATAACGCGCTCGCGTGAATCCGGGTTTAGCGTAGGACCCTGCATGCTGCTTTGTAGCATCTTAGACCACCTCTGCATACTAATGCCGTGAGCAGCGGTAGTCGGAGGAGTGCTGTGGCCACCTCTGTTTGTCCAGGGCCAATGGGGCGCTCTACAGTAGACTTCTAACAGGATTTGGCCTATTTGCTGACTTTCCTACAATAAGTTTTTTACGTAATTGTTTCTTTGTGTCTTAAAGGAATATCTCCTCATTTACTTGGACAGGATTTGTAAAGAGATTTTGTTGACCTCGAATCTTTCAAGAATCTTAATCCCTATAGGCCAACATCTCCAGATGTGAAGCATGAGTGGTGTGCGCCCCCTACCTTGTGTGGACGCTACTTGTCAGCGTCAAACAGCCTTATGTGTCCTCGATCCTGTGATCTACTTGTATGGAAGGGATCTTGCCACATTTTACTATTGATGAGCTAACCTCAAGATAGATCAATGAATAGAGGATTCTCGCCAATCGGCTGATTGTCCCGCTCGCTTTCGGCCAGAAGTGTAATAGCTAACTTCGTTCTTACTGAAGTCAATAGGAGCGAAGCCATTACACTTCTGGCCCTGCCCGTTGATGCAGAATATCCGGGCCTGCTGCGCTGTCATTGAAACAGGGCTACACAAGGCAGCATGAGAAGTGTGGGAGGGGAGGTGCTGGCCAATACAGTCCCATCAGAATGGCTGACTTGGGACCCATCCCACCTGCAAGTGGATTTTAAACAGAGCAGCAGAAAACTGAATTGATGGCACTCAAACCGGGTGCAAAGCAGCGCACCAGGAAGACCGGGGCTGCTGCTAAAAAGTTTTTGAAAACTCTGCTACAATGTAAGTGTTTTCTCTTGCAGGGCTTACTCCTTCCACGTCAGCGCAGACGGGCAGATGCAGCCTGTTCCCTTTCCTCCAGATGCGCTGATAGGCTCTGGAATTCCCCGTCACGCTCGCCAACTCCATACATTAAACCACGGAGAAGTGGTCTGTGCTGTGACTATAAGCAACTCCACACGTCACGTCTACACTGGAGGCAAAGGTTGTGTGAAAGTGTGGGATGTTGGGCAACCGGGCACTAAGACTCCTGTGGCGCAGCTCGACTGCTTGGTGAGCGCCGCTCCATCCTGGGGGCCGTTGTGTAAATGTTCTGTCTATTTACGTCAAATACAAACCCCTTCAGCGGCCGGCCGCTTCGCGCTGATTCTGCACCGAGCTGCATTCACGTGTAAGGCGCCGGGCTGCAGGGCTTTGTGAATTCTATTTACGAATATAAACTGTCCGTATTTACCTGAAGATGCTACAAGTGTTTTCAGGTATATATGATTTTAAAACTACAAGTTTTCCCACACAAAAAAAAAACAGGCCTGATCCGGCTTTGTGGTCCGGGAAGTAAAAATGCTGCGGTCGTGGAACGTGGCGCCAAACAAAGTACTTTGGAAATAGAAAGTATTTTATATTGCAGAAAAGTGATAAAACCTCTAAATCGGGTGTCGTGAACTGCGAATGCCATAAAAAATGCAAATGGTAAGATAAAACAATGCCTGCACAGCGCCACCTATTGGGGGGGCAGCCGTCCTGCAAGACCATGTCGGGCCTTGAGCAAGACTTTATGAGCCAGAGTAGTCTTCAGAAGGAAAAGGCCACCATGTGCAGACAGCTGTTTGGGGATGATCGCCCCCCTGCGCGCAGCAGGTTTAACCCTATCAGCCTGCTCACACCTAGTCGCTCTCCCTAAGGGCTCCTTCACACAGGCGGAATTGGGGCAAAATCGTGTCAGCCATGCTTTTTCCTGAGAATGATATCCCATCGCGTGCATACCCATCCCAACTCACACCATTAAAATAGCCAAAGAATGGTGAAATGTAGCGCTTTCCATTCCTCCAGCAAAAAAAAATAACATTTTCGTTCTATTTTATATGTACCCGAACTCTGTCCCTATAAAGACTTCCTGCAGCTACAAGGGTGAGAAGATAAGTTATGACCACTAGAACACAAAAGGGGAAACTATTTACTAGATCTGAAGGCCAAAGTTTGTCCCTAATGGGTTAAAAATGCTCTAAAGGCAGCGGCGTTCTGCGTCAAATATACTTCCATGAGGGACAAATTCAGAATGTACAATAAGTGACCTTTTTGGGGGGGTTCTTCCAATGTTAACCTCCCCCCCGGGGTTAAGTCGGGGCCGTTGTGTGGTTTCATGTAACTTTCTGCCCCCCTCTGCACGTCATGAAGTCGTTCCTCCGGTGACGGAATATATTTTGCTTTTCTCCTGCACAGAATCGTGATAACTATATTCGCTCCTGTAAACTCCTTCCAGACGGACGCAGCCTTATTGTTGGGGGTGAGGCGAGCACTCTGTCTATATGGGACTTGGCGTCACCCACTCCAAGGATAAAAGCGGAGCTCACCTCCTCGGCGCCCGCCTGCTACGCTCTTGCCATTAGCCCGGATGCCAAAGTCTGTTTCTCCTGCTGCTCTGATGGCAACATTGTAGTGTGGGACCTGCAGAACCAGACGCTCGTCAGGTGAGCCGCGCCGCCGGCAGGTGAACATACAGATAAACCTTCATTGGGTATTGGGTCTAACTAATGTCCCAGTGGATCAGCTACCAGAAAGGCTTCCAAAAGAACTGCTAAAAGTCAGTTAGCTACTAGAAATGTTCTTTTCTTCTATTGACTACTTCACCCCTTTATGTAGGAGGGGAAAACCTTTTATAATTTAGTTGAAAGACCCCGCCGCTCCTTACATGCTTTCATCTGAGCGACTTGGTTTTCCTCTTCCAGGCAGTTCCAAGGACACACAGATGGTGCCAGCTGTATAGATATTTCTCACGATGGTACCAAACTATGGACTGGTGGTCTGGACAATACAGTCCGCTGCTGGGACCTGCGAGAAGGCAGACAGCTCCAGCAACATGACTTCAACTCCCAGGTAGGGTGCGGCGCCAGCAGCAGCGGGCATCGGGAACCTGTTGGATGTGGAGGGTTTTATCTTCAATGCAACCTTGACTTTGCCTCCCCCCCTTCCCTCTAGATCTTTTCCTTAGGTTACTGCCCTACAGGCGAGTGGCTTGCTGTCGGCATGGAGAGCAGCAATGTTGAAGTATTACATGTTTCCAAACCTGATAAGTACCAGCTGCATCTTCACGAGTCCTGCGTCCTGTCCCTACAGTTTGCTTCCTGTGGTGGGTACCATTGGGGGGCTTCTTATAAGACCACATGCCCAGTTTTTCAGCTCTCCCAGGAACTAAGCTGCCTCTGCCAGAAGTGGTTTCTCTCCTCTCTGTTGACACCAAACATTGTGTGGGTGTGGAGCGTACATGTTTACGGGGAGGTCAGGGGTCGATGTGTGGCCTTGTGTAGGGCAGCTCGGGTTCCTGGGATGCTGATTGTAGCTTGCATATGGATGGTGAATACATACGTATATACTGACATAATGGACTATAAAACCCCAAACCGTCACGGGTCTTTTTGGGAAGTCAGCCATATTGAATGCTGCTCTATAGGACAATGTGGAGCGATGAGTCAGACCTCCCACCCGGGGAACCGGCCGCCACCTTGGTTCCTGCATTCGGTACACGTTAATGAGGGCTGTACAGAAATGCCCACACAGATTATAAGAGCCCAGGATGCAGTGCGACCGCTCGCCACGGAAGAAGCCCCTCTTCTGCTCGCACCTCGCTAAATCTGGCTGACGAGAACTTAGAAATACTCTTCTTAGTAAATTTAGCATAATTTGTAAGCGTCTTACAGATGTGACGTAACATTGGTGCTTGTCTCTTTCAGGTAAATGGTTTGTAAGTACTGGCAAGGACAACTTGTTAAATGCCTGGCGGACGCCATATGGAGCTAGCATCTTCCAGGTGACTGATTTGTAATGACTAGTAATTATTAGGCAATTATACAGTACCAGTGTTTCTGGAGCTCTATGTGCACGTCCCACACTGATCGCCCTCTGGTCATGTGACCATGGACTGCTCCCACACAGGTGACTGATCACATGACGGGTCCCGTAAGTACACGGCTGCTGTAGGGGTTAGTATCCGTCCCCTACAAACCCCCCTGCGGCCTCAGTTGATACATAACGCTAACGAAGCCGGACAGCAGCCATGTGCCTACAGGACCTTTTTGGATGGCGTCAGTCATGTGATCAGGGGCAGAGCATGTCACTCACACTCTTGAAACGAAGAACATTTGACATCTATTATGTGATTAGGGGCGGAGCATGTAACTCTTACTCCACCGCTGATCTGGAGTGAGTTGCATGCTCCGCCTCTAATCACATGACTGACATCACAGATCGTTCATCTAAAGGTCATCCCGAGGGTGAATTGCGTATCCCCCTACAAACCCCTGTGACCTCAATTACTATGGAATAGGCCCTTTGAAGCCAGTCATGTGATCAGGGGCGGAGCATTTAACTCACTCACAGATGGACAAGTGGTCGTTGGTATTTGATTAAATACTCTGCTTCTGGAGGGTTTCATCTTCTGTATGAGCATCAGATGGAGTCGGTGAAGTAGATGGATGGCTCTCATCCATATACTGCGTCTTATTGGTGTAGGTGCAACACTGGGATTGTTTGTCCTATTTCTACAGCTAATCCTTATTTTAATGCTACAGTAGCCCATGCCAAATGTGATACTGTGGCATCAAAGAAAGGATTACCCGGGTCTAGAGGGATCCAGCGCCGCGTCACCTATCCGTATCAAGTGACCGTGCGGTAAGTCTTCATAAAGTGCTGTTTGTTTAGCGCTTGGCATCGGACTCGGCGACGGCTCGGAGGCACGGGTGATGCACAGAAGATTACTGGGATATGGGATGAAGAACCAATAAGAGTCCATCAGGGCAGGGAAGTCTTCAGCAATGATCTGGTCTATTAAACAAAACCCAAACCCAAGAGGTGATCCAGTTGGAACAAGTCCTGTCCATATGTCGTATGAGGGGTGGGACTCGTCTGCCGCAATGGAGGACATGATGCGTCAATGTATTACACGGTCACCTATTCATGTGAATAGAAGCCATTTAACCCTTTCCATTCCAATTTTCCTGCCGCCCGCACCCTCCCCAGCGCTTACTTAATTTGGGTGGGGAAAATGAATTGTGGAATCCTTGGAATTACTCAACGGAAACCTACAAGAATGATGTCATGATTTTAATGGCAAGTTTTTTTTTTGACAATTAACCCTTTCCCAATCCAGTGACGGCCCTTGTTCAACATTAAGATTTCCTTGCTTAGCTCTGATCTTGGACGAGGGCCAACATGTTTCTAACAGTATGCAGCTCTCTGACGTCAGACCGCTGTCTTACAAAATGTTAAAAACAAACCTGTTGACCCTCGTCCAACATTGAAGCCAAGCAGGGAAATCTCAACGTTGGACGAGGGCAGACGTTGGATTGGAAAGGGTTAATAGTACATTGCCCATGAAGGAAATAAGCGGCTGCACAAAGCTTCCAGTGGAGGTTGGTGAATGGCTGGAGGAAGCCAGACCCAGAGTGGTTAGCGGACCATCAAGCCGGCTGAGGGGGGATCGGCTCCATTGGCTTCCACTATTAGAAGGGTTATAGATCTATCATAAGGGTTATCTACTATCTCTGCCATGTGAGTGGAAGGAGGAAGATGATCACAAGTGATTTATGGGAACATCTTCTATTTACTTCTCAGTTTATTGTCCAACGACCCAATATGAAGCCTATGTAATTGGTCCTATACAGTGCGACATGCGCTACATCCCAATGGAGTGAAGGCGGTGATCCCTTCAGTTCTGGGGGATGTAGTGAAGGGTTCCTCAGTTTCTGCAGTCTCTGGTCCCCTCCTATGATGTACAGTTGGGCGCGGTCATCTAGGTGATCGTATTACATAGAATGCAGAACGCCCGTTTCGGATCGCTTAGATGGCCGCAGTTTCTGGTTCTCTTCTCTAACCGGTCTTTTCTTTGCAGTCGAAAGAGTCTTCATCTGTTCTCAGCTGTGATGTTTCCACCGATGACCAGTTCATCGTCACGGGGTCTGGTGACAAGAAAGCCACAGTCTACGAGGTTATCTACTGACGGCCTCCGTCTTCAGCCTGGGTTCCCCTTCTTCTGCACGAACCCACAAAGGGTGATCTGTCCTTCTGGGTTAGTTCTGTTTTTAGGTGTATATTTTATCAGTATCGGCCAGCGTGTATTTAATAATAAAACTGGAGAAAACAAGGAATGTGTTGTCCGTCCCATGAGCTGCTGCTTCACGCCAACTTAATGGATCGCTATCCAGAAATGTCCATGGTTTTCGCCCTTTCTGTGTGGTTTTTTTTTTTTTTTTTTTAACCCCTACAGATTATTTTTGGGTTGGGGTGTGCAATAAAGGTGAACTTCATCCAACATATTTACACATATATATTCCCCAAATTAACATAAAGGTGATCTGCAGTGATGCTTCATAAGGCTCCACTAAACCTAATTTGTACGTAATTCATCAAGTGTTCTTGGAAGACGCCTTCCTCTCGCTGCCAGAGTCGGTTATATTGTAGCGGACACGGCTTTTAATGCTTACCGCTGCAGTGGGCAGCTTGTAGCGATGCTTCTGTGTCTACAGCAGCGAGTGAAGATCCATCGGTGACTGTGAATGAGCGCACTGGTGGCCCCACAGGAGCCCCTTCAGCGTGTCCACTGGTTCACAAGGTGATCTTCGGGAGTCGCTGGAAGCATTTGCATGGCGTTGGGCTACTAGGGCCGTGCAACTTGTTCTCTCATGCAGCCTCAACACAAGAGCTTTTCTCAATTGGAGAATGTAGTTGCGCTGCATGGGAGTGCGGCTCTTATGGGTCACATGACCAGTCCTACTCAGCCGCGCAGGAATGGTTGAGCACTGGTAGAAGGCTGAATTTCATGCTCTTTTTTTTTTTTTTTTTTAAAGTGTCAATTGGATGGGGCACATGTGGCGTCACTCATAGGTGCAAATTCTCTTGAAGTTCCTTGACAGCTTCACTACAGGTTCTCCAGTTGTGGGGTCTTGATGTGATCCCTTCACAGCTGGTGTGCCATAAAGAGGTATATTCCAACAAAACATGTTCACAGTGAAATCCCTGACAAGGAGATATACAGAGTGGGCGGTATACGTGTTGATCCAGAGGAAGGCAAAAATAAACAAATGAGGCAGAAGCCAGTTTGACCCTTTTTATGGGGAAAAATTCCTTCCCGACTCCATAATAGCAGTCCGGATAATCCCTGAATCCACCTCTGATAGTACCTACCTGTCTGTAGACCCGGATCAACAACTCCCCATGTCATCTAATGTCTATATCCTGTAATGTCATAGCGCTCTAGAAAGACGTCTAGTCTCTCTTAAACTCCTCTATGGATCCTGCCATCACCACATCCTCAGGCACAGTTCCACAGTCTCACTGCTCTTACAGTAAAGAACCCCCTTCTACGTAGGTGATTGTCGCCCCTTAACCGTCTTTTTTCCAGGGTGAATGATGCTAATTTTGATGCCTCTCTGGGTATTCCAGTCCCGTCATTCCATTTATTAGTTTAGTTGCCCTTCTTTGAACCCCCTCCAGTACTGCAGCATCCTTCCTGAGCACCGGTGACCAGAACTGTACGCAGTATTCCATGTGAGGCCTGACAAGTGCCTTATATAGTGGGAGGATAATGGTCTCATCCTTCGCCCCTATACCTTTTTTAATGAACCCCAAGACTTTATTAGCTTTTGCAGCAGCTGACTGGCATTGGTTACTCCAGTTTAGTCTATAGCCCACTAGTACCCCCAGGTCTTTTTCCATATCACTTTTCCCTAGCAGTACCCCATTTAGTGTATATTGGTGACATCCGTTTCTCCTGCCCATGTGCAGAACCTTACATTTATCAACACTGAACTTAATTTGCCATTTTTCTGCCCAAGCCCCCGGCTTATCTCAGTCCTTCTGTAGCCGCTCCTTGTCCTTCGTTGTATTATCTTGTATCATTTTGTATCTGCACTAAATCTGCAGCTCTGGGCCATGTAGACGACGGTGACGGCACGCATGCAGGTGTGTAATTATCAAGTGGCCTTTATCCGGCATAAAAAGCCCAACGTTTCGGCCTCCACGGGGGTCTTTGTATAGCGGTAAGTTTCAGAAGGATCATGTGATCAGTTCCCAGATTCTCCATAACGTGTGTCTCCAGCCAACAACCTATCAGTGTGCTAATGAATTGTGCCGATGTAATGCCCACCCATCAGAGATGAACCCCTTCCTGCCCCACGGCATGTTCTCAGTGGACGTGGGTTAGCTTTTCTGCATTAAGTTGTGCCAGTCAGGATTGGCGAGCGCTCTGATCCGGGCCCGTAACCCCCTCCATGCGGCAGTGAATGCTTGCTGTTGTATACAAGTGGTTCACAACAAGAATATACCTGTGATGTCACTGCCACCCAGTGCAGTTGCTCAGTGATATATTGCCATGGTAACAGGAGGCCTGGCAGTGGCTTCTGGGTTTGCTATGGATGCTGCTGTCAGAGAGAAATAATACCCTGCAATACAGAAATATTGCAATGTAGTATTTGAGCAATTTTAGGATTGGATTGTTCGTGTCCCGGGCAGAAAAAGAAAATTCTTTGTTCTTGCTAAAAAAAAAAAAAAAAAGTTAAAATTTAGGGAAGAAAAAAAGCCCTATTTGGCGTCATCCGTACTCTAAACTGAGACCGTTTGTATTCTGGGCCGCGAACACTGATCGACACAAACGAAGCGCAACTGCTGTTTTTTTTCCACTCTCCAAAAACCAATAAAAGCTTAAACATTGTTTACACCCCAAATAGTATAAAGAAAAGCTCCTCCCACAATAGGCCGTCTGACCCTTTTTACATGGCCGATATCGTTCAGATTCCGGCGCTCCTGCGGTAATCCTCCCGTGTAAACGCATGCGGCGAGCGAATGAGAATTGTTCCATTTCTGCATGCTGAAGATTGAAGGTGTCGCTCGCAGCCGGACTGTCTGGCATCGTAGGTTCAACGATCCGTGAAAGACCGGCGGATGCTGAAAACATCGGAGGCCGAGGAGACTTGACTCTTCTTAAAAATAAATAAACACTTGTGGCGCAGCGGCCCGGACGGTCGGACTGACGTCTACGTAGGTACAAGGACTGGACAGGAGCGATCGGCTTACAGTCCGCACGCCGTATGGAGGGCGATCAAACAGCAGATTGACTAAAGTCCCCGAGCGGAGGACGCCAACCAACCGGCTATGGTGACCCGGAGGGTAGGCCCTCAGTAGACATGACCCAGAAAACCCCTTTAAGACCTGCCATTGAAATTTCTAGTCTCCCGATTAGGCCTCATGCGCACCGCTGCGTGTCATCAGCTGTGGATCCCCCAATGTGTGCAAAAAAAAAAAAGCGGGCGTTTGAAGCTCTGGACTGAGCCTCCTTTGATTTCAGTGGGGCTTCCCAGACAAGCATTTAGCGCGGCGTTTCTAATGCTGCGCTAATCTGACAGTCTGTCCCATCTTGGTGTGTTGCAGCTCTTTTTCACGCACCTCATCAGCCATTGCAATGATGGGATATGTAAAAAAAAAAAACACTGTCGATCGCGTTTGAAACTGCTGTATTTTTTTTTACAAACGCCTGCGTGAGCCGTGCCTGCATTACATGGGGGTGCGGATGAAGTGATGGTCGTGTGATTAGCCTTATATGCAGTACAAGATGGGACCCATTAACTTTTCCTATTTATGACATAATCAATGCGCGTGTCAAATTTTAAGTTTCTATGGCATTGGGAAGTGAGAGATGTAGATTACGCACGTAAAATTTTGATGCCAATTCTTTTGCGCTAGAATTGAATAATCGAGTTGGGACCCAATTACTTTTCCTATTTTAGAGATAATCTATGCTTGTGCCAAATTTCATGTTTCTACGACATCGGGAAGTTGGAGAACTTTTGGCGAGTCAGTCAGTGAGGGCTTTTGTCTTCATATAGAGATAGAGATAGATAGAGATAGATAGAGATAGATAGAGATAGAGATAGATAGAGATAGATAGAGATAGATAGAGATAGATAGAGATAGATAGATAGAGATAGATAGAGATAGATAGAGATAGATAGAGATAGATAGAGATAGATAGAGATAGATAGAGATAGATAGAGATAGATAGAGATAGATAGAGATAGATAGAGATAGAGATAGATAGATAGATAGAGAGAGAGAGAGAGAGAGAGAGAGAGAGAGAGAGAGAGAGAGAGAGAGAGAGAGAGAGAGAGAGAGAGAGAGAGGAGAGAGAGAGAGAGAGAGAGAGAGAGAGAGAGAGAGAGAGAGGAGAGAGATAGAGAGAGAGATGAGAGAGAGAGGAGAGAGAGAGAGAGAGAGGAGAGAGAGAGAGAGAGAGAGAGAGAGAGAGAGAGAGAGAGAGAGAGAGAGAGAGAGAGAGAGAGAGAGATGAGAGAGAGAGAGATAGAGAGATAGAGAGATAGATAGATAGATAGATAGATAGATAGATAGATAGATAGATAGATAGATAGAAGATAGATAGATAGATAGATAGATAGATAGATAGATAAGATAGATAGAATAGATAGATAGATAGATAGATAGATAGATAGATAGATAGATAGATAGATAGATAGATAGATAGATAGATAGATAGATAGATAGATAGATAGATAGATAGATAGATAGATAGATAGATAGATAGATTGGGGCGGAGTGCAGTCTGTGGAATACATGACAGCAAATATACGGCTGTGCGAGACCGCCCTTACACGGGCCAAGAAACTCTGCTGATATGGCACTTGTCAGCATGCAGGTTACTTGTGGATGGGAGGCGTTTTTCATACAAAATCGCTTCAGTCAAACTGCGATTCTCCTGCGTTTGTTTCCTGCGTGTTGGGGGATTGGCTTCCCGTTGATTTCAATGGGAAACCTCGCATCGCACGCAAGCGATGGGTTGGACTGCGATATTTTAACCTGGCAGCATCGCTCATGTGACTCTCAAAGGAATGGAGATCTTATTTGTGGGAGTGTTGTTCGTCTCGTAGCGCACAGCATTCGCGCTCGTGTGGCTGTAGCCCCAGGAATGCCCCCCTGTGTTAATACAAGGAATTGACCGTCTGGGGAGTCTTGGCCAATGAGGACTCTGGAATCAGAAGTGTAGGCACACGGGCAAGTAACGTCCTGCGACGGCACTAACAGGTCTACAACACTTTCTAGTCCCGCCACTTCTAGGACTGCAGTCCATCAGATCCTGCAAGCAATATTGTAGCCGTCACTTCTGGGCCTGCGAGAACAGGTCCTCGCGTGCTGCACAATTAATGCATCCTAGATGGCTCAGTCAGGACCAATATGGCTCCAGCTCACATGAACGCTCTTCTGATTTGTGACGGCCCCAAGAGGAGAATAGAGGTAGGTCATCCCATTGGCTGCCAGCAGTATGCATGACCCCCTCTACTACAGATAGCCGCCCTTTCAGCACAAGGGCCAACATACAATCAAGTTTTCCCTAGAATGGACAACTTGAACGATCGGAGCGACTTGGATGAAGCCGGGGCATGGCTGCTAGACCGGCTCACGGGGCATGGCTGCTAGACCGGCTCAGGCCAGGATTTCAGCGCTGTGTGCAGTTTTCTTATGCCGTGGTGGCTTGGGTATGCCAGGAATGGTGTGACTAAGGCAAAACATCCAGCAGAAGGGGACGTAAACAAGGAATTGACGGAGGAGGTCAAGAATCGTACTGATGAGCGGGCGGTGCACAGTCATGCAAACTGCAGACATAGGAGTGGAGCTCCAATTAACGAGTGCGCAGTCCGTTGCTCCTTTGCACAAAGAGGCTACAATGGCGGCCGACCAGTTCAAGTACGGTTGCGGGATAAGGCCACATTCACACGGCAAGTTGTGCCTAAGATCCTCTGCTGTTACTCTCATCACACAGATTCCCGCGCGATGTGGGGCTCTTGCAAAATTGGGCATGCAGCAATTTTTAAAACTCGAATTATCCAGATTGAAAAATTGCTGGTGTGAACGAACCCTTCTTAAGTAAATGGGGGCAGCTCCACCGCGAATGAGAATATCGGCGCGTAACTGCGGTCTCGGGGGGCCGCCACACCGGCAATAAAATGTTGGTGCGATGCGGGAGTGAAAACTTAAAATGATGAAACCAATGATTTTCAATGGTTTCCTTCTCACTCGCGATGGTTTCACTCGTGATGTTGCAAGAGAAAAAAAAAATCGCGGCATGTCCTATCTTTCTGCGTCTTACGTTTTTTTAATCTCCCATGTTTCCTTATGGGGCCTCCTTTTTATTGCATTGCAAAGCAGAAATTTGTCATTTCTGTTTGCGTTTTTAACGTTAGTCCTATTGACTTTTGCGCTAAAAAAAATCACAAGTGGCAGCCATGTTTTTGCGAGAAAAGGCAGTGCTGACACGCAAAAATCGCAGCAAAAACGCGATCATCTTGCAGAAAAATCGCGACCGCCAGTGTGAAGGAGCCCTTAGAGAAAAGCAAGACTCCAGAAAAAAACACCGATTCAGATTTTTGTTGCCCCCTGATGGGAGGAGCAGAATTTGGCGCAAGCAGCATGAATAGATGTCAACAGTTTAGGTTGGGCTGGGAGGTATGAGCCCGGCTCTTACAACTCCTGCCAGTGGTAGAGCTTTCATTACACACACAGGACTGCCGGCTCCAGCACTTACCGTACTCTAAATGCTAGAGCCTGGGAGGCGGGATGAGGGCGCCATGTGCATTCTCATATACGCCCTTTGTGTGTCTAATAAAAGCTCTGCCCCCGGCTGGAGAAGGGGCCTATACTCAATGGAGCACTTGGGGGGGGGGGGGGAGGGGGTGTTGCTGTTACTTGGAGGAGCCACAGTGGGCACAATATTACTATGGAGGCAAGTTAATTAGGGGTTGTAACTACAGGATTGGAAGTCATGACTGAAAGTAGTCTTGGTTGCGATCTGGGCCCTGAGAGAAGAAAAACAAATTCAGCTGACTCCAAAGAGATATCAGCTGCATTGTAATGGTGTAGTCAGTACCTGAGCACATTATATGGTAACGGTAGGGGTAGTTAGGGGTATACTAGGGCTGAGCTGGAACATTATAAAAGGTGTGTATATATAATATATATTCTCTATAATTTTCTTGGGGAAGGGGGATGGGGAGGCAAATTCTGGGTTTTAATATGGGGCCCCTTTGGTTCTTTGTACAGCCTTGATTCTACTCTTGGCCCCCATCATGCTGTGAGTTTGGATCGTTAGCTTGTGGTCATGTTGGGACGCTCATCTGAAACTGACCACATAGAGAAGGAATATAGTTCTTGGTGCTCTCTTTTTGCCATGAGCTTGATTCTGTTCCTGTATTTATGGTATGAGCTTGGTTCTGGTGCTGCATATATATATCCTGAGGTTACTTCTGGAGCTATATTTCTGTTACATAGGTTAGAGGTAGAAGGATCTACTGGCCAATGGCTGCATCACTCTGCCAGTAGTTTGTGTGCCCGTGGTTTGGCTGGGTGTTTCCACTCTAAGGTGGGGCTACTACTTATAAGCCAATGCTGCGAACTTGAGCCCCAGAATAAAGCTTGCCAGCCAGCATCTGGGTGCAGGGAATTGTTCTTGACTCATGCTGGGTGGAATCTGTGCCACAAGCAACTGCTGAAGCCAAAGAAGGTTCAACCCGCAACTAGATGGGGGCCCTAATAAAGTGGTCATTTAGTGTATAACGATACAGCTCGGGGCCGGATCGGGCCCTGCAAGGGCCTATGAGAGAAGGCCCTGCATGACAGGGTTGTTAGGGAGTGGAATAGGCAGTATACGGTTAACAAATTAGCAATGTAACCTAGAAAGAAGGGGGGGGGGTGTAGCGGAATGGGTTATTTACATTTAAGTTGATTGGTAGGGGTTTTGGTAAGGGGAGGGGTTATGGAGCACATAAAAAGGGGAGTTTGAGCGGGGAGCGCCATTTTAGAACCGGTGAGAACTGAGTACAGACTGGGTACAGACCTGTGGATAGTTCAGCGCTACGCCGGTAGTATAGCAGAGCAGGCAGTGCAGCGGACTTGAGCAGCGCGCGGTGACAAGCGGTGGTGCGGGTGAAGTGAAGGTTAGGAGACTTACTGATGGCGTCAGTGGAGGAAGTGCTGGAACAGCTGCCGGCAGCGGCGGAGCGTCACCCGCCGGGGGTGGCTACAGCAGGAGGTAGGCAGCATGCTGACTGGGGCTCTAGCGGCGGGATCGGGACCAGCGGCAATGGCAGGAGCAGCGGCAACATCTGAGGCAGGAGACAGAGCGCGGCGCGCAGGGCCCGTCCTCCAGCTAGGCTCATAGCTGAGGAGGCGGAGCCGCAGTCCAGGCGCAGGCTTAGGAGCCCCTCCGGGGACCCTTTGGCCAGTCGTCCTGCTCCCAGAGCAAAGGGGGGCAGAGATAGACCGGTCAGGAGGAATCCTGCACGCCGGCCTGGATTAACGGATTCTTGCAAGTCCCGCTCTCCTCGGGGCGCGGGGCTAGCGGAGCCTGTAGACAGAGACAGTGGAGAAGAAACGGCTGGTTTACTGGATGATGCAGCGGTCCAGGAGCCAGCCAGGCAGCGAGAGGCGCGTGCGGGGCCATCTAAGGAAAAAACCAGGATCAGCACGGTCGACTCAAGGGGAGCAGGGCCAGGTACGGACGCAGGTCAGCGGCAGAAAAATCCGCCCAGGGCAACCGTGCGTTCAGCTGAGCGCACCCGTAATAGCAGTAGGTCAGGTGACATTGCAGAAGGAGGTCCAACGAGGAGCTATATTAGGTCGGCTGTGCTGGTGCCGCAACAGGACGAGCATCAGGTTGGCTCGGGGTTCATGGCGACAGGACAGGGAACTTCGGCAAGCAGTTTGTTCCGGTACCAGCTCGAGGACTCCATGGCGTACAGAAGGATGGAGAATCAACAGGATCCGCGCAGTACGGCTGGTGGGCACACTGCACCCATGCGGCCTGGTGAGCAAGATGTTTTATCCTATTTGTGTCTTACTGAGGATGATAGAAATGTAATGCATGCAGGTAGCATTGTGGGGGGGGGGGGGGGTATGCGATAGAGAAAGGGGGGGGGGGACAGTGAGGCTGATTTAAGTCTGTTATTGGGTAATGTGCGGGAGATTTTGGTTAGGTGTGAGAGGGGGTTAGCGGCACGAGGCCAGAGTGGTCCGTCACCAGTGGTGGCTTGGCTAGCAAGGGGGGGGGGGCGGTTCAAGCAATGGTGGAGGAACAGTAATGGAAAGTCAGCTGGTTAGTACAGCGTCGGCAACGTCAGGTGTAACAGTCGCCGTTCAGACAGAAAAGGACGGGAATGCAGTGCGGCTTGATGATACGGCTAAGGGAGAGGTGTATGTGTGCTTTGAGGGTCCTTTGGGGGCACACCTGAAAAAAGTGATAAAAGAAAAGATCTGGCGGGATGAGTGCGTGGAGATATTTTCTCTACTACCGTTAGAAAAATTTAATCTTGAAAAGGGAAAAAGAATTGAATATAAGAAAGAGGAAGAAGAAAAGAGGCGGTGGCGATTGATTCCGCAAACTTTTCAGAATTGGATGCAGGCGTTCGCAATATTGGCGAGCCTCATTGGGGAAAAGAATCCTGAGAATTGTTCAGGTTTATTCTGTTACCTGGACGCCATAGGAGAGGCATACCGCACATACGGGGGGCAAACTTGGCTCCGTTATGACGAACAATTTCGTCAGCGGAAGGCGGTTAGGCCCAGCATCCGATGGGACCATAAGGACATCGGTTTATGGCTTAGAGTGATGGCCCCGGTTAGACGCGGGCATCCCTTTCAGGGAAGAGCCGGCGCAGCCAGCACAAGCGGGGTTGCAGGGAGCGGACAGCAGGGCGGACAAGCAGGAGGGAAGAAGCCAGGAGTGTGCTGGCAATTTAATGACGGGAAATGTAAGTTTGGAGCGACGTGCAGGTTTAAGCATGTCTGCTCAGTTTGTGAAGGCGCATCTCACGGCGCCTCTCGGTGCTTCAGAAAGGATAAGGAAAAGGGGGGGGGAAGCAATTGGGAAAGGGATGACACCGGTGAATCTTCAAAGGATGGTCCCCTATCTAAATAGATACCCGGATAAGGAGAGGGGTTTACTTTTGTTGGAAGGTTTTAAGCAAGGTTTTAGGATACCTCAACCGAGGCATCAAGTTCCGTTTTCCTTAAAAAATTTGAGGTCAGCATTGGAGCATAAGGATGTTGTGAGGGAAAAGTTGTTTAAGGAGATTGAATTAGGGAGAATGGCGGGCCCCTTTGAGGCGCCGCCTTGGTTGCATTTAGTGGTGTCCCCGTTAGGGGTGGTACCCAAGAAAGAGCCGAACAAATTTTGTCTCATTCATCAATTGTCATACCCAAAAAGGGCGTCAGTAAGTGATGGGAGCAACCCAGAACTCTGTTCGGTGGTATACACGTCATTTGATGCAGCCGTAAAGTGGGTACGCAAGTATGGGGTAGGGGCGATTCTAGCGAAAACTGATATCGAATCAGCATTTCGTTTGTTGCCAGTACACCCAGACAGTTGTAGGTTGCTTGGTTGTTATTGGGATGGAATATTTTTTGTAGATAGATGTCTACTAGAGATGAGCGAGCACCAAAATGCTCGGGTGCTCGTTACTCGAGTCAAACTTTTCGCGATGCTCGAGGGTTCGTTTCGAGTAACGAACCCCATTGAAGTTAAGGGGCGACTCAAGCATTTTTGTATATCGCCGATGCTCGCTAAGGTTTTCATTTGTGAAAATCTGGGAAATTCAAGAAAGTGATGGGAACGACACAGAAACGGATAGGGCAGGCGAGGGGCTACATGTTGGGCTGCATCTCAAGTTCCCAGGTCCCACTATTAAGCCAGAATAGCGGCAACAATTTTTACTTCTGAAAAACCCTCATTAGCAAGGCATACCTTAGCAAAGCACAATCACTGCCTGCATGACACTCCGCTGCCACTTCTCCTGGGTTACATGCTGCCCAGCCCCAACCCCCCCCCCCCCCCCCCACACACACACACACGACCCTGCATCCACAGCGCACACCAAAGTGTCCCTGCGCAGCCTCCAGCTGCCCTCATGCCACATGTTGGCCTCATAGCCACACCACCCTCATGTCTATTTATAAGTGCGTCTGCCATGAGGAGGAACCGCAGGCACACACTGCAGAGGGTTGGCAGGGCCAGGCAGCGACCCTCTTTAAAGGGGGCGAGGCAATAGCCCACAATGCTGTACAGAAGCAATGAGAACTCCAATCCTGTGCCACCTCCATCAGGAGCTGCAAACGTGGGCATAGCAATGGGGAATCCATGTGCCACACAGTATTCATTCTGTCAAGGTGTCTGCATGCCCCAGTCAGACCGGGTTTTTTTTATAAATAGTCACAGGCAGGTACAACTCCGCAATGGAAATTCCGTGTGCACCCACAGCATGGGTGGCTCCCTGGAACCCACTGGCTGTACCTAAATGTATACCATTGCAGTGCCCTGGACAGCAGAGCGAATGTCAGATTAAATGCAGGTGGGCTTCGGCCCACACTGCATGCCCCAGTCAGACTGGGGTTTTTTATAAGTAGACACAGGCAGGTACAACTCCCTATTGTGAAGTCCGTGTGGACCGACAGCATGGGAGGGTCCCAGGAAGCCACCGGCGGTACATAAATATATCCCATTGCAATGCCCAGCACAGCTGAGGTAACGTCAGATTAAAGGGGTTGTCCCGTGGCAGCAAGTGGGTCTATACACTTCTGTATGGCCATATTAATGCACTTTGTAATGTACATTGTGCATTAATTATGAGCCATACAGAAGTTATAAGAAGTTTTTCACTTACCTGCTCCGTTGCTAGCGTCCTCGTTTCCATGGAGCCCGCCTAATTTTCGGCGTCTAATGACCAAATTAGCCGCGCTTGCGCAGTCCGGGTCTTCTTCTTTTCTCAATGGGGCCGCTCGTGCAGGATGCCGGCTCCGTGTAGCTCCGCCCCATCACGTGCCGATTCCAGCCAATCAGGAGGCTGGAATCGGCAATGGACCACACAGAAGCCCTGCGGTCCACCGAGGGAGAAGATCCCGGCGGCCATCTTCAGCCGGTAAGTAAGAAGTCACCGGAGCGCGGGGATTCAGGTAAGCGCTGTGCGGATTTTTCTTTAGGTCCCTGCATCGGGGTTGTCTCACGCCGAATGGGGGGGGGGGGGGGGGGTTTGAAAAAAAAAAAAAAACAGTTTCGGCGCGGGACAACCCCTTTAAATGCAGGTGGGCTTCGGCCCACACTGCATTCCCCAGTCAGACCGGGGTTTTTAATACATAGTCACAGGCAGGTACAACTCACTGTGAAGTCCGTGTGGACCGACAGCATGGGTGGCTCCCTAGAACCCACCGGCAGTACATAAGTATATCCCATTGCAGTGCCCAGCACAGCTGAGGTAACGTCAGGTTTAATGCAGGTGGTCTTCGGCCCACACTGCATGCCCCAGTCAGACTTGGGTTTTTAATACATAGACACTGGCAGGTACAAATCCGTAATGTGAAGTCCCTGTGGACCCACAGCATGGGTGGCTCCCTGGAACCCATCGGCGGTACATAAATGTATCCCATTGCAGTGCCCTGCTCAGCAGAGCTCACGTCACATACAATACAGGTGTGCTTCGACTTACAGTGCATGCCCCAGTCAGACTGGTAATATGTACCTTAACAATAACCGCGTTGGTGGGAATGTGGTGGCGACTGCGAACCTAGTAGCGTGGTTTTATTTAGTTGGTTTTCGGAATGTGGCCAGGATTAAGTGGGCCGTGGTGGGGGGGGCTCTCTTGTGTCGGTAAAGGTGAAATACTTGGACTGCCTCCAGACGGACCAATGCAAAGGTATTTGCCAAGAATGTTTTCATTGTTGGAGGAGGAGGGGGATGTTTTTGAGGCACTACGTGTCCTCTCCACGTGTCCGTCGTTATATGCACCTTAACAGTAACCGCGTTGGTGGGAAATGGCCTCGCCACCATCATGTCTTTGGGAAGCCTCCGTTTCCACACCCCAGTGACATAGCATTAGCAGCGGTATAGGCAGAGCCCAGAATTAGTAACATTTCAGCGGTAGCATTAGGGACAGGCCCCAGTAACATATCACTAGCAGCATTATAGGGGGAGCACACTATTAGTTCCATTTCAGTAGTAGTAGCAGTCCAGACAGGCCCCAGTAACAATTCCGAAGCAGCAGTATAGGGGGAGCACAGTATTAGTTCCATTTCAGTAGTAGTAGCAGTCAAGACAGGCCACAGTAACATTCCCGTTTCAGCAGTTTAGGGAGAGAACAGTCTCTTTCACATTTCAGTAGTTGCAGTATAGACAAGGCCCCAGTTACATTTATGTAGCAAAAGTGTGGGCCAACCCCACACACCTTGCTGCAGCATGAGTGCAGGCGAAGCCCATAAAAATTACTAGGATTACACTGTAGGCGAGGGCCAAAAAAAATTGGTGTACCAACAGTATTAATGTACCTCAGAAAAATTGCCCATGCCCAACCAAGAGGGCAGGTGAAACCCATTAATCGCTTTGGTTAATGTGGCTTAATTTGTAACTAGGCCTGTAGGCAGGCCAGTTAAAATAAAAATTTGGTTCAGGTGAAAGTTTCAACGCTTTAATGAGCATTGAAACGTATAAACATTGTTTACAAAAGTCATATGACTGAGCCTTGTGGGCCTAAGAAAAACTGCCCATTCGGCGTGATTACGTGAGGTTTCAGGAGGAGGAGCAGGAGGAGGAGGAGGAATATTATACACAGATTGATGAAGCTAAAAGGTCCACGTTTTTTATGGTGATAGAGAACGATGCTTCCATCCGCGGGTGCAGCCTACGTATTGTTTAGGTACCGCTGCTGTCCGCTGGTGGAGAAGAGAAGTCTGGGGAAATCCAGGCTTTGTTCATCTTGATGAGTGTAAGCCTGTCGGCACTGTCGGTTGACAGGCAGGTACGCTTATCTGTGATGATTCCCCCAGCCGCACTAAACACCCTCTCTGACAAGACGCTAGCCGCAGGGCAAACAAGCACCTCCAGGGCATACAGCGCGAGTTCAGGCCACGTGTCCAGCTTCGACACCCAGTAGTTGTAGGGAGCAGAGGCGTCACGGAGGACGGTCGTGCGAACGGCTACGTACTCCCTCACCATCCTTTTACAGTGCTCTCGCCGACTCAGCCTTGACTGGGGAGCGGTGACAGTCTTGCTGGGGAGCCATAAAGCTGTCAAAGGCCTTGGAGAGTGTTCCCCTGCCTGCGCTGTACATGCTGCCTGATCTCCGCGCCTCCCCTGCTACCTGGCCCTCGGAACTGCGCCTTCTGCCACTAGCGCTGTCGGATAGGAATTTTACCATCAGTTTGTCCGCCAGGGTCCTGTGGTATAGCATCACTCTCGAACCCCTTTCCTCTTCCGGTATGAGAGTGGAAAGGTTCTCCTTATACCATGGGTCGAGCAGTGTGTACACCCAGTAATCCGTAGTGGCCAGAATGCGTGTAACGCGAGGGTCACGAGAAAAGCATCCTAACATGAAGTCAGCCATGTGTGCCAAGGTACCTGTACGCAACACATGGCTGTCCTCACTAGGAAGATCACTTTCAGGATCCTCCTCCTCCTCAGGCCATACACGCTGAAAGGATGACAGGCAAGCAGCATGGGTACCCTCAGCAGTGGGCCAAGCTGTCTCTTCCCCCCTCCTCAACGCGCTGAGATATAGACATGAGGGTGCTCTGACTATCCAGCGACATACTGTCTTCCCCCGCCTCCATTATCGAGCGCAAAGCATCTGCCTTTATGCTTTGCAGGGAACTTCTCAAGAGGCATAGCAGAGGAATGGTGACACTAATGATTGCAGCATCGCCGCTCACCATCTGGGTAGACTCCTCAAAGTTTCCAAGGACCTGGCAGATGTCTGCCAACCAGGCCCACTCTTCTGTAAAGAATTGAGGAGGCTGACTCCCACTGCGCCGCCCATGTTGGAGTTGGTATTCCACTATAGCTCTACGCTGCTCATAGAGCCTGGCCAACATGTGGAGCGTAGAGTTCCTCCGTGTGGGCACGTCGCACAGCAGTCGGTGCACTGGCAGATTAAACCGATGTTGCAGGGTCCGCAGGGTGGCAGCTTTCCGTGTTGGACTTGCGGAAATGTGCGCTGAGCCGGCGCACCTTTCCGAGCAGGTCTGACAAGCGTGGGTAGCTTTTCAGAAAGAGCTGAACCACCAAATTAAAGACGTGGGCCAGGCATGGCACGTGCGTGAGGCTGCCGAGCTGCAGAGCCGCCACCAGATTACGGCCGTTGTCACACACGACCATGCCCGGTTGGAGGCTCAGCGGCGAAAGCCAGCGGTCGGTCTGCTCTGTCAGACCCTGCAGCAGTTCGTGGGCCATGTGCCTCTTCTCTCCTAAGCTGAGTAGTTTCCGCACGGCCTGCTGGCGCTTGCCCACCGTTGTGCTGCCACCCCGCGCGACACCGACTGGTGGCGACGTGCTGCTGCTGACACATCTTGATTGCGAGACAGAGGTTGCGTAGGAGGAGGGTGGTTTAGTGGAGGAAGCATACATCGCCGCAGATACCACCACTGAGCTGGGGCCCGCAATTCTGGGGGTGGGTAGGACGTGAGCGGTCCCAGGCTCTGACTCGGTCCCAGCCTCCACTAAATTCACCCAATGTGCCATCAGGGAGATATAGTGGCCCTGCCCGCCTGTGCTTGTCCACGTGTCCGTTGTTAAGTGGATCTTGGCAGTAACCGCGTTGGTGAGGGCGCGTACAATGTTGCGGGAGACGTGGTCATGCAGGGCTGGGACGGCACATCGGGAAAAGTAGTGGCGACTGGGAACCAAGTAGCGCTGGGCCGCCGCCGCAATCATGTTTTTGAAAGCCTCCGTTTCCACAAGCCTATACGGCAGCATCTCCAGGCTGATCAATTTGGCTATGTGCACGTTTAACGCTTGAGCGTGCGGGTGCATGGCAGCGTACTTGCGCTTGCGCTCAAACAGTTGCGCTAGCTAGTGTCCTGAGAGGGGGGTTGGATCTCAGTGGCATGTTGGGGCACAGGGGGAGAGGAAGTGGTGCAAACCGGAGGCAGTGAACGGCCTTCGTCCCACCTTGAGGGGTGCTTGGCCATCATATGCCTGCTCATGCTCATGCTGGTGGTGGTGGCTCCCCGGCTGATCTTGGCGCGACAAACCTTGCACACCACAGTTCGTCGGTCGTCTGCACTCTCAGTGAAAAACTGCCACACCTTTGAGCACCTCGGCCTCTGCAGGGTGGCATGGTGCGAGGGGGCGCTTTGGGAAACCGTTGGTGGATTATTCGGTCTGGCCCTGCCTCTACCCCTGGCCACCGCACTGCCTCTTCCAACCTGCCCTGCTGCTGCACTTGCCTCCCCCTCTGAAGACCTGTCCTCAGTAGGCTTAGCAAACCAGGTGGGGTCAGTCACCTCATCGTCCAGCTGCTCTTCCTCCGAATCCTCTGTGCGCTCCTCCCTCGGACTTACTGAAATTACTACTACCTCACTGATAGACAACTGTGTCTCATCGTCATCGTCCTCCTCACCCACTGAAAGCTCTTGAGACAGTTGCCGGAAGTCCCCAGCCTCATCCCCCGGACCCCGGGAACTTTCCAAAGGTTGGGCATCGGTCACAATAAACTCCTCTGGGGGGAGAGGAACCATTGCTGCCCAATCTCGGCAGGAGCCCGAGAACAGTTCCTGGGAGTCTGCCTGCTCCTCAGAATGTGTCATTTTCATGGAGTGAGGAGGCTGGGAGGAAGGAGGAGCAGCAGCCAGAGGATTCAGAGTTGCAGCTGTGGACGGCCTAGAAGACTGTGTGGTCGATAGATTGCTGGATGCACTTTCTGCCATCCACGACAGGACCTGCTCACACTGCTCATTTTCTAATAAAGGTCTACCGCGTGGACCCATTAATTGTAAGATGAATCTGGGGACCCCAGAAACTTGCCTCTCTCCTAATCCCGCAGCAGTCGGCTGCGATACACCTGGATCAGGAGCTCGGCCTGTGCCCACACCCTGACTTGGGCCTCGCCCCCGTCCACGTCCTCTAGGCCTACCCCTACCCCTCAGCATGGTGTATTACGAGATTAGCAGAAACAGAACGCTGTAATTAAATGTGCCGCTTATTGGCCTGTGGTTGGAGGTTGACTTCGCGTAAGTAATGCACTGCAGAGGCAGGAAACAATTATGCGCAAGGCTGGGTATTAATTCACCAACTACTACCCCCAGCTGAGACGCAGTAAACTGAAGGCAGTGACAGGCAGGCCAAATATTGTATATTTTTGAACTTTTTGGGAACAACCACACTGCCTATATAGCCAGTATATCTCTTTCACCTTTCCCACTGTCCCTGCCTCACCAGTACTGCCCCTATACTCTGTAAAATGACTGCAGACTGAGGACGCTATTGTCTGCACGCCTGATATAAAAAAAAAAAATTGTGCAACACTGCTCACAGCAGCCTCAACAGTACTGCACATGGTCAGATGTGGCCCCAAGAAGGACCGTTGGGGTTCTTGAAGACTAAAATAACACCTAACACTCTCCCTATAGCAGCTACAGCAAGACAGCACTTTCCCTGATCTCTGTCAGCATGCATCTGTGGCGAGCTGCGGGCGGGGCAGATTTTAATACTCGGGTGACACCAGATCTCCCCAGCCACTCACTGCAGGGGGGTGGTATAGGGCTTGAACGTCACAGGAGGAAGTTGTAATGCCTTCCCTGTCTTTCTATTGGCCAGAAAAGCGCGCTAACGTCTCAGAGATGAAAGTGAAAGTAACTCGAACATCAGGTGGTGCTCGTTACGAGTAACGAGCATCTCAAACACGCTAATACTCGAACGAGCATCAAGCTCGGACGAGTATGCTCGCTCATCTCTAATGTCTACCAATGGGGTGTTCAATTTCATGTGCTTACTTTGAAGCGTTCAGTTTGTTTTTAGAGTGGGTGATTTGTGACGTGGCAGGTATTCGGTCAGTCATCCATTATTTAGATGACTTTTTGTGTATAGGGCCGGCAAATAATATTTGCAAAAATCTGTTGCACACGTGCAATGAGTCGCGGATCACTTTGGCGTACCATTGGCTCCGGAAAAAACAGAAGGCCCTACAACATATTTGAGTTTTTTAGGGATTGTAATTGACACAGTGGCTATGGAGTGCCGTTTGCGCCCAGAGAAGCTGTCTTCTTTGGAGCAAGATTTGCAGAAGGTAGGGTCAAGCAAGAAAGTGACGCTTAAGGATTTACAATCCTTATTGGGAAAACTAAATTTTGCCTGCAGGATTATGCCCATGGGGCGAGTCTTTAATAGAAAAATGGCTAGGGCAACGGCGGGGGTAAAATCGCCTCACCATTTCATTAGGGTCACAAAGGAAATGAAGGCTGACTTGTCGATTTGGTTGTCATTCCTTAAAAAATATAATGGTCGGTCAATAATGATGGAAAAGGGGGTGGATAATGTGGACTGTGAATTGTTCACAGACGCTGCAGGGGGCGTAGGTTTTGGAGCAATTTTTAGAAAACAATGGTGTGCGGTAGCATGGCCAAAAGAATGGGTGGAAGCAGGTTTGGTTAAAAATTTAGTGGTGTTAGAGCTATTCCCAATTGTTGTGGCAGTGGCAATTTGGGGAGAGTGGTTTCGTAATAAAAATGTTAGGTTTTGTTGTGACAACCTGGGGGTAGTACAAGCTATCAATGCACTAAGTGCGCACTCGCCGCCAGTGGTGGACTTGTTGCGGCATTTGGTTTTGCTGTGTTTGTCACTTAACACATGGGTAATTGCAGTGCATGTTCCGGGGATTGAGAACGCCATTGCTGACTCAATTTCTCACTTTCAGTGGGAGAGTTTTCGAACTCTGGTACCAGATGCAGAGGAGAAAGGAATTCAATGCCCTCAAGAACTTTGGAGTCTGGTAGACGTGCAGCAGAGCACCTTATAAGAGGATCGTTGGCTGAAAATACTCGAAAAGCGTATGAAGCAGCATGGAAAGAGTGGGAACGTTGGGTGGAAATTTTGGGTGAAGATAATAGTGACGAAGATAGGACAGGGGCTTTGTTATGGTTATTGAGTGAAGCGTCTAGTTGTGGGTGGTCAGTGGCAAAGGTGAATCGGATAATGGCAGGTTTAGCTTTTAATTTGAAATTGCAAGGGTTGAAGGATGTGACTAAGGAGTTTGTGGTACGACAAGCATTAAAAGGTTTCAGAAAAGGAAAACGGGGAAAAGATGGTAGAAGGCCAATCTCTTTTGCAATTTTGGAGGACTTAGGAAAGGCTTTGGAGGTGATCTGTCACGATTCCTTTGAGTTAAGGTTGTTCAAGGCGGCGTTCTCATTGGCCTTTTTCGGGGGCCTTTCGCATTAGCGAGTTGGTATCACCCAGTACTAAAACTGGGGGTGGTTTGATGGTCACAGACGTGACAGTATCAAGGGATCAGGTGGAACTCTGGTTGAAAAGGTCTAAGACCGACCAATTGGGAAAGGGAAAAAGGATTTTTAGGTACAGTACCTGGAGCAAGGATGTGTCCTGTGGGGTGTGTGAAGAATCTGCTGGAAGGTTTAACAATGGAGGATGGTCCATTATTGAAGCATATGAATGGCTCGTACTTATCTAAGTTTCAATTTGGAGCCGTGTTGCAGAAGGCGTTGAAAGAGTTGGGCCTTGACAGGGTGGGATATTCTTCCCACTCTTTTAGGATCGGAGCGGCTACGGAGGCTGCGGAATGGGGCTTGAGCCTGGCAGTGGTGCAAAAAATTGGGAGATGGGAATCAAAAAGATATCAAATTTATATTAGACCCGAGGGATGGTTTAATGATAGGGGATAATGTCGTGAACTAGAGGGGGGGGGGGGGGGTAAGATATAATTGAATGGTTATTATATTGTTGGAAGTATTGTTGTTTGGTTTTGTCTTGACAGGTCAAGACCCAGCGCTGATTTGGATCGTCGGGCATTCCTTTGTTTTCTGGGCGACAGTTTGGGCAAAGTTGAGACCAGAAGGCCGTCAGTTAGGTTTTTCCAGGAGTGAGGCGATTATACGCTGGATAGACATCAGGGGCATGATGTGGGGCAGGGTACTTCCGGAGGTCAAAGCGAATGTGGCATTAGATAGGGCCCCTGATATCTTAGTGTTGCATGCTGGCGGTAACGATTTAGGAGGAAGACCGGCGAGGGAGGTAGGCAGGGACATACAACACGATTTCCTACGTTTGAGAAGGTTATTTCCTGACATGATAATCGTATGGTCAGAAATATTGCCTAGAAGGAAGTGGCGGATGGCAAGATCAGTGGAGAAAATAAATAAAGCCCGTATAAAGATTAACAGACATATTTACAGTTTTGTGACACGAATTGGTGGTGTGAAGATTCGTCACAATGATTTAGAAGGGGGTTATGAGGGTTATTGGAGGAGTGATGGGGTACATCTTAATGAAGTTGGTACGGATATGTGGATATTGGCGATCCAGGAGGGGATCGAGAGGGCTCTTCGATTATGGGGGGCTGCGCAGAATTAGGTAGCAAGTTCTGCTGGCTGTGGCGGATGGGGTCCTTGGAGGCTGAGTTGGTATTTTGGGTGAAAGGAAGTCTTGGTGGGGACGGCCTCACCAGTATGATCACCCTGGTGTTCTAGTGTTTGGGGCTGGTGTGTTGGAGAAGGCCAGGGAAGGGATCCCGGGTGGCCTTAATCTATTTTGTTTTCTAGCATCCCAGTGGAGGGGGGGGGGGGGGTAGTGATGTCTCCGAGCCGGGTTACGGCTGGAGGCAAGGTATGGTTTTAATTTGATTAACACCAGACCCCTTGGTATTTTTTGGTTTGTCTCCAAGGGCCTCCTCTTGTATATAAAAGGTTAAAAAGAATAAATTGTATGTGTTTTTTGTTAAATAAAGTTGGCTGCTGTGGCCAAAAAATTCCAAAGATTTTGGTCTCAGCGGATTATTTTAGATAAGTAAGGTAGGGGCATGGGTAGCAATATAGGAGCGAGTCTAACATACCCGGGTCAAGTGAGATACCTTTCAGCTAGAGTTTGGTAATCCATACATTTTGATAATCTGGCTTCCCAAATTTAATTAGGATTTTTTTCTCCAAGAGAAGAGACAGAATGAATGCAAACACAGAGAGCCTGAGGTCAGTGATGGTGCCGTAGGCTCTAGAATAACTGTACCTATTCGCCACCGCCTAATATTGTATATGTCTCGTGCCAGCCAACAGCTCTGCCCCATCAGGGCATGGACTGCTCAAGACTACTGAAGGGTTCCCACGTAGAGAAAAACTGCAGAATGTCCACAACAGATGTTCTGCATCACAAACACGATGGAAAATCCACGCCATTTGGTGCAAATGTTGACGCGTCTTTTGTTGCAGACTCTCCGTAGATTTTACTCTTTCTTCCGCACTGACCTCTGTTGTTGCGCCTGTTCAGCTAATCAGTCGGGGTTCCCAACGGCAGACCCTGGCCGATGAACTATTGATGAGCCATCCTGAGCGCAGGTCCGCAGTAGTATTCATGCCTGGACGCATATATAGGATAGAATAGAGCCACCTGATTGGCTCTTCGGCACCACGTGACTACACAGCGTGCACGCAGATTGCGTTCAGCAGCCGTGCACTACACTTAAGCAGCACGGGGTTAGGGTTAAGTTTAGGCTTTAGGGTTAGGTTTAGGTAAACCTAACCCTAAACCTAACCCTAAACCGAAATATGCTGCCTGGACATCCCCTTTAAGGTCGGCTCAGTGTCGCCGGCTCTCCTCCAAAAACAGAGCAATGGAAATTCAAAAAAATGGAAAGACTTCCGATTCTTTATGAATAATGTATTTAACCATTTCCAATCCAATTTTGGATTCAGAGTTTCCTAAAAGGCTTTCTCTTTTTGCTGTTCTACAACGGTGCCATCTGCTGGCTAAAGCCAGAGTGTGTGCGCCAGAGAGGCTCCAACAGCGGAGGGGCTGGCAATAGACTGTAAGAATACCCTGTCGGACGTCTTCTGACATTGGAGCTGTTCCTACATTCTGATTGAAGCTTGTAGACGTCAGTGGAGGGGGAGGGGGGATGTTGTTTGCACTGCAGCCTCCAGGCCTTTGGTCTGTGATACAGCGATATCCCTGCTTGTTTGTAAAACAAGTTCTAACATCCTATCACTCAGTGACGGGTTATCGCCCGACTTACTTTGGACTGGAATGCCCCTTTAACCCCGTAGTGACCGGCCTATTTAGATCTTTTCATAGTCGCAATGCCGTGCTGTGTGCCTGGTGGGCACATTTCTTTTTTGGGGGGGAGATGGAAAAAATGTCCTGAACTTCCTGCGTTGCTCCTTGGTTTTGTTGCGGCGCTCAGCACTGTATCTGATGCACAAGTACAGCGATATCAAGCTTAGAGCGCTTCCCGCGGGATTTGGGCGTTACGTGAATATGAACCCCGTTCTTCTGGAGTCACACGTGACGCTGCATCTCATCGGCCGTTGATGTCAGTGGGGCATGTGACGCCTCCCGTGTCCTGCGATGCCAGGCTGCGAAACTCCTCCAAGCCGCTATCGCATGAGGATCGGGATATCAGATGCATTTTTGCCTGACAATCTCCTGCCATTCGCGGGGAGCTCGCACGTTCACAGGGCAATATTGGGCCGAGTGTTAAACAATGGCGCTGCGATTCCCCCCCCCCCCCCCCCCCCAGCGGTGCCTTGCAGTAAAACCTCGCTCCCGCGTATGTCCCCGCTCAGAAGGGGGCTCATATACGCAAGTCTTAAAACGCACAAATCTCGGGCAATTTCCTCGCCCGGGTGAAGCCGGCCCAACAAAACAATTAATCTGCAGCGCCGGGTTCTAAGACCGCGAACACCGCGCCCTCCTGGCCGTATTGTGGTCACGAAGGGGTTAAGACTCGTTCAGAAAAACGGGCAAATCCTCGGCTGCAGAAGACAGTTTACCGCCATATTGTAACCCAATTCGCGCCGCGTTTCTTGTGTCGCGCCGCGTTGTTCGTGTTCACTGCGCATTAGCCCAATATTGCGCCATGTAAATATAGGCAGACTATACGTAATAAGTAGCCGTGAGAAGCGTCCGCTGCGCCCCTCGGCCAAGGTCCATTTACACCTGGCAGGCTCGTGGGTTTCTCATCCAGCAGGACCCTCAGCCATGCTCAGCAGACCTGCAGCCACCACAGGCCCATCCACACAACTAGTGTCCCCCGCCCACTGCCATGCTCCGGCTCCCCCCTCAGTCACCGCACAATTGGTTGCGGCTGCCGAAGCGAAGGGACCTATAATATATGGAGATCCCACGTGGGGGCGTGACGTAAATACTCAGAGAGCCAATCAGGGAAGAACGGCTATGAAGCTTCCACTGCACGGCAGGGGTTGATGGGAGCAGCAGTTGCTCCTAGCTGGCAGGCGTGTTCTATTAACCCCCTCGCTGCTCCGACTCACCTGAAGCAAAAAAGGGCGTCAGAAGGAATACAGCGGAGGGAGAGGCGCTGCTGCAGGCGGACGGGCTCTCAGCTGTGAACGGGTTAACAGACCAACCGCACAACGAGACCGCAATTGGTTACATTATGAATCCCACAACCCCTTGCGAGCGGCTTTCCCCGGAGCTGTCAATCAAAGTAACGTGGGCCTCTCCCCGCCCCCTCCGCTCTACAGGAAGCGCGCGACTCTGCGGCCCCAGCGCCATTAACCCGTGCGCGGCCGGGCGCGCCTTAACTCTTTCGCTCCCCTCTGCGGGTTGTTTGTCCCGACATATCGTGATCTAATTGTCTAATTGTGCGGATTCCAGTAATTACAGACACGGTTTTCGCGCATCATGTAATAAGGGACCTTTCACACGGGGCGGAATATTCGGAATCAGCGTTGCACAATACGTCCTCCGGCGCAATAGTCAGACCCAAAATTCGCAGTTCCCAGCGCGCAGAAATGAAAATAGCAGGATTCTGCCGGTAATCCCGCATCAAAATCCTTAGTCCGCGGTTTGGCATTCACGAACGGCGGATATGGTGGAATATTCCGTGTGGAGGGCCCCTAAACGCTCCCATGTGGCTCCAAGAGTCAAAATCGTCATCGCGAATCTTCCGATACGCTAAAAATAAAAGGTTTTGTCTGCGGATAGCGGCGTGTGACCGGCCGCTCCCTCGCGTCGCGGTGCACTTCACAAAATCCATTAATGGTCGTATCTTAAATAATAATAAGCGTTGACCGCAGCAGCGCCGCCGTGTTTCCGCGCCGTCGGACGCCGCACCACATGGGCGTTGCATTCATTTTAAGCAGCATTAGACATTAAAATGTCTAAACTCTCGGAACGGCGAGGCGCCGCCATCTTGACGGTTCCTTCCTTCACACTGGAGTGCTGCATACTTCATTTCCGTAAATCCCGCGGCACACACTGACATTGCAGCCTCAAATACCGCCATCTATGTGTACTTTCAGAGCTCCGCCTACTCTCGGACGCCACAACGTACATCCTTTCCACATTACAGCTTCTATATTGCACGTAGCGCCTCCATGATGCGCCCGCCATATCGTTACCTGCACAGCATTAACCCCCGCATGACTAGTACACCTTTTTAACTATCACTAGTCACGTTAGTCACATGTGCGCGCCTAGTCGCTGTACGCCGGCCTCATGCAGTTTTCCATCATCCAGAGCAATTTTGCCGTCATCTATTTCGGATCCAGTCCCTGCGGATCCGACCCTCTCCGCTCACCAGCTTCGGCCTCCATCGTCCGCGCCCTTTTAATTCCTTTAATTGCAGGATGGGGACAGCGCTTCGGTCACAGTTCTTCATTGTCTGCCGCCACATGGTCTCATGTCCTCTCTTATGTCTGCTAGGCCTCTGCTGGGTGCTGCGGAGCACAGACTGCTCTCATGTCCTCTCTTATGTCTGCTAGGCCTCTGCTGGGTGCTGCGGAGCACAGACTGCTCTCATGTCCTCTCTTATGTCTGCTAGGCCTCTGCTGGGTGCTGCGGAGCACAAACTGCTCTCATGTCCTCTCTTATGTCTGCTAGGCCTCTGCTGGGTGCTGCGGAGCACAGACTGCTCCCATGTCCTCTCTTATGTCTGCTAGGCCTCTGCTGGGTGCTGAGGAGCACACGCTGCTCTCATGTCCTCTCTTATGTCTGCTAGGCCTCTCCTGGGTGCTAAGGAGCACACACTGCTCTCATGTCCTCTCATGTCTGCTAGGCCTCTGCCAGGTGCTGCGGAGCACATGCTGCTCTCATATCCTCTCTTATGTCTGGTAGGCCTCAGCTGGGTGCTGAGGAGCACACGCTGCTCTCATGTCCTCTCTTATGTTTGCTAGGCCTCTGCCAGGTGCTGCGGAGCACATGCTGCTCTCATGTCCTCTCCTATGTCTGCTATGCCTCTGTTACCATGCGGCGGTTGCTGGTCCTTCCTGGGCGGCGGTGTGCGGGGTCCTGTGGTCGGGGCGCACTCCCCCCCCCCCCGGCTTATTGTCCAGCTGCCAGGGGCGCGGGTGCCTGGGCGGGGTGGTGCTGGTGGCGCACGGCCCAGTGCGCGCGCATCTGTGAGTGCAGCTGCCATGCACAAGCTCCCTTTTATTTTGTTGGGAGTTGGCTGTCTCCCTCTCTCCGCCCCTGGGCGAAGGCTTTTGTTTAAAGGTCGGGCAGAGACTTGCAATCACTGCCAGTTATTGGTTTCCCTCAGTGTGCTAGCTAGTCTGCCTCTGTTGGTCTCCTGCCTCTGTCATCTTGTCTGCTATACTTTGCTATTATCCACCAGGTTTTTCCATCTGCCTCAGTTCTGCTTAGTATTGTTCGTGTTGGTTATTTACATCTGCCTTTTTTGTCAGTATTCTACCCTTTCCATCCAGGTACACCAGCGTCCCTTTTTCGGTTCTTAGTGAGAGTAGGGCTAGCCGCCCAATTGCCCGCCTGGGATTAGCCAGGAGTGGAGGCAAGTAGGCAGGGACAGGGGTTGTGGGTGAGATCCAGGGCACCCGGGCTGGCGTATCAAGGGTAGTATACCGTAACGGCCTCTGCTTGGTGCTGCGGTACACACCCTGCTCTCATGTCCTCTCTTACATCTGCTAGGCCTCTGCTAGGTGCTGCGGAGCACACGCTGCTCTTATGTCCTCTCATGTCTGCTAGTCTTCTGCCAGGGGGTGCAGTGCACACACTGCTTTCATAACCTCTCTTATGTCTGCTGGTCTCTGCTAGGTGCTGTGGAGCACACCCTGCTCTGATGTCCTCTGTTACGTCTGGTGATCTCTGCTGGTTGCTGTGGAGCACACGCTGCTCTCAATCGATCTTCACGGTAGGGGGTCAGTTGGCAAGGTTCCAGTCCACATGGCTCCAGTTTGTGCCAGATGCCTTGGTTTAGGAGTGGTTATGCCATCGAGTTCTTCAGCAATCCACCAGATCGTTTTTTCGCATATCCCATTCTCAGATGCCTCACCAGGGCCAGAAAGCTCCTGTGGGCTGTCAACTATCTATTGGCGCAGCAGGTCATAGTGCCGGTCCCGCCGTGTCACTGCGTTACAGGATTCTACTCGAACTTGGTCATCGTGCCAACCAGTACTGGATCTCAAGCGATTGAACCAGTACGTGCAGGTGCTGCATTTTTGCATGGAGTCCATCCGCTTGGTGATAGCTTCCCTAGATCGCCATAAATTCCTGTCGTACACTGACATCCAGGATGTTTATCTACACGTTCCGATTCGCCAAACGCATCAACAGTTCCTGCGGTTTGTAATTCAAGGCGGGCATTACGAGTTCTGGGCCCTTCCTTTCGGGTTGACAACTGCTCCCAGGGTCTTCACCAAGGTACTGGCAGCCATAATGGAACTCCTTCATTCCAGGGGAATCATGGCCATACTCTTTCTGAACGATATCCTCATCAAGGGTCTGTTGCGGATGGCCAGCCTGGAGAGTTTGCACATCTCCTTGCTCACTCTGGATCGGTTCGGCTGAAAGGTAATCTATGCCAAGTCATCGCTCGTTCTCTAACAGCATCTGGAGTTCCTGGTGATGACCCTGGACATTGTGCAGGCACGCATGTCTCTAGCAGTCACAAAGTGTCAGGCGCTTCAGCGTCAGGCTCTGGGCCTTCGCCAACGGCGCTCTGTTTCCATCCGGCATGTGATGAGTCTTGGGTCTTATACTGGTGTCTTTTCCGGCGATACCCTTCGTGCAGTTTCACTTGCGGGATCTGCAGCAAAGCCTGCCTTCTCCTTGGAACAAGGACCCAATGACCCTGCACCAGCAGATCAGTCTTTCGGAGTCGCTCCGCCACTCCCTGTAGTATGGTGGGTGGTATCTCGTCTTGTATTGCAAGGTTAGTCGTTCCTCTTTCTCCATTCAGGCTGGGGGGAAATGCTCCCTCCTCACATGACCCAAGACACGTGGTCTGCTGCAGAAGCACATCTCCCGATAAATGTCCTAGAACTTCGGGCAATTTATCTCTCGATTCTCAACTTTGCACCTCGATGAAAAGGCCAGCCACTCCGGGTCCAGACGGACAATGCAACGGCCGTCGCATATACCAATCGACATGGTGGAATCTGCAGCACTCAGGCAATGGCAGAGGTGGCCCCTATCCTATCCTGGGCCGAGGTCAATGTGCCGGCGATATCGGCAGCATACTTACCCGGGGTGGACAATTGGGTACCGAAGCAGAACAATGGTAGATCCAGGTGAGTGAGGACTTCATCCAGACATCTTTCAGCAACTTTGTCATCATTGGGGACGGCTGGATGTGGACCTTATGGCCTCCAGGCTCAACTGCAAGATGTCGTGGTTCGTATTGAGGTCCCAGGACCCTCAGGCCTTAGCAGTGGACACTCCCGTCATCCCATGGTAGGGGTTCCAATTCCTGTACCAATTCCCACCATTTCCTGATACACAGGGTCATCAAAAAAATCAAGAGGGAACGCATTTCGGTGCTGCCCATCGCTCCGAATTAGACACATCGGGCATGGTACACCGAATGTGCCATGGCGTCTCTCGTTTCTCAAAGATCTCCTCTTGCAAGGGCCCCTCTCCCACCAGCATTTACCAACACTGCGTTTGACGGCATGAAAGTTGAATCCGCGGTGTTGAGAGTCCAAGGATTCACCGATCCGGTTATCCGCACTATGATTAGGGCGCGGAAACGGTCATCTTCTAAGATCTACCATGGTGTCTTGAGGCGCTTCTTTGCCTGGTGCGAATGTCAATCCGGCCATCCCATGCAGTTCTCACTTCCAAGGCTCCTCGCCTTCTTGCTAGCAGGGTTAGAGTTTGGACTCAGTCTCTCTTAAGGGACAAGTGTCGTCATTTACCATATTGTAGTGCTTGCTACTCTTCCATCAGTCCCCACCTTCATATGGGAGGGGGGTGGGGGACATATGGCTCCGCTGTACTGTTCACCTTTTCCGGTGGGGGATCTCAATTTGGTACTGGATGCTCTACAGTGACATCCCTTTGAACCCCTTGTGGAAGTGTCACCTCACATGATGAGCATCAAGGTGGTGTTCCTGGTGGCCATCACCTCCATTCGGAGGGTGTCGAAATTGGCAGCACTCTCAACTGTACCACCCTTCGTGGTGTTTCATCAGGACAAAGGGGTCCTGCATCCCAATCCTTTTTGCTAAAGGTGGTTTCAGCCTCAGACGTCAATGAGGACATTGTGTTGCCCTCCTACTATCGGCATCCGGTGCATCATATAAATAAGGCTGGAAATGAGCGAGCACGCTCGGTAAAGGCAGTTACTCGAGCGAGCATCAGTCTTGAGTAACTGCATGCTCGTCTGAGCAAATGTGGTGGGGGGGAGAGAGCTCTCTCACTCGCCCCCTGCTAACCCCCCGCATTTGCTCGGACGAGCATGCAGTTACTCGAGAAGAGCGATGCTCACTCGAGTAACTGCCTTTACCGAGCGTGCTCGCTCATCTCTAGAGAAGGCCTTTCACAAGCTCAGTCTTGTTCGAGCTCTGAGAATTTACTTGGCGCAGACAGCCTTATACCGGCGTTCTGATGCCTTGTTTGTGCTTCCCGAGGGAGCACGTCGTGGTCAAGCAGCCACCAAGGGCACGATTTCCCGCTGGATTCGTTCGGCGGTGGCTGAGGCCTATCGGGCCAAGAGCCAGACTCCCCTTTACGAATGACTGCTCACTCGACCAGGGCTGTGGGAGCACCATGGCCAGTGCGCCATTGGGACATCTGCGACACAGGTGTGTAAGGCTGCTACATAGTCTTCTATGCACACCTTCACTAAATTTTACAGGGTGCATGTGGCAGTCGCACGTTATAATACCCACCCAAGGGGACGGATCATGTACATCCCACTGTATCCCCGATATTCCTGACAAAAAAAAGGGGATTTTTTACTTACCATAAAATCCTTTTCTTGACCAGGATATTGGGGATACAGCAACCCCCCCCCCCCTTTATTGTGTTACCAGGTTATGTGGGTCCCTGTTGGAGCTCTCGATTCTCATGATTTCACATGATCTCACTAGTATCATGCTGTTGTACAGTGTTATTGTGTTTCACATTTTTTGGTTGTGCTTCTCTGCTAGGACTCCTACCACTGCTTGCTTACAAACTGACTTTCCCCAGCAGGCAGGAAGGGGTATAGCTGACTGTGGGGAGTCAACTTTTGTCCAAGCTTTATATTGCCTCCTAGTGGCAGCTACTACCCACTGTATCCTATATCCCCGATATCCTGGTCAAGAAAAGGATCTTATGGTAAGTAAAAAAATCCCATTATGTCTGCTAGGCCTCTCCTGGGTGCTAAGGAACACTCACTGCTCTCATGTCCTCTCTTATGTCTACTAGGCCTCTGCTGGGTGCTGCGGAGCACACGCTGCTCTCATATCCTCTCTTATGCCTGCTAGGCCTCTGCTGGGTGCTGTGGAGCACACGCTGCTCTCATGTCCTTCCTTATGTTTGCTAGGCCTCTGCTAGGTGCTGTGGAGCACACACAGCTCTCATGCCCTCTCTTATGTCTACTAGGCCCCTGCTGGGGTGCTGAGGAGCACACTCTGCTCTCATGCCCTCTCTTATGTTTACTAGGCCTCTGCTGGGTGCTGTGGAGCACATGCTTCTCTCATGTCCTCTCTTACGCCTGCTAGACCTCTGCTGGCTGCTGAGGAACACGCACTACTCTCATGTCCTCTATTCTGTCTGCTGGGTACTGCGGAGCACATGCTGCTCCCATGTCCTCTCTTATGCCTGCTAGGCCTCTGCTGGGTGCTGTGGACCACACGCAGCTCTCATGTCCTTCCTTAAGTTTGCTAGGCCTCTGCTAGGTGCTGTGGAGCACACACAGCTCTCATGCCCTCTCTTATGTCTGCTAGGCCTCTGCTGGGTGCTAAGGAGCACACACTGCTCTCATGCCCTCTCTTATGTCTGCTAGGCCTCTGCTGGGTGCTAAGGAGCACACACTGCTCTCATTTCCTCTTTTCTGTCTACTAGGCTCCTGCTGGCTGCCCTGGAGCACTCACTGCTCTCATGCCCTCTCTTATGTCTGCTGTGTACTGCGGAGCACACACTGCTCTCATGTCTTCTCTTCTTTCTGCTGGGTACTGTGGAGCACATGCTGCTTTTATGCCCTCTCTTATGTCTGCTAAGCCTCTGCTGGGTGCTGAGGAGCACACACTGCTTTCACGTCCTCTCTTCTGTCTACTGGGTACTGCGGAGCTAGAGATGAGCGAGCATACACGGTAAGGCGATTTACTCGAGAGAGCATCGCCTTTTTCGAGTAACTGGTGGCTCGTCCCTAAAGATTTTGGGGGGCGGTGCGGGGGAGAGTGAAGGAGATCTTTCTCTCTCTCTCCCTCATGATCCCCTCCGCAACAGCCCGCTCACCCCTGCGCCCCCCTTTCCCGAATCTTCAGGGACAAGCCAGCAGTTACTCGAAAAAGGCGATGCTCTCGAGTAAATCGCCTTACTGAGTATGCTCGCTCATCTCTATGCGGAGCACACGCTGCTCTCATATCCTCTTTTCTGTCTGCTGGCCTCTGCTGGGTGCTGAGGAGCACACATTGCTCTCATGTCCTCTCTTCTTTCTGCTGAGTACTGCGGAGCACACACTGCTCTCATGTCCTCTCTTATGTCTGCTGGCCTCTGCTGGGTGCTGCGGAGCACACGCTGCTCTCTTGTCCTCTCTTATGTCTGCTATGCCAGTGCTGGGTGCTGAGGAGCACATGCTGCTCTCTAGTCCTCTCTTCTGTCTGCTAGGCTTCTGCTGGATGCTGTGGAGCACATGCTGCTCTCATGTCCTCTTTTCTGTATGCTGGGTGCTGCAGAGCACACGCTGCTCTCATGTCCTCTCTTATGTCTGCTAGGCCTCTGCTGGGTGCTGAGGAGCACATGCTGTTCTCATGTCCTCTCTTGTCTGCTAGGCTTCTGCTGGGTGCTGAGGAGCACACACAGCTCTTATTTCCTGTCTTTTCTTGTCTGGAATATCGGGGGTTCAGTGGGTAGTAGCTGTCACTAGGAGGTGACATAAAGCTTGAACAAAAGTTGACTCCTCCCGTCAGCTATACCCCTTTCTGCCTGCTGGGGAAGGTCAGTTTTAGCTTTATGTCCAAGGAGGTCAGACATCACATGTCTGCGAGAAGACAAACAGGATTTGTGGGTTTAGGTCTTCCTATCCTTCCCACAGGGGGGTAGGAAACAGGCAGCCTCGCAGCTCACTTGTTTTTTCCCACTCCTGAAAATGATTGTGGCACTGCTGTCCAGGCGAGCTGCCCCCCGGCTACCGTGCAGACTGCTCCACGTCCCGTTTCACGGAAGATGCGCAGCCCGGTCGCTGTGTACAGTGGGACCTACACAGAGGAGTCCCAGGCTCCATTCGCTTACTCAAAGTAGAAGCTGCAGGAGCCCATCAGGATATGGAGGCTACAGGGGTACCCAGCTGGGTCAGCCCCCAGGGTAGTGCAGGGATACAGGCTCCCCGTCTCCGTTTGTCTCACTGCTGGCTGCTATTGCATCAGCTCAACCACAGCTCACAACCCCCATCCGCCCTCTTCTGTGGCATGACCTACCTGCCCCTGTCCTTGGCTGCTCGGTTTCAGTGCGGGGAATGCTTGGAGGCCTCCAGCCTTGCTAATAACTGAGCCCCTGGCTTCAGGTCCGTCTAGGGCACACACCCTTAGGCCCCGCCTCTTTATGCCACACCCCTCCTTTTGCTGCGTTGGCTTCGGGGCCCAGTGTGTTGGGGACGGTGGGGGGCTGCTTGCTGCTCATCTCCTGGTGCTGTTAGACCTTCACCAAATTTTACAGGGTGCATGTGGCAGTCGCACGTTATAATACCCACCCAAGGGGACGGATCATGTACATCCCACTGTATCGCCGATATTCCTGACAAGAAAATGGGATTTTTTTACTTACCGTAAAATCCTTTTCTTGACCAGTGTATCGGGGATACAGCACCCCCCCTTTATTGTGTTACCAGGTTATGTGGGGCCCTGTTGGAGCTCTCAATTCTCATGATTTCACATGATCTCACTAGTATCATGCTGTTGTACAGTGTTATTGTGTTTCACATTTTTTGGTTGTGCTTCTCTGCTAGGACTCCTACCACTGCTTGCTTACAAACTGACTTTCCCCAGCAGGCAGGAAAGGGTATAGCTGACGGTGGGGAGTCAACTTTTGTCCAAGCTTTATGTCGCCTCCTAGTGGCAGCTACTACCCACTGTATCCTATATCCCCGATATCCTGGTCAAGAAAAGGATATTACGGTAAGTAAAAAATCCCATTATGTCTACTAGGCCTCTGCTGGGTGCTGTGGAGCACACGCTGCTCTCATGTCCTCTCCTATGCCTGTTAGGCCTCTGCTGGGTGCTAAGGAACACACGCTGCTCTCATGTCCTCTCTTATGTCTGCTAGGCCTCTGCTGGGTGCTGTGGAGCACACACTGCTCTCATGCCCTCTCTTATGTCTGCTGGTCTCTGCTGGCTGCAGTGTGGAGCACACACTGCTCTCATGTCCTCTCTTATGTCTACTAGGCCTCTGCTGGGTGCTGTGGAGCACACACTGCTCTCATGCCCTCTCTTATGTCTGCTGGTCTCTGCTGGCTGCAGTGTGGAGCACACACTGCTCTCATGCCCTCTCTTATGTCTGCTGGTCTCTGCTGGCTGCAGTGTGGAGCACACACTGTTCTCATGTCCTCTCTTATGTCTGCTAGGCCTCTGCTGGGTGCTGCAGAGCACACACTACTCTCATGTCCTCTCTTATGTCTGCTAGCCCTCTGCTGGGTGCTGCGGAGTATATACTGCTCTCATGTCCTCTCTTATATCTGCTAGGCCTTTGCTGGGTGCTGCGGACCACACACTGCTCTTATGTCCTCTCTTATGTCCACTAGGCCCCTGCTGGGTGCTGAGGAGCACACACTGCTCTTATGTTCTCTCTTATGTCTACTAGGCCCCTGCTGGGTGCTGAGGAGCACACGCTGCTCTCATGTCCTCTCTTATGTCTGCTAGGCCCCTGCTGGGTGCTGAGGAGCACACGCTGCTCTCACGTCCTCTCTGCAGCTCCTGTCTGCTCCTGTAATGCAGTTCTGTCCCTTTTATATCATGTCCACAGACCTGCTAATGACTTTGTAGGATCTCGCAGTGTGGGGGGCTCAGCCCTGCATTATCTCCTATGGAGGGAGCGTGCTCATAGTTCCTTTCTTCTCCATACAAACCGACTCAAGGAAGCCTCTACAAAATGGCGCACACTGAATTTACATTGTAAGAGGGGGGACGGGGCACCCCCTTACACTACCATTGTGTAGACAATCCTGTCCCTCCAAGGCATAAAATAGATGCATCTAGTGAGCTGTGTTCTGATTTGTAATGCCCTTCTGGTCTGGACCTTCGGGGAGAGGAGGGTTATTGGTGGGTTTAAATGGAACATTTTACCAGGATTTTAGACCTCAAAGTGGCGCCACGACGCTTACAATGACCTATAATACACCCAGAGATACACCTATATGAAACAGAAGAACGCTCGTCAGCCTAAAAACCACTATAAAGTGGCGCCAAGTATTCAAATGCCTGTGTTTTGAGTTAGAGGGACGATCCCCCAGGGACTCAAGTCTTTGCTTCATTACATTGTGCACCCCTTCCACTGGGCGCTCGCCTCCTGCTGATGTCAATGCAAGCCGCAGTGAACTCCCACCCTTGCATGGTGCTGGAGCTCACATAAACAGACATGCGCAGTGCGTCACGCCTAGAGCCCGTGTGCCCGCCAGGATCAAGAATCTGCCTAACTCCACTTCCGGCACATGAGCCATGTAATACAGATCCACAATACGGACGTGTTACGCATGACATGACAGCAGCACGCCATCAGCGTTTCTTCTGTAATTGCCTCCGTATTCGTTCTCATTGACTTTATTTTCTACTGAGCAAACACTGATCATTTTTTTACCCAATAGAAAATAATACAAATGAAGACAAATACAGACGAGAGACTGAGGAAACGCTGATGATGTACTGATGCATCCGATTTAGAATCACTGCATAGACTTCAATGGAAGTGTTATATCCGTGATACAGATGAAAATAATGCATGCTGCGTTCTTGAAATCCGCACATAGTTTATACACACGTTTGTGTGGACTCAATGATTTGACCCGATTTCTGTTTTACGGACAGCAAAAAGGATGGAATACTGCTGAAAAATATACTAGTCTGAGAGCCACCTTAAAGGGCCACTCTGGCAAAACACATTTTTCCATTCCCCCCACCCCATCAGCTGATTGCCTGTCACAATCTTGAGGTCTCCTCTGTGTATTTCAGCCACTTCCAGCCCCCTGTCTGATACTTATCAGGCACTATCTTGAGACTGAGATTTTTTACTTTCAGTTTCCTATAAATCAAATGATGCATAAGTACAGCATTAGCTGAAGCCATACCATTTCTGCCTGCTCTGGGGCCAGTTTAATTAGCATTACCTTCTATAGTCACCTATATAGACTACAGCTTATCCAGTCAGGAGGATGAGCTGTGATCTCCTCTATTATACCTGTGTGACAGGAGCTGTGTGATCATCATCATTAACTGTGACAGGAGTGCCTGTAACCTCTTGTAGGCAATTTGTATAGTAGATCCATGTAAAATCATCCCATAGACTGAGAATATGACTAGAAAATGAATCCATATCCTTAGTAGATCTGAGTGGGTCAGAATTGAGATCCTATGACCAGCTGAGGAAAATGAGGCCAGGAGAATCAAAGAGAAATAACCACCCAAGGTAACACTAGATCACTTATATACACTGGGGGAAAAGCTACATAACGAACCAATAAACACCTCAACGGAGTGGCCCTTTAAAGATGATCTAGCCTGGACATATATCTTTATATCATGGCAACTAATATAATAACAAGGCAGTACAGAACGCCTTCTGAAGGGCAGCTTAAAGGGGTTGTCCCGCGGCAGCAAGTGGGTCTATACACTTCTGTATGGCCATAATAATGCACTTTGTAATGTACATTGTGCATTAATTATGAGCCATACAGAAGTTATAAAACGTTTTTCACTTACCTGTTCCGTTGCTGGCGTCCCCGTCTCCATGGTTGCCGTCTAACTTTCGCCATCTTATGGCCAAATTAGACGCGCTTGCGCAGTCCGGGTCTTCTGCTGTTCTCTTTGGGGCTCCGTGTAGCTCCGCCCCGTCACGTGCCGATTCCAGCCAATCAGGAGGCTGGAATCGGCAATGGACCGCACAGAAGAGCTGCGGTCCACGGAGGGAGCAGACCCCAGCGGCCATCTTCAACCGGTAAGTATAGAAGTCACCGGAGCGCGGGGATTCAGGTAAGCGCTGTGCTGTTTTTTTTTTTAAGTCCCTGCATCGGGGTTGTCTCGCGCCGAACGGGGGGGGGGGGGGGGGGTTGAAAAAAAAAAAAAACCCGTTTCGGCGCGGGACAACCCCTTTAAGTAAGTAACGGCCATTTTCTGTGATTGTTTTTAATTCTTGATTTCCCCTTCTGTGATGCATTTATATTAGTGTAGGGACCCACTACAATGCAAGGAACCGTGAAGTGCTTAGTGGGCTCATGTATCTTGGCCAACATCCAACCAACGCCTTGCATTTATTATCTATCATTCACATGCAGTGTGGCATTAAGACTCCAGGGGGAGCCCAGGGTGGCAGTACCAATGTGGTTCACTGAAGGAAATGCAGGGCAACCCGCCGAGTTATCATGGCGTCATTAATAGGTTGCTGGTTTGCATGGTGAACTACATATATCAGAATGGTCTGGCACCCTGTATCCACTATGTGTGGGAGTTTACACCAAGCATCCACCCCCCTCATTATCAGGAGGCAGTGTGAGTGGCTGTCTCATCGGTGTCCTGCACAGGTGTTATTGGCTCCTCCATTTGGTAGTCAGCTACCTGCATGGTGAGAGGAGGATGCATCTATATGCACTCCTCAGTCAGTAAGTAACGGCCATTTACTGTGATTGTTTTTAAGTAAAGGAACGAGAGCCTATGCGGTAAGATAATTAGTGAATTCCTCTTTGCTGAATGGCCTAAAGAGATCATGTGATTGGCCCCTTAGCAACTTTCATGTAAAGTTTCCAATGGCATTTATATGATAGATAGGTAATTGATAGCAGATTGTTGGGGGTCTCCCACACAACCCCTCCCCCCCACCAATGACTTGATGTGGAGGGGCTGAAGTTGACACAAAACAACACGTATGCTGTAGTGGCCCAGAACGGTACTGCAGCTCTTTCATACTTCCATAGCAGTTGGACCCCGGCTGGTATGCTATTCACAATCTCTCCGGAGGATACAGTGTCAATAGTTTCATACCGGAATATCCCTTTGAAGAGTTCCTCCTGGTGTCAGAGTCTCTGGAAAAAGTAGTTTTCTATTAGAAAACACTGATATTTCTAAATGTTGTAGTTTGCAAAATGCAAGTGAGGCTTTGAACACTGTGTAATCCAAAGGTCGCCATACCCCTCCAGTAGCTGGCAGCCAATCACTCGTTTGTCCAACAGCTATTCCTTCCAACCTATCACCCCACATCCCTTAGCTGCTGTCGGACACCTCTGGCAGCTTATCTCCCTGGCGAACAAAAGGATTAAGCATGCTCAACATGCCTGGTTCTCTCCTTCCTTGGTAAATACAAGGAAAAGGTGAGCTGCACAGTCACTTATCTTCAAATATTCTCTAGGCACTAAACAGTTAAAGGGCATTGTTGTACTGCCTCTAGCTTGGATACAAGATGTGATACCGGGCGTGGAGGCTCTAGTACCCTGTTGGAACGCCTCTAGCTAGGATACAAGATGTGATACGGGTGGACATGGAGGCTTTTGTACCCTGTTGTACCGCCTCTAGCTTAGATACAAGATGTGATACGGGCGGGCATGGAAGCTCTAGTACCCTGTTGTACCACCTCTAGGTTGGATACAAGATGTGATACAGGCAGGCAGGGAGCTCTAGTACCCTGTTGTACCACCTCTAGCTTGGATATAAGATGTGATACGGGTGGGAATGGAGGCTCTGGTACCCTGTTGTACCACCTCTAGCTTGGATATAAGATATGATACAGGCGGGCATGAACGCTCTAGTACCCTGTTGTACCACCTCTAGCATGGATACAAGATGTGATACGGGTGGACATGAAGGCTCTAGTACCCTGTTGTACCACCTCTAGCTTGGATACAAGATGTAATACAGGTGGGCATGGAAGCTCTAGTATCCTGTTGTACCACCTCTAGCATGGATACAAGATGTGATACGGGCAGGCATGAAGGCTCTAGTACCCTGTTGTACCACCTCTAGCTTGGATACAAGATGTAATACAGGTGGGCATGGAAGCTCTAGTATCCTGTTGTACCACCTCTAGCATGGATACAAGATGTGATACCGGTGGGCATGGAAGCTCTAGTACCCTGTTGTACCGCCTCTAACTTGGATACAAGATGTGATGTGGGTGGGCATGGAAGCTCTAGTACCCTGTTGTATCACCTCTAGCTTAGATACAAGATGTGATACGGGCGGGCATGGAGGCTCTAGTACCCTGTTGTACCACCTCTAGGTTGGATACAAGATGTGATACAGGCAGGGAGCTCTAGTACCTTGTTGTACCACCTCTAGCTTGGATATAAGATGTGATACGGGTGGGAATGGAGGCTCTAGTACCCTGTTGTACCACCTCTAGCTTGGATACAGTATGCGATACAGGCAGGCTTGGAGGCTCTAGTACCCTGTTGTACCACCTCTAGCTTGGATACAGTATGCGATACAGGCAGACTTGGAGGCTCTAGTACCTTGTTGCGCTGTTTCTAGCTTGGATACAATATGTGATATGGAATGGGCATGGAGACATACAGTATGGTATACTGCAGCTTATCCCACCACATTTGCTGTAACTGAGCCTCTAGATCGTGTAAACCCGTAGGCTGTAGAGGTTGGTGTCCCAGATGGTTCCATACATGTTCTATTGGCGATATATCTGGTGACCGGGCAGCTGCAGAAGTGTGACAATGTTGTGGGGGCTCCTGGGATCCCCTTGTGTGTGCGGCCGAGCATTATCCTGCTGGAAGCCGCCATGAGAGGAACACATATGGCTGCAGGATGTCCTGAACATATCACTGAGCTGTCATTGTCCCTTGTACCACTACTAGGGGGGACCGATTGTTGTATGCAATGGCCCCCAGACCATCACACCAGCAGGGGGCAATGTGCTGCTCCACAGCAAAGGCAGGATTGAGGTGATCACCTCAAGGTCTCCAGACAGGATTAATCACTGAAGAAAACCCGGCTCCACTCCGTAGTACCCAGTTGCATAATTCACCACACCACTGCAAACTGAGAAAACTGGGTGGGTGGGTGTCAGAAGCCGTACACTTAATGGGCGCCATGAGACCAAATGTCCTTCAGCCAAGAACCTGGTAATGGTTCTGTCAGACACAGGGGTGTAACAATGGCGCCACCTGTCTCTGGATGGAGGACAATGAAACAGTTGGAGCTGCTGGTGCTTTTCGGACAATCAGACGCTCCTCTCTACTGGTGGTCTGTAGAGGGTCCTGAGCCCGGTCACATTGTATGCTCTCACACATTCACTGGTCCCAACATATCCTAACAGTCTGGTCAGATGCTTCTCTCTACTGGTGGTCTGTAGGGCGTCCTGAGCCCGGTCACCTTGTGTTCCCTCATGCGTCCACTGGTCCCAACACCTCCTAACAGTCTGGTCAGACACTCCTCTCTACTTGTGATCTGTAGGGGGCCCTGAGCCTGGTCACCTTGTGTGCCCCCATCCACTAGTTCCAACACCTCCTAACAGTCTGATCAAACACTCCTCTCTACTGGTGGTCTGTAGGGGGCGTCCTGAGCCCGGTCACCTTGTGTGCCCTCACACATCCACTGGTCCCAACACCTCCTAACAGTCTGGTCAGATGATCCTCTCTACTGGTGGTCTGTGGGGGTGTCCTGAGCTGAGTCACCTTGTGTGCCCCCATCCTCCTAACAGTCTGGTCAGACACTCCTCTCTACTTGTGATCTGTAGGGGGCCCTGAGCCCGGTCACCTTGTGTGCCCCCATCCACTAGTTCCAACACCTCCTAACAGTCTGATCAAACACTCCTCTCTACTGGTGGTCTGTAGGGGGCATCCTGAGCCCGGTCACCTTGTGTGCCCTCACACATCCGCTGGTCCCAACACCTCCTAACAGTCTGGTCAGATGATCCTCTCTACTGGTGGTCTGTGGGGGTGTCCTGAGCTGAGTCACCTTGTGTGCCCCCATCCTCTCGTCCCAACACCTCCTAACAGGCTGGTCAGAACGGCCGCTGTTGGAAAACTCATCGATACGACCATCCAGCTTCTCACATCCCAATAATGCACCCCTCTCAGACTCTGGTAACCTGGTGAAATCTCTTCTCTGCGTTGTAGAGGTGTCTAGTGGTCAACAAGCTCTACACAAGCGGAAGAAGAGGTCACAACACACAAGGAGCCTCCGAGAGCCTCTTATTGGACAAGGGTGGAACCACTTTTAGGGCCTCCAGTGCCTCTTTCGTCTAATCACCACAAGTCATCATTTATACATCTGCCTGAGATGGAACTGCAGGACGACATCTGTACCAAGACGACAACTACTTCTGGGGCGGCGGATTATTTTTGACCAAGCGTGTAAATATCTATAGTAAAAAAAGCAAAAACCTTTATGAGTGCGGATGATGTATTCTGAATGCAATGGGTTGGATCATTTAAAGTTTTACCTTATGGAATCTGTGACTATAGGGTCTGAAGATGATATAATCTAGGAGTTGTACACAACTGAAAGAGGGGAGTCAGAAGCCACAGCCTGCAAGTATAGAGCCTCAAGGGCTGCCAGATGCCCAGGAGGGCCATTAGACCTGAAGCTGAGGTAAACTTCTGTTCATCAGTTTACTCCTAGTTCACCATATGGACTGCAGTAAGCTTCCATACTCTACCCCATAGAACAGAACGAAATTCATACCAAAGTGTGAATAAATAATGATGGAGACCGGAGCATCCCTGGTGCCCACGAGATAGACGCCGGTGTCCTATTTTACCGGCCCCTTCAATTCCAGCTTATGAAACGGGGGACTCAACTAAAATAGTCAAAGTATCGCTCTGACAAGGATGCAGTTACTCGAGAAGAGCGAGGCTCGCTCAAGTAACTGACTTATCCGAGCATGCTCACTCATCTCTAGTGACCACCAATTTGGATTTAAACCTGCACATACATCTTGAAGGCCAGCTTCACATGGCGTGGGTAATATTGGGCCGTATTTCACAGCCTGATATCGCCCTCGCAATCCATCTGAAACCCCTGGATGCAAGGCGTTACCACATGGAAGCAGCCTCACCTCACTGCGGGGCTGAAGAAATCCCCCGCTGTGGCTGTCGCCGCTGGATCTGGGGATCGTGGATTTCCCCCATTCTTTTCAGTTGAAAACAACGGGTGAGATCGCAGACAGATAGAACATGCTGTGTTTTTGTTTCCGGCGTAGGATCGCACGACGGTGAGATGCAGGAAAACATCACAAATGTGAATGAACCCATTCAAAAGAAGGAATTCATAGCTGTGCAAGATTTGTGCGTCTCGCAATGCACAAATCTTGCACGATTTTCTCGGCAGTGTGAAGCCAGCCTAAGGCGGTGACTTGTTTTTATGTTATTTTTTTTACTGTAAAATCAAACTCCAAAAACAGTATAGCGCAGAGGTCTCAGCTAGTTCTGTCTTCCTGATCACCCCAGCCACCACATGCAGGTTGGCCCGGGGCACTGGGGGCCCTAACTCAAGAAAGGTGCAGCTCAGTGTTGCCAATCGGAATTTCCCTTTTCTGGACAACCTATCCAAAAATCTCAGAGAACCAACATTTTTGGGGACACGACAGAAACCTTACTGAATGCTAAAGGTTATAAGTGATACACGTCTATTAGGTCAGAAACTGATAGGAACTCATTCCCAGCATTCCCCGCGAGCTGTAAAGAAGCTCAAGGCCCAACAGCCCCCCAAAAATAATCTTTGACACATCTAAACTGGAAAAAGTCCCCCATTTTTATGGACTGTCTAGGAATTTCTGGATGGTTGGCAACCCTGGTCCCAGAGATGGAGCCCCCACATGTCAGACGGCGGTATTAGTGTATCTTGACGCCACCGAAAGTACTGGTGGAGCCAAGATACATGCAGTTCCTGATTGGATGTCGGGCTGTCTCCCTGACAGCGGTCTCACAGGTCCTGCAGGCAGCGGCTGCGGACGTGGAGGAAGGTGAGAGGCGTCGGATGGAGCCGTGAGCGCTGCAGACAGAGTCGGCGTGCAGGACTTGTGAGTGGTGCTGTGGGACGCAGCAGTGAGTGCTGCTGAGAGGGCCGACGGTCAGGACCTCTGAGGACAGTAGTGGGATGCAGCGGTGAGCAGTGCATAGTAAGCCGGCAGTTGGAACTTCACAGCGGTGCAGTGCCAGGGAGCGGTGAGCGCTGCACAGAGAGCCGCCATTGCAAACCTGTAAGCAGAGCGGAGAGGGGGTTGGGGGGGGATCGTTGACCCTGTTTAATGAGTGGACCTGTTTGCCTGCAGCAGGGGGACAGGGGTGCATGTGCAGGAGCGGTGATGAGCGCCGGCGGCCCGCAGCTTCAGAAGGGAGGGCAATGTGCCGGCCGCTTCAGGACTTAATTCATGGTATCAGGACATTCAGCTCTTGAGCCAATCGGGAGTTAGGGGTGTGACAGGGGGTGTTCCTCATGGAAGTCCTGTCAAACCCCTAGCTTCCGGTGGCGTCAAGATACACTAATACCTCAGACACCTATGGCTTATCCTGTGTATATCTGATACAAGTCTGGGATGGGAATACACCTTTCATGACAGTCTGCAAAAAAACAGTGCACTCTGAATCCGCTGAGTGGATGAAACGTTAGTGCGCATGTGTGGCCACTCGCGGTCTATGAGGCTGCTGGAGAGCGCTGAGTGCACTGCCAACTGTCTCCGTCAGTCCCATAGAGGTGCATGGAGTGGTGGTCACACATGTGCACCACCGCTGCATCCACCCCATTGGTTCTCAGTGCACTGTTCTCATGATCCCCATTCTTCTCCTATCCTGTAGGCAGGTGATAAATGATTGTGGTGGGATAACCGCTTTACATTTTATTTATGTAAGACGAGAAGACTGGTTTAATCCCAACAGCACCATGCTACAGATCCCATCCATCATCCGGGGGAGGCCATATTAAGGAGGAGGGGTGTACCCTCTTAATTCCAGATAACAAAATAAGACCCACCAGATGTATGCAGCCTGATTGAGGGCTTTGTGCTTAATATAGGTCTGAAGCCTCGGCAGACATTCCCCTGCATGCGATCTGACAGGGTTAAGTCACCGAGCTGTCTGGCAAGGATTTTCCCTGGAGATGCAGCCTTTGAATATTTCATGCAGCCTCATCTTTTATGAATGAACGTGTTTACTGCCGGATGCAAGGGCAGAGCGTGGGTGGAATAAAGATGGCAGAATCCTGGACCTCTCTGCATGTTATTAAATTATTCTACATGTTACTTATGTGGCTCGGTGCGGTCTACAGCCTCGGCTTCTGATAGCGCTCTGCATGTTAACTCTTTAGAGAATTAGATCTCGCCCTATATTTATATATTTTGCAGTGTTTTGTTTTCTATTCCATATTGCTTATACTGGTATCAATTCAACCTATGACATAACCATATAGCTATACAGTAGCCCCCCAGCTTCTATATGGGTCGTTTGACTATTGGCATTGCACCGTAGGGGTGAATTATGCAGTACGAGCAGAAGCTTCATGAAGGAGCTTGATGAAGGCCTATTCTTGGCCCAAACGTAGCCTACCTTTTTAAAGATAACCATGGAGAAATAAAGGTTATATTTTGTGTTTTACTCCTCATGCTGCCACTATTATTGCTTCATGAAGGAGAGAGAACAATGTGCTGGTGTTCTAGATGATTATTGGGGTAATTATACACCACCAGGTTTTTATTGACATTTACAGCTTAGTGTCTCCAATGTGAAATGAAAGCATAGAACAAATACACAAGTTCAACTGAATACAAATAATAGGCTAAGGCGTCCGTCACACTGCAGTTTCAGCAGAGTTGGCATGCAATTTACCAGCTGAAAACGTAACCAAGGAAGCTGGAAAAAAAAAAAAAAAAGCCATACTCGCCTAAAAGGCGCCATCCATGCTCTCCGGCGTTCCTGCAGTCTTGCCTACAGTTGTCAGGGCCGACAGAGCATCTCTTGCTGGTAATAGGGATTGAAAACCACGCCTCCTGCCAGAGATTGCCATGATTGGCTGAGCGTGCGCTCGCTCAGCCAATCACAACCATTCATTGAATGGGTGTGATGAACTAATCACAGCCATTCACAGTATTTAGCGCCGTCAAAAACGCGGCACTAAGTTGTGCCACATTTTTAGCAGCGATGAAAACTCTGCCCATTTACTTCAATGGGCAACGCTCAGCGTTTAAAAATGATGAAACGACACAAAAAAATTAGAACATGCACAGCTCAAAAATCAAGCGTCTGTCTGCGCCTGTGGGAGCGGTCCCATTGAAAACAATGGGAATGTTGTACCACGCTAATCGCAGTAAAAAGCACCTGCGTGGGGGTGTTCTCCTTTACACTGGCGATCGCGATATCGCCGCAAGAAAGGGATTAAAAAAAAAAAAAACAGGGCAATTTTACTCATGAGATATCGGAGCGTCAGCAATGCATTTTCTTGCAAAAACATCGCTGCCGCTTGTGATTTTCTCACGATCGACAATAGGAGTTTCTAATGTTAAAAATGCATCGCATGAAAAATCGCAAGTTCCTGCTTTGCGATGCGATAAAAAGGAGGCTCCAAAGGGAAACCTGGGAGATTTTAAAAAAATGCAAAAACACTGAAAGATAGAGCATGCCACGATTTCTTTATCACTCCACAAGGTATGAAGACACCCTTACATCGTCAAGGCATTCTTTATACAATTGCATTCAGATGATCGGAAGAAATTTCTTTCAAACATTGTTGCAGAAGTTCCCACAAATGTGCTGCACTCGTAGCTTGCTTTAATTTCACCCTTCTGTCCAGTTCATCCCAACAAGCCAATGGGGTTTAAGTCTGGAGACTATGCAGGCTGTTCCATTCCTTGCAGACTACCGGCTTCTTCTTGTCTCCTTAAGTAGTTCTGATATAACCTAGATGTTTTGGATCACCGTCTTGCAGTGATATGAACCCCTGGCCAACTAGGCACACACCTGGCATAAAAAAATGCTATGGCAGCCCTTTTTGTCCAGTATGCCAGTCACCCTGTGCAAGCCACCAACTCTGCATCCAGCAGAACAGCCCCAGACCATCATGCTTCCTGCTCCATGTTTGAAGGTTGGTGACACTCAGGCATCATCCTTTCACCTACTGGATGACAAAAACCCTGCATGATGTACCAAAGATGTCAAACTTCGATCCATCAGTCATTAAGACCTTCGGTCACTCTTCAGTAGTCCACTGGTGTTCCTTCTGGCCCAGGCAAGTATTTTTTTCTATTTTACAGTCGTAGCAGCGGCTTTCCTACTGCTACTATATCCGTCAGACCTGCAGATAGAAGGCTTCTCTTCACAGGTGAAATGGAAACTTTATTTCTTGCTGCATTAAGCTGTTCTTGAAGATTTTGTGCTGCGAGGCGCCGATCACGCACACTGTTGCCTCTCGAAAACTTGCCATCTGATTGTGTAGTGGCCTTTGGACTACCAGACGTCTTCCTGTCAGTTTCCAAGTGCCTTTTGATGGTATAGGAAGCTGAACTGTACACCATGGCTTTCTTGGCTATTGCTCTGTAGGACAGGCCCACACTGCTAAGGGTTATAATTATCCGTCTGCCTTTTTTGGTTAAATGCCCTAATGATAGCAATGTGCTCCGTCCTAGAGAGTCTTGTACTGCAGTCTGTTCCGACACTGGAGTAATCCTATAAAAGTTGAGCACCTATAAGAACAGTTGGCGTAACTATAATTTGCTTAGTGCTGCAAAGCGGCTGTTCTTGATGTGTTCCCTGAAAATAGCCCTTTGGTTAAAATAATACATTCCGGCTATTATTGCAGTTTAGGGTGAAAGTTCACAGTATTTTTTACATTAACAGTTCAGGTCCAACAAATGTGAAATGGTTAAAAAGCAAGTTAAAAACAAACAAAAAAAAAACGAGAAAAATTAAGGCGCTTTAAAACTTTCTTAAGCCGCCAGCAAATGTTGTAAAATCCCAATACCCCAAAACGCCCTAGGAGGCCGTTGGCAACCAATGTATCATGCCATGCGCAATGTTTTCTGCATAAGCCCTACTTTATAAAGAAGGTCTTTCGTACCCACAGTCGCATCATGCTTTGAGCAGGGCCAGAGGGCCATTCTCTCACACTGGCCAAAAAGAGCCAACTGGTAATGGGCAGGGGCCTGAACAAAATTGTACACATTGAGGACTGTGTAAAGTGTCAACATGTAAGTTTGTCTTAAAAGTCATGCACTTGTTTTGCAGAAGCAAATGAGAAGTCTACAGTTGGCGGAGTTAGAGGTTGATAAAAGCAGCAAGATATCATCTGCAAGGAAGGGAAGGAAGATGCTCAGTGCCAAGCCCTGCACAATATGCCCTACTTTTACCAGCTCAAGGCTTTTAAATATGCAACAAGGCCGATTGCCCATCTAGTATTTAAATGGGCTTTCCAAAGATGGTGTTTTATGACACATTAGTAGGATAATGTTATAAAACACAGACCAGTGAAGCTCTGAACACTGGGACCCCCACCCATCCCAAAAATGGACCATTTTAGTATCAGGCTGCAAGTGGTAAGTAGGCAGAGAATGCACAATCACAGTTGAGGTAGGTACACACGCCTTTTTGTAAAGGCCAGTAGGCCACCAGAGGGTTCAGAACTGGAATATTGAAATCACTGTAGTCCAAGTGCTCTATTGTACATCCGTGCAACCGGGACAATGCCCAGACCCCACCCCATACTTAAATATCCCCACATGTATAACATAGAACCAATCACAAAACACAGAGTAAGTACATACCCCCCTCTCCAGGATGGTCATAGGGCCAGGGAGATGCAGCGCAGCTGAACCACATGGATCACATAATGAGCATCCAGCAGTCATGTCAAATGCAGCACATTAGAAAGTGGGACATATTACCTAAACCGGCATCTATGATGTTCTAAGGCGCAGACGCGCCTCCCTAGCCAATCAGTGCAATGCCCATACGCTTAATCAACCTTCCGGGCCGTCTGCGCATGCGTCGATGACGCGGCGTCGCGGCCATATTGTAGAAAGTACAACCACGGCCCCTGTGGATTCAAAAGCGCTACTGCGCACGCGGCATTGCGGCCATATTGTAGGGACTATAAACCCGGCCCCTATGTGCGTAAAAGCGCTACTGCGCGTGCGCAGCACATATCGCCTCCAATGATGTAATCTCAGCTTTTTAACATAAATAGGAGCATCAGCTTGGCACAAAACCACCCATACGTCCACAGCATCACAATGTACCATGAATGGTCACCCTGTAGATCAGTTACTGACCCAAAGCCGTCATTTCATACAAATTTTGTGCCCACCAAAAAGGTTCATTAAATCAGCAGATATTATGGACCAGATGAATTAAATGATAATTACTAAACCAATGATGGGCTATACTACTAATCCTCATTTCCTATGTAATCCGGGAAAAACCATACCTAAATAATTCACCATTGCCCATGGTCAGTAATCCCTAAAAGTGGCCTGCCAAATTATTGGACAGATGTAAACCAATGTAATATCACACAGACAATTATGTGCCGCACCATGCTAGATGCTCCAAAAACATTTTTTATTTTCATTTCTACAGAAAAAAAATATATTTTTTCTAAAAAAATTGAAAAATGTTTTTAAATCTTGTAATTCTTTATAATAGAGGGCAAGATATGTAACCTGACAATATTCAAATGAATACCATCAGCCCACTGCATAGTCCTGGACAACCATCACCACCTGGAATTTTGAATCCACAGGGGCCGTGGTTGTACTTTCTACAATATGGCCGCGACGCCGCGTCATCGACGCATGCGCAGACGGCCCGGAAGGTTGATAAAGGGTATGGGCATTGCACTGATTGGCTAGGGAGGCGCGTCTGCGCCTTAGAACATCATAGATGCCGGTTCTTTCTTCAACAATGCCCAGACCATCACACTGCCTCCCCTACTTCCAGACCATCACACTGCCTCCCCTACTTCCAGACCATCACACTGCCTCCCCTACTTCCCATAGTGCATCCCAACGCCATCACTTCCTCAGATAGGCAGCTCACATATGATGGAGGAGAAAATCGGATTCTTTCACCCAGGCCATCTTCATTTCCTTAGTGGTCGAGTTCTGATGCTCATGTGCCCATTGTTGGCACTTTTGGTGGCGGACAGGTGTGCTGCTACGCTGCTCCACAAGCTGAAATACAGCACCTGTTCGACACCTCGCTCAGAGAGAGCAGGAAGGTTTTCAGCAATGTATGAGCGGTCCTGTGGCTTCGGAGCAGACTGGCTATCCTTCAGTCCTCACATGTATCCATGAGCCATACGTGCCCATAATCACTGGTTGGCCTTGCTTGGGACAGTCGGAAGGTGTTGACCACTTCACACGACGTCTGACCTAGTAATCTTGCCATCACCATGTGGCTTTTGTCTAAGTCACATCCTAAGGACGCTTTCACACCAATGTATCTTATGGAAGGAATATGCAGGGAATAAGCGCCCATAGATTTCAAGAGGTTCATTCACAGCAGCAGATTTTTCATGCAACTTTCAGTCTTGTGAAACAAAACACAGCCCATCGCAGTCAACGGGAGTCATACGCGGAAAGGTGCGCAGTTACACACTAAATCAATGGGATATTGCGCGTTTATTCTTGCGCACAAAGAAAAACAAAACGCTCTAAGAATCAGCGTATTTCTATTTGTGAATACACATATGCCCATGTTAACCGCTTGGGATCTAACTCTTGACTTGCTTTACAGGTGTGATATGCACTTAAAGGGGTTGTCCCGCGGCAGCAAGTGGGTCTATACACTTCTGTATGGCCATATTAATGCACTTTGTAATGTACATTGTGCATTAATTATGAGCCATACAGAAGTTTTTCACTTACCTGCTCCGTTGCTAGCGTCCTCGTTTCCATGGAGCCCGCCTAATTTTCGGCGTCTAATGGCCAAATTAGACGCGCTTGCGCAGTCCGGGTCTTCTTCTTTTCTCAATGGGGCCGCTCGTGCAGGATGCCGGCTCCGTGTAGCTCCGCCCCGTCACGTGCCGATTCCAGCCAATCAGGAGGCTGGAATCGGCAATGGACCGCACAGAAGCCCTGCGGTCCACCAAGGGAGAAGATCCCGGCGGCCATCTTCAGCAGGTAAGTAAGAAGTCACCGGAGCGCGGGGATTCAAGTAAGCGCTGTCCGGTGTTTTTTTAACCCCTGCATCGGGGTTGTCTCGCGCCGAACGGGGGGGGGTTTGAAAAAAAAAAAAACCCCGTTTCGGCGCGGGACAACCCCTTTAATTCCACCTGATGGAGTCTATACAACCCTGAAACACACAGTCAATACATTGCACTATACCTGAAGTTGTACCTGGAAGACAATGGCCCCTAGTAGCATTCCTGGGATCCATGACCAACTGATTGCATTTTTCTTTTTTTAAATTGACTACCTTGGTGTAAGAGGGCAAGTAACTGGCTCAATGATAGAAAGCAGGTGGTTATTAATGGCGCACACTCTGATTGGGTCACCACCGTTACTAGTTGGGTACCGCAGGGGGCAGTATTGGGCCCTATTCTGCTTTAGGAAGTGGGGATAGCAAATTCGATAAGAGTATAAGAGGTTCTGGACGCCTTTCTTGGGCGATACAAGATTACATGTTGTATCACTGATTACTCAGGAGGGTCGGTGATCCGGGGATTATTCCGATTGCCAGATTGGAGTCGGGAAGGAATTTTTATTTCTCATAAATGAGGAAAATTGGCTTCCACCTTATTGGGGCTTTTTGCCTTCATCTGGATCAACATTGGGAGTGTCTGAACATGATGGACATGGTAGGTTAGGCTGAAAAAAGACCAATGTTAGGGCTCAATAGTCTAAAGAAATCTTGAATTCCTGTGTGCCACCTTTTTTCTATGTTAGGGCTCCTCCACACATGCGCTGCAATTTTTGGTCAGCCTCACCCCAGCCGAAAATAGCATGAACGGGGACCAAGTCACGGCTACATCTCCCGTTTATATGCCTATTCAGACGGGCCAGGTGTGGCAAGCATATGCCGAGCCCGTGACACCGTCGGGAAGGAGGGGGGAGAGAGTGTAGCTCTGCTAAACTCCCTCCCCCTTCCCGCTTCTTGATGGCTGTCGGCAAAGGGAAGGGAGCTAGTGTGCTAATCTAGGCGCGAAGAGGGGGAGGAAGTTTAGTAAAGCTGCTGCTAAACCAGTTCTCATAGGAGCCTATGGGATCAGCTGCCGTATTCCGTCTGAAAAATAGTTCCAAAACTATCTTTTCCGGGCGGACGTTTTTATGCACCAGAAAAAAAAAAAAATCATCAGCTATCTGAACTGATGCATTGGATTCATCAGATGGTCGCGTATATCGTCTGACTGTGAAAACGCGGCCAATATTCGTTTGTGTGAATAAGCCCTTACTATGTGGCAATCAGCAGCCATTTCCTCATCTACTGCCCAGCTTTCATTAGGGTTGGGTCTAATTAGCACAACGCTAATAGGTGGTATACGTAAGATATCCACGTCAGTGCCATCATGGGAGTTTCTTTTAGAATCAATGTTACCGGTCAGTGTTAGGCTGTAGTATAGCTGATTGGTGGCGATTTGGTGCCAAAAGAAGATCCAACGCCATCATAGGTAAACAGAAAAATCAATAGCAAGTGCAGGCTGTGTGTTCAGAAATACCCAGTGCAGGTATATATGGCCATTTAGACATTCACAAGCCCATATGCTGTATTGTAGGGTGTCATTGGGCATGGTCACAGAGCTCCTTCAGTTTTCACCTTACAGAAAACACCATGATTCACCATTGTTAGGGTTTTTCCTCAGTTTCCCTGAGCTTTATTTAAAAAAAAAAAAAAAAACTTTAGCAAGAAAAAAAAAGTCCCAACTGCACTTCTATTCCGCACCACAACGTCATTTTGCACGCAATTGCTCCTTTAGGAAAAAGTGGCAGCCAGATTCAATGTTTTCTCCATTTTTCTTCCATCTGTATCATGGAGGCAATGTGAAGCTGGACGCACCCGTGCCAAGTGTTGCTCCATCAATTTTACATTGAGCATTTGCAATCAACATGTTGGAGTAAACTAGCAGCTTGGGGAGTTACCCCGGGGGACGGGATGCACGACACCAGAGTGGGCTTGCACAAAAAGTGACAGATGATCAGCCACCTTCAGCCCATCATATCATACACTTGTATTTTCAGCCAACGTGAAACCAAACCAGAGATCCAATTTTTGCTGCCATCAGAGCATGGACGGCCATCATTGGTCATTTTATTGAGCGTTTATCCTATGCGAGTTTCACAGGGTCGTACTAAATATGCAAGGCCGATTAGTTTTATACCGGCAGAATGGATAGAAGCAGTGTCTATGGGGGCAGAATAAACTGTCATGCGTGTACAAAAGAGGAATACTACTTTACAGCCATTATTGGACTCTTATTATGCATTTTTAATCCTTCCGTAAGCTCAATTTGTAATTGTTGGCTTTCCCTGAACTTTGCCGCTAGGCTGCACCTCTTCCTGAAGCTATGATGGCTCCCATATACTGTATATACACACGAGCAAGAGATTTCCATCTGGCTATAGCACACACTCATAGGTAACAGTATCATTAAGGGCATTACACAGCAGTACCGAGCAGTGTAGATGTAAATCCAGGATGAGGGCAAGAGAACACATGCAACCAGATGATCCTGTGCTTCTCCTTTCTCCATAGGGGTCTATACGCTGAAACTGTAATCTGTGTGTTCAGACTTCATCGGTGCTTTGAGCAGTGGAGAATGAGTGGCTGCGGAGCAGAGAAAGGCATTTTTCTCTAATATATTACAGGTCTTATAATTGTGCTACTGATTTATGGAATAAAAAAAAAAGTTAGTGTTTTTTGCTCTAAGTGCAGGCGTATTTTGTACACAGGAGATATCCATTTCTGCAAAATTGGCGTAAAGCCTTATGCATATTGAAGGGGTTGTCCGATCTCAGAAAGCTATTCCGCCATCAAAGCCTAGATATAGCTTATTGGTCCAACCCCTTTAACACCAGTATTTATGCTCGCAGACCTTTTAAAGACATATAGGCTGGAAGTATAAAAATAAAGGCCTAAGATAAAGACTAAACAGGTTTGTTCCAAGGTAGGAAGTGTTAATACAGATGCCAGGTCGCACCGTAGATGGCAAGCTGCTTGGCGGTGTAAAGAAAGAAAGAAATCGAAGCAACACAGGAACAGAATACATCGTTACTTCAAATGTCCTTTTATTATAGTATGCCAGAATACATTTTTCACAATAATAACAGTAATTCCACATTAAATACAGCTGATGGGAAAAACTGTTTTGGGTGGAGTTTCCTTGCAGGACGGGTCAGCTAATATTTCTAAAGGTTTCTTCAAAGAATTGCCCAATATATAAATTCCCCTAAAGCAGCGATGGTAAGAGTTAGCATTTCCTTACTTCATTTAGTAATTACAGGGTTAAAGGTATTTGTCTCTTCCTGCCAAAGCTTAATCAGGTGGTCTGGGAAGGCACTGCCAGCCCTCGGAGAATTCCTTGGCACAGTCACACAGTTTAATGGTTCTCCTCTGCCAGCCAAGGCTGTGAGTTGGGCAGATCGAAATTCCTCCCTCCAAGAAAATTGTCAACCTGATGAGAAGAGGAAAAGAGGTAGGGATTGATGTGGAAAGAGCCGGGAGCGCGCGCTGGCATCAGCTGCACAACGCACCAGGCCGACTATCTATTTAGTCAGTCTTGCAAATACACAGAATACACATTTTCCGTCTGCAACTTCTTTATGTGCCTAAGAGCAGAGCAAGAGGCTTTCTGTATTACATGAGTGCGCCGTCTTCTAGGGCCGTGTTCCATCTACACACGTGGCGATATGGGGCCCTTTCTGAAGGCATCCGGTGTCACCACTCTATTTTGCATCAGTAATACAAACTCATGTCCCAGCCAGAACGCGGGTCAGCTAACCCAAACTCAAGCCGGGACGCACGTCTGTATTACTTATGCAGCCAAAATCGGGTGGCCACCGGCTGAAAGTAGGAAAACTGGACTGAAAATAAGACTGTTTTACAGAATGCAGAATCCAAATTTGAACCTTTTTGACATTGGGCACGCGGGAACTCCGAGTCCAGTTACAGCCGTCGCCGCACCCGCAGGCGCTTAACACCTTCAAAGGGGAGAAAAAGAAGATCCGCTACGTGGGGCAGACATCACTGATAGCGGGAGAGTTCTGGAAAGATCAGGAGAGTTCAAGGATGTCTCTTAGGGTCTCTGCCACAGATAATAGACGCTTTGTGACAACCGTTTATCGCCGGCTGACAGCCCACAGGTGTGGACAGCTTGACAACACATGAATGGCATTTACATCTGCTTCGTTACAGAATGGAATGTACTTAAGTGCCATCTCCTATTTGACTAATGGCAGACGTTCTACCGCGCTGACTACTCGCTATACATCAACCCTAATAAGCAATGAGAGGCATACAATGAGCAGGCATTGAAACAATTTATTGAAAAAGGCACAGTCACACCCTTCACACAGAATACCCACATGGTCAGTGATCAGACACAAAGAAGAAAAGGAAATATTAAGCAAAAAAAGGATTAAGAAAATATAAAGGAGACGTTTGAGCGTTTGCCTCGGACTATGTACAGAGCAGAGCTGTTGGGGGACGCGCCGCCCTACAAGTAGATGGAAGGGTCTTCGACATCTTGGTTTCTCCTCCTACAATGTTGTGTAGTTAGGGGTGTTATTTCATCTGCTCCTCCCTATGTTGGGGTTACAGATGCAGGACAGCGGCTGTAATCCTGCCCACAGTAAAGAGTTGACAAGATTCAATTTACCATAAGGGGCCACTTGAACGTTAAAGGGGCTTCCGGAACAAGAGCAGAGCTGCTGAATCAGATCTCGGGGACGACCGTGAACGCCATTCGCACCTCCGAGTATACAGCGTTCTATAGGTGTCCCTTACAGCAGCAGCCTCTTATAGAAAAATCAATATTTAAGTCCTTGAAAGCCCAGGGACCAAATTATCACATAATGCAAAACTTTCAGCAGGATTAACGTAGCTCCGTTTTCTAATACAAGACATCCCCTAGCTAGCATTTATCGGAGACGCCCTCGGAAGGCCCGGCGTTACCCCATCATTTACAAGCAGCCCACCTCATGTCTTCTGCTTGGATGCAGCTTTTATTTGAGTCCGTGTCTTATGGGTGAACGTTGCGAGATCATCATTAAAATGTCCCTTCAAAGTCCCTGAAAACTAAATGATGGGTTTTATCCCCATAAAAAATAAGATAATCCTTCCTGTCAGCAATTAGAAAAATATCTTCCAAACAGCAGAAGTCAGAGCGATCCTCTGTAAAGGGGGAGGACTGTCCCAAAAACTCCCTTCACCCAAATATTAGAAAAAAAGCACAGAAACCCAATGAAATTGAAGAACAACCTAGGGATGTTCAGCAAGAAGGCATCCGCTGAAATCTGACATCCGGCCGTCTCCTGCGGCGGCCGCCCTCATTTGTAGTAAAATCAAATTCTCTTATTTAATAATCCAATTTCAAAAAAGGTGTAAAAAGGATTTAATGCCTCAGTCCCTAAAACTGAAAGACAAGTGACCACTCCAAGGTGCGAGGGGAGGGATGGTGACGTCTTCCCCTAAATAGAAGCTCAATGCAGTTCCTAAAGAACACAAGGAACGGCCTCCTGTGTTGCAAGCAGGAGACGGTACGGGCCTCCTGTGTTGCAAGCAGGAGACGGTACGGGCCTCCTGTGTTGCAAGCAGGAGACGGTACGGGCCTCCTGTGTTGCAAGCAGGAGACGGTACGGGCCTCCTGTGTTGCAAGCAGGAGACGGTACGGGCCTCCTGTGTTGCAAGCAGGAGACGGTACGGGCCTCCTGTGTTGCAAGCAGGAGACGGTACGGGCCTCCTGTGTTGCAAGCAGGAGACGGTACGGGCCTCCTGTGTTGCAAGCAGGAGACGGTACGGGCCTCCTGTGTTGCAAGCAGGAGACGGTACGGGCCTCCTGTGTTGCAAGCAGGAGACGGTACGGGCCTCCTGTGTTGCAAGCAGGAGACGGTACGGGCCTCCTGTGTTGCAAGCAGGAGACGGTACGGGCCTCCTGTGTTGCAAGCAGGAGACGGTACGGGCCTCCTGTGTTGCAAGCAGGAGACGGTACGGGCCTCCGCACTCCTATATTGGATTACATTCTGCTGCCATGCGACAAGGGTGAGGTGGAAAGAAAGCCAATTACACAGCAGTAAACATGGGGCCGGCCTGACTCCTCTCCATACAACCTAGATGAAAACCTCTGCAAGGGAGCCTCCTAATAATCACTGTGCTCCAGAGCTGCATTTAAAATTAAGCACTACACTAACATATCAACATGGAAAGGTAAACTCTGTAGAAAAGATGGGGGTTGTGCTTTTAGTAGAAGTAAAATCAGCCAATTTACAATACAGTTCGCAGTACATTCCATATATGTACACATACATATACAGTGTAAAATGCATTAACCCCCTGGCTGCCAGTGTCCAGCTTTCATAAACCCTTGGACACAAGAAGCTGTTCCAGTGCATGATGGGATAAGGCTCTACAACGCAACTCCACCTGGCAGTGTTAGAGTTACGACTGCCCTGCACCTTTATCCATCTAAATTTCCATCCGGCTTTTTAATCTGATTTGTCACCGTCGTCATCAGGTCGAGGATCCCCGTCATGCCCGTTCTTGTCTTCCTTGGTAAGATGTCCTTGGGAGCCCAGTGCAGACAAGGAGAGAAGCCCGCTGCTGGCACTGACAGGCAGAGAGGGCGCCTGTAGTCCCACAGGTAGTGGCGTCAGAGGGAGGGCAAGCGCCTGGAGCTGGGACAGCTGATGAACTTGAAGCTGCTGCTGTACGAAAGAAAAGCCAATTAAGAAAAAACATGTCAGCCTGGACAGGCTCATCACTGCCAGCGTAAGCAAGGAAGCTACACCTCCATGCCACGGTTTGCTGTTCGTAGAATTCAGCTTCTAATGTCTTTTATGGGTAATTTTTCGTAAAACTACACTGCAATTCTAAAAGGGGGTTTAGTATTGCTCTCTCCTTTCTGGCGGTCCTGCCTTAAAGACCTGCAACAACTAGCTCTATCATGTCCATTCCACGGACTGAAATATAAAGGGAAAAGGGCATTTTGGACCGAAGGTTTAATTCAGGAGAAAGAAGTGGCTGCCAGACATCGCTGGTAATATGGGACATGAGTGCATATTAAAACCTAAGGCCTCGTTCACAAAGCAGAGTTTCACTATAGAATTTGCTAAAATAATGCAGAATTGGTGCCATTCTATCGAGTGCTACGGACACCCGTACTATAGTTCATGGGGCACAGACTTTTCTGCATGCGAATTCTAATATATGTATTGCAAAAAAAAAAGGACTAAATAGTCAGATGCCCTTCAGCACAATCCAACGTAGATCTGAGCTTCACAGCCCGTGTGAACGAGGCCGAGGGGAAGAACCCATGCGGCAGTGGATGGCCATTTGCAAGTTACTGACCATGCAGTTTTGCCTACAAGCTCCTGCAGCCATTAATGGACAGACCCTTAACAGATCGACATCCTGTTCTGATACTTTTCGGCCACCCAGAGACGACAGCGTGAGGAGTGCAAATCTAGAAACCTTGCCGGGAGATCATCAATTAACATTGGCAGTCTTGAAGCGGCTAATCTAAAATCCCATAAGAAGTCCGATAATAAGAAACATTTGCTTTAGGAAGAATTGCTACATTTAAAAGCGAAAGTCACACTAAAAAGGTCATCCATTCTGCCGGCAGCAAGTCATCGAGCGGGAGAAGCGCAGGAGATGGACAGCTTTGTGGGAAAACATTCACTAGAACCTCCGTCTCCGTTCGTTCTGGTTAGGAGTCCGTGGGGGCCGATTCCATCAGTGGTGAATGTAACCTCAACTAGGGAAGCCCGGCAGTCACCGATTAGGACCAACAAAACTATGAATCTACCGAGCCCCTCCTGCTCTATAAGCTGCTACCGGAAGGACGGGTGGTTCACAACTTCCCCTGTAAAAGAGGATTTCCACTCAAAATGTAAAAGTGTCCATACATTCAGAAAACAGATGTAAGAGTTCTAGCCAAGAGGTTGAGTTATGTCTTAGAGATATTCGGTTGTGGCGGCCATTTGTGCACAATTTACACCACGAAGTACAGCAATGTTCAGTTGTCACTTTCCCAGCAAACTGTCACTTCGTTATTGCTTGAATGTGCTGAAAAACATGACAAATCATCAATTTCTGTGAAGCCAATTCAATCATTACAGACAATACAGTGGCACTCGGCAGTCGCTGCCATAAACAGGACATCGCGGCTCCGACTCCCGATTTACTGGTAGATGGCCAGTTTTACAGTTTGGGTGAAAATCGTTAAGGCAGCAACTTCTCTCCATCAAGACAAGTCCCCATGAAGATTTACATTTGTCTTAACTGAATGTACAGCTTTACTTGATGGACTATAACTAGATGAAAGGCTCTGTCTGTCCAGAAACCAAGCCACGTCTGTCCATAGGCTGTGGCTGGTGTTTCATCTTATGCCCGGGCACCCCATAGACCGACACAGCTCAATTTCTGGAAAAAACAGCAAAGTTTTCCTAATCCCACATAAACCCCTTTAAAAGGCCGAATTCACTTGGCCATATGCGAGCCGTGCCCGAGAAACTCAAGTGCAACTCTAATCGAACGGCACATGGGCACCCGGCGGACCGCTGCTGCACATTCCAGGTCCTCTTCTGCATGTCCCTGAAAGCAAACGAGAAGAGGACATGGAGAGAGAGTCTGTATGTGCGAAGACCGGTCAGCGTGCAAAATCTTTCAAGTGAATAGCCTCATAGGCCACGATGAACCACGTGCTGTTGGGGGTACACACAGCAAGAGGCCCAATAATATTGCCATATGAACTGGCCCCAAGGGGAGAGGTGGGGTAACCCAACCTTGTACATCTAGTCTTCCCAGCTTACTGCGTCTGCACTGGTGAAGAGCACTTTAAAATCGATGAATAGTTATTCAGAGAATGGAAGCGCAGAGATCTCTTCCTCCATTCACTGCAAACAAGAAGTCGTTCACAGATGAACTGCCGCTCGTTTACATGGCTGACAGTCGCTTGGCTTTTAGACGAGCTAAAAATCAAACGACTGCGACAAGTGAGCGATTTCCTCTTCGGTGCCCCGCCGGTGGTCAAGTGTTACAAGGCAACCATTGTCCAAATTATTCAGGCAATAGTCGCCCTGTTAGTAAAACAGATGTATCTAGAAATGGTGATAACTTCCTGAAGGGTCGGGGTCTGACCACTGGGAGCCTCACTGATCCCAAGAACAGGCGTCCCAAAGATCCCTGAATGGATGGAGTATTGGTTGTGCATTCTGCATGATAGAAAGCCGAGGGGGTTATAAATGGTACACACTCTGTCACCATTACTAGTGGGGTACCACAGGGGGCAGTATTGGAGGGGGTCACAGTAATAGTGGGGTACCACAGGGGGGCAGTATTGGAGGGGTCACCGTTACTAGTGGGGTACCACAGGGGGCAGTATTGGAGGGGTCACTGTTACTAGTGGGGTACCACAGGGGGCAGTATTGGAGGGGTCACCATTACTAGTGGGGTACCACAGGGGGCAGTATTAGAGGGGTCACCGTTACTAGTGGGGTACCACAGGGGGCAGTATTGGAGAGGTCACTGTTACTAGTGAGGTACCACAGGGGGCAGTATTGGAGGGGTCACTGTTACTAGTGAGGTACCACAGGGGGCAGTATTGGAGGGGTCACTGTTACTAGTGAGGTACCACAGGGGGCAGTATTGGAGGGGTCACCGTTACTAGTGGGGTACCACAGGGGGCAGTATTAGAGGGGTCACCGTTACTAGTGGGGTACCACAGGGGGCAGTATTGGAGGGGTCACAGTAATAGTGGGGTACCACAGGGGGGCAGTATTGGAGGGGTCACCGTTACTAGTGGGGTACCACAGGGGGCAGTATTAGAGGGGTCACCGTTACTAGTGAGGTACCACAGGGGGCAGTATTGGAGGGGTCACCGTTACTAGTGGGGTACCACAGGGGGCAGTATTGGAGGGGTCACCGTTACTAGTGGTGTACCACAGGGGGCAGTATTAGAGGGGTCACCGTTACTAGTGGGGTACCACAGGGGGCAGTATTGGAGGGGTCACCGTTACTAGTGGGGTACCACAGGGGGCAGTATTGGAGGGGTCACCGTTACTAGTGGGGTACCACAGGGGGCAGTATTGGAGGGGTCACCGTTACTAGTGGGGTACCACAGGGGGCAGTATTGGAGGGGTCACCATTACTAGTGAGGTACCACAGGGGGCAGTATTGGAGGGGTCACCATTACTAGTGGTGTACCACAGGAGGCAGTATTAGAGGGGTCACCGTTACTAGTGGGGTACCACAGGGGGCAGTATTGGAGGGGTCACTGTTACTAGTGGGGTACCACAGGGGGCAGTATTGGAGGGGTCACCATTACTAGTGAGGTACCACAGGGGGCAGTATTAGAGGGGTCACCGTTACTAGTGGGGTACCACAGGGGGCAGTATTGGAGGGGTCACTGTTACTAGTGGGGTACCACAGGGGGCAGTATTGGAGGGGTCACCATTACTAGTGAGGTACCACAGGGGGCAGTATTAGAGGGGTCACCGTTACTAGTGGGGTACCACAGGGGGCAGAATTAGAGGGGTCACCGTTACTAGTGGGGTACCACAGGGGGCAGAATTAGAGGGGTCACCATTACTAGTGAGGTACCACAGGGGGCAGTATTAGAGGGGTCACCGTTACTAGTGGGGTACCACAGGGGGCAGAATTAGAGGGGTCACCGTTACTAGTGGGGTACCACAGGGGGCAGTATTAGAGGGGTCACCGTTACTAGTGGGGTACCACAGGGGTCAGTATTGGAGGGGTCACAGTTACTAGTGGTGTACCACAGGGGGCAGTATTGGAGGGGTCACCGTTACTAGTGGGGTACCACAGGGGGCAGTATTGGAGGGGTCACTGTTACTAGTGGGGTACCACAGGGGGCAGTATTAGAGGGGTCACCGTTACTAGTGAGGTACCACAGGGGGCAGTAGAAGATTAATTAATAACCTGGTAGAAGGATTGTGTAGTAAAATGTCAATATTTACAGATCAACACAAAACTATGTAAAGAAATTAAGAGAGAAGCAAGGAGATTGCAGGAGCATCTGGATAAGTTGGGGGCAGAAAAGTGGCTAATGAGGTGTAACACTGATAAATGTGCGGTTATACACACGGGCAGGAAATACATGTCACCATTACACACTAAATGGAAACCACTGGGGACACCGACATGAAGGACTTGGGGGGGTTTAGTTAACTGGAAGCATAACTAGAACAACCAGTGTCAGACAGCTGTTGCCAAGGCAAATAGGACCATGGGGGGCATCAGAAGAGGTCTAGGGGCACATGACGAGAACATCGTCCTTCCTCTTTACAGGTCACTGGTCAGACCACACATGGAATATTGTGGACAGTTTTGGACACCGGTACTCAAGAGGGTACAAAGGCGGCAACTAAAGTAATAAATGGAATGGGCGGACTACAATACCCATAGAGAATATCAAAATTGGGGTTATTTAATTTAGGTAAAAAAGATGTCTGAGGTGATGACCTAATATATCAGGGGTCAGTACAGAGATCTCTCCCATCCTCTATAATACCCGGGACTGTAACAAGGGGGCGCTCTAATAACTATGTACATATATATCAGGGGTCAGTACAGAGATCTCTCCCATCATCTATTATATCCAGGACTGTAACAAGGGGGCGCTCTAATAGCTATATATAATATATCAGGGGTCAGTACAGAGATCTCTCCCATCATCTATTATATCCAGGACTGTAACAAGGGGGCGCTCTAATAACTATGTATAATATATCAGGGGTCAGTACAGAGATCTCTCCCATCATCTATTATATCCAGGACTGTAACAAGGGGGCGCTCTAATAACTATGTATAATATATCAGGGGTCAGTACAGATATCTCTTAATCATCTATTATACCCAGGACTGTAACAAGGAGGTGCTCTAATAACTATGTATAGATATATCAGGGGTCAGTACAGAGATCTCTCCCATCATCTATTATACCCAGGACTGTAACAAGGGGGCGCTCTAATAACTATGTATAATATATCAGGGGTCAGTACAGAGATCTCTCCCATCATCTATTATACCCAGGACTGTAACAAGGGCACGCTCTAATAACTATGTATAATATATCAGAGTATGATAGAGATCTCTCCCATCATCTATTATACCTAGGACTTGAACAAGGGGGCGCTCTAATAACTATGTATAGATATATCAGAGATCAGTACAGAGATCTCTCCCATCATCTATTATACCTAGGACTTGAACAAGGGGGCGCTCTAATAACTATGTATAGATATATCAGGGGTCAGTACAGAGATCTCTCTCATCATCTAGGACTGTAACAAGGGCATCCTCTATGTCTAGAGAAAAGAAGGTTTTCACATGATACAGAAGGGGTTCTTTACTGTAAGAGCAGTGAGTTTGTGGAACTCTCTCCTGAGGACGCGGTGATGGGGATAGGATATAAGAGTAGAAGAGATTCTGGACGTCCTTGAGCGTTACAATATTACATGTTATATCACTGATTACTCAGGACGGCCGGTGATCCGGGGATTATTCCGATTGCCAGATTGGAGTCAGGAAGGAATTTTTTCCTCTAAATAGGAAAAAGTGGCTTCTACCTCATTGGGTTTTTTGCCTTCCTGGATCAACATTGGTGGGTAATAGGCTGACCTAGATGGACAGAGGGCTTTTTTTCGGCTTTACATACTATGTTACCCATTAGTTTCAGCGAGACGCCAGGAGATTGCAGAGTTCAAGTGCTCAGCAGCTTCTGACATGGCCATTAAAATGAAGCAGCAATGCCCTTGGCAGCCATTCCACCCATATAAGGATCTTCAGGACCCTCATTCTTGGCATCAGTGGGAGTCCCAGCACTTGAAACTCCATTGATCAGAAAGTTATTCCCCATCCTGTGGATAGGAGATCACTTTATCGTGGCACAACCCATGTATCACAAAAAAGGAACACCGAGAAGCCTCATTCCAATCCAACAACCCCAATATATAATTTTCACATACACGGATAATGGAGTTCAACTCCGGCGCAGTCACTTGCTTGGCCCGCTCGATGGCTCCAAGGACCTGCTGCTGGTGCTACAAGCAGAACACACAAGATTAGTAGAAGACGACCATGGTTATATCTAACACACAGGTAAGCCAGGCATGGGAAAATGTTCATCCTGTCATGTTTCTACCACTTTCTGCTGTTAATCACTTGATTTCTCCCATAGATGAAAAAACAAAAAACAAGACAAAACAAAAAAAAAGGATGACTACGGTGAGGGAAGTGGGAAGAAAGTGCTGTTTCAGGGTGTGTTCCAGCTAAGCGCTTACAGCGGTGTCAAATGTGCAGTCCTAATGCAGAGTAAGTACTTCAGAGGTTCCTCGCTTCATGACTGCGGAGTGCCGGGGAAAGCTTCCAACTCCTGGATTGTTGGACTCGTAAGGTCCCGGCGCGGCGCTTTTACTTTATGGCGCGGTATATGAGCATAGCTGTGGTGGGACTTGGTTTTTCAGTGTTTCTAAGACAAGTACCCCGTAATTACATCACTTTTCTTCACCAGTGATGGAATCTAGAGGACCATCTGTGTTGCACATATTCCAGCTTCTACAAACCGCAGGTTGTTGCCAAGAATCCCAGTGTTGCCCTCACAAATACAAGAGGCCTACTGTAGCATTCTATGCAATAAAGGGCTTAGCACATGCGGAGAGCCTGCAGGGGTGATACAGGAGACACCTACCTCCTGAGACAGGTACGGCAGCACCTGCGCACAGATCCCATTCAACCGCTTCACGATTTCAGCCTGAGAAAACAACACAGATGGGTCAACTTATGAGAAAAGAGCAAGAATTAGTCATGTCTGAGAGAACTCAGAGTCCAGGAAGCCCCGCCATTACTATTACCACCATGCCAGCAATGGTCAGAAAAATGCCCCATACTGCATCTCCTTGGACTGACGTCTGCAGGATACATAGCGGTCCGGGTCTGTAACTTCATGGCATTCATAGCCTGGTATTGGACGGCTGCTGTCGGACTCCCGCATTACTACTAAGACTCCAGCAGACCTTTCTCCTGTAATTCAGCCTCAGCTGCATTGAACCGACAGGCAGAAAGGAGGATTTCTGCTTAATCCCAGGCTGGATGAAAAATTCGGCATGTCATTATTTTAATATATCGCTTTACTTCCAGCAAATGGTCTTAAGACAGAAGCTTATTGCAGATCTGAACAAGTGGCTGACGGAGACATGTTAGAATATGGCATATGGCTAACGTCAAATGTGTAGGTTCTTATCCCGCAATTAGTGGAAAAACCAGTGAGAACATCACTCGCAGCTCTGCAGGAGCGGTTATAGTCCCACCTCAGGAATCCCATTTCAATGTGCGCAAAAATCATGAAAAACAAACATCTTATGGGTGAGAGCATTCCCAAAAATGCTCCGTTCTCCAGATATGGCAGCTCTTGATTCCTCTGGTTGTTTACTGCTCATTGCCAGGGAAACAGAGCATAACGGTGGCGGATGCCCAGGCTGGTGCACACTCAGAGATCCCGGACATTAGGTTTAGATGAAAGTAGTGCGCACGCGCCGGCCTCCTCCGCCATTTGTTTCCATAGAAGAGGTGGCCCGTTTCCCTGGTAATGAGCAGAAAACATCAAGAGCTGCCATATCTGGAGAACGGAGCATTTTAGAAATAAACGTCTTCTGGGCGAGCGCACGGTTTTAAGATTCTGAACACATTGAAATAAGATTCCCGAGATGGGAGTACCCCTTTAACCCCTTGAGTGGCACGCCCGGAAATTTTCCGGGGACGAGCTCCACTGCTCATAGCAACATAGCCCGGAAGATTTCCGGGCTATGTATCACTATGGGAGCTGCAGAGCACAATGCCACAAGCTGTGACAGTGTGCTCTGCCTGCACAGACCCACACAGAGCAGTGCAAGGGCTTTGAAAAACCAGCAGAAGATATTGCTGATATGTCGGCAATCTCCTGCTTTGTTTACAGGTTGCCATAGAGACCATCGGCTTGTCAGAAGCAAGCCGATGGTCTCTGTGGCAGGGAGAGCTGGTTGTTAGCTGTCAGAGGACAGCTAGGTACCAGCTCTTACAGCAGAGATCAGAGAAAACCTCCGATCTCTGCTGTGTTAACCCTTTACATGCTGCAGTCTATGTGACTGCAGCATGTAAAGGGTTGTCACTGCAGCATGTAAAGGGCTGTCACCATCGGACCCCCGGAATGTGATCAGGGGTCCTGATGGGTCCCTGTGGAAGTCCCCTAAAGGGACAAAAAAAAAAAAATTTTTTTAAATTAAAAAAAAAAAGTAAAAAAATTAAAAAAATAAAAAAAACACTTGTCTCCATTTACTTTGTAAAAAATCAAAAATACAATCACACATGTGGTATCCATGCGTCATAATGACCCAGAGAAGTTAATGCATTATTTAACCCCTTAATGACATGGCCCCTTTTTTCTTTTTTCCCCATTTCTTTTTTTCCTCCCCCCTGTTTAAAAAATCACAACTTGTCCCGCAAAAAACAAGCCCTCATATGGCCGTGTCAATGGAAAAATGAAAAAGTTATGGCTCTTGAGACGCAACTGCAAAATTAGTTGAAATTCAATGATTAGACCATTTTAAAAAACCTGCCCTGGTGGGCACGACAGGGTGGTAGGAAACCCGCCACTCAAGGGGTTAATGTGTAGGCTCTAAGAACAGCAGACATTGTATAACTAAACGTAGGGTGGAACTCCCTCCTTACGGCAGTTAGCACTTCTGCCTTACAGTGCTATTGCCAAGGGCTTGAGCCAACAGTCATGATTGGCATGCCAACTGGCGTCACCATGAACTGGGCCATATTATGTCTTTTTGCATCTGCATACCTAGAATATGGATATAAAATGTCAAAACTTCAGCAAAGTATTAAATTAGGCGATCAGAAAGGCCAAGTCCCCGGCACTACATACAGTGCGTCCCAGAAGCCTTGGTGGGGTTTCAAGTGATTGTACTGCTGGAATGAAACAGCAAACAAGTGTCAAATAAAAGTCTCCAAATCTGTGAGCCAGAAGTCATGGAGGGGGTTCCAAAAATGAACTAGTATTATACAGAACATGCTGCATATTAACAAGACCCTTCAAATAGATTTCTCCACATGTTTATGGACGTTCGATGCGGCTCTGAAAGCCTCTAACCGCTAGTCCACTTCCTGCCGCACTCGACCAAGATCAGGAGCAACAGATTCAATATCCTCCCCGATTAACCATCCAAGTGTTGAAGGTTCTGAACATAAACACTGTAGACACAACAAACCCAGAGGGTCCTGAGAGCGCGGGGCCACCCAGCGCCATGGAGAGGCCTCACTAAGAAGTTCTGCAACTATCCCGGCTTAGTGTGAAGGGGCACCATATTGCTGAAAATCACACTCAGTAACCCCTTAAGGACCAGACAGCTTTTAGGGATTTTAACCATGTGGTGGTTTAACTGCCCTTTTTTCTTCCATCAGCTACCAAAATTATTTTAGCTGCGTTTAACACCCCCCCCCCCCCCCCACCCCCCAGAGAAATATAGGGCATTTTTTTTATATATATATATCTTTTTCACTGACTTTTTCCTCGGGGGGTAAAAAGCTTAAAAAAAAAAATTAATAATTTTTTTTCTTTTAATTCCTATATTAACACTAAAATAAAGTACAGGATCGGGTTCCTCATTTTGTTTCGGACGGCCTGGTATATATGTATGGTTTTGGATTACAGGGAGCATACTGCGATGGTTTGGGCTAGCAGCTGCTTTGGGTTATTTTCTTTTTTATGTATATATTTTTATTTTCTAAATTTTTTTTTTTACCCATTTATGCAATTGTGAGAGGGTGAGACAGCCTCCAATATGTGTACATTGTTGTTGTTACTGTAAATAGTCCCCTACTGTGTGTTTTACTATTTGTCCACAAGAGGTCGCTGTTCTGCAGAAAAGATGATGGTCAAGCTGTGAGGTGACAGGACCATGGTAGCCTGTGATTGGAGCACCCGTTGCCTGGTTACAGCGTGCGCACGGGAGGAGAGAAAATTAAAAGCGTGCGTACACTGAGTTGGGCAGTTGGTCGAGGAAGCCATTTTGAGTGGAGCTACGGAAGAGGGACAGAGGTCGTATCCTGAAGGGATCGGAGCTACAGCGGATTCAGATGCCCGCTGGATGGGAGAAGACTTGCTGCCGGGGATGTTGCTGAACAACCGGAGCGAGACTGGATATTGTGTGGACAATACTGGATGCCGCTGAGGAAGTGAGTAACGGCTCTCTGCGGTACCGCACGCTGTTCTGGAGGAGCCCCTCATCCGTCTAGACTTTTTGGCTGATCATACAGCAGACCGGTCTACGTGCAGCAAGACACCATATTTTGGCGCCAAGTTACTTGGGACTGCATTTTGGCCTGTAGTTAGATTAGGTAGGGTTATGGACCATGTCAGGCCACACTTCAGCTGTCAGTAAGAAGCTTCTGGAGAACATTCACCTGGCTATAGAGCCGCTGTTCTTTATACATATCCCTTATTGTATTGGGTCTGGGGGGATAGAGTCAGTGTGGGTAAGCTGTAAGCTGTTGTGCTGCACCGCCGGTACTCAGATCGCTCTCCCTTTCCTTTGTTCCTTAGTAGCGGTATTAATAGGTAACAAGGGGCAGGATTATTTAGGCCTGCCCGTTAGGTAAAAGCATAGTTTATTATAGTAGCGCCCTTTGGGGAGTACAGCGCTGTACAGCACAAGGGCCTCCGCCATCTGGCTGAGTGTATGTGAGTTTTGCTGGGTTACCCATTGTTTGTGGTCACGTGGGCGACAGGGCTTTAGTAAAATTCGGTTTGCCCCTGAACTGGTGTCAGAGACGTTTTTCTTGTTCGTGACTTCGCTGTATCCTGGGGAGCCCACCCCGGTACACGGCTTACACAATTATTTATTTTTTTACAATATGTGCCCCGTGACGTCATACAAGACCTCTGAGGGACAGTCACATGTTTTTTTTAACCTTTCTTTTTTTGACACTTTCCCACTTAGCTGGGGTATCCATAGGGGCCGCATCCATAGGACCCCAGTTACAGGGGAAAACATCCCCCTGTAGTGACAATAGTCGCTGGCAGAGCTGATCAGGGTCAGCTAGGACCCTGCAGCTTTGCTGTGCAAGGGGATCCCGGTCATGTGACAACCGGCTAGTCTAGTGGAAGTAATACTTCCACTATCACTTCTTAGTACATAGCGCTCAGTGAGGGGGTGGCGTACGGGACCCCCGAACATTGGGGGATTTAAGTGCCGCTGCCATAATAGACAGCAGCATTTAAAGGATTAACAGCCCCGATCGGCCACGCGGCTTGTCGGGGCTGTTGCTGTGGGTGTCAGCTGTATGGAGGGAGGTCGCAGCGTGATCTCCCTTCATACACAACCTGAAGCTGCAGGAGGTAAAACACTACAGGACAGTCACCAAGGGGTTAAGAAGATCCAGATGGTATGGTTAGCAATCACCAAGGCGAGCCGCACGTTACAACCGGCGTTCACAGCCAGTAAAATGGGGACATTTCAGAACTTCGCACAGTTGTTTCTGGAAGGCTAGTAGTCAGGCTCATGTATACAACGATTTCTTTGGACCTCAGGTGTAACTTCCTTGAAGGTCTTCTACTTGGCCCAACAGTTGGCCTTCTTGAAGGCGGTTTGTCCAGTAATTGTCCCATATCTCTACTGTCTATCCCAACGCCGAATGAGGTTTACGTGTGGCGGTCTTGTTACACACGTGATGGTACCGTGTCGCACACAAGTCAGCCGTTCAAGTTTTGCTAGCCACGAAGCACAGCGCACTTTCCTTTGAAGGGCTCCATCTTGTGCGTTATCATCATGCACGAACGCCTAATCGAGACAGAAAACATTTACTAATACTGAGTAAAAGTCACAGAGCGAACTGCGACAAAAGTCCTAAAATGTGCCAGACCCATCAGGGTGCGTCACGGTGGCTGGTAAGGATGACACATTAAGAGCGTGTGGTCTTTATACTGCGGTTAGTTGGCTTAGTTTACGCTGGCAAGTGGGCTGCCGGTTTGTGCTGTTTGCCTCAGTTTAGATCAGATCCACTTTTTTCGGACAAGTCAGAAACAGTCTTATAACCGTAGTAAATGTAGTGCCAAACATGCCAGATAGTTTTCTGGCCCAGTTTGCACCAAAAGCTCATATTTTGAGTAGTAAATCCGCCCCTTTGTCTTTCATTTGTTGCCAGCTTCGTGCGTCCCCCATTCCTCGCAGACAAGAGTCGGCCACTGTGATAGTCTGTCAATTTTTAACTGTAGTCAAAAAACTTTATGTGGCCAAAGTCTGCCACGTGGGCTGCCTGTATGCGTGAGCCGCTTCAGGGTGTTCACACACAGCAGATACGATGCCATCTGCAGCTATAGGCACTACCCGTTCTGCATGCCCGTGTGGTGCCGCAGACACAATGTTCTCCTGTTGCAACATTTGACCATCATTCGGAAAGAGGTCGGACACATTTAACCTTTTTTGCCCACAAGTCAGAAAAGATTTTTTAGAGATGAACCATTATTTTTACATAAATAAAAGCTATCACTATATATTTTATGAAGTCCCAGCTTATAAATCCAAAAACACCTGCAGGTGGGGGTCCGCTGCCAAGGACCCCACTGATCGGCAGTTTACATGCTGCTGTGACCGACGAGTGACAGCGCTGTCCACAGTGTGGTGGCCTAGTTTTAAGTTATTGCAGCGCTCTCCCATTCACTATCGACAGTGCTGTTTGCAGGATGGAATCCGCTAATCTGCGGGGTCTCCACTGACAGACCACCACAGATGCGCTATTGACCCATCATAAGCATAGGACAATAGTTTTGCTCATGGAAAATCCTTTTTAGGGTAAGTTCACATGGGGTGTAAACTCTACCGAATGTCCACTGTGGAAACATTCTACAGCACTTCCCCATACAAACCCCAATGGTAGGTGCGGATTGTGAGCAGGAATCGGAGCCAATAGTAGCTACATCACACCGCCAGCAGTTTTTTTAGTGGACGCCAAGCCACTGGTCAGGTGATGCAGAAGTGGAACCACATGACCAGCAGCTCGGCGCTCACTATCGGCTGGCGGGGGACCTCTGACAGCACCATATATTCCAAGGTGAGGGGAAGTGATAACGTTACTAAAAATTACCTGTGAGCGCAGCTGATTCTTGGTCACAATCCACACCATGGATACAGATGACGACACGGGGTTTGGATGCGGAAACACTGCAGAATTTTCCACCCCATGTGAACATACCCTAAAAAAGGTCCAGCTTCATCCAGAGGAATCGGCTGCTGCATGGTTCTGTGGCAGAAGCCGTTCTCCAGACCCCCCCCCCCCCCCCTCTGTCCGTGTTCGCACCTTCGGTATTCCCCTCTCTGTATAACCTTGCAGAGCTCCCATCAGCTTGACTAGCTCGCCTCTGTTCAGGTGATCGAGCAGTGGGGAACTAAGCACCTCGGCCTTGCTTTCAGCCTCTGGCCATTGCCTCCAGGAGAGCTCCACCAGCTCACAGACGGGAACCCATCAGTCTTCATCTTGCCCAAACCTCCAGCACCTCACCCACATTACAGAGATTCTCATCTTATTCTTTTAGCCATTTTCTCTGAAGTGTGGCCCAGTCTCAGAGGAGCGCTGACTGTGCCGCTATGGGAACGGCCCCCATGGCTTCTCCCAATGGACGACTTTTTAAATACTTCAGTCTCTGAAGCAGCGGCCTGGACTGTCGCCCTTGGTTTAGGCAGCATGAAGCTCCTGGCACGTTCCTTTAAAAAGGCAAATCTCCTGGAGCAGAATACAAAGTGGATCAGCGGAGGCATCGCACTCATTGGGTCGCTGGACAAAAGGCACCAAGGACGGTTTTTGCTTTTGATACAGTTTTGCACCGAAGATTCAAAAGAAATGTGAAATATAAAATGGAAACCCTTCTACGTCCTGCCGGAGCCACTTCTGGCGGCGGGTCACAAGCCGGCACTACGGGGCGCTCCTGTACGGTGGATCTGCAGATTTCACTCACCTCTTCAAACTTAATATTAAGTAAAAAGGGTGAAATCCACACAAAAACTAGAAGTAAACCTCCAAGTAAAACAACCTTTAGAAGCAGGAGGTATTCTCAAAAGTTACCCAGATACTATATCCACAAATACGGACAGCGGCTATGAACAATACTACTGTAGGTCAAAAATATCTGCAGTGTGTCAAGTTATGCCGGTCATGGATTGGCTGCAGGTTCTCTCCATCGAGTTCAATGGGAGGAGCACAAAGTACACAAATCCAGAACTGTTGCCTATTACCCGCAGCCAAGTAAGGACCACTTCATATAACAAGCGCAATTGAATGCGGACCTCATAGCCTGTAATGCCGATCTTGGGGGAGAGGGCATTGCTGGAGGTCAGCACAAACTGGGATTGGAGCAGAGAGAAGATCTCTCCCCCCCCCCCCCCCATAAGAGTTCTACCAAGGGGTGCGGATTTTCTGCTGTAGAATCTCCAACTAATTCGGAGCCTTCCTGTGAAGGGTTAACGATCCCTGCACTCACCTGTTTGTGCATCTCAATGTTCAGTCCATAGGACATTTCGTAATACTGTGAAGAGAAAGCAGATAGACATGGATATAAATATATATGACTACAAGTGCCAGAAGTAGAGCCGATGTCTGCCGCCGCGGGACCCCAACAGTTATTACCAGCAGTAGATGCGATGAGGACGCGGTATGAAGGCCATAACATGCGAGGGGGGCTTCCCTTCCGAGTGGTTTCACTGCCCTACAGACTGCGCCTCCCAGAGGATGAAAGTCAAATAACTCTGAACCTTTCGCTTCGATGGAAACCCTTTAATGGAACCTGTTGGTATCTTTACCGATGTAGACCAAGAGCGGCTCTGTGCCATTACCGTCCTCGCCCACAACTCTTCTTGTACGACCGTTGATAAACGCGTACCCCAGTAATCGCAGTGTAACGTATTCCTGCGCCACAGATAAATGAGTCAGAGTGGTCCGCTGGGCCGGCCGAATGTCTGTGCTAGCCGCTTGTCTGGCCCAAAAGACCGCCCCATCGTCTCCTTCACAGCGCCGCAAAGCCTTACTGAAGTGCTGGGAATTCATCTACAGGCCATCTGTCCCGCCAGAACGGCTCTACGACCGGCTCCCTTTACCTTACACCATTTATCTGTATGGCTTACCAAGATGGCGGTCTGGGGTCCTCAAGCATAAAGTCATTGTTACACGAGTTCCCTTGGGGGTCAGTGGGGTTTACACACCCAGGGTCTGGGATTCAACAAATTGACCGATTGTTCAACTTTGATGGTGAAGAGATCACAGATGTCTTTACGATGTCTAGTAATCGCCACGTTATCAAGTTCATGTCAAATCGAAGAGAGTCATGGAGGAACTTACTATAGCCAACTACCAGAGAGTGTGGCAGGAACACTACTTGTAAGACTATTGTACAATCTGTTCACACACAGCAATTTCTTGACTATACAATCCAAGTCTCTGGAACTCCTGAAGAAATGCTTCAAGGGCCGCTGCAGCGAAAAACACTTTTTTCCTTCCCTGCCCTCCTCACCGGTCACACTCCGGAGGTCTCACCTGAGTATTCCGGCCACTTCCCTCCAGTGCGGCCCCCTGTTTGCCACCATCCTTTTATTTTCACTTTCAATCAATCCCATGATGCATCAGCACTGCATTAGCTAAGGTTATACTATTCTTGCCTGCAGGGGGAACTGTTTAATCATTGTCTTCTATATTCTTCTAAAATAAGCTACAATCAGGAGGATGAGCGGTGATCTCCTCTCTTATACCTGTGTGACAGGAACTGTAAGATAATCATCAGTAACTGTGTCCCCCTGTAGGCAGTTTTTGTAGTAGATCCACGTGACAGCATCACGCAGAACTGGGATCACGTGACCATCTAGGGGGGAGGTAGGCCATGAGGTTCAAGCAGATTAATAAAAACAGCCACCGGAGTGCTCCTTTAAGTGGCCGACTAAGTCTTTATGGAGATGACCAATTGCCTACTGGAAATAATCCGAAAAGCCGACCGCTCAGCACTATAGGAGTGCATAAGCCCACCCTTAGCTAGACATTAAGACAACACCTTCATGGTCGGCTGCAAAACGGCAAGCTTATGTGCAGAAGTAGCAATCATTACCTTGACAACACGTTAACACGTCTGACTTGACCCCGCTAGTTCAGCTACATAAGACTATAATTACATTGCCAATTTAGTCCTCAGAATGAGGGGAGACCAACGACCTACAGATGTGGCCACACTAGATCGGTTACTAACAGCAACATCAAGGCCTGAAAGAGTTAAAAAGAAAATCCTCCTCCGTTTGGGAAGCTGCCCCCCTCCTCCTCCTCCCCAAAGTCTGACCTCTTTGTCTTACAAGACCCAGAAAGATTTTTAGGCAGATTTACACTACTGCTGGCCGGCTCCCCCCCACCCGGGAACAAGCAGCTGTCTGGAAGTGAATGAATGGCATAACCCCACAAGAGAGGGATAAGCCAGAGACCTGCTGAGAGGGGAAGAGTAGGGGGCAGGAGGGGGAGGGAGCGAGGGGGATTTAGTTTTTGGCAGCCAGTTCTAAACTACTCAAACTCTGGTTACTAAGTCTTGGCTCTCCAATGTAACCCCTTCGCAGCAGCGCTCCTGCGCTGTTAGTAATGGCAGCCAGGAACACAACAATGCCTCCGCACAAGCGCCGTTTGTTTACACTTACTGGCATTACGGTCCCTTGAGGTGGATTTTAGGAGGCAAGGATCATTACCCCATATAAAAACAGGAAGCTCTCTGTAATTGCCCTCAGGGGTTAATGCGGAGCCGCGGCGCTGCTGGCTGCTTAAACATCTGCAGCTACATCTTGGCAGACATAATTAAAGACCTAATTGCCCTGAACGGAGAGAGTAAAGAGCTTCTCCGAGGGGAGAAAATAAGGGAGGCCTCCTAAATTGGTCACAAAAACTTGGCGTCAGCGAGGACCCTTGAATGAGAAGTCGGCCTCTTAAGTGGGAATAAAATTATGCAAATTGTGTCAAATACATTTGTAACACACAGAGGCTGGATACCGGGAGCCCCCCCCCCCGAAGTCCAGAGGAGGGGGCCGCAGTCTGCTGGAATGACCACCCAGCTCTTATAATACTTCACTCCCAGAACTCGCTAGAAGTTGGGCAACGAACCCCCGCCAGCTCCCAGGGGAGGCTGCAGAGGACATGGGGTATCACAGGGCACCCATTACAGGGGTATGTCAGGTACGTCACCTACTTTTAAGCTAAGGTTATGAGCTGAAAGTAGGTGGCCCGCCGCGTCCGGTGATGCAAGTGTTATACTCCCTGGTGTCAGCACTGAAGACAACCATTCAATACATTGAGTTTCGCTGCTAAGTAGTCCGCTCAATATAAAATTGGAATGGGAGTTGTGTCCCAACATCACCTGACAGTCTGCAATAGGCCAACTTATGTCTAGTGTGCATGAAGAACGTACAGCGGTTGTACCAATATCAAAACCCCCAGCGATCACAGCGATGAGGGTCCTTGTCCCAAGAGGACTGTAAGCACCTGGAGTGACGGCACACCGGCACAAGTCTCCGGTCAGTAGAGGGGATGTCACTGGTAGCCACTTGCCGGTCCATTGATAGACATCAGTAATTACTGATCTGCACACATTATAGGGGCTTGTGAAGCCACGACCCGAGGAGGCCTTCACACCTTTATCCACATATCCTACATGTAGATGTCACCCTAAGGCTGGGTTCTCACAGGGCGGATTCTCGGCGGAAATCTTGTGTTTGGCTGCAGCGAAAAACCGCAAGATTTCCGCCGCTGCAAAACCCGCGGCGGCTTTGAAGCGGCCTGCCTGCTTGCTCTTCCGCTGCGGCCGGCGCTCCCATAGAGGAAAACGCGACCGCAGCGGATAAAAAAGAGAGGACATGCTGCGGTCGTCAAATCCGCGCCGCAGCAGATTTGCCAACCTGTGTGGACGAGATTTCTGAGAAATCTCGTCCACATGGCTGGTTAATCCCGGGATTAGCGGCCGCATGCGGATTTGCCGCGACGAAATTCCGCACGGAATTTCCGCGGCAAATCCGCCCTGTGTGAACCCAGCCTTAGGGTATGTTCACACGACAGAGATAGCTGCAGAATCTTCTGCCTCAGAAACAGTGTCAGAACCCACGGCTTTTTGCTGCGGATCCACTCGCGGAAATTGTTTTGTCGATCGGCAAATCCCCGCGCTGAATGTGACGTTCTCATCTATTTTTGTGATTATATAACATTCCCGCGTTACTTCTTGAACGCACCCTAAAATCCAGGTGTAAGCCGTGCAGATTTTGGTGCGGATTTCTGAGACTGCAGGACCCGCCACTTACAGGGCTGGCGCAGCCTGGCATTGTACCCGCTACAACCACTCTAAGCCCAGATATCTGTAAGCCAAAGCCTGACTCAGAAGAGCAGAGGTGCAAATGCGGCTACAATGCAGCTCACCGCGGCAATAATTTTTCTCCGCAGCTGACTAGTCCTCTGCGTGCCACAAAGAGTTAAACCCACTGCTGTATTCCCTTGCTATTGGTTTGGGAGGCGCCAGAGTTCACATGATAGAGCCGTCCAACACCCCGCTTCTGACTACTTACCATGACGTAGTGCCGCTGCATCTCCGATTTCTCGCTGGCCAACTTGTCACATTCCAGTTTAAGACTGAAATACATAAATAATGTGTTAGCGGATGGCAGAGCTGATGGGCCACATCGGGGCTCTGAGTGCCGCATGCTGACATTTATCTAGAACTAGCTGATATACCCGGCTTCGCCCAAGTTAATTTGGTACTGGTGTTTATCTGGTGTTCACACGGAAAAGCTTATGAAGTCGTGGTTACTTTAGAGATACCGAGGAAAAAAAATATGTTCACCATTTTGCATAGTTCTCTGCGTTACCCAGGAAACACCACGTGGAGGTAACCATGCGACGTTTCCTTTATATAAAATGACATCAGGAAGTGAGAGAATTCTATTACGTACATAAAATTTGAACACTAATTCTTTTGCGCTTAGAATTGAATAATCGAGTTGGGACCCATTAACTTTTCATATTTATGACATAATCAATGCTCGTGCCAAATTTCATGTTTCAGCGGGCGGGCGGGCGAGTCGGCGGGCGGGCGAGTCGGCGGGCGGGCGAGTCGGCGGGCGGGCGGGCGAGTCGGCGGGCGGGCGGGCGAGTCGGCGGGCGGGCGGGCGAGTCGGCGGGCGAGTCAGCCAGTCTGTGAAGCATGGTGGAGAGCGGTACAATGAGTGTCTGCAGGCAGCAGTGAAGCATGGTATCGAGCGGTACAATAATGAGTGTCTGCAGGCAGCAGTGAAGCATGGTGGAGAGCGGTATAATAATGAGTGTCTGCAGGTAGTAGTAAAGCATGGTAGAGAGCGGTACAATAATGAGTGTCTGCAGGCAGCAGTGAAGCATGGTGGAGAGCGGTACAATAATGAGTGTCTGCAGGTAGCAGTGAAGCATGGTGGAGAGGGTACAATAATGAGTGTCTGCAGGCAGCAGTGAAGCATGGTGGAGAGCGGTACAATAATGAGTGTCTGCAGGCAGCAGTGAAGCATGGTGGAGAGCAGTACAATAATGAGTGTGTGCAGCTAGTAGTGAAGCATAGTCGAGCGGCAGAATAATGAGTGTCTGCAGGTAGTAATGAAGCATGGTGGAGAGCGGTACAATAATGAGTGTCTGCAGGCAGCAGTGAAGCATGGTGGAGCGATACATTAATGAGTGTCTGCAGGTAGCACTGAAGCATGGTGGAGAGCGGTATAATGAGTGTCTGCAGGTAGCACTGAAGCATGGTGGAGAGCGGTATAATAATGAGTGTCTGCAGGCAGCAGTGAAGCATGGTGGAGAGCAGTACAATATTGAGTCTGCAGGTAGTAGTGAAGCATGGTAGAGAGCGGTATAATGAGTGTCTGCAGGTAGTAGTAAAGCATAGCCGAGCGGTATAATAATGAGTGTCTGCAGGTAGTCGTGATGCATGGTGGAGAGCGGTACAATAATGAGTGTCTGCAGGTAGACTAGTGAAGCATGGTGGAGAGCGGTACAATAATGAGTGTCTGCAGGCAGCAGTAAAGCATGGTGGAGAGCAGTACAATAATGAGTGTCTGCAGGCAGCAGTGAAGCATGGAGGAGAGCGGTACAATATTGAGTGTCTGCAGGTAGTAGTGAAGCAAGGTGGAGAGCAGTACAATAATGAGTGTCTGCAGGCAGCATTAAAGCATGGTAGAGCGGTATAAAAATGTGTCTGCAGGTAGTGGTGAAGCATGGTAGAGAGCGGTACAATAATGAGTGTCTGCAGGTAGCAGTGAAGCATGGTGGAGAGCGGTACACTAATGAGTGTCTGCAGGCAGCAGTGAAGCATGGTGGAGAGCAGTACAATAATGAGTGTCTGCAGGTAGCATTGAAGCATGGTGGAGAGCGGTACAATAATTAGTGTCTGCAGGCAGCAGTGAAGCATGGTGGAGAGCGGTACAATAATGAGTGTCTGCAGGCAGCAGTGAAGCATGTTGGAGAGCGGTATAATAATGACTGTCTGCAGGTAGTAGTGAAGCATGGTAGAGAGCGGTATAATGAGTGTCTGCAGGTAGTAGTGAAGCATAGACGAGCGGTATAATAATGAGTGTCTGCAGGCAGCAGTGAAGCATGGTAGAGAGCAGTATAATAATGTGTCTGCAGGTAGTAGAGAAGCATGGTGGAGAGCAGTATAATAATGTGTCTGCAGGTAGTAGAGAAGCATGGTGGAGAGCAGTACAATATTGAGTGTCTGCAGGCAGCAGTGAAGCATGGTAGAGAGCAGTACAATAATGAGTGTCTGCAGGCAGCAGTGAAGCATGGTAGAGAGCAGTATAATAATGAGTGTCTGCAGGCAGCAGTGAAGCATGGTGGAGAGCGGTACAATATTGAGTGTCTGCAGGTAGTAGTGAAGCATGGTGGAAAGCAGTACATTAATGAGCGTCTGCAGGCAGCACTGAAGCATGGTGGAGCGATACATTAATGAGTGTCTGCAGGCAGCAGTGAAGCATGGTGGAGAGCGGTACAATAATGAGTGTCTGCAGGGAGCAGTGAAGCATGGTAGAGAGTGGTATAATGTGTCTGCAGGCAGCAGTGAAGCATGGTGGAGAGCAGTACACTAATGAGTGTCTGCAGGCAGCAGTAAAGCATGGTGGAGAGCGGTATAATAATGAGTGTCTGCAGGCAGCAGTGAAGCACGGTGGAGAGCGGTACATTAATGGGTGTCTGCAGGCAGCAGTGAAGCATGGTGGAGAGCGGTACATTAATGAGTGTCTGCAGGCAGCAGTGAAGCATGGTGGAGCGGTACATTAATGAGTGTCTGCAGGTAGCAGTGAAGCATGGTGGAGAGCGGTACAATAATGAGTGTCTGCAGGCAGCAGTGAAGCATGTTGGAGAGCGGTACATTAATGAGTGTCTGCAGGTAGCAGTGAAGCATGGTGGAGAGCGGTACAATAATGAGTGTCTGCAGGCAGCAGTGAAGCATGGTAGAGAGCAGTATAATAATGTGTCTGCAGGTAGTAGAGAAGCATGGTGGAGAGCAGTACAATGATGAGTGTCTGCAGGCAGCAGTGAAGCATGATGGAGAGAGGTACAAGAGTGAGTGTCTGCAGGCAGCAGTGAAGCATGGTGGAGAGCAGTACAATAATGAGTGTCTGCAGGCAGCAGTGAAGCATGGTGGAGAGCGGTACAATATTGAGTGTCTGCAGGTAGTAGTGAAGCATGGTGGAGAGCGGTACAATAATGAGTGTCTGCAGGTAGCAGTGAAGCATGGTGGAGAGCGGTACATTAATGAGTGTCTGCAGGCAGCAGTGAAGCATGGTGGAGAGCAGTACAATAATGAGTGTCTGCAGGTAGCAGTGAAGCATGGTGGAGAGTGGTATAATAATGAGTGTCTGCAGGCAGCAGTGAAGCATGTTGGAGAGCGGTATAATAATGAGTGTCTGCAGGTAGTAGTGAAGCATGGTGGAAAGCAGTACATTAATGAGTGTCTGCAGGCAGCAGTGAAGCATGGTGAAGAGCGGTACAATATTGAGTGTCTGCAGGTAGTAGTGAAGCATGGTGGAGAGCGGTACAATAATGAGTGTCTGCAGGTAGCAGTGAAGCATGGTGGAGAGCGGTACATTAATGAGTGTCTGCAGGCAGCAGTGAAGCATGGTGGAGAGCAGTACAATAATGAGTGTCTGCAGGTAGCAGTGAAGCATGGTGGAGAGTGGTATAATAATGAGTGTCTGCAGGCAGCAGTGAAGCATGTTGGAGTGCGGTATAATAATGACTGTCTGCAGGTAGTAGTGAAGCATGGTAGAGAGCGGTATAATGAGTGTCTGCAGGTAGTAGTGAAGCATAGACGAGCGGTATAATAATGAGTGTCTGCAGGTAGTAGTGAAGCATGGTGGAGAGCGGTACAATAATGTGTCTGCAGGCAGCAGTGAAGCATGGTGGAGAGCGGTACAATAATGAGTGTCTGCAGGCAGCAGTGAAGCATGGTGGAGAGCGGTACAATAATGAGTGTCTGCAGGCAGCAGTGAAGCATGGTGGAGAGCGGTACAATAATGAGTGTCTGCAGGCAGCAGTGAAGCATGGTGGAGAGCGGTACAATAATGACTGTCTGCAGGCAGCAGTGAAGCATGGTGGAGAGCGGTACAATAATGAGTGTCTGCAGGCAGCAGTGAAGCATGGTGGAGAGCGGTACAATAATGAGTGTCTGCTGGCAGCAGTGAAGCATGGTGGAGAGCGGTACAATAATGAGTGTCTACAGGCAGCAGTGAAGCATGGTGGAGAGCGGTACAATAATGAGTGTCTGCAGGTAGTAGTGAAGCATGGTGGAGAGCGGTACAATAATGAGTGTCTGCAGGTAGTAGTGAAGCATGGTGGAGAGTGGTACAATAATGAGTGTCTGCAGGTAGTAGTGAAGCATGGTGGAGAGCAGTACAATAATGAGTGTCTGCAGGTAGCAGTGAAGCATGGTGGAGAGCGGTATAATAATGACTGTCTGCAGGTAGTAGTGAAGCATGGTAGAGAGCGGTATAATGAGTGTCTGCAGGTAGTAGTGAAGCATGGTGGAGAGCGGTACAATAATGTGTCTGCAGGCAGCAGTGAAGCATGGTGGAGAGCGGTACAATATTGAGTGTCTGCAGGTAGTAGTGAAGCATGGTGGAGCGATACATTAATGAGTGTCTGCAGGTAGTAGTGAAGCATGGTGGAGAGCGGTACAATAATGAGTGTCTGCAGGTAGTAGTGAAGCATGGTGGAGAGCGGTACAATAATGAGTGTCTGCAGGTAGCAGTGAAGCATGGTAGAGAGCAGTACAATAATGAGTGTCTGCAGGCAGCAGTGAAGCATGGTGGAGAGCGGTACAATATTGAGTGTCTGCAGGGAGCAGTGAAGCATGGTAAAGAGTGGTATAATGTGTTTGCAGGCAGCAGTGAAGCATGGTGGAGAGTGGTACAATAATGAGTGTCTGCAGGTAGTAGTGAAGCATGGTGGAAAGCAGTACATTAATGAGCGTCTGCAGGCAGCACTGAAGCATGGTGGAGCGATACATTAATGAGTGTCTGCAGGCAGCAGTGAAGCATGGTGGAGAGCGGTACAATAATGAGTGTCTGCAGGTAGTAGTGAAGCATGGTGGAGAGTGGTACAATAATGAGTGTCTGCAGGTAGTAGTGAAGCATGGTGAAGAGTGTTACAATAATAAGTGTCTGCAGGTAGTAGTGAAGCATGGTGGAGAGCGGTACAATAAGGAGCGTCTGCAGGTAGTAGTGAAGCACGGTGGAGAGCGGTACAATAATGAGTGCCTGCAGGTAGTAGTGAAGCATTGTGGAGCGGTATAATAATGAGTGTCTGCAGGCAACAGTGAAGCATAGCAGAGGCCACCTGTAGGTTTGGAGCCATATTTCAGCAAATGGAGTTAGGGATTTGGTCAGGATTAATGGTTTCCTCAATGCTGAGAAATACAGGCAGGTATTTACTCATCATGCAATACCATCAGGGAGGTGACCGATGTGCTCCAAATTTAGGCCTCTTTTACACGGGCTACAAAAAAACGCTAATGTGAAAGACCCCATTGAAAACCATCAGCTTCACATACATGTGTTTTGTAGCGATGATTTTGTAGCCCGTGTGAAAGAGGCCTAATGCTGCAGCCGGACAACAACTCCCAACATCCAGGCAACGTCATTACAAACTATCTTCAGTATAAAGAAGAACAAGGAGTCCTGGAAGTGATTTAGCGCCACGGAGACTTGATCTCACATCACCCAGTCTGTCTGGGATTACATGAAGAGACAGAATTGGAGCGAGCGACATTCACAGAAATCTAGCCTTTAAAAACTGTGTGCAAGTTTCCCTAGAAGAACTGATGCTGTAGGAAGGCAGAAGCTGGTCACACTAAATACTCATGTGATTACCGCTCGTTTTCACCAAGATGCCGAGCATTAACATCATTTTTGAAAGCATTCTTACTTCGCAGCACCCCCCCCCACCCCCCCAAGACTTCTGCACAGCACCTTGGGTGATTCTCCCCTGCCTGATAAATGAACATATCCAACATCCAAGCTCTGTGGAGGATCGATATAAGTAGCAGAGGGAGCCGCAGCAAGGGTTGTGGAGCGCAGTTCATTACGGCAGCGGCGTCTTGGCTGCAGGCCAGGATCTAGGTGAAGAGACAACGGTGTCTGAAGCAATGGCGGAACATACAGGCGGGACTGTGGGGAGCAGCGAGGGCAGAACACGCATGAGTAACAGCACGGGAGGCCACGACACACTGAAGAAAAATGTCAGCGACTAGAAGTGCGCCTGTTCCTACCTGTGATACTGTGCCTGCAGCAACTGGAACTCATCCTTAATGCGATCGCAGGAGTCCGAGGTGGTGAACTTGAGCTGTTGGGGCAGATGAGAGGAGCTCTGCGGAGAGACGAGACATAAGTCAGTCATACAGTCACTTCACACCCTCCCACCCCCCGATCACTGCGGCGATCTAACGTTCTCCATGACATGCGTGTTACATAGCAGACATTCACGCAATATCTGATCAATACGCTAGAAAGGTGCGTTATGTTGGACCGTACACGCCGTAAAAAAATGCATAAATCAAGAATTGCTGCGAGTGAGTCCCAATCTACAGCCACGTACTTCCAACAATTCAGATGGATTGCTGCAGCCATCTCCTCTCCCCGGCGTTGGACGCAGCTAAACTCCCTCCCCCTCCCTTCTTTTTTCTGCTTCCATAGAAGTCTATGGAGCTTCCAGTGTATCTCAGCAAGAGATAGGGCAAGACCTCTCTTTGGACACCGCATATAAAATCGGCACCCCGAGAACGCCCACCAATACGCTATTTTTCCCATTGCGATTATTTTTATACACCCAAAAACCGTTGATGTGAGTGAATACCCTGGAGCCATGTCTTCAGATGGTCGCCATTTATGGAGGCCGCTAAATAGCGGCATATATAACGCCTCAGGGCCGCATTCCGGCTCTGTTCTCTGGATGGAACCCAACAGCACTGGCGGACCCCTTTGACTCTATTGGGGTCCGCCTGCTTTCCACTCAGCTGCCCGGCTTTTGGACAGAAGAAAAAGCGCCGCAGGCATCCAGTATTCTCAGTCGGACTGCAACAAGTTCCAACCCAGATGTGAAGCCGGCCTTACAGAGCTCAGGGTGCCGATGCCAAATTTGTGCTCCGATTGAGGGTCAGGAATAGATTTACAGCGGCCTGAATGTAGGGGAGGGTGGTATCACACCCGCAGGAGGAAAGGGGGTGTGCGGGGTCCTGCTTTCCTGCTCTGTTGAGGGAGCAGCAGCAATCCCTGCAGCAGAACGGCTCTGTCTCTGAACAGCGTCGGACGGACCCCGTTGAATATAATGGGGTCCATTCAGTTTTTACTTAGCTGACCAACTTTCGGATGTATGATCAAGTCCTGCGTTATTTCTTCCGGTATTTTGTGCCGCAGCCTCCAACTGGGCGCTGCAACAACAGATTGGATATACTGATGATTAATCAGGCAGCCCCCCGGTAACAGAAGTAACTAGACGCCATATTTAGGGGGTTCCCAGGGTTACTCTAGCGGAGACCAGCCGCCCCTCTTATACTTTGAGGATCTTTCTGGATCCATTTGGCTCAAAAACCTGCAGCAAAACCAGCGTGAAGCCCCTGGTGGCGCCAGAACCACCGGTAAGGCCCCTTTACCTGCGACGACCTGTTGGGCGCAGATACCTAACCGCTCGTCCAGCGATGATCATCCTGATGCTTTTACACAAGGACCAGTCATCGCTGGTGAATGGAGGTGGAGCGGATGGGGGTCATTCGCACCACCTCCATCCAGTAAGCAGCCGTCGTCCGTAAATAAGTGGCCGTTTACACAGAACGATACGCTGCTCAGTCATCTACATGCAGAACAAGAAGCGGAAAAAAGTCTCGTCGGACGATCGGTCAGCGAGGTGACGCCGAACGCTAATCACTCAGATACTTGCAAAAATCCGGAGGTCCCAGACATGAGTCACTGCGGCACGCAGGTCCCTTAAGGCCACGTTATGGAGCGTGGCGGGCGGCTTATCCACAGAGGGAAATTCTACGAGTCTCAACGTTCCGCTGCGGAAAGTATCTAACACCTCTATACTACAGCGAGGACCGCAAAACGCCCCGCATCAGGGGAGCGGTGACGTGTGTGGCCCCCGTGTCAGGGCAGCAGTGACGTGTGCGGCACTACAAACATACACACACGTCCCACCGCGCCCCCCCCCCCACCCCACACACACACCACATGCATACACGTTCCCCCCCCCCCTCCCCTCCAACACTGCACGCAAACAGGTCCTCTCCCACACTACACGCATACAGGTCCCCCCCCATCCCACACTACACGCATACAGGTACTCCCCCCCCCCATCCCACACTACACGCACACAGCCCTCCCCCACCCCCATCCCACACTACACGCACACAGCCCTCCCCCACCCCCATCCCACACTACACGCACACAGCCCTCCCCCACCCCCATCCCACACTACACGCACACAGCCCTCCCCCGCATCCCACACTACACGCATACAGGCCTCCCCCCCATCCCACACTACACGCATACAGGCCTCCCCCCCCCCATCCCACACTACACGCATACAGGCCTCCCCCCCCATCCCACACTACACGCATACAGGCCTCCCCCCCCATCCCACACTACACGCATACAGGCCTCCCCCCCATCCCACACTACACGCATACAGGCCTCCCCACCCATCCCACACTACACGCATACAGGCCTCCCCCCCCATCCCACACTACACGCATACAGGCCTCCCCCCCCCATCCCACACTACACGCATACAGGCCTCCCCCCCCATCCCACACTACACGCATACAGGCCTCCCCCCCCCCATCCCACACTACACGCATACAGGCCTCCCCCCCCCATCCCACACTACACGCATACAGGCCTCCCCCCCCATCCCATACTACACGCTTACAGGCCTCCCATCCCACACTACACGCATACAGGCCTCCCCCCCCCATCCCACACTACACGCATACAGGCCTCCCCCCCCCATCCCACACTACACGCATACAGGCCTCCCCCCCCATCCCACACTACACGCATACAGGCCTCCCCCCCCCATCCCACACTACACGCATACAGGCCTCCCCCCCCCATCCCACACTACACGCATACAGGCCTCCCCCCCCCCCCATCCCACACTACACGCATACAGGCCTCCCCCCCATCCCACACTACACGCATACAGGCCTCCCCCCCATCCCACACTACACGCATACAGGCCTCCACCCCCCCATCCCACACTACACGCATACAGGCCTCCCCCCCCCCATCCCACACTACACGCATACAGGCCTCCCCCCCCCCCATCCCACACTACACGCATACAGGCCTCCCCCCCCCATCCCACACTACACGCATACAGGCCTCCCCCCCCCATCCCACACTACACGCATACAGGCCTCCCCCCCCATCCCACACTACACGCATACAGGCCTCCCCCCCCATCCCACACTACACGCATACAGGCCTCCCCCCCCATCCCACACTACACGCTTACAGGCCTCCCCCCCCATCCCACACTACACGCATACAGGCCTCCCCCCCCATCCCACACAACACGCATACAGGCCTCCCCCCCCCATCCCACACTACACGCATACAGGCCTCCCCCCCATCCCACATTACACGCATACAGGCCTCCCCCCCCCCATCCCACACTACACGCATACAGGCCTCCCCCCCCATCCCACACTACACGCATACAGGCCTCCCCCCCCCCATCCCACACTACACGCATACAGGCCTCCCCCCCCCCATCCCACACTACACGCATACAGCCCTCCCCCCCATCCCACACTACACCCATATAGGCCTCCCCCCATCCCACACTACACGCATACAGGTCTCCCCCCCCCATCCCACACTACACGCATACAGCCCTCCCCCCCATCCCACACTACACGCATACAGGTCTCCCCCCCCATCCCACACTACACGCATACAGGTCTCCCCTCCCATTCCACACTACACGCATACAGGTCTCCCCTCCCACACTACACGCATACAGGTCTCCCCCCCCATCCCATACTACACGCATACAGGTCTCCCCCCCCGCCACCCCACACTACACGCATACAGGTCTCCCCCCCGTCACCCCACACTACACGCATACAGCTCTCCCCCCCCCACATACACACTCCATACATACATGTCCCCCCCCACACACACTCCATACATACATGTCCCCCCCCCACACACACTCCATACATACATGTCCCCCCCCCACACACACTCCATACATACATGTCCCCCCCCCACACACGCTCCATACATACATGCCCCCCCCCCACACACGCTCCATACATACATGTCCCCCCCCACACACGCTCCATACACACATGTCCCCCCCCCACACGCTCCATACACACATGTCCCCCCCCACACACTCCATACACACATGTCCCCCCCCACACACTCCATACACACATGTCCCCCCCCACACACTCCATACATACATGTCCCCCCCCCCACACACTCCATACATACATGTCCCCCCCCCCACACACTCCATACATACATGTCCCCCCCCCACACACTCCATACATACATGTCCCCCCCCCCACACACTCCATACATACATGTCCCCCCCCCACACACACTCCATACATACATGTCCCCCCCCCCACACACACTCCATACATACATGCCCCCCCCCTCCACACACACTCCATACATACATGCCCCCCCCCTCCACACACACTCCATACATACATGTCCCCCCCCTCCACACACACTCCATACATACATGTCCCCCCCCACACACACTCCATACATACATGTCCCCCCCCCACACACACTCCATACATACATGTCCCCCCCCCACACACACTCCATACATACATGTCCCCCCCCCACACACACTCCATACATACATGTCCCCCCCCACACACACTCCAAACATACATGTCCCCCCCCACACACACACTCCATACATACATGTCCCCCCCCCACACACTCCATACATACATGTCCCCCCCCCACACACTCCATACATACATGTCCCCCCCCCCACACACTCCATACATACATGTCCCCCCCCCCACACACTCCATACATACATGTCCCCCCCCACACACACTCCATACATACATGTCCCCCCCCACACACACTCCATACATACATGTCCCCCCCCCACACACTCCATACATACATGTCCCCCCCCCACACACTCCATACATACATGTCCCCCCCCACACACTCCATACATACATGTCCCCCCCCCCACACACTCCATACATACATGTCCCCCCCCCCACACACTCCATACATACATGTCCCCCCCCCACACACTCCATACATACATGTCCCCCCCCCCCACACACTCCATACATACATGTCCCCCCCCCACACACTCCATACATACATGTCCCCCCCCCCACACACTCCATACATACATGTCCCCCCCCCCCACACACTCCATACATACATGTCCCCCCCCCACACACTCCATACATACATGTCCCCCCCCCCACACACTCCATACATACATGTCCCCCCCCCCACACACTCCATACATACATGTCCCCCCCCCCACACACTCCATACATACATGTCCCCCCCCCACACACTCCATACATACATGTCCCCCCCCACACACACTCCATACATACATGTCCCCCCCCACACACACTCCATACATACATGTCCCCCCCCACACACACTCCATACATACATGTCCCCCCCCCACACACACTCCATACATACATGTCCCCCCCCACACACACTCCATACATACATGTCCCCCCCCACACACACTCCATACATACATGTCCCCCCCCCACACACACTCCATACATACATGTCCCCCCCCCACACACACTCCATACATACATGTCCCCCCCCACACACACTCCATACATACATGTCCCCCCCGCACACACACTCCATACATACATGTCCCCCCACACACACACACTACATACAGGTCCCCCCCCCCACACACACACACACACTACATACAGGTCCCACACACACACACACACTACATACAGGTCCCCCCCCCACACACACACACTACATACAGGTCCCCCCCACACACACACACTACATACAGGTCCCCCCCACACACACACACTACATACAGGTCCCCCCCCACACACACACACTACATACAGGTCCCCCCCACACACACTACATACAGGTCCCCCCCACACACACTACATACAGGTCCCCCCCACACACACACACACTACATACAGGTCCCCCACACACACACACACACTACATACAGGTCCCCCCCACACACACACACACTACATACAGGTCCCCCACACACACACTACATACAGGTCCCCCACACACACACACTACATACAGGTCCCCCACACACACACACACACTACATACAGGTCCCCCACACACACACACACACTACATACAGGTCCCCCACACACACACACACACACTACATACAGGTCCCCCACACACACACACACACTACATACAGGTCCCCCCCCCCCCACACACACACACACTACATACAGGTCCCCCCCCCCCACACACACACACACACACACACTACATACAGGTCCCCCCCCCCACACACACACACACACTACATACAGGTCCCCCCCCACACACACACACACTACATACAGGTCCCCCCCCCCCACACACACACACTACATACAGGTCCCCCCCCCCCCACACACACACACACACTACATACAGGTCCCCCCCCCCACACACACACACTACATACAGGTCCCCCCCACACACACACACTACATACAGGTCCCCCCCCCCACACACACACTACATACAGGTCCCCCCCCCACACACACACTACATACAGGTCCCCCCCCCCCACACACACACACTACATACAGGTCCCCCCCCCCCACACACACACTACATACAGGTCCCCCCCCCACACACACACACACTACATACAGGTCCCCCCCCCACACACACACTACATACAGGCCCCCCCCCCACACACACACTACATACAGGTCCCCCCCCACACACACACACTACATACAGGTCCCCCCCCACACACACACACTACATACAGGTCCCCCCCCCCACACACACACTACATACAGGTCCCCCCCCCCACACACACACTACATACAGGTCCCCCCCCCACACACACACTACATACAGGTCCCCCCCCCACACACACACTACATACAGGTCCCCCCCCCACACACACTACATACAGGTCCCCCCCCCACACACACTACATCAGGTCCCCCCCCACACACACACTACATATAGGTCCCCCCCCCACACACACACTAGATGCAGGTCCCCCCCCACATACACACTACATGCAGGTCCCCCCACATACACACTACATACAGGTACCCCCCCCACACACACACAAACAAACTACATACAGGTCCCACACAAAACACACACACTACATACAGCCCCCCCCCCACACTACATACAGCCCCCCCCCCCACACACACACTACATACAGCCCCCCCCCACACTACATACAGCCCCCCCCCCACACACACACTACATACAGCCCCCCCCCCCCACACACACACACACACACACTACATACAGCCCCCCCCCCAACACACACACACTACACACAGCCCCCCCCCCACACACACACAGCCCCCCCCCCCACACACACTACATACAGCCCCCCCACACTACATACAGACCCCCCCCACACACACACACACACACACACTACATACAGCCCCCCCCCACACACACACACTACATACAGCCCCCCCACACACACTACATACAGCCCCCCCCCCACACACACTACATACAGCCCCCCCCCCCACACACACTACATACAACCCCCCCACACACACACACTACATACAGCCCCCCCCCCCACACACACACTACATACAGCCCCCCCCCACACACACTCACTACATACAGCCCCCCCCCACACACACTACATACAGCCCCCCCCACACACACTACATACAGCCCCCCCCACACACACTACATACAGCCCCCCCCACACACACTACATACAGCCCCCCCCACACACACACTACATACAGCCCCCCCCCCCACACACACTACATACAGCCCCCCCCACACACACTACATACAGCCCCCCCCACACACACACTACATACAGCCCCCCCCCCACACACACTACATACAGCCCCCCCCCCACACACACTACATACAGCCCCCCCCACACACACTACATACAGCCCCCCCCCACACACACTACATACAGCCCCCCCCACACACACTACATACAGCCCCCCCCACACACACACTACATACAGCCCCCCCCCACACACACTACATACAGCCCCCCCCCCACACACACACACTACATACAGCCCCCCCCCCCACACACACTACATACAGCCCCCCCCCACACACACACACTACATACAGCCCCCCCCCACACACACACACTACATACAGCCCCCCCCCACACACACACACTACATACAGCCCCCCCACACACACACACACACTACATACAGCCCCCCCACCCCACACACACACACACTACATACAGCCCCCCCACCCCACACACACACACTACATACAGCCCCCCCACCCCACACACACACACTACATACAGGCCCCCCCACCCCACACACACACTACATACAGGCCCCCCCACCCCACACACACACTACATACAGGCCCCCCCACCCCACACACACACTACATACAGGCCCCCCCACCCCACACACACACTACATACAGGCCCCCCCACCCCACACACACACTACATACAGGCCCCCCCACCCCCCACACACACTAACATACAGGCCCCCCCCCACACACACTAACATACAGGCCCCCCCCACACACACTAACATACAGGCCCCCCCCACACACACTACATACAGGCCCCCCCCCCCACACACACTACATACAGGCCCCCCCCCCACACACACACACTACATACAGGCCCCCCCCCACACACACACACTACATACAGGCCCCCCCACACACGCACTACATACAGCCCCCCCCCCCACACACACACTACATACAGGCCCCCCCACCCCACACACACACTACATACAGGCCCCCCCACCCCACACACACACTAACATACAGGCCCCCCACCCCCCACACACACTAACATACAGGCCCCCCCCACACACACTACATACAGGCCCCCCCCACACACACTACATACAGGCCCCCCCCCCCCACACACACTACATACAGGCCCCCCCCCACACACTACATACAGGCCCCCCCCACACACTACATACAGGCCCCCCCCACACACACACACACACACACACACACTACATACAGGCCCCCCCACACACGCACTACATACAGGCCCCCCCCCCCACACACACACACTACATACAGGCCCCCCCACCCCACACACACACTACATACAGGCCCCCCCACCCCACACACACACTAACATACAGGCCCCCCACCCCCCACACACACTACATACAGGCCCCCCCCCCACACACACACTACATACAGGCCCCCCCCCCCACACACACACTACATACAGGCCCCCCCCACACACACTACATACAGGCCCCCCCACACACGCACTACATACAGCCCCCCCCCCCACACACACTACATACAGCCCCCCCCTCCACACACTACATACAGCCCCCCCCCCACACACACTACATACAGGCCCCCCCCCACACACACACACACTACATACAGGCCCCACACACACACACACACACACTACATACAGGCCCCCCCCACACACACACTACATACAGGCCCCCCCCACACACACACACACACTACATACAGGCCCCCCCCACACACACACTACATACAGGGCCCCCCCCACACACACACTACATACAGGCCCCCCCCACACACACACTACATACAGGCCCCCCCCACACACACACTACATACAGGCCCCCCCCACACACACACACTACATACAGGCCCCCCCCCCACACACACTACACACAGGCCCCCCCACACACGCACTACATACAGCCCCCCCCCCACACACACTACACACAGGCCCCCCCACACACGCACTACATACAGCCCCCCCCACACACACTACATACAGCCCCCCCCCCACACACACTACATACAGCCCCCCCCACACACACACTACATACAGCCCCCCCCCCACACACACTACATACAGCCCCCCCCCACACACACTACATACAGCCCCCCCCCCACACACACTACATACAGCCCCCCCCCACACACTACATACAGCCCCCCCCCACACACTACATACAGCCCCCCCCCCCACACACTACATACAGCCCCCCCCCCACACACTACATACAGCCCCCCCCACACACACACTACATACAGGCCCCCCCCCCCACACACACACACTACATACAGGTCCCCCACACACACACACTCCATACATACATGTCCCCCCCCCACACACTCCATACATACATGTCCCCCCCCCCACACACTCCATACATACATGTCCCCCCCCCCCACACACTCCATACATACATGTCCCCCCCCCACACACTCCATACATACATGTCCCCCCCCCACACACTCCATACATACATGTCCCCCCCACACACTCCATACATACATGTCCCCCCCCCCACACACTCCATACATACATGTCCCCCCCCCCCACACACTCCATACATACATGTCCCCCCCCCCACACACTCCATACATACATGTCCCCCCCCCACACACTCCATACATACATGTCCCCCCCCCCCACACACTCCATACATACATGTCCCCCCCCCCACACACTCCATACATACATGTCCCCCCCCCCCACACACTCCATACATACATGTCCCCCCCCCACACACTCCATACATACATGTCCCCCCCGCCCACACACTCCATACATACATGTCCCCCCCCGCCCACACACTCCATACATACATGTCCCCCCCGCCCACACACTCCATACATACATGTCCCCCCCCCCACACACTCCATACATACATGTCCCCCCCCACACACTCCATACATACATGTCCCCCCCCACACACTCCATACATACATGTCCCCCCCACACACTCCATACATACATGTCCCCCCCCCACACACTCCATACATACATGTCCCCCCCCCCACACACTCCATACATACATGTCCCCCCCCCACACACTCCATACATACATGTCCCCCCCCACACACACTCCATACATACATGTCCCCCCCCACACACACTCCATACATACATGTCCCCCCCCACACACACTCCATACATACATGTCCCCCCCCCACACACTCCATACATACATGTCCCCCCCCCACACACTCCATACATACATGTCCCCCCCCACACACTCCATACATACATGTCCCCCCCCACACACACTCCATACATACATGTCCCCCCCCACACACACTCCATACATACATGTCCCCCCCCACACACACTCCATACATACATGTCCCCCCCCACACACACTCCATACATACATGTCCCCCCCCCACACACACTCCATACATACATGTCCCCCCCCACACACACTCCATACATACATGTCCCCCCCCCACACACACTCCATACATACATGTCCCCCCCCACACACACTCCATACATACATGTCCCCCCCCCACACACACTCCATACATACATGTCCCCCCCCACACACACTCCATACATACATGTCCCCCCCGCACACACACTCCATACATACATGTCCCCCCACACACACACACTACATACAGGTCCCCCCCCCCCACACACACACACTACATACAGGTCCCACACACACACACACACTACATACAGGTCCCCCCCCCACACACACACACTACATACAGGTCCCCCCCACACACACACACTACATACAGGTCCCCCCCACACACACACACTACATACAGGTCCCCCCCACACACACACACTACATACAGGTCCCCCCCACACACACTACATACAGGTCCCCCCCACACACACACACACTACATACAGGTCCCCCACACACACACACACACTACATACAGGTCCCCCACACACACACTACATACAGGTCCCCACACACACACACTACATACAGGTCCCCCACACACACACACACACTACATACAGGTCCCCCACACACACACACACACTACATACAGGTCCCCCACACACACACACACACACTACATACAGGTCCCCCACACACACACACACACTACATACAGGTCCCCCCCCCCCACACACACACACACACACTACATACAGGTCCCCCCCCACACACACACACACACACACTACATACAGGTCCCCCCCCCCACACACACACACACACTACATACAGGTCCCCCCCCACACACACACACACTACATACAGGTCCCCCCCCCCCACACACACACACTACATACAGGTCCCCCCCCCCCACACACACACACACTACATACAGGTCCCCCCCCCCACACACACACACTACATACAGGTCCCCCCCCACACACACACACTACATACAGGTCCCCCCCCCCACACACACACTACATACAGGTCCCCCCCCACACACACACACTACATACAGGTCCCCCCCCCCCCACACACACACACTACATACAGGTCCCCCCCCCCCCACACACACTACATACAGGTCCCCCCCCCACACACACACACACTACATACAGGTCCCCCCCCCACACACACACTACATACAGGCCCCCCCCCCACACACACACTACATACAGGTCCCCCCCCACACACACACACTACATACAGGTCCCCCCCCACACACACACACTACATACAGGTCCCCCCCCCACACACACACTACATACAGGTCCCCCCCCCACACACACACTACATACAGGTCCCCCCCCCACACACACACTACATACAGGTCCCCCCCCCACACACACTACATACAGGTCCCCCCCCCACACACACTACATCAGGTCCCCCCCCACACACACACTACATATAGGTCCCCCCCCACACACACACTACATATAGGTCCCCCCCCCACACACACACTAGATGCAGGTCCCCCCCCACATACACACTACATGCAGGTCCCCCACATACACACTACATACAGGTACCCCCCCCACACACACACAAACAAACTACATACAGGTCCCACACAAAACACACACACTACATACAGCCCCCCCCCACACTACATACAGCCCCCCCCCCACACACACACTACATACAGCCCCCCCCCCACACTACATACAGCCCCCCCCCACACACACACTACATACAGCCCCCCCCCACACACACACACACTACATACAGCCCCCCCCCCAACACACACACACACACACTACACACAGCCCCCCCCCCCACACACACACAGCCCCCCCCCCCCACACACACTACATACAGCCCCCCCACACTACATACAGACCCCCCCCACACACACACACACACTACATACAGCCCCCCCACACACACACACACACTACATACAGCCCCCCCACACACACACTACATACAGCCCCCCCCCACACTCACCCCCCCACACACACTACATACAGCCCCCCCCACACACACTACATACAACCCCCCCACACACACACTACATACAACCCCCCCACACACACACACTACATACAGCCCCCCCCCCCACACACACACTACATACAGCCCCCCCCCACACACACTACATACAGCCCCCCCCACACACACTACATACAGCCCCCCCCACACACACTACATACAGCCCCCCCCCCACACACACTACATACAGCCCCCCCCCCACACACACACTACATACAGCCCCCCCCCACACACACTACATACAGCCCCCCCCACACACACTACATACAGCCCCCCCCCACACACACACTACATACAGCCCCCCCCCCACACACACTACATACAGCCCCCCCCCACACACACTACATACAGCCCCCCCCACACACACACACTACATACAGCCCCCCCCCCACACACACTACATACAGCCCCCCCCCACACACACACACTACATACAGCCCCCCCCCACACACACACACTACATACAGCCCCCCCCACACACACACACTACATACAGCCCCCCCCCACACACACACACTACATACAGCCCCCCCCACACACACACACTACATACAGCCCCCCCCCCACACACACACACTACATACAGCCCCCCCCCCACACACACACACTACATACAGCCCCCCCCCCACACACACTACATACAGCCCCCCCACCCCACACACACACACTACATACAGGCCCCCCACCCCACACACACACACTACATACAGGCCCCCCCACCCCACACACACACTACATACAGGCCCCCCACCCCACACACACACACTACATACAGGCCCCCCCACCCCACACACACACTACATACAGGCCCCCCCACCCCACACACACACTACATACAGGCCCCCCCACCCCACACACACACTACATACAGGCCCCCCCACCCCACACACACACTACATACAGGCCCCCCCACCCCACACACACACTACATACAGGCCCCCCCACCCCCCACACACACTAACATACAGGCCCCCCCCACACACACTAACATACAGGCCCCCCCACACACACTACATACAGGCCCCCCCCCACACACACTACATACAGGCCCCCCCCCCACACACACACACTACATACAGGCCCCCCCCCACACACACACACTACATACAGGCCCCCCCACACACGCACTACATACAGCCCCCCCCCCCCACACACACACTACATACAGGCCCCCCCACCCCACACACACACTACATACAGGCCCCCCCACCCCACACACACACTAACATACAGGCCCCCCACCCCCCACACACACTAACATACAGGCCCCCCCCACACACACTACATACAGGCCCCCCCCCACACACACTACATACAGGCCCCCCCCCCACACACACTACATACAGGCCCCCCCCCACACACTACATACAGGCCCCCCCCACACACACACACACACACACACTACATACAGGCCCCCCCACACACGCACTACATACAGCCCCCCCCCCCACACACACACTACATACAGGCCCCCCCACCCCACACACACACTACATACAGGCCCCCCCACCCCACACACACACTAACATACAGGCCCCCCACCCCCCACACACACTACATACAGGCCCCCCCCCCACACACACACTACATACAGGCCCCCCCCCCACACACACACTACATACAGGCCCCCCCCACACACACACACACTACATACAGGCCCCCCCACACACGCACTACATACAGCCCCCCCCCCCACACACACTACATACAGCCCCCCCCTCCACACACTACATACAGCCCCCCCCCACACACACTACATACAGGCCCCCCCCCACACACACACACACTACATACAGGCCCCACACACACACACACACACACACTACATACAGGCCCCCCCCACACACACACACACACACTACATACAGGCCCCCACACACACACACACACACACACACTACATACAGGCCCCCCCCACACACACACTACATACAGGCCCCCCCCACACACACACTACATACAGGCCCCCCCCACACACACACTACATACAGGCCCCCCCCACACACACACTACATACAGGCCCCCCCCACACACACACACTACATACAGGCCCCCCCCACACACACACACTACATACAGGCCCCCCCACACACACACTACATACAGGCCCCCCCCCCCCACACACACTACACACAGGCCCCCCCACACACGCACTACATACAGCCCCCCCCCCCACACACACTACACACAGGCCCCCCCACACACGCACTACATACAGCCCCCCCCCACACACACTACATACAGCCCCCCCCCCACACACACTACATACAGCCCCCCCCACACACACACTACATACAGCCCCCCCCCCACACACACTACATACAGCCCCCCCCCCACACACACTACATACAGCCCCCCCCACACACTACATACAGCCCCCCCCACACACTACATACAGCCCCCCCCCCCACACACTACATACAGCCCCCCCCCCCACACACTACATACAGCCCCCCCCCCCACACACACTACATACAGGCCCCCCCACACACACAAACACTACATACAGGCCCCCCACACACACACACACACACTACATACAGGCCCCCCCCCCACACACACACACTACATACAGGTCCCCCACACACACACACACTACATACAGGCCCCCCCCCACACACACACACACTACATACAGGCCCCCCCCACACACACACACACACACTACATACAGGCCCCCCCCACACACACACACACACACTACATACAGGCCCCCCCCCCCCCACACACACACACACACACTACATACAGGCCCCCCCCCCACACACACACACACACACTACATACAGGCCCCCCCCCCACAACACACACACTACATACAGGCCCCCCCCCCACACACACACACTCATACAGGCCCCCCCCCCACACACACACACCACTACATACAGGCCCCCCCCACACACACACACAAACAGGCCCCCACACACACACACACACACTACATACAGGCCCTCCCACACACACACACTACATACAGGCCCCCCCACACACACACACTACATACAGGCCCCCCCCCACACACACACTACATACAGGCCCCCCCCCCCACACACACACACACACACACACACACTACATACAGGCCCCCCCCCACACACACACACACTACATACAGGCCCCCCCCACACACACACACACACACTACATACAGGCCCCCCCCCCACACACACACACTACATACAGGCCCCCCCCACACACACACACACTACATACAGGCCCCCCCCCCCACACACACACACTACATACAGGCCCCCCCCCCCACACACACACACACTACATACAGGCCCCCCCCCACACACACACACTACATACAGGCCCCCCCCCCACACACACACACACTACATACAGGCCCCCCCCACACACACACACTACATACAGGCCCCCCCCCACACACACACACTACATACAGGCCCCCCCCCCCCCACACACACTACATACAGGCCCCCCCCCCACACACACTACATACAGGCCCCCCCCCCCACACACACTACATATAGGCCCCCCCCCACACACACACTACATATAGGCCCCCCCCCCCACACACACACTACATACAGGCCCCCCACACACACACTACATACAGGCCCCCCCCCACACACACACACTACATACAGGCCCCCCCCCACACACACACACTACATACAGGCCCCCCCCCACACACACACACTACATACAGGCCCCCCCACACACACACACACTACATACAGGCCCCCCCACACACACACACACTACATACAGGCCCCCCCACACACACACACACTACATACAGGCCCCCCCCACACACACACTACATACAGGCCCCCCCACACACACACTACATACAGGCCCCCCCACACACACACACTACATACAGGCCCCCCCCACACACACACACACTACATACAGGCCCCCCCCCCACACACACACACTACATACAGGCCCCCCCCCCACACACACACACACTACATACAGGCCCCCCCCCACACACACACACACTACATACAGGCCCCCCCCACACACACACACACTACATACAGGCCCCCCCCCACACACACACACACTACATACAGGCCCCCCCCCCACACACACACACTACATACAGGCCCCCCCCCACACACACACACTACATACAGGCCCCCCCCACACACACACACTACATACAGGCCCCCCCCACACACACACACTACATACAGGCCCCCCCACACACACACTACATACAGGCCCCCCCACACACACACTACATACAGGCCCCCCCACACACACACTACATACAGGCCCCCCCACACACACACTACATACAGGCCCCCCCACACACACACTACATACAGGCCCCCCCACACACACACTACATACAGGCCCCCCCACACACACACTACATACAGGCCCCCCCACACACACACTACATACAGGCCCCCCCACACACACACTACATACAGGCCCCCCCACACACACACTACATACAGGCCCCCCCACACACACACACACTACATACAGGCCCCCCCACACACACACACACTACATACAGGCCCCCCCCCACACACACACACACTACATACAGGCCCCCCCCCCCACACACACACTACATACAGGCCCCCCCCCCCCCACACACACTACATACAGGCCCCCCCCCCCACACACACTACATACAGGCCCCCCCCCCCACACACACTACATACAGGCCCCCCCACACACACACTACATACAGGCCCCCCCCCCCACACACACACTACATACAGGCCCCCCCCACACACACACACTACATACAGGCCCCCCCCCCCCACACACACACTACATACATGTCACACACACAGTACATACGCGCGCGCGTCCCCCGAACACACTACATACATGTCACACACACAGTACATACACACACGCGCGCGCGTCCCCCGCACACACTACATACATGTCACACACACAGTACATACACACACGCGCATCCCCCGCACACACTACATACATGTCACACACACAGTACATACACACACACGCGCGTCCCCCGCACACACTACATACATGTCACACACACAGTACATACACATACACGCGCGTCCCCCGCACACACTACATACATGTCACACACACAGTACATACACATACACGCGCGTCCCCCGCACACACTACATACATGTCACACACACAGTACATACACATACACGCGCGCGCGCGTCCCCCGCACACACTACATACATGTCACACACAGTACATACACACACACACGCGTTCCCCACACACACTACATACATGTCACACACACAGTACATACACACACACTCGTTCCCCGCACACACTACATACATGCCACACACACAGTACATACACACACAAGCGCGCGCCCCCGCACACACTACACACGTCACACACACACACAGTACATACAAACACACACGTCCCCCGCACACACTACATACATGTCACACACACAGTGCATACACACACACGCGTGTCCCCCGCACACACTACATACATGTCACACACACAGTACATACACACACACGCCTGTCCCCCGCACACACTACATACATGTCACACGCGCGCGTCCCCCGCACACACTACATACATGTCACACACAGTACATACACACACACACTACATACACACATACACGCGCGTCCCCCGCACACACTACATACATGTCTCACACACAGTACACACACACGCGCCCCCCGCACACACTACATACATGTCACACACACAGTACACACACATCCCCCGCACACACTACATACATGTCACACACACGCGCGTCCCCCGCACACACAGTACACACATGCGCGTCCCCCGCACACACTACATACATGTCACACACACAGTACACACACGCGCGCGCGCCCCCCGCACACACTACATACATGTCACACACACAGTACACACACGCGCGCGCGCCCCCCGCACACACTACATACATGTCACACACACACGCGCGCGTCCCCCGCACACACTACATACATGTCACACACACAGTACATACACACACGCGCGTCCCCCGCACACACTATACATGTCACACACACAGTACATACACACACGTCCCCCGCGCACACTACATACATGTCACACACACACAGTACAAACACACACACGAGCGCGCGTCCCCCGCGCACACTACATACATGTCACACACAGTACACACACGCGCGTCCTCCGCGCACACTACATACATGTCACACACACAGTACATACACACACACGCGTCCCCCGCGCACACTACATGCATACATGTCACACACACACAGTACATACACACGCGCGCGTCCCCCGCGCACACTACATGCATGCCACACACACAGTACATACACACGCGTCCCCCGCGCACACTACATGCATGCCACACACACACAGTACATACACACACGCGTCCCCCGCGCACACTACATGCATGCATGTCACACACACACAGTACATACACACACACGCGTCCCCCGCGCACACTACATGCATGCATGTCACACACAGTACATACACACACACGCGTCCCCCGCGCACACTACATGCATGCCACACACACAGTACATACACACACACGCGTCCCCCGCGCACACTACATGCATGCCACACACACAGTACATACACACACACGCGTCCCCCGCGCACACTACATGCATGCCACACACACAGTACATACACACACGCGTCCCCCGTGCACACTACATGCATGCCACACACACAGTACATACACACACGCGTCCCCCCGCGCACACTACATGCATGCCACACACACAGTACATACACACACGCGTCCCCCGCGCACACTACATGCATGCATGTCACACACAGTACATACACACACGCGTCCCCCGCACACACTACATACATGTCACACACACAGTACATACACACACACGTGCGTCCCCCGCACACACTACATACATGTCACACACAGTACACACACACACACACGTGCGTCCCCCGAACACACTACATACATGTCACACACAGTACATACACACACGCGTGTCCCCCGCGCACACTACATACATGTCACACACACAGTACATACACACACACGCACGTCCCCCGCGCACTCTACATACATGTCACACACACAGTACATACACACACACGCACGTCCCCCGCGCACACTACATACATGTCACACACACAGTACATACACACATACACGCGCTTCCCCCGCACACACTACATACATGTCACACACAGTACATACACACAGACGTGCGTCCCCCGCACACACTACATACATGTCACACACAGTACACACACACGTGCGTCCCCCGAACACACTACATACAAGTCACACACACAGTACACACACACGCACGTCCCCCGCACACACTACATACAAGTCACACACACAGTACACACACACGCACGTCCCCCGCACACACTACATACATGTCACACACACAGTACACACACGCGCGTCTCCGCGCACACACTACATACATGTCACACACGCGCGTCCCGAGCACACACTACATACATGTCTCACACACACACAGTACATATACACACACACACGCGTCCCCTGCACACACTACATACGTCACACACACAGTACATACACACACACGCACGTCCCCCGCGCACACTACATACATGTCACACACAGTACAAACACACATGCACGCGCTTCCCCCACACACACTACATACATGTCACACACACAGTACACACACGCGCGCGCGCGCCCCCCGCACACACTACATACATGTCACACACACACAGTACACACACGCACGTCCCCCGCACACACTACATACATGTCACACAGACAGTACACACACGCGCGTCCCCCGCACACACTACATACATGTCTCACACACACAGTACACACACACGCGTCCCCCCGCACACACTACATACATGTCACACACACAGTACATACACACACACGCGCGCGTGCGCATCCCCCGCACACACTACATACATGTCACACACACAGTACATACACACACACGCGCGCGCGTCCCCCGCACACACTACATACATGTCACACACACAGTACATACACACACACGCGCGCGCGCATCCCCCGCACACGCTACATACATGTCACACACACAGTACATACACACACGCGCGCGCGTCCCCCGCACACACTACATACATGTCACACACACAGTACATACACACACACACGCGCGCGTCCCCCGCACACACTACATACATGTCACACACACAGTACATACACACACACGCGCGTCCCCCGCACACACTACATACATGTCACACACACAGTACATACACACACGCGCGTCCCCCGCACACACTACATACATAAATACATACATACATACATGCATGTCACACACACAGTACATAAACAGACGCGCGTCCCCCGCACACACTACATGCATGCATGTCACACACACAGTACATACACACACACGCGCGCCCCCCGCACACACTACATGCATGCATGTCACACACACAGTACATACACACACGCGCGTCCCCCGCACACACTACATGCATGCATGCCACACACACAGTACATACACGCACGCGCGTCCCCCGCACACACTACATGCATGCCACACACACAGTACATACACGCACGCGCGTCCCCCGCACACACTACATGCATGCATGTCACACACACAGTACATACACGCACGCGCGTCCCCCGCGCACACTACATGCATGCATGTCACACACACAGTACATACACGCACGCGCGTCCCCCGCGCACACTACATGCATGCATGTCACACACACAGCACATACACGCACGCGCGTCCCCCGCGCACACTACATGCATGCATGCATGTCACATACACGCACGCGCGTCCCCCGCACACACTACATGCATGCCACACACAGTACATACACGCACGCGCGTCCCCCGCACACACTACATGCATGCATGTCACACACACAGTACATACTCACGCGCGTCCCCCGCGCACACTACATGCATGCATGTCACACACACAGTACATACACGCACGCGCGTCCCCCGCGCACACTACATGCATGCATGTCACACACACAGTACATACACGCACGCGCGTCCCCCGCGCACACTACATGCATGCATGCATGTCACACGTCACACACATAGTACATACACGCACGCGCGTCCCCCGCGCACACTACATGCATGCATGTCACACACACAGTACATACACGCACGCGCGTCCCCCGCGCACACTACATGCATGCATGTCACTCACACAGCACATACACGCACGCGCGTCCCCCGCGCACACTACATGCATGCATGCATGCATGTCACATACACGCACGCGCGTCCCCCGCACACACTACATGCATGCCACACAGTACATACACGCACGCGCGTCCCCCGCACACACTACATGCATGCATGCATGTCACACACACAGTACATACACACACGCGCGTCCCCCGCGCACACTACATGCATGCATGCATGCATGTCACACACACAGTACATACACGCACGTGCGTCCCCCGCGCACACTACATGCATGCATGTCACACACACAGTACATACACGCACGCGCGTCCCCCGCGCACACTACATGCATGCATGCATGTCACACGTCACACACACAGTACATACACGCACGCGCGTCCCCCGCGCACACTGCATGCATGCATGTCACACACAGTACATACACACACGCGCGTCCCCCGCGCACACTACATGCATGCATGTCACACACACACACAGTACATACACACGCGCGCGTCCCCCGCGCACACTACATGCATGCCACACACACAGTACATACACACGCGTCCCCCGCGCACACTACATGCATGCATGTCACACACACACAGTACATACACACACACGCGTCCCCCGCGCACACTACATGCATGCATGTCACACACAGTACATACACACACACGCGTCCCCCGCGCACACTACATGCATGCCACACACACAGTACATACACACACACGCGTCCCCCGCGCACACTACATGCATGCCACACACACACAGTACATACACACACACGCGTCCCCCGCGCACACTACATGCATGCCACACACACAGTACATACACACACGCGTCCCCCGCGCACACTACATGCATGCCACACACACAGTACATACACACACGCGTCCCCCCGCGCACACTACATGCATGCCACACACACAGTACATACACACACGCGTCCCCCGCGCACACTACATGCATGCATGTCACACACAGTACATACACACACGCGTCCCCCGCGCACACTACATGCATGCATGTCACACACACACAGTACATACACACACGCGTCCCCCGCGCACACTACATGCATACATCACACACATACTTGCATGTCCACTCCCCACACACACACACACACACACGTCCCCCCTACACACACACACACACACACACACGTCCCCCCTACACACACACGTCCCCCCTCCACACACACACACACACGTCCCCCCTCCACACACACACACACACACACTACATACATGTCCCCCCTCCACACACACACTACATACATGTCCCCCCTCCACACACACACTACATACATGTCCCCCCTCCACACACACACACACACTACATACATGTCCCCCCTCCACACACACACACTACATACATGTCCCCCCTCCACACACACACACACTACATACATGTCCCCCCTCCACACACACACACACTACATACATGTCCCCCCTCCACACACACACACACTACATACATGTCCCCCCTCCACACACACACACTACATACATGTCCCCCCTCCACACACACACACTACATACATGTCCCCCCTCCACACACACACACACTACATACATGTCCCCCCTCCACACACACACACACTACATACATGTCCCCCCTCCACACACACACACACACGTCCCCCCTCCACACACACACACACACACACACACTACATACATGTCCCCCCTCCACACACACACTACATACATGTCCCCCCTCCACACACACACTACATACATGTCCCCCCTCCACACACACACTACATACATGTCCCCCCTCCACACACACACTACATACATGTCCCCCCTCCACACACACACTACATACATGTCCCCCCTCCACACACACACTACATACATGTCCCCCCTCCACACACACACTACATACATGTCCCCCCTCCACACACACACTACATACATGTCCCCCCTCCCCACACACACTACATACATGTCCCCCCTCCCCACACACACACACACTACATACATGTCCCCCCTCCACACACACACACACTACATACATGTCCCCCCTCCACACACACACACACTACATACATGTCCCCCCTCCACACACACACACACTACATACATGTCCCCCCTCCACACACACACACACTACATACATGTCCCCCCTCCACACACACACACACTACATACATGTCCCCCCTCCACACACACACACACTACATACATGTCCCCCCTCCACACACACACACACTACATACATGTCCCCCCTCCACACACACACACACTACATACATGTCCCCCCTCCACACACACACTACATACATGTCCCCCCTCCACACACACACTACATACATGTCCCCCCTCCACACACACACTACATACATGTCCCCCCTCCACACACACACTACATACATGTCCCCCCTCCACACACACACTACATACATGTCCCCCCTCCACACACACACTACATACATGTCCCCCCTCCACACACACACTACATACATGTCCCCCCTCCACACACACACTACATACATGTCCCCCCTCCACACACACACACACACTACATACATGTCCCCCCTCCACACACACACACACACTACATACATGTCCCCCCTCCACACACACACACACACTACATACATGTCCCCCCTCCACACACACACACACACTACATACATGTCCCCCCTCCACACACACACACACACTACATACATGTCCCCCCTCCACACACACACACACACTACATACATGTCCCCCCTCCACACACACACACACTACATACATGTCCCCCCTCCACACACACACACACACTACATACATGTCCCCCCTCCACACACACACACACACTACATACATGTCCCCCCTCCCCACACACACACACACACTACATACATGTCCCCCCTCCACACACACACACACTACATACATGTCCCCCCTCCACACACACACACTACATACATGTCCCCCCTCCACACACACACACTACATACATGTCCCCCCTCCACACACACACACACTACATACATGTCCCCCCTCCACACACACACACACTACATACATGTCCCCCCTCCACACACACACACACTACATACATGTCCCCCCTCCACACACACACACACTACATACATGTCCCCCCTCCACACACACACACACACTACATACATGTCCCCCCTCCACACACACACACACTACATACATGTCCCCCCTCCACACACACACACACTACATACATGTCCCCCCTCCACACACACACACACTACATACATGTCCCCCCTCCACACACACACACACTACATACATGTCCCCCCTCCACACACACACACACTACATACATGTCCCCCCTCCACACACACACACACTACATACATGTCCCCCCTCCACACACACACACACTACATACATGTCCCCCCTCCACACACACACACTACATACATGTCCCCCCTCCACACACACACACACTACATACATGTCCCCCCTCCACACACACACACACTACATACATGTCCCCCCTCCACACACACACACACTACATACATGTCCCCCCTCCACACACACACACACTACATACATGTCCCCCCTCCACACACACACACACTACATACATGTCCCCCCTCCACACACACACACACTACATACATGTCCCCCCTCCACACACACACACTACATACATGTCCCCCCTCCACACACACACACTACATACATGTCCCCCCTCCACACACACACACTACATACATGTCCCCCCTCCACACACACTACATACATGTCCCCCTCCACACACACACACTACATACATGTCCCCCCTCCACACACACACACTACATACATGCCCCCCCTCCACACACACACACACACACACACACACTACATACATGTCCCCCCTCCACACACACACACACTACATACATGTCCCCCCTACACACACACTACATACATGTCCCCCCTACACACACACACTACATACATGTCCCCCCTACACACACACTACATACATGTCCCCCCTACACACACACTACATACATGTCCCCCCTACACACACACTACATACATGTCCCCCCTACACACACACACACACACACTACATACATGTCCCCCCTACACACACACACACACTACATACATACATGTCCCCCCTACACACACACACACACTACATACATACATGTCCCCCCTACACACACACACTACATACATGTCCCCCCTACACACACATACATGTCCCCCCTACACACACATACATGTCCCCCCTACACACATACTACATACATGTCCCCCCACGCTCGGGGCGCCTCCTCCTTCTCACCGAGTGGCGGCTGCTGCTTTGAGGAAACATCATGTCCCCCTCCGGCCCGCGCTCTGTGTCTCTTCGGCTGCCCTTTGTGTGGCTGTCCTCCGGCCGTGCTCAGTCCTCCGAGCCCCGGGCTCCCGCTACGTCCGCTTCGCCCCCTCCCCTCAGGCCCCGGCCTGTCCCCGCGCTGCGCCTCGGTCGCGGCGCTTCAGCTAATCACGATCCTTTTGTTTAATGGCGACTGCGGCTGAGCGGTTCTCGGGCGCCCTCTGCCGGCCAGCGCCGGGACTGCGGGAAGAGCCGGGACTTCCTGGGAAAACTTCCAGCATTCGTGCGCTTTCAGGCAAAAGGGGGAAGCGTGCAGCGGGCGGCCACTTTATTAGAGACGGCGTGGCGAGCGGACGGAGACCCTGGAGGTCACCGAGAGTCACAGGAGGCCACCGCGGCTGCTGGCGGTCAGTGAGGAGTCACACCAGCAGAAGCGGATTTACCTGCTCATTTGCGCCTGTTTTTGCAGCGTTACGTATTTGCAACTGCGTCTTTAACTGTATTCTTGCTTGCATGCACAAAGACTGCCCCAGCGCGCCATGTGGGCCTTTCTGCATAAATCCCGCAGGCGGCGCATCTTCTTGCACAAACAAGTTTTTGGCTTCCTGCAGCGTCTGAGGAGCGAGCCCTGACTTAGGAGACAGCGGGGGCGGAGCACTTCACTTGTCACAGTGGCTTTACCGTCTCCCACCCAGAGGGTAATCGGGGACACGGCCAAGGGGAGCGGGCAGGCTATTAAAGGGGTTGTCCCGCGCCGAAACGGGGTTTTTTTTTTTTTCAATAGCCCCCCCCGTTCGGCACGAGACAAACCCGATGCAGGGGTTAAAAAAGAAAACCGGATAGTGCTTACCTTAATCCCCGCGCTCCGGTGACTTCTTACTTACCTGCTGAAGATGGCCGCCGGGATCTTCACCCTCGGTGGACCGCAGGGCTTCTGTGCGGTCCATTGCCGATTCCAGCCTCCTGATTGGCTGGAATCGGCATGGGGCGGAGCTACGAGGAGCCGCTCTCCGGCACGAGCGGCCCCATTCAGAAAAGAAGAAGACCGGACTGCGCAAGCGCGTCTAATCTGGCGATTAGACGCTGAAGATTAGGCGGCACCATGGAGACGAGGACGCTAGCAACGGAACAGGTAAGTGAATAACTTCTGTATGGCTCATAATTAATGCACAATGTACATTACAAAGTGCATTAATATGGCCATACAGAAGTGTATAGACCCACTTGCTGCTGCGGGACAACCCCTTTAAGATGAAGGGTAACCAGTAGAGAGGAGCGAGCGTACTCGCTAGGGCAAACTGCTAGTAACCAGGAAATAAGTTTACCTTCGTTCTCTTTTGTCACGGGTGACGCCACCATTCCACCGCAGCGATCTCTCCGTAAAAGAAATAAGAGTCTGCGCACAGGGTGAAGTTTAAAGGCAGAACCGGGAAGGGGCGGCGAGGCCGTTTACTGAGAATAACTTGTAACAACTCCAAATTCCGTTCCCTTTTACATGCACTGGCAGGAGAGGCAGTTCAGAGGAAGACGTGAGACCGGGAGGACAGAGGGACTTCCACAGGCCACGTTACCGGTGGTTCTCTGGTCCTGGACACCTTCTTATGAACAACCTTGACATCTCTCTAGCGGTCCACCCTCATGGAATTGTAGACGTGCACTCCACACTGCACGGCGGGAAACGCGCACCACTTGCGGCTTGTCACTCTTTACACGCTCCACGCGGGGAAGACGAAGGGGGTATCACGGCACCAACAGTCTATCCGTTCAGCCTCCTCCATCACCTCTACACTTAGAACCGCGTGCCGGCCAATGACAGTCTTTTGCTCTCCTCTCTCAGCAGCCAAAAACTCCAAACAACTCCTCACTCATGCACCTTGCATCCACATATATATATATAACAAGGTCACATGACAGACAAATAGATACATTTCCAGACATAACCCAGACTGTAACCCATTCAGTGCTGCAGCTATGAAATACACATTAAATTCACTCACATGGAATACAGTGACAGTACATAGAAGCACAGGACTACATAGACCATTCAGAAACACCCAGAAGCTTCCACGCATTAAAGGGGTTGTCCCGTGCCGAAACGTTTTTTTTTTTTTCAATAGCCCTCCCGTTCGGCGCGAGACAAACCCAATGCAGGGGCTTAAAAAAAAAAAAACGCACAGTACTTACCTGAATCCCCGCGCTCCGGTGACTTCTTACTTACCTTGTGAAGATGGCCGCCGGGATCTTCTCCCTCGGTGGACCGCAGGGCTTCTGTGTGGTCCATTGCCGATTCCAGCCTCCTGATTGGCTGGAATCGGCACACGTGACGGGGCGGAGCTACGAGGAGCAGCTGTCTGGCACGAGCGGCCCCATTCAGAAGGGAGAAGACCGGACTGCGCAAGAGCGTCTAATCGGGCGATTAGACGCTGAAAATTAGACGGCACCATGGAGACGAGGACGCCAGCAACGGAGCAGGTAAGTGAATAACTTCTGTATGGCTCATAATTAATGCACGATGTACATTACAAAGTGCATTAATATGGCCATACAGAAGTGTATAGACCCACTTTGTTTCGCGGGACAACCCCTTTAACTTCCAATTACTGCTACAAAATACTGACCCAGTGCTGCCGATCAGCCAATAGTGGATGTGCTGTTTCTTCACACGTTGCGGCGCTGTGCGGCTGCTGCATCCTTCTCCCTGTCTCAGAGCAGCCAACGAGGAGGTCACAACGAAAGGACGTTGCAGGAAGTCTTCACTGCCGACTACCAGAGCTGTGATATGGTAAGACAAAACAGATAACCCATGTAAAGCAGGAAACAGTCAGCATGTTGTGGGCGGTGTCTATGGCAGCTGGCACCGTGAGAATTAGCCTATGATACTGCATGTTTGCCTGCTCGGTCCCTCCTGAGGCTACGGCTGCCTTGGCGGTACTTCAGCAGTCTGAAAGTCCACATTACAATAGGAAAATTTGAGTGAACCAGACGTGGCCACCGGCGGACCAGCGGAGGTCAGTAGTTCGAAAACTTCCAAGCTTGTTCATTTGTTTTCGCGCTACAATGTTGAGAGTATAATGGGAATGGTGGTAAACAAGTCACGGACGAGGGGTCGAGCAAAATGTGGCCAAATGCAATGCTGCTGCTCCATCTAACGTGTCTGAACACACAACTTAGCACGGATAGGCAACAACAGCAGACGGCCAGTTCGACTGCCATTGTATCCAAGAACAACGGAAAGGCAAAACTCCAGTGGGCAAAAAGTCATATCACTGAGCAGCGGAAAAACATCCCTAGTTGGATGTATCCACATTTATATTGGTTTCGGAATTTGACGCTGATGCAACCAATGAGCCCTTCCTCTCAGCTGTTCGGAGCCTGTAAGTATCTCCATCTTATTTGCAGCTACTTCAAGAAACTAATCTGCCTGTATGGGCCGGTATTCCTGCAGAATGATTGCAGCACCTGAGGGAATCCGTGGCACTATGAATTGTTGCTGAATCACTGCTGAGACCCTTAAGTGGCTGAGCTCTCATGTGAACAATAAACGGCATGTGACCGCCCAACGAACGGATGGGCACTCCATGTGTGTCTAGGGCAGAACCAATAACCTCTCCATGTGTAGCTTGGGCACAACCGATGGGTACTCCATGTGTGTCTAGAGTAGAACCAATGGGCACTCCTTGTGTGTCTAGGGCAGAACCAATGGGCACTCCTTGTGTGTCTAGGGCAGAACCAATGGGCACTCCTTGTGTGTCTAGGGCAGAACCAATGGGCACTCCTTGTGTGTCTAGGGCAGAACCAATGGGCACTCCTTGTGTGTCTAGGGCAGAACCAATGGGCACTCCTTGTGTGTCTAGGGCAGAACCAATGGGCACTCCTTGTGTGTCTAGGGCAGAACCAATGGGCACTCCTTGTGTGTCTAGGGCAGAACCAATGGGCACTCCTTGTGTGTCTAGGGCAGAACCAATGGGCACTCCTTGTGTGTCTAGGGCAGAACCAATGGGCACTCCTTGTGTGTCTAGGGCAGAACCAATGGGCACTCCTTGCGTGTCTAGGGCAGAACCAATGGGTACTCTGTGTGTCTAGGGCAGAACCAATGGGCACTTATGTGTGTCTAGGGCAGAACCAATGGGCACTCCTTGTGTGTCTAGGGCAGAACCAATGGGCACTCCTTGTGTGTCTAGGGCAGAACCAATGGGCACTCTATGTGTGTCTAGGGCGGAACCGATAATCTCTCCATGTGTATCTTGGGCACAACCGATGGGTACTCCATGTGTGTCTAGGGCAGAACCAATGGGCACTCCTTGTGTGTCTAGGGCAGAACCAATGGGCACTCCTTGTGTGTCTAGGACAGAACCAATGGGCACTCCTTGTGTGTCTAGGGCAGAACCAATGGGCACTCCTTGTGTGTCTAGGGCAGAACCAATGGGCACTCCTTGTGTGTCTAGGGCAGAACCAATGGGCACTCCTTGTGTGTCTAGGGCAGAACCAATGGGCACTCTATGTGTGTCTAGGGCAGAACCAATGGGCACTCTATGTGTGTCTAGGGCAGAACCAATGGGCACTCTATGTGTGTCTAGGGCAGAACCAATGGGCACTCTATGTGTGTCTAGGGCAGTACCTATGGGCACTCCATGTGTGTCTAGGGCAGAACCTATGGGCACTCCATGTGTGTCTAGGGCAGAACCTATGGGCACTCCATGTGTGTCTAGGGCAGAAATGTTGGGCAATTCGTGTGTCTAGAGTAGAACATCTTTACAATGGCCAATATTTTGCCAAAACCTACATCAAGTCTGCCAGAAGTCAGTGGGAGAATGTGTTATGTCTGATGAGACCGGATTGAACTTTTTGGCCATAATTCCATAAGGTAGGCTTGACGCAAAGCCAACACTGCACATCACCAGAAGATCACCAGACCCGCAGTGACGATGGTGGGGGCAGCATTATGTGGGGGACCCCGTCTCAAACCCCCCTTCATCTCCAAATTACTAGAACACCTGGTCTACTCCCACCTTACACGCTTTCTCTCTGCCCTTACAAAAGTATCCAATGACCTGATAACGGGAAAGTCGAGAGGTGACTACTCCCTACTAATCCTCCTTGACCTGTCTGCTGCATTTGACACGGTCGCCCATGACTTCCTTCTCACTATGCTCCGATCTATTGGTCTAAAGTACACTGCTCTCTCCTGGTTCTCTTCCTACCTCTCTGACCGCTCTTTCAGTGTTTCCTTTGCTGGTTCTATCTCTCTGCTCCACTTCCTCTCGCTGTTGGGTTCCCCCAGGGCTCGGTCCTTGGTCCCCTTCTCTTCTCTATCTATACTGCCCCAAATTGGACAAACCATCCACAAATTTGGCCTCCAATACCATCTCTACGCTGATGACACCCAACTATACACCTCCTCTCGTGCGATCTCTGGACCATTCCTCCAAAATATCACCGACTGTCCACTGTCTCTAACACTATGTCCTCCCTTTTTCTCAAACTAAACCTCTCTAAAACTGACCTCCTCGTCTTTCCGCCTTCCAACCTACCTCCCCTCAACATCTCCATTCCACTGCATAAACTTTTAGTCCATCCTTGACTAAGGGAAGTTTTACCAGTGTGAGAAGTAATAATAACAGTGGTGGGCAAGCGTCAGCATCCACGACAGGACCTACTCGCACTGCTCTGCTTGTAATAAAGGTCTACTACGCACACACGCAAATTGTGATATGAAGTTCGGGAGCGTAGGGACTTGGTGTTCTCCTAATCCCTCAGCAGCCGTCTGTGATTCCCCCCGGTCAGGAGCTCGGCCTATGCCCACACCCTCACTTGGACACCCGCTTCCTTGACCCTTACCCCTACTACTCATCATGTCAGATTAAGGATAGAGCAGGGCCCAAATAAATTATCCCGCCGTACAGCGCTGAGAACTGTGGCTAATTCACCGCACAGAGACTTGTAGATAGCGGAGGCTCTATGCTGTGACCGGAAAAAATTAGACCGCTGTCTTGCGCTGATACCTAGGGGTCATTTACCGCTCACAGAGACTTGTAGAGAAGAAAGGCTGTATGGAGTGGGAGAAGACTCTAAAGCCAGTGGCTAGTGCTGGTAACTGCGGCTACCTCAACCCCCCAAGGAAAGGTTATTGTGAGACGCTCTGTACAGGGGCAGAAAACTCTAAAGCCAGCGGATAGTGCTGCTAACTGCGGCTACTTCACCGCAACCAAGGAAAAGGTACTGTGAGATGCTCTGCACAGGGGCAGAAAGCTATAAAGCCAGTGGATAGTGCTAATAACTGCGGCTACTTCACTGCACCCAAGGAAAGGGTATTGTGAGATGCTCTGCACAGGGGCAGAAAGCTATACAGCCAGTGGATAGTGCGAATAACTGTGGCTACTTCACCCAACACAGAGAATGGTATCTGTAAAATGCTGTTCTGCAGTGGCCCAGGAAATATTTGCGTACTATTTAGCGATGAGAGTGAGACTTCTGCCTAAGGCATTGCACACATAGAACAGTATAGCTGCAATGATCTGCAGTGGCCGAGGAAATATTTGCATATTATTTAGCGATGAGAGTAAGACCTCTGCCTAATGCACTGCACACACAGTACGGTCTAACTGAAATGCTCTGCAGCTGCCCAGGAAATATTTGCGTACTATTTAGCGATGAGACCTCTGCCTAAGGCACTGCACACATAGAACGGTATAGCTGAAATGCTCTGCACAGACCTAGATGTTTAAAAAGAAAAAAATGGTGCACTACTCCTCCCAGCCAGCCACAACAGTAATGCACACTATGAGGAGTAGCCCTAAGAAGGACCGTTGGGGCTCTTGAAGAGAGGATCCTACTCTAACACTTTCCCTATATCAGCAGCAGCACTTTCCCTAACCTCTGGCAGCATGTGTCTGAGGCGAGCCGCGGGTGGGACCAGTTTAAGTACTCGGCGGTCACCTGATCCCGCCAACTACTCACTGCTGTTGGTGGGCAGAGGGCTGGCACGTCAAAGGAAGTGGTAATGCCTTACTGCATGTTTATTGGCTAAAAAAATGGTGCTAAACATGCGGGGAAGGGAAATGAAATTGACTCCAGTACCACGTGGTGTTTGTCTCAATTAACGAGCATCTCTAGTACCCTAATACTCGAACGAGTATCAAGCTCAGATGAGTGTGTTCGCTCATCTCTAATAAAGATCCGATCTAGCACGGCTGATAGCCAACCCCAGCGTGGGAGGTAAGATACCAGATGAACAGTCCCGTAGATGGATGGAAACTAGGGAAAGTATCTAGCCCTGAACTGATAACCAGGAGAGGGAGACACCTGCCTACAAGCGGTGCACTCGTCCCGATAAGGACGACCCCACGGTTTTCCTCTAGGCGCTGACTTACCCTAGCGGCCCAGTACACCTATAGGACAAAGATAGAACAACACTGGGGAGTACAGCAACAAAGGAGGAACAAGTGGAGAAGGATAAACAGAGAATCGGACAACTGGAACAACAGACCACAGAGTAAACAAACAAAGAACAGAGAACACACGGTAGCAAGGTAACTGCCGAAGCAGCAGCTGGACATGGAGTGAAGGGAACAAACTCTCAACAACACTGCAGCAAGGTCTGAAAGGCCCAGGGCAGCTATATAGGACAGTGATTAGAAAAAGAAGCATCAGATGAACAGGAGACCAGAAGCTATTAACCCTAGAAGTGCTGGAAGAGAGGGAATATAAGCTTAGGGAATAGAGAGAATGGGCTGAAGCCCACATTTGAGAGACACAGAAGCTGAAGATTGTATCTGAACAGTGCAGCTAACAGTACCTCTCCTCTTAGGCCCCTCTTCCTCCTGTTGGTTCTTCGCAGAAATTCCTGAATCCGACATGGAGCGTTAATGTTCTCAGATGGCTCCCGTAACTTTTCCAATCCACTAGGTAAAAAGTTTTGTTCCTGACCTTCTTAACATCAACAATATTTTTGACCTCGAAGATGTTCTCTGAACTAACCCGAGTGGCATCGGGTTTGGGATTTTTGGAAAATTTATTGAGCACAATGGTTTGAGAAGAGAGACATGGAAGGAGTTGGGAATACGCAGGGAGGGTGGGAGTCACAGCCTGTAACAAACAGAATTGATTCTCTCCAACACTTCAAACGGACCCAAAAATCGTTGCGCAAGCTTATAAGATGGAACTTTCAGCCTGATATGTTTGGAGGAAAGCCACACTTTATGCCCTGGGACAAACTGTGGGGAGGACCGACGGCTGCAATCAGCAAACCTCTTCATGGAAGCGATTGACTTGGTCTCCTGCCAAATCTTTGCAAAACTCTGCTGAAGAAGCTGCTGCTGGAACCTTAGAAGTTGTGGATGCTGTCAGGGGAACTCTGGGTTGATGCCCATAGACTATGAAGAAGGGAGTAGTTTTTGTGGAGTCGCTGATATGCTGGTTATGAGAAAACTCGACCCAGGGCAGAAGACTGACCCAATCATCCTGGTGGGCATTGGTAAAATGGCGGAGATATCCAGTCCAGATATGGTTGGTACGCTCCACCTGGCCGTTAGACTGGGGGTGATAAGCCAAAGAAAAGTCTAATGATATATCCATCAATTTACTAAGAGATCTCCAAAATTTAGATGTAAATTGCACCTCTCTATCTGACACAATATGCTTAGGAAACCCATGGAGGGGGAAAATGGGAATTTTCCGGCAAGTTGACTGGTGGACCGCAAACCGGGCAGAGGCACAAAATAGGCCATTTTAGAAAATTGGTCCACTACTACCCATATAACAGTACAGCCACTGGACAGAGGTAAATCTGTAAAAAAGTCCATGGCAATATGCTGATATGGAGCCTCAGGTATGGGTAATGGACACAAGAGTCCTGTGGGTCTCAGTTTCTGTCGTTTATACTGGGCGCAGGAGATACAGGAGGACATGAAATCGCGGATATCCTTTATTATGGATGGCCACCAGCACCACCGGTGAATTAACTCACTAGTCTTGCGTTGCCCAGAATGACCAGCTAATTTGGAACAGTGACCCCAGGATAGGGCACCTCTCCTCTTGGCCTTAGGCACGAACGTCTTCCCTGGCGGGATATCCTTAACCCAAACAGGAGCTACGGTCACCAATCTGGCAGGTTCAATGATGAATTGTGGAGCCTCTTCAGTGTCGTTACAGTCAAATACTCTGGATAGTGCGTCAGCCTTAATATTTTGGTCGGCAGGCCGAAAATGCAATATGAAATCAAACCGTGCAAAAAACAAGGCCCACCGACCTTGACAGGGGTTGAGCCGTTGTGAAGTCTAAAGATACGCCAGATTTTTATGGTCGGTGTATATTATGATGGGATGCAAAGCTCTCTCTAGCAGATACCGCCAAAATTCCAGAGCCATCTTGATAGCCAGTAACTTGCAGGCCTCTATAAAGTAATTCCGCTCTGCCATGGAAAATGACTTTGAGAAAAAATGCATGTCACCTTCTTGCCAGATGCCACTTTTTGCAGTAGGACGGCTGCTGCGCCCGAGGAAGAAGCATCGACCTCCAGAAAGAGGCCACTGTTTGGCATCAGCTACCTTACGCGTGAGAGCAGAGATGTGAGAAGTCAGGGAGAAGTGTGGGATAAGCTGTTGATAGAAGTTTGCAAAGCCAGGAATCGCTGGATTGCCTGAAGGGATGAGGACAATTCAGTACTGCAGAGACTTTTTCAGGATCCATCTCCAAACCCTGTTTGGAGACAATATACCCCAAAAAGGTAAGCGACTCACGTTCAAAGACACACTTCTTCAATTTAGCAAATAAACGATTCTCCCTTAATCGCTGGAGCACCGTGCTAACCTGCTTCCGATGCGAGGGTATATCTGGGGGAAAAAAATCAAGATATCGTCCAAATACACAATGACACATTGCTGAAGGAGATACCTGAAAATGTCGCTAACAAATTCCTGAAAGATGCCTGGAGCGTTATCCAGACCAAATAGCATCACCAAGTATTCATAGTGCCCGTCTCGGGTATTGAAAGCTGTCTTCGACTCATCTCCCCTGTGGATGCGGATAAAGTTATAAGCACCACGCAGATCAAGCTTGGTGAAAATCCGAGCACCCTGCAGGCGATCAAATAACTCAAGAATCAAGAGTAAAGGGTATTTATTCTTAATCATGATCACATTCAGACCATGATAGTCAATACAGGGTCGTAGCGATCCGTCCTTCTTGCTGACAAAGAAAAAACCTGCACCGACAGGAGATGAGGACTTACGGATAAACCCTCTGGCCAGTGTCTCCATAACATTTTCGGCTATGGCCTGGGTCTTGGCCAGGGAAAGAGGGTTTACTCTACCTGGAGGAGGCACGGAACCAGGCACAAGGTCAATTGGGCAATTGTAGGGACGATGCGGTGGCAGACATTCGGACTCTTTCTTGTCAAAGATCTCTGCAAAACCATGATAAGGTTCCGGTAAACCCTGGAGGTTAGATGGTAAAGTAACCCTGTGGACAAGATGCACGGTACGCAAGCACTTGGTATAGCAGGTGATGCCCCAACCTAATAACTCACCGGTACCCCAGTCCAAGGTAGGGTTATGTAATCGCACACATGCGTATCGCATGGACGAAAACAACCACACAAAAACACAAAGGTCGCCTCTTCCTTATCTCAGGAAACTTATGGAGGCTAGAAAAATCAATATTGATAAAGGACTACTAATGTTATGTCCTCTATTTTTTATTTATATCACATAGGAGGTAAGAGGAAGGCTCTATCTGCTGTAGGGCGCCTCTAAGTATAATGCCCCCCGCAGAGTATTTTAGGTAGGGAACCTCTTCCTAACAAAAATTCGCCCCTCTGTGATTACAATATAGCGCTTAGCGCATGACGAGATGGTTCAAATAGGAGAAACTCCAAGAGAACTAGACCCTTATGCGCAAGAATTACGGCGCAGACCAGGGTTATTCAATTGCAGTATGCTCGGCTCAACGCGTTTCCCCACACGAATGTGGTTCATCAGGAGCACAAATATTTTGAAGAATATTTCTTGAAATTGGCTGCATCATCTGCAGCTAATACACCAAATAATCATCAAAAAAATCTCTAGGGCTTATTAGCCTTTTTGGGGCTGTTGCATTTATCTCTGCAACAACTATTTGCTGTTCATGAGCTGCTGACTCTTGAAATTGGCTGCACCATCTGCAGCTAATACACCAAATAAGGGTCAAAAAATCTCTAGGGCTTATTAGCCTTTTTGGGGCTGTTGCATTTATCTCTGCACCAACTTCTTTTGCCTGCGGCAATCAATACCTAGTTCTGGGCAAGATCTACTTGTGGGCTTCTTGTGGTGAATCGCATTCAGCCCTAGCTGTACTGTTATTTGTCACTATAGCTATCCATTGTGTGGATTTCCCAAGAACTTGGCTATAGAGACACGCCATGGCGATTTAGTGCTCGAAATTGTCCTGAATAAATCAGATGCTGTGATCCAGTCTATATATGATCGAGCACATAAATTGCGCTTTCCCAAGCCACCCTGTTCTAATATTTTTAAATATCTATTTATCACGAAAAAACAACAAAAAGCAGAATCAGTTATCATCCTGATTTATCATTCTTTCTTCAAAATATTTGTGCTCCTGATGAACCACATTCGTGTGGGGAAACGCGTTGAGCCGAGCATACTGCAATTGAATAACCCTGGTCTGCGCCGTAATTCTTGCACATAAGGGTCTAGTTCTCTTGGAGTTTCTCCTATTTGAACCATCTCGTCATGCGCTAAGCGCTATACTGTAATCACAGAGGGGCGAATTTTTGTTAGGAAGAGGTTCCCTACCTAAAATACTCTGCGGGGGGCATTATACTTACAGGCGCCCTACAGCAGATAGAGCCTTCCTCCTACCTCCTATGTGATACAAATAAAAAATAGAGGACATAACATTAGTAGTCCTTTATCAATATTGATTTTTCTAGCCTCCATAAGTTTCCTGAGATAAGGAAGAGGCGACCTTTGTGTTTTTGTGTGGTTGTTTTGTTCGTCCATGCGATACGCATGTGTGTGAGCCCATTCATGTTTTTAAGTTAAATTTCCATTAAAGTATATACATTTTAGTCTATAACTGTGATAAGGGCCAAATAATTTAGTCTATAGACTTTTTCCGTCTCTGTGACAAGGGTTGTGTAATCGGAGCCACGGCAAACCTAGAAGTAGAGAGTTGGTTGCCCCAGGGAAATCCTCTCAGAATGGAGGGCGCCAATCCTGAACTCCAGTGGCTTTGTGACAAACTGGAACATCTCAGAGAGAGTACTGCCATTAGCAGTAGTAACCACAAGTGGTTTCTCGGGACATCGGACAGGAATTTGGTACCGGGCCACCAAAGCCTGTTGTAAGAAGTTGCTGGCAGAGCCGGAATCCAGGAAAGCCGCCACTGACACCTGGGCACTGGAAACAACCATTGTTGCAGGCAAGTTCAATCTGGGAAAGGAGCAATCCTCACCTAGGGTAGCCTCTCCAACTGACCCTAGGTGGAGGAGTTCCTGGTTGGTGAGGATAAGCGCGAACAAGGTGACCGGGATATCCGCAATACATGCAAAGGTTCCTAGAACATCTGTGTGTGTGTGCTCCTCTTCGGATAGTCTAAGCCGATCCACCTGCATTGGCTCAGGATCGCTAGACTGGGTAGTGGTCGGCGGCGAGAAGAGTGGTCTCTGGAAGTGAGGGACCAGATGGATGGACCTCCTCACTTCCCTGGATCTCTCTTGGTACTGCAGCTCAATCCACGTAGCCAGAGAACTAATGAGGTAGGAACCTCGCGACCTGCCAACTCGTCTGTAATGCGACCTGCTAGTCCCTCCCAGAATGCCGCCACCAGAGTTTCGTTGTTCCACCCCAGCTCTGAGGCCAAAGTTCGAAACTGGATAGCATATTGGCTATAATGAGGTTATTTTGATGGAGACGCAACAGGGCAGACGCAGCTGAAGATGAATAACCGGGCTCGTCAAACACCTTTTAAAAAGACTCAATGAACAAACAGAAATTATTAACCAGTGGATCATTGCGTTCCCAGAGGGGATTGACCCACGTCAAAGCCTAATCTGTAAGGTGAGACACAAGGAATGCGATTTTGGTGCAATTGTAGGGATTGTGGATGTGGAACCACTGTGTCAACCTACCAGGTATGTGAAGATCCGATCCAGCATGGCTGACAGCCAACCCCAGAGTGGGAGGTAAGATACCAGATGAACAGCCCGAAAATGGATGGAAACTAGGGATAGTATCTTGCCCTGATCTGATAAGCAGGAGAGGGAGACCCCTGCCTACAAGCGGAGCATTCTTCCTGATAAGGATGACCCTACGGTCTTTCTCTAGGCGCTGACTTACCTTGGCAGGCTGGAACACCTATAGGACAAAGATAGAACAACACTGGGGAGTACAGAAACAAAGGAGGAACAAGTGGACAAGGATAAACAAAGAAGCGGACAACGGGAACAACAGACCACAGAGTACACGAATGAAGAACACAAGCAGAATGCAAGGTAGCTGCCAAAGCAGTGGCTGGACATGAAGTGAAGGGAACAAACTCTCAACAACACTGCAGCAAGGTCTGAAAGGCCCAGGGCAGATATATAGGACAGTGATTAGAAAAAGAGAATCAGATGAACAGGTGACCAGAAGCTATTAACCCTAGGAGTGCTGGAAGAGAGTGAATATAAGCTCAGGGAACAGAGAGAATGGGCCAATGCCCATATTTGCCATACACAGAAGCAGAAGATTGTGTCTGAACAGTGTACCTAACAATGAGGAGAATGCAAATCTATTAAATAATTTTTTCTCCAGTGTATTCAGGCCTCGTCTGCACGGGCTGCACGGCGTCGCCGTGAGAAAACCGCAGTGATGTCGCATTGCTGATATGTGTGATATAGCTGCAGTTTTCAACGATGATACCGCGATTTTGTACCGCTACAAAGTCGCATGTGATGCTACAAAGTCATGCGACTTTGTAGCGCCAGATGTGAGGATTTTTGGGGGTAAGGTAGGGGCTTTAAATAGAAGTCCTACCCATAAAATAGGCCCCAGCTGCAGGAAAACAAAAAGTATACATCACCTTAGAAGCCATGTCCGGCGTTTGTCCCCCACTTCTTCTCGGTCCCCAACACTCTTTTTCATCTCTTCTGGCTGGGGATTGAAAAATTCCTGCCTCCTGGAATCGCTAGCTGTGATTGGCTGACTCTTAGCCAATCAGAGCCAGTGTTCGATGAATGGCTGTGATTGGTTCATTAAGCACTGGCTGTGATTGGCTAAGCGTCAGCCAATCAGAGGCAAAGCTTCCAGGAGGCAGGGATTTTCAATCCCCAGCCAGAAGAGATGAAGAGAAACAATGTCGAGACCCGGGGAGAAGCTGCAGCAGGGCCCAACAGTGCTTCTAAGGTAATGTATACTGTTTTTTTATTTTTTCCCTGCAGCTAGGGCTTAGATTAGGGCTTTGACAGTAGGATTTCCTACTGTCAAAGTTGCATTGCACGCACGAAAATCGGGGTTTCGTGCAATGCAACAGAGAGGAAGGCTCCATAGGGAAACATGGGCTACAAAACCTCACGAGTCGCGGGCATATCGCAGGACCCGTAAATTTTTTTGTGTCGGGATGTCGCATGCTGCAAAACATCGCACATGTGAATTAACCTGTAGTAAAGCATGGGCTTCACATACATTTGATTTGTAGCATTGTTGCAAGGCGACAAAATCGTGCGACTTTGTCGCCCGGATGAGGGAGGCTTCACAGTGGAAAAGGAAACGCCAGATGAGATGCAGAGTGATAAAATAAAATCTCCACTAAATGTCACCAGTTTAACCTAGGATGAAGTGCAGAGCCGCTGCAACATCAGTCCAAAACTGCTGATGAAACTACGATGGGCAAGGTACTGGAGCGGTCTGTGCAGGCATGTGTACATGAGACATATGGTGACTAGACGCAGGACAGGACCAAACACAGGGGTACCATTTTGAGCGTAACACCCTGAACCTCTCCGATATAACCCACTTTGAGGCAGAGCACCCGTCCTGACAGGGATGACTCCACTGTTTGAAGAAGGCAAGATCTTAAGTCAGAGAGGAACTAAGGAACTGAAAGGGGGACTACAGAAGGACTGGACATAAAATACAGAACACCAACAAAACTAATAACAACCAGACTGCAGACAATAGACAAAATGCAGAGAATACAAAAGAGACAGAAGCACAGAGTACGAGGCAGACAGCAGCCAGGACACTGCGAGTACTGATAATGCCAGAAGTATAACCAGCATTTTCAACCAGGAAGAGCTGGGTTATATATCAAAAGGGAAGTTGCTGATTGGCCGACAGAGTTGTCAATCCTCACAGACAGCCCAGTTGCTTACATAATTGATGAGGATACTGATTAGCTGACATAGCCGATCACCAGGTAGAACCTCAGCTAAACAGCTGCAGGGAGATGTTTAAAGGGGTTGTCCCGCGAAACAAAGTGGGTCTATACACTTCTGTATGGCCATATTAATGCACTTTGTAATGTACATTGTGCATTAATTATGAGCCATACAGAAGTTATCAGAAGTTATTCACTTACCTGTTCCGCTGCTGGTGTCCTCGTTTCCATGGAGCCCGTCTAATTTTCAGCGTCTAATGGCCAAATTAGACGCGCTTGCGCAGTCCGGGTCTTCTTCTTTTCTCAATCGGGCTCCGTGTAGCTCCGCCCCGTCACGTGCCGATTCCAGCCAATCAGGAGGCTGGAATCGGCAATGGACCGCACAGAAGCCCTGCGGTCCACCGAGGGAGAAGATCCCGGCGGCCATCTTCAGCAGGTAAGTAAGAAGTCACCGGAGCGCGGGGATTCAGGTAAGCGCTGTCCGGTGTTCTTGTTTAACCCCTGCATCGGGGTTGTCTCGTGCCAAACGGGGGGGGGGGGGTTGAAAAAAAAACAAAACCCGTTTCGGCGCGGGACAACCCCTTTAATCCTAACTAGTCAGGAAGAACTGAAGTATGTGTGCGCAGCAGTGACTTAACAGTTGCCTTAAAAAAAAGAAAATAGACAAATCGCCAGGTCCCAATAGCGTACACCCGCGGTTGTAGTGGAATTAAGTAAAGTGATAGACAGACCCTTGTTTATCATATGTAAGGACTCTATAGTGACAGCGTCTGTTCCACTAGATTGGCGTGTAGTCAATGTGGTGCCGATTATCAAAAAAGAGTCAAAAAGTGAACCTAGAAACTACAGGCCGGTAATTCTGACTTCTATTGTAGGTAAAATGTTTGAAGAGTTTCTCAGAGGACCTCCAGGAAAATAGCTGTATAAAGCCCCATTTACACGCAAAGATAATCGCTCAAAATTCACGCAAAAATGATTGCTCAAAATTCATTCAAAAGATAGGGAGAATAACAGTTTGAGCGATCATTTCGCATAAGCTGCTAATGGCCACTAATGCCCATTAGCAGCTTATTAACTTAATTTACATGTAAATGACCCTCCCTGAGCTGTATGCAGTGAACAGCAAGTGGTTGTTATCTGCATACAGCCCCATTATTTTGCTGCGGGACTTGAGCTGAATACAATGTTATCAGCGCTTCTGTGGAGAATACAGTGTGTGGTCCCTGCTATCAGCTCTCTGGCTGAACGATGCATTTTAAACTCAACTAAAAATCATCGTTCAGACAAGAAGCAAACAATGGTAGCATTTACATGCAAAGATTACCGCTCAAAAGAGAACCTTTGAGCTAATTTTGAGTGATAATTGTTGTGTGTAAATGGGGCCTAACTCTGTAGCAGCATGGATTTATGAGATCGTTCCTCTCAAACCAACCTGATCAGCTTCTACGAGGAGGTAAGTTCTAGACTGGACCGGGGAGTCGCTGGATTTTGTGTATCTGGAAGTTTCCAAAGCGTTTGATACTGCGCCGCATAAAAGGTTGGTATATAAAATGAGAATGTGTGTAAGGGGGTAAGTAACTGGTCAGTGATAGAAAGCAGAGGGTGGTTATAAATGGTATATACTCTGATTGGGTCGCTGTTACTAGTAGGGTACCGCAGTGGGCAGTATTGGAGGGGTGTCTGTTACTAGCGGGGCACCATAGAGGACAATATTGGAGGGGGTCACCATTAATAGTGAGGTGCCACAGGTGGCAGTATTGGAGGGGTCATTGTTACTAGCGGGTACCACAGGGGACAGTATTGGAGGGGGTCCCCCTTATTAGTGGGGTACCACATGGGGCAGTATTAGAGGGGTGACTGTTACTAGTAGGATACCACAGGGGGCAGTATTGAGCCCTACTCTTTTCAATATATTTATTAATGATCTGTAGAAAGATTGCACAGGAAAATATAAATATGTGAAGATGATACAAAACTGTGTAAAGTAATTAACACAAGAGGACAGAATGTGGTGGCAAGAGAATCTGGATTAGTTGGAGGCAGAAAAGTTTAACCCTGACAAATGTGTGGTTCTGCAGACGGCAGGAAATACATGTCACCATTACATACTAAATGGGAAACCACTGGTAACACTGACATGGAGAAGGACTTGGGGATATTAGTTAAAGGGGTTGTCCCGCGCCGAAACGTTTTTTTTTTTTTTTTCAATAGCCCCCCCGTTCGGCGCGAGACAAACCCGATGCAGGCATAAAAAAAACAAACCATCCAGTACTTACCCGAATCCCCGCGCTCCGGCGACTTCTGACTTACCTTGTGAAGATGGCCGCCAGGATCTTCACCCTCGGTGGACCGCAGGTCTTCTGTGCGGTCCATTCCCGATTCCAGCCTCCTGATTGGCTGGAATCGGCACGTGACGGGGCGGAGCTACGAGGAGCCGCTCTCCGGCACGAGCGGCCCCATTCAGAAAAGAAGAAGACCGGACTGCGCAAGCGCGTCTAATCGGGCGATTAGACGCTGAAGATTAGACGGCACCATGGCGACGGGGACGCCAGCAACGGAACAGGTAAGTGAATAACTTCTGTATGGCTCATAATTAATGCACAATGTACATTACAAAGTGCATTAATATGGCCATACAGAAGTGTATACCCCAACTTGCTTTCGCGGGACAACCCCTTTAACTCAGTGATGGGCAACCTTTTGAGCTTGGTGTGTCAAAATTCACCAAAAAAAACAGAGCATAACTCGGGTGGTGTGTCACTTTGAGAAAAAAAACATAACTTTTTGATATTTATAGTTTAAATAACAAAAATGTATAATTGTAATATATAACTATATTTTATAAACCCAAAACACCCATAGCACAGACCCTCGCCTCTCCCAGCCTACCACTCACTTATCTCAGTAATGATGAGCCCCCAACATTGACAGTGGCCCCCCACAGCGGCCCCCAGGAGTAACACCAGCCCCCAGCAGTGACAGTGCCCTCCCACAGCGGCCCCTAGCAGTGACAGTGGCCCGAGACCCATATACTTACCCCCTACACCTCGTGAAAGCGCCGCTACTCCTCTGCCCGGCGTGCCGCTAGCAGCGGTGATCTCCGGCGCACACTGTGACGTCAGTGTGCTCCCGGACACCTCCTCCCCGGAGGCTCTCGCGGAACCAAGTAGTAGGAGATGTCAGGGGAGGGAGAAGAGAATCCCGGCTGCACACTGACGTCACGGTGTGTTCTGGGATGAGCACTGCTAGTAGCGCTGCTTAGTTTATACTGGCAGGGGAACCACGGCCCCTGCAGGTACTCACCACTAGCGGGGTGAACGGCCGACAGCGGCCGCGTGTCAGCGACAATGGCTACGTGTGTCAGTGCTGACACGCGTGTCATAGGTTCGCCATCACAGAGTTACCTGGAAGCTTAACTGGAGCAACCAATGTCAGTCAGCTGCTACCAGGGCAAGTAGGATCATGGGGGCATCAGAAAAGGTCTAGGGGCGCATGACGAGAACATTGTTCTTTCTCTTTACAAGTCAATGGTCAGACCACACATGGAATATTGTGGACAGTTTGGGGCTCCGGTACTCAAGAAGGACATATCAGAGCTTGAACGGGTATAAAGGCGGCAAGTAAAGGAATAAATGGAATGGGCGGACTACAATACCCAGAGAGGTTATCAAAATCGGGATTATTTAATTTAAAAAAACGACAGCCGAGGGGCGCTCTAATAACTATGCATAGATATATCAGGGGTCAGTACAGAGATCTCTCCCATCATCTATTATACCCAGGACTGTAACAAGGGGATGCTCTAATAACTATGCATAGATATATCAGGGGTCAGTACAGAGATCTCTCTCATCATCTATTATACCCAGGACTGTAACAAGGGGGCACTATGATAACTATGTATAGATATATCAGGGGTCAGCACAGAGATCTCTCCCATCATCTATTAAACCCAGGACTGTAATAAGGGGGGCACTCTAATAACTATATATAATATATCAGGGGTCAGTACAGAGATCTCTTCCATCTATTATACTCAGGACTGTAACAAGGAGGCGCTCTAATAACTATGTATAATATATCAGAGGACAATACAGAAATCTCTCCCATCATCTATTATACTCAGGACTGTAACAAGGGGGCGCTCTAATAACTATGTATAATATATCAGGGGTCAGTACAGAGATCTCTCCTATCATCTATTATACCCAGGACTGTAACAAGGGGGTGCTCTAATAACTATGTATAATATATCAGGGGTCACTACAGAGGTCTTTCCCATCATCTATTATACCCAGGACTGCATTGAGGGGGCGCTCTAATAACTATGTACGAGGGGCCGCTGATAAGTCTTTGGCTTTACCCAGAAAGAAATGAGATAAGAAGATGAAACTTAACATTTATTCCACATCCTCTCCACTGATGCCAACACACTTCTTACATCGGTATTCCAAGTTCTGTAAGCCTTGATCTGGTGAATAAGGTGGGTGGTCAACCAGCTGGAAGCCTAGCTCCACCAGTTTTGCCGCGGTCGCTTGTGCAGTGTGAGCGGAGGCGTTGTCTTGCAGGAACAAGATTCCTTTGGACAGCTTGCCGCGCCTTTTGGCCTTCAGAGCTGCCTTCAATTGGTCCAAAAGTTCAATGAAATCCCTTGCATTGATGGTGAAACCATTGTGAAGGTCGTCCACTAGCAGCACACCCTCCTTATCCCAGAACACAGACGCCATCACCTTAGTGGCTGAGAACCACTGGGCCTCCACTCTTCTGACTGCTCCTTGGTTTCAGGGTCATACAAATAAATCCAGGTCTCATCCATAGTGACCAGTCGGTCCAGGAAGTTCTTATCAGTCCAGAAACGCTGACAAATGGGCCGGGAAGTTTTCCTTTTTCTGATCTGTTGTCAAACATTTGGTGACCCACTGTGCAGATGGCTTCTTCATGGATAATGACACAAACACGTTCACCAGAAATCCCCATGATGTCTGCTATTCCTGCAGCTGGCCGATTCTCCAGTATGAGGTTGTGCGCAGCATCGACGATCTCCGGAACAACAACCTCTCTCGGTCGTCCAGGACGTTCCTCATCGTTGGTGCTGAAGTGGCCCATTTTTCAAATTAACACCCTGCGGAATTAAATCCCGCACCACATTTCAATTTCCACTCGGGTTTTGTGCAGATTTTCTCCATAGTGTGCGGATGAGATTTTCAAAATCTCATCCCCTTTGCAGCTACGGCTGCTGTTAACTTCACAGCAAATCTGCCCCCAGTGGTAGTAGTGACCCCCTATATTGGCCCCAGTAATAATAGTGACCCCCTATATTGGCCCCAGTAATAATAGTGACCACCTATATTGGCCACAGTAGTATTAACCCCCTTAGTAATATTACCCCCCCCACACAGTAGCCCCAGTAATAATAACCCCTAACCCATATACTTACCTCCTCCTTGCAGTCAGCGCGGCTCCTCCTCTGCTTAGTGCTGATCCCCGATGCACACTAACAGCAGTGTGTGCGCCATGAACGTTTCTTCCCCTGTCCTCTCCTGCAGAACTAAGGAGGAGAAGACTCAGGGGAGGAGGATCCCGGGTGCACACTGACGTCAGAGTGTGCACTGGGATCAGCGGAACTGTGTGATCACCGACGGGGAGCTGTGGCCGATAATCACTACAGTAGCGTGCAGCCGACGGCACAGGTACCTCAGGTTCGCCACTACGGACCCTCGGTCAGAGCCCCTGACTGCCGCTCGCGGAGCTCATTTAGAGCAAAGAAGATTCCATCACCAACATAGAAGGGGGGCTTTACTGTAAGAGCAGTGAGACCGTGGAGCGCTCTCCTAAGGACGCGGCGATGGTGATACGATAGAAGAGGTTCTGTCCGTCCGTCTTGAGTGTTACAATATTACATGTTGTATCCCTGATTACTCAGAAGGGTCGATGATCCGGGGATTATACCGATTGCCAGACTTGAGTCGGAAGAAATGTTTTCCCCTTAAAGGGGTTGTCCCGCGAAACAAAGTGGGTCTATACACTTCTGTATGGCCATATTAATGTACTTTGTAATGTACATTGTGCATTAATTATGAGCCATACAGAAGTTATTCACTTACCTGTTCCATTGCTGGCGTCCCCGTCTCCATGGTGCCGTCTAATTTTCAGCGTCTAATCGCCCGATTAGACGCGCTTGCGCAGTCCGGTCTTCTGCTTTTCTGAATGGGGCCGCTCGTGCCGGAGAGCGGCTCCTCGTAGCTCCGCCCCGTCACGTGTGCCGATTCCAGCCAATCAGGAGGCTGGAATCGGCAATGGACCGCACAGAAGACCTGCGGTCCACCGAGGGTGAAGATCCCGGCGGCCATCTTCACAAGGTAAGGAAGAAGTCACCGGAGCGCGGGGATTCGGGTAAGTACTATCCGTTTTGTTTTTTTTAACCCCTGCATCGGGTTTGTCTCGCGCCGAACGGGGGGCTATTGAAAAAAAAAAAAAACCCCGTTTCGGCGCGGGACAACCCCTTTAAATGAGGAAACTTGGCTTCTACCTCATTGTTTTTTTTCCCTTCCTCTGGATCAACAGGGGGGGGGGGGGGGGGTAACAGGCTGCACTGGGTGGATAGGGGGCTTTTCCCGCCTTACACACTATGTTACTAGGAGAACGCTCCCATAAAGAGCCTCGGCTCGCTTCGCCACGCCTTGTCGCGGTTGGTTTGTCCGTGGCATGGGCTAGTGTTATATTGTCAGAGAGGATTGGCGGCCGTGTGCGCCACACGCCCCTCCTTCAGGTCTAACATGGCGCCTGCCCTGCTGACCGATGAACGGACGATTCCTTATAAACTGACAATGTATCCCTGAAGTAATTCTGGCAAGCAGTGACGGTCAGGATCATGGCAGCTATGAGGGGGGCACCAGGAGATATGTCACTGCAGACCAGAATGCTAGGCCATGATTGCCATGGTAACCGTGTCAGTACATGGCCATTCTTCCGCTACCCACAGTTCCTCGCACCCACGTCCCAGCATCTACGGAAAGAGCACAACTAACCCTGACGTGCACGACGTCACACGGACACGTGACCAGCGGCTCTGTGATTGGTCGGCTCGGCTGCCTTTTACGGAATCTTTTCTGACAGCGGGTTAGGTTGTAGCAGCTCCGGGGGTTCAGAAAGCGGAAACCCCGGTCACGGCCAGACGGGGAGGGGAAGTCCTTGGTGTCCGCCCCCTCCCTCCTCCTGTATGCACGGCTGGATGCTCGGCGCCCTGTGAGGAGGCTCGGAGAGCGGGGTGGTGAGCGAGTGTCCCCCCGGGTGGGAGAGGCCCCCGGTGCGGGCCGTGCTGCCGGGGGAAGGGATGACTCTAGACTCCATGATGGCCTGCTGTCTGAGCGAGGAGGTGAAGGAATCCAAGAGGATCAACGCCGAGATCGAGAAGAAGATCAAGAGGGACAAGAAGGAGTCCCGCCGAGAGCTGAAGCTGCTACTGCTAGGTACCGGGCGGCGGGGGCGGCGCTGGCATATGCGGCCGGCCGGGGGGCGCGGATGTGTCACTAGGAGGGGGGCTGCATGCTGGGGGACCCTCAGCTACCCCCACCCCCTTAGAGGAGTCCCATCCGTAGACGCCAGTGCCCCATGGGGGAGACCCTCAGCTACACCCACCCCCCCTAGAGGAGCCCCATCCGTAGACGCCAGTGCCCCATGGGGGAGACCCTCAGCTACCCCCACCCCCTTAGAGGAGTCCCATTCGTAGATGCCAGTGCCCCATAGGGGAGACCCTCAGCTACCCCCACCCCCTTAGAGGAGTCCCATCCGTAGACACCGGTGCCCCATGGGGGAGACCCTCAGCTACCCCCACCCCCCCTTAGAGGAGTCCCATCCGTAGACGCCAGTGCCCCATGGGGGAGACCCTCAGCTACCCCCACCCCCTTAGAGGAGTCCCATCCGTAGACACCGGTGCCCCATGGGGGAGACCCTCAGCTACCCCCACCCCCTTAGAGGAGTCCCATCCGTAGACGCCAGTGCCCCATGGGGGGACCCTCAGCTACCCCCACCCCCTTAGAGGAGTCCCATCCGTAGACGCCAGTGCCCCATGGGGGAGACCCTCAGCTACCCCCACCCCCTTAGAGGAGTCCCATCCGTAGACGCCAGTGCCCCATGGGGGAGACCCTCAGCTACCCCCACCCCCCCCAAGAGGAGCCACATCCGTAGACACCAGTGCCCCATGGGGGAGACCCTCAGCTACACCCACCCCCTTAGAGGAGTCCCATCCGTAGACACCGGTGCCCCAATGGGGGGACCCCCAACTACCCCTACCCCCGTAGAGGAGCCCCATCCGTAGACATCAGTGCCCCAATGGGGGGACCCCCAACTACCCCTACCCCCCTAGAGGAGCCCCATCCGTAGACACCAGTGCCCCATGGGGGAGACCCTCAGCTACACCCACCCCCCTAGAGGAGCCCCACTCGTAGACACCAGTGCCCCATGGGGGGGGGAGACCCTCAGCTACACCCACCCCCCTAGAGGAGCCCCATTCGTAGACACCAGTGCCCCATGGGGGGGGGGACCCCCAACTACTCCTACCCCCGTTGAGCCCCATCCGTAGACATCAGTGCCCCAATGGGGGGACCCCCAACTACCCCTACCCCGTAGAGGAGCCCCATCCGTAGACACCAGTGCCCCAATGGGGGGACCCCCAACTACCCCTACCCCCGTAGAGGAGCCCCATCCGTAGACATCAGCGCCCCAATGGGGGGACCCCCAACTACCCCTACCCCCCTAGAGGAGCCCCATCCGTAGACACCAGTGCCCCATGGGGGAGACCCTCAGCTACCCCTAATCCACAAGAGGATCCCCATCTGTAGACATCAGTGCGCCATGGGGTGGACCCTCGGATACCCCCCCCATGCCCCTAGAGCCCCATTCGTACACATCAGTGCCCCATGGGAAGACCCTCAGCTATCCTCACGCCCCTAGAGGAGCCCCATCTGCAGACGACATTGCCCGTATGTAGCGCCCACCGGTGGTAGCGGGGTCTTCTGTTCCACATATGACGACTCACATCTGCTGGACGTTTTGCCCGCATCCTGCTCCTTACGCCACAGATATCCACGACACAAGCGGATGCCAACCCCGCGCCCCTAATGGGCCTCAAAATAGGATATTCTGCGTTGTTGGTTTTTTACACTCCGGTAATTCTCAGGTCTGAATGGCTCCGCGTAAAACAGCACCGCGTGTTTCCAAGGAAACGTGCGTCCGGACCGCGCTCTCCATTGGTTATCGTACACATCAACTACATGTGGCGCTAACTCCCTATGCCCCGCAGGACGGTCGGGGGAGTACGGGGGTCGTTGTAATGCCTGATCCTTCTCTTCCTGCGGGTTCGGCCGCGGCGTATTCCCCAGGCAGCTGTAGACGGCTGCTGCTGCGCACTCCTCCGTTCCTGTAGCGAGCGGCGTTGCTGGACGGGGTTTTATAGTGACAGCCACAAGGTCCCCGCACCTCCAGCGTTGGTGTACCGCGTACAGGGGGCGCTGTGGGCTGCTGGCGGGTTGTTCTAGAATCAGTTATGTGGGGGATGTACTGTTACGTGCGCCGATCCTCGTATGAGCGAGTGATGTTACCGCTAATCCGTTCGCAGTTGTTGGCGCTCGTGTAGAACACTTAGGCAGATCACTGCTGAGTCTCGCTCAGCGCTTCACCTTCTACGTATTCGCGGAGCGGGCAGATATAACGAGAATGAGCGAACCACCAAATTTATATTTATTTTTAAGCTTGGCTGAAAGTGAACGGCGAATGACAAGTGCGGCCGCCTCGCGCCCAGACGGAACGGTTCTTGCGCATTTTAGTTCCTTTGAGAGAATCGTTCCATGTGAACCGGCCCTAACTGAACAGTCTCATCACCGGGCGTGAGACGCCCTAAATAATGGGTTTCCGCGTACAATTCTGTAAAGTTCTGGACTCCTGGTCCCTCTAGAGGAGTCGGCGCCCGCCCAATCCTGCCAGCTGTCTGCCAAGGTTTAGTCTGAGACTCGTCTACTTACCTGCTTTCTTAAAGCGGTTTTCCCACTAAAGTCATATTTTCTACCTACAAGAAGATAAGCATCTGCTGGGGGTCCGCTCACCGGGACCCCCAATGATCCTGAGAACTGGGCACATTGAGCGGCTGTTTACTACACGTCTCATGATCTTCTGTCCCGTAGTAGTAAATAGACCGGCGGTCGATCACGTTGCCCCATTCACACGAGGCCATCAAGGGGCATCGTTCTCAGGATAACTGGGGATCCCGGGTATCGGGCCCTGTTCACATCAGGCATTCGGGGTGCAGCATTATGGGGGGATCCCAGCATTTGACGATGGGGATGAATGAGTGATAAAATGGTGGAACTTCTGGTGTCGGAGGATGTGTTTACTAGAACAGCTCCCTCTGTGTGAATGGTTAGCAGGTCTGTAGCTGTAAGCAGTTGTCATAAAAGACGGTCAATGGGGGGCGCTAAAACACCATAATGGATGCGAGGGAAAGGGCTAGAAGCCAGCATGCTCTTGTGCCCCGCGTGTGATGGAGCGCATGTCTCCTGCTGGAGCTGGTTGGCCGTGTTGAGCTTCACCTTTAGTGTTCCTCGTGTTGGCCGGTCCCGGGGGGCTTCTACCTGGTAGAGTGTGCAGATGGTAAACTGACCGGCCTCAGGTGGCTCCTCCTCTACGGGACACTTTGTAAGCGACTGAGCTCTAGTTATGTAGAATATTTCCTATTAACGACCTTCTGGCAGAAGCCAAAGAATGCGAGACGGTGAAAGATCTGACTCGGAGCCGGCAGGTGCCGCGGGTTGTGTCAGGGAGTTGTCGAGCGCTTGCGTCCTCAAGCCATGATCTTCACATCTAATTGACAAGGACTTGACAGACAATCGGCGCGGAAGAGATGAAGCAAGGCTTAGTAACTTTCCAGGACGTAACATCCGAGGTCTGCGCCTACAAACCACAAATGGTGGAAGCCACATGGATACCATAAAGGGGTTGTCCGTATAAAAACCTCCGTAATACAGATCTCTCTTCTGAAGGTGTTTCCTCAGACCCCGTGAGCATCGGTTTCCCTCCATATTTGTTATATTTCGTGTCGGGCACCTAGGGATCTGTGTTTGCCTAAATAAAAAATAATTCAAATATGGAGCCAAAAAAAATAGATCCTGCTGCGTTATCGAAAAACGGCCATAAAAAAACGGCCATATGAGTAGCCCTATACATTTACATTAGCGGCGTATTACTGTCCCCTCAACACCGACCTCAGAAAACAGGAACCTGCTGGTCTCCGCGTTCTACTCCGATCCAGGCCTGTGTTTACAGGATGTCACAGGCTTCTGTAGCCAATCACGGACTTCATCACTGGAGCACCGAGGTCTGTGATTGGCTGCCGAAGCTTGTGTCAGCCCGTATGTAAGGGGGCCTGGAGTGGGCGTTGTACCAACCACGTGCGGCTGGTACAGAAGGAGACTACTGTACATGAGGAGCGGAGTGCTGCCGTGTCCTGAGATGAAACAAGAGGGCTATAAAGTGCTGCGCCCCCAAGTGTTTCCTTTGAGTTGTACAGACTTCTGGGACGTCTAATAAACAATCCCGTTACTGAGCGAGCTCTGACCCCCCCCCCCCCCCCCCTCCTCCATCGTCAAAGCGCTAACCTGGAATACAACTGGGTAAAATCCATATTAGACATAGAAGCTGTACGCGGAGACATCCAATAATAGGGTAAGTCTAAGGAGGGACAAGATGTGCCTGCAGCTTCTAGCAGGTGTTTTGTCTCGGCCTGGTCTTGGATCACAGCTACACTGCTCAGTCCTGCTGTATAGTGTTCTCCATACTGTTACTAGAGAGAGATGAGGTGCGGGTGCCTGCAGTGTATAGAGCCATCAAAGCCTTCACCCACCAGCTCAGAGAAGTCTGAGAATTCGAGATGGGCGTTGTATAATGGATAGAAATGGTGCTACTCGTGTGCGCACACGACAGCTTATTCCGAAAACTCGTCTGGAACTTGAGTCGTGCTGTAAAGGTGTGCTCCAGCATCCGGATGAGGAACCTGAAAGAATGCTGCCTGGTCGTTCTACGCAGAAGAAAGCATTTTAATCTGATTTTTGTTTGCGTCACACTTTCTCCCCATGTGTGCAGCAAGAATGGGCGAGACCTCGGTATCCCAGCGGGTAACAGAATACCGGTCGTATCGCAGACTTCTCCTCCAGGCTTGTGCACTAGATATTGTGTTCCCGTGTACTTCCTCCGGTGCTGGATTACAGGCCAGTAAGTAGGGGATTATGTAGCGGCATGAACACGGGAGCCGTGTGCCCTTCTGACACTGTGAGCGCCTTGGTAAGTGGTCGGCTAATATGGCCTGGCAGACTTGTAAACCCCTTGCGGGCCATAGTTACCAGGCCAATACGGGTTGTAGTGCCACAGAGCGAAGTATGGGCGGGTAATTCATTGTAGCCGCGGCGTTGTCAGATGTCTCTGTGTATGAGGATGGATCAACCAGCTTCTGGCGGTCGGGAGAGCGGTGATCTACTGTATGAACATCGGTGAGTGCGTTGGACTCCTCCGGCCACCCGATGCGTTGTTTTTAAGGGGGGGGGGGGGGGGGGGGATCCGCGCACATTGCATGTGTCCCTACGAATGACTGACAGAACTTCAGCCCATCTGATCTTCTTAGACTTTGCGGGGAGGGGAAATAATTATGGCAACATCTTCCTCTCCTTATTCGCGCCTTCAGCTTGTCTGACATCTGTGTGCGGCCGAGCTTTGGGGGAGCGGTGGAGGCTGTGGCCCCTCCGACTCTATTGCTGATTTTTTTTTTTTTTTGGCCCTCGTTCACCTAGATGGACCCTCCTTCTCCTAGGCTGCTGGTGCTGTGAATCTGCCCAGTGGGTGGTCTCCACCGTCTGCTGTCGAGCTGGACGTCCCCAATCCACAGGGGGAGCTAAGCAGATGCCCCTCCGGATTTGACATGAATGGTTCACATGCTTGAACACATTAGACTAAAGTTGATTGATTTCAACCAAAACGATCATTTCTAGGGTAAAACTTGGTCAGCAATTATTTTAATTGATCTTCTCGGGGGTTGACTGGGGTTATGGGCGACTATACATTTTGCTTAAATCACCAATTTTTAAATATAAATTAACCAGAAAAGTGTGTGTGTGTGTATGTATGTATATATATATACTAGCGTACCCGTCGCGCGTTGCTGCGAAGACAAGCATGCATACATTCGTTTTTATATATCTAGATAACAACCAATCACAGCGCAGCTTTCAAGTTACCTCAGCGGTATAATATATAACAACCAATCACAGCACAGCAGCTTTCATGTTACCTCAGTGGTATAAGTAGCAACCAATCACAGCACAGCTTTCATTTTACCTCAGCATTCTCAATATCCAGCAATTGTCTTGCGAAACGTTCGGCGGATGCATCATTTTGTAGTTGAACACGCCTCCCGTCGCTCGTAATGCCTTTTGCTTTCGTGCTTGAGATGGAAATCAAACGATCTTTGTCTGGGGGGCATAACTGTCGACGATGCTCGTAGGGTAGTTGTACTATGCCAGTAATCTTCCCAGGAGTGTACTCAGCAACTTCCTAAAGTCTCATGGCGATTGGATGAATGGTGTAGTAATGCATAAAGGACAGACACAGACAGACATTTATATATATCAGGAAGTGAGAGAATTACATTCCGTACGTAAAATTTGGACGCTAATTATTTTGCGCTTAGAATTGAATAATTGAGTTGGGACCTATTAACTTTTCCTATTTATGACATAATCAATGCTCATGCCAAATTTCACGTTTCTATGACATTGGGAAGTGAGAAAATTAGATTCCATACGTAAAATTTGGACGCTAATTGTTTGGCTCTTAGAATTGAATAATCGTGTTGGGACCCATTAACTTTTCCTATTTATGACATAATCAGTGCTCGTGCCAAATTTCATGTTTCTACGACCTCGCGAAGTGAAAGAATTAGTGGCAGTGATGGAAATCAAACGATCTACGTGGGGGGGGGGGGGTCGTAACTGTCGACGACGCTCGCACGCACGCCATTTATCATAGCATAATTGTACTATGCCTATAATCTTCCCAGGAGTGTACTCAACAACTTCCCAAAGTTTCATGGCGATCGGATGAATGGTGTAGTAGCGCATAAAGGACAGACAGACACACAGACATACATTCAATTTTATATATATATTAGAAGAAGGTGTGTGTGTGTGTACACATATACATACGCGCGCGCGCACATATACATATATATAAGACTGACTGACTCGCCAAAAGTTCTCCAACTTCTCAATGTCGTAGAAACATGAAATTTGGCGCAAGCATAGATTATCTCCAAAATAGGAAAAGAAATTGGGTCCCAACTCGATTATTCAATTTTAGCGCAAAAGAATTGGCGTTGAAATTTAACGTACATAATCTAAATCTCTCACTTCCCAATGTCATAGAAACGTGAAATTTGGCACAAGCATTGATTGTCATAAATATGAAAAGTTAATGGGTCCCAACTCAATTATTCAATTCTAAGCGCCAAAGAATTAGTGTCCAAATTTTATGTATGTAATCTAATTCTCTCACTTCCTGATGTCATTTTACATAAAGGAAACGTCGCATGGTTTCCTCCACGTGGTGTTTCCTGGGTAACGCAGAGAACTATGCAAAATGGTGAACATATGTTTTTCCTCAGTATCTCTAAAGTAACCACGACTTCATAAGACTTTCCGTGTGAACACCAGATAAACACCAGTACCAAATTAACTCGGGCGAAGGCGGGTATATCAGCTAGTATATGTACACACACAACACACACCGACTTTTTTTTCTAATCGTATATTTCCTGGTCATAGACAATGGGGGCGGCCCTCTTGCCTGAGCGGCATTTCACAGCATTTAGTGATAATACTTTACAGCAGTCTTAACATTTTTATTTTTTTAAAGAATTTTTGGTAATAAAAAAAACCAAAACCTGTTTAACACGTGATTTTCTAGAAGGTCCGTTTCTGATGACACATTCCCTTTAGCATGAAGTTACGTTTGTGGGAAACCTTTTTATGAAGTTGTCTAAAAGGAAATACTCTTTATTGCCCGAAGCGGCGAATCGCAGCCCAACTTTCAAAGTGATTTTGAATAATAAATTCTGTCGTTCGATTTTCATTTGGCTCCTAATTTTCAGTCTTGGATCCTTTTTGTCTGGATCCCTGATGGTCTTGTTTCCCGTATGGACAGAAGAAGCCAAAATGACAACCTTGTACCTGCAGTTAAGGTGCCAATCCTGCCAAGGCTTACTGCCCCTCAGACTAGGAGTGATGAAGAACTGGTGGCACCAAGACCAAAGCAATCTCTATGCGGCCCCACATTTAGAGAACTGATGAGGGATGTGGAGCTTCCGAGCGCAACAGAAAATAACTTGCAAGGATACAACTGGAAATGTTTTGAGAACTCGTAAAGATGAAAAATACCGAAACTTGTGTGAAAATTGAAGATGGAACAATGCCTGTATAGCGCCATCTGTAACAAGACAGCATTCCTGCAAGTTGGTGTCTGACCTGTAACAGATGGCCTAATAAGTCTCCTCACACTTTCTAAAAGCAGTCAGAGAAAATGGCCATATACTTACTAAGGAGGGCATATAGCTGCATCCCCTCAGCAGGCAGGTAGCAAACTACCAAATGTCGTCACACTTTCTAGGTTCGCTCCTTAAAGGGGTTGTCCCGCGCCGAAACGGTTTTTTTTTTTTTTTTCAATAGCCCCCCGTTCGGCGCGAGACAAACCCGATGCAGGGGTTTAAAGAAAAAAACGGATAGTACTTACCCGAATCCCCGCGCTCCGGTGACTTCTTACTTACCTTGTGAAGATGGCCGCCGGGATCTTCACCCTCGGTGGACCGCAGGGCTTCTGTGCGGTCCATTGCCGATTCCAGCCTCCTGATTGGCTGGAATCGGCACACGTGACGGGGCGGAGCTACACGGAGCCCCATTGAGAAAAGACGAAGACCCGGACTGCGCAAGCGCGTCTAATTTGGCCATTAGACGCTGAAAATTAGACGGCTCCATGGAAACGGGGACGCTAGCAACGGAACAGGTAAGTGAATAACTTCTGTATGGCTCATAATTAATGCACAATGTACATTACAAAGTGCATTAATATGGCCATACAGAAGTGTATACCCCCACTTGGTTTCGCGGGACAACCCCTTTAAGCAGAGCAATTTCCCATCGTATAACAAATTTGTATTTAGTGCGGTCGGCTCAAGAGACGTCCTACAGGAAGCCGCCTGCCTCCGATTCAAGATGGTCAACTGCCATCTTCATTCTTAAAGGAGTTCAATCTGGAATCGTCTTCATCAAATCTGAGGGGGGGTAGGGGGGGACACACTCGTCGTGATCTAAATAATTGTTCACACACAGAAATTTGAGACTGTTCTGCACTTAAAACAAACAGACTGAGCCGAGACCTAAATATTAATCAGTCCACTGAGCTCAGGACAGTTTTATGATGCGTCTTATCTCTCCTTCAACACATGGTAGGAGATGCAGCACCACCTAGTGAATGGCAACAGCACGGCCATGATGGCTCCCTGGGGACAAGGTGAATAGTACATTTTTGTGCTAAAATATCCACCTTCAATTACCAAAAACCCATCTAAAGCAGAGCGTGGGTTCTGTAGCGTCCAGCCCAGAGGGTCATGGAGGACGCGGCAACCGGCTCCATTAAATGTCAGCTGGTCTTGTTACAATTGGCGCAATTTATTTTGCCGCGTGTGCAGGTAGCGTAAGAACTTGTCCTTTCATCGCACTATGAAGGTCACTGTAGTGCTGGAAGTGGATGGTTTAGTAGAGCTGTGTGATGGCATCGCTGGCACTTCTGTGTGGGTGTAAGGGGGTTGTCCAGGGTTAGGAAAATGAAGAAAAGTCACATCTGTCCCCTTTTGGTTGTGTTCGGTTTTACAGCTCTGCTGCATTGAAATGATTGGGGCTGAGCTGCAATACCATATACAACCTGTGGACAGGTGTGGTGCTGTTTTTGAAAGATCACAGCCATGTTTTTTAATTGTGGACTTTTGTATGTAAAATACCGCTAAAGGCCCATTTTAGATGGGACAAGTGTTGGGCAAACGATGCCCGCCCCTCGCCCCTGCATACACTCACTGTTGCTGCACGGGAGCTAGTATCGCTGGCTCACAGCTGGGCACCAGGAGATTTCTCTCCTCGCTCTCTCAACAAGAGCCACCATGCTTGAGAAGAACATACAACCGCCGATAGAAGTTGTCAGATGGCTCTGCAGGAGTTGTAGGGTCACATCTGACCAAGAGTGAGGGCTGGATGGAGGTGTTCAAGTTGATGAGATTTGGACCCAAGAACCCAGCAAGGATCCACTTATATTCCGTGTCCGAAACTAGAAACAAAAGCGCACAACGGATCGGCTCAACGCTAGTGTGAAAGAGCCCTTTATCAATGTTTGAGGACTCGGTGGGCATAACTAAGGCAGTCAAGGACTGTATTTGCCAAGGGCCACAAGCCTATTGGTCTCTGTATGGTGGCAGCCGGTCATCTACAACTGGATGCTTGACTTTGATTTCCGATCACATTGAGTGATGGAGTAGTAATAATGTGGAGGCCTAATGAGATTATGGCTGCCCTGCAGTTGGCATCCTTGTGTTTCCGCTGTAAGTCCCAGCGCCAAATGCAGAAGAAGTGCTGAACTTCAGATCTATCCTTTTAAAGTTTTCCCCATTTTCAGTCGGAGGTTGTTGGAACCTGTATAGGTGTGATGCAATCCGGGGTCATACCTGAGCTCGGTACTACCAAGAATGGAATTGCTGTTTCCTTGCTTGGCAGCGTTTTAGGGACCGCGTTTGACTTGTTTAAGCAGAGCCGGTCCTCGGCGGTAGACTTGGAATGAATCTGGGCATTCTTCCTGCGTCCAACTGCATGTATTCTGCTGGTTGAGGTCTACAGCCCCGGGCGTATTCTGGGCCTCAAACATGGCTGCCGCGCACATCCCGCTGTCTGTGTCCTGTATGTTGGACGCCGTATTCTTGGGTCTTCTTTCCTATTAACAGTTTTTAGTGATTTCAGGAAGGAATAGAACACCTAGTATAAAACAGAGCGGCTTCAGGGTACCATGATCCTTCCCGGGCCCCTGAAACCAGAAACCCCGTCCAGATCTGCAGCGAGTACACCAGCCAATCGGCATGTGCATTACACTGGTAAAAGACCTGTATTGCTGCAGTGCATGGACTGGCGGGCTGTCCAGTAGCGCCTCTCTACTGTACAGTGCGGTACTGCCCTCTACCTGTGCACGGACTATTTGGATCCCAGATTAGGGCTGTCTGCACACCAGCAGATGTGCATCCGCCTCCGGATTCTGCAGCAAAAAGAAAATCAGTTGAGTTTTCTTTTTTTTTTTTTTTTTTTTTTTTTCCCGCTCGTGGAAGAAAAATCGCAGTATGTTCTATTTTTGCGCAGAGTCTGCACGGACTCCTTCCATTGAAGTCTATGGAAGCCGTCCAATCTGCGGCCCTTCTGCAATGACATTGCGATGACACAGGAAAAGCAGAGGTTTAAAAAAAAAAAAACACAAAAAAACTATACTGCACGTGTCTAACTCTGTGCGGCTCATCCGCAGTACAGAGAAGGTAGGCAGGTAAGCGCGGATGCCGGCCTGAGGCGGGTCCAGGGTATTTTACCTGTAGGTTATACCATATGCATGGATTAAAGGCTCATATAATAGCTGAGACACGTACAGATTTAACTGTAACACGGAGAGGAGTGTTTGGGTAGGTGTGCAGCGCGGCCTACTAGACTGCGGAGTCCGGGATGTGACTGTCAGATCGCCTGCTTGCCAGTCCCTCACTGCCACCCTCAAAGTTAGCGCTCCGCCCATTGAGCGGTCTGCTCTTCTTTGTCCTCTTTATGGTGTGAGGTCACATGATGGGCAGAAGGGCAGCCAAATCCTCTGACTGACCAGGAAATCGGTGCCACCTTGTCCTACCAACCCGACGTGACTGCTTGCCTTTTAAAGAAGACTACACTTACACATGATGGCTTATTCTGAATGTGCGGAATAACCCCTTCTGGCCATTGGAGGAACTTGTACCCTGCATTCCTCACCAGTCCCCCAACCTGCAAGCTCTACGGGGATACTCACGCAAATGAGGTGTATATGTTTATGTATAAACAGCATTATTTTGGCACCTCTTGGGGTACAAAATCTCTTCTACACTTATGAATTGAACCTAGAAGGAAGGAATGCCGCATCTAACGGGAGAGGAGCGTGGAGGAGTCTCCATCCTTCTATCTCTGGCAGTGAGAATCCAGCAACTTGGGTCAACGTTACTTAATCCCTTACCGCCCGTAGAAGACAAGTAGATTAGCCGGCTGTTGGCACGGCCATGCGTATGTCCTTGACTGCCTTTACTAGGTGTGCCAGTGCCGCCATCCCCTGAGGCGCGTCCGGTTTTACCCAGAGAGGCTTTGTTCTTGGGACGATAAGGGATTTCTTTTCCAATGGATGGGGAGATAAGCTGCCTTCCCTTGGACAGTGAAGAACCGCGGTGACTCCCCATGACAACATGACTTGTAGGTTTAGGACGGTGCGGTGGAACTCGCTGCTGACGGTGTTCTCCACAGTGCTGGTTATCCCTCGCCCTGCTTTGGAGATGCTGAACAGCTAGATTTCGTAACTCGCGGTACACGACTTTGCTGTCCGTTTTTATGGCGCGTTCAATAAAACAAGTTTTAAAAAAAATTAATTGGGTAAATTTGAAGTGATTTGCCCATTTTGCTAGTTCTCACGCTGACTATTATGTGAACACAAGATCGGTGACAGTTTACGTCGCTTCATGGCGGTTTTCCTTGCTCGCTGGTATTTTGTGCCCAATCACTGTTTAGCAGCACTTGCTTTGTGGCATTCCTTCTCGGTCTACATGTCGTAGTAGTCGTATGTCCCTTCCCGGGGCTCGCAGCACTCTTCTTGCGTCTGGTGCTTCTGTAGTCGGAGAAGTGCGCCAGAGCTGCCCGTACACAGAAGATCGAGGTTTGGCTATTCGCCATCCATCTTCTGAAATTTGTTGTGATGGCGAACTTCTGTCTGCCCGAAGTCATGTGATGGGCATTGGGCTGGTCGGGGCTCAGTTGGTCAGACGGATTATCTAGAATCGTGTGTTCAGCCGCTTCTGTCTGCTGCTTTGATGATTGGGTTGTTCATACAATCTGCTGATCGGCTGCCATCAAACTCCGTGCAACTAACTTTATTTTGGAGGTTTCATCGCAAAATCGCACACCTGAGAAGCAGCACAAAGCCGCGGGGCGCAGCTCCTGGGCCTCATGCGCTGCACACTGGTGGTTTTCCATGTAACACTTTTCTTTTCCCTCTTCTTCCTCCTTGTAGTTTCCTGCTACTTTCTTAAGGTGTGTGTGTGTGTGTGTGTACCCCCCCCCCCCCCCTTGTGTATTAACTGTTTTCGTTCCACTGATTAAATGTGTGTATTTGTACTTGTGCAATCCCATTGGCCACATACTGGTTTTCCCTGAAAATAAGCCCCACCCCTATTTTTAGAGGATGGGGTCTTCGCGCTGCTGCAGTACTTAACGCTGACAGGATTCTCTTCCGGTGACTGGACTTTAAATACCCCACCTCCGGAAAGTGCTTCGATTGGATCGAGTGCCAGCCAATCAAAGCTGGCGCTTGATGAACCAATCACAGCGCTTACCGGAGGTTGGATATTCAAAGCCCCGTTACCAGGAGAAGAGAATCCTGTTAGCAGCAGCGCGAGGACCAGCGTGAGGGACACAAGACAGCTGGGTAAGTATGACACCCCTGAAAATAAGACACTGTGCCTCTTTTGAGGTAAAAATTAATATAAGACAGGGTCTTATTTTCGAGGAATCTGGCTGCAGTGCTGCTGCAGGGAGCTAGTATCGCTGACTCACAGCTTTTATGCAGGATGAGCTGATTGCTCAGTGTAAATAGCAGCTGGTCAGTACTGAACGGCCGCTGTGTTAAGTCAATGGAGAGGGGCAGGGGAGCAAGGAGTGAAATCTGCAGCCGCCCCGGCCCCCTGTTGGCCGCTCTGTGAGCGAGCCAGCGCTACTAGCTCGCTGCAGCAGCAGCACCGCAGCGAGGACACACAGGGTTGAGTGGCAGGCATCGTTTGCCCGACATTCACCCGTGTAAACCCATCTTTATAGGACATAGCTTGCAATCTTGATACGACCCTTTTTTTAGGCACTTTGACCTAGAAATGCTGTCTTGTGTCTCCCTGCTCGTTGGTGAATAGCGGGGTTTGCTTCCTTATGGACTAATCCGTAGACTGAAGCAATCCTATTATGTAAGGAGGGATTATCTAATGGCTGCCCGTCACCCAGAGCTGTAAGTAAGTGGCTTGGCAGCCGAGCGGACAACCTATTAAAGTCTTATTGGTTCCCTGATCTGTTGTGATACGCTGCGGACGTTGTCCCCCTCCCTCCTTGTGTAAACACTCCACCGCCCTCTAACAATACTACACCCCACAGCAGGCACTGCTTGTCCCGTACGCTCCGGCCGCTAAAAGAATGACATAACCAAAATGTCTGGAGGCCCCTGTAGAGCGGCCACATGGGCGTCTGCCCCGGACCGTGGCGCCATGAGGTTATAGAGCCAAGTCCTTTGTGCACATTCTGGGCGGAGCCATCAGTGATTGCCAGCTGTGTAGGAATACCAGGAAGGCTGTCAATCACTGATGGCTCCGCCCACTGGACCAGCAAAGATGTAGTTACAACAAAGTTCTACGAAACCTTTCCCCATAAAACTTTTTATATCGGTCCGCTCGGCTCCCCCGGCTCTGTAACCTCATGCCGGCAGACTGGACACCATGTTCAATGTAACGGACTCCCTTTACGTTGTCCAAGGCCGGTCCACCTACTCGCAGCTACCATTAGTGGATATACTGCTATACTATACATTGAACTTCCTAATGATGCATTAAGCACTCCTGATCCATCTCATAGCCGCCTCCCGAAATCCAGTAGATTATGTTGTCAATCTGCCTCTATGGACTCCAAGTTGTTGAGAAAAACGCATATGGATGAGGTTTTGGTTTCTAAGGCAACTTTCACATCTGCGTAAGAAGCCGGACAAAATGGTGCAGCATCCTTTTTTTTGGGGGGGGGGGGGGGGGGGGGGCGGGCACAAAACTTTTCTAAAAAAAAAAAAAAAAGTGTGACCCTCCCCCCATCATACGGCGTGGCTGGAGCCGTGCCAACTAGACAATGGCCGAGGTCTGTCTACATCAGTTTGCACAGAACATGCAGATTTTGATGTGCATTTTACTACGACCTTTAACCCCCTTAAAGGGAACCTGTTGAATCATAAACTAAGTTATGCTGCTGTTCCCATAGGTGATGAAGAGTCGGGGGATAGAACGGTTCTGCATGCCCGCTGCTCTCCGGAGTGACCTGTATGGGGGAGAGTGCGCACGTCACTCAGGAGTCACCTTCACCGGCGGGGAGTATTAAATTAGCAGCCCTGATATGTGTGGGCACCGATCGCTGCTGTCGGACAACCAGCATCTGTTCTGTATGCGACGGGATTGACTTCCCATCCTACCCCATGCAAACCCCGAAGGACGTACGGGGACATCTTTTTGGGTGAGGTGGTTAAAATCTGCACAGTGGGTCATTGATGAAATTTGTTAAAATCTCCTTAATGGCTTGTATGGTGAATCCTTGGGGTTTTGTCTGTAGCATTTAATGTGTGGACGTGTCCGAAAGCCTAAACGGTCTACCTTGTAGGGGTTAATGCTGCCAGATCTGCATGGTGCTTATGCCATAAACTATACAGAGGGTATCGCTGAACATGTTTAAAGGGGTTTTCTGAAAACTCTTGGTGACCTAGCCTTTGGATGGCCAGAGGGTCCAGAGCGCTGTCTGTAGTGCAGTGGCCGGCTTTGATATTGCAGCTTTCATTTATGAAAGTAAATTGGATCCTATCTTCTGCTATTGATGACGTCGCCCAAGGATGGATGATCACTAGGTTTACCCCGTACAGACCACATGACTGTTGGTTACGTTGTGTGCGGTGGGTTTTTGCGCTGCATCGCAGGCTGGCATCCAGTAGACCCTTGTGTGAGGGTCTCTTCCCTCCTCCGTTCTTCACCCTTATTACATATTGACTCATGGCCAGCTCTCAGACGTTGCAGTTCTGTTTCACACTGTTCATTCTTCCAAATTAGGTGCCGTCTCGTGTCTTGGCATTTGGGATGCATTTTTGCATTAAAGGAGTTTCTGGATCTTACCTTCCTTACCTTTGGAGGCTAGTGGGCAAACACGTCCGGAAGCGTCTTAAGTCAGAGCCAAGGTTTCTGTGTGTTCTTAAGGGTGAAGTCACAAGCTGCAGATATCGCGTTATTAGTCGGCGGAGGAGGATTTTAATTTTTTTTGCCCCAAACCATAAACCAGACTGTATGAAACTTCCATAGAACAATCGTACATCCGTCACCCGATCCAATGCCTGCGCCATTTTCCACCAAGCCAAAAAGACTGGCAGGGGCAGAAACCACATGAAATCGGAAATTAAAGAGACCTCCTTTTCACACCTTAACCCCTTCTTGTCCTACGGCATAGATTTGCTGATGCACGCCCACAACAGTCGCAATCGGCGGTCTCGACTATTTACCCCTTTTAAATGATATCAGTTGGCAATGGCATTTAAATGTCCCCCTCCGTAATGAGATTGCAAGTTGCCGTGGCAACACACTCCTGGGCTGCGATAACAGATTGCCTATCAAGGCGCGTCAGGGGCAAGTCTTGATAGACTCCGAATCGAGTGTTACGCAATACTAGCGTACTTTATACTGTAGGATCGCATGTTCTATGGAGGCTAAAAAAGAGAAATGAGTAAAAAAAAAATGACTAGAAAAAATTAAAAGTAGCCAAAGTTAACCCCCCCCCCCCCACACACACCTTCTCTCCCATATTTGAAATGGGGGGGGGGGGGAAAAATCCAAAAACACACTTGGTGTTGCTGTGTCTATAATTGACTGCTTGGAGAGGAGGTGATTGCGAAAAAAATGCAGTCATATGAACTCCAAAATGGGAACATTAGACACTACTAGACGGCCGGCAAGGAAGATGAGCCTGCGCAACTATAGTGATGGGAAATAAAAAGTTATGGCTGTCAGAAGATGTGTGTGTGTGTGTGTCTATATATTGTATTTTTGGTTGTTGCCGTAATCGTATTGACCGACAGAATAAAGTTGTCACCACTTTTTTTTTTTTCTTCTTTTGCCGCAGTGTGTACACCATGATGGCGGAATTACGTTTTTGTTTTTTGTTTTTTCCTGTTTATTGCTCTTCAATTTCACTCCATTAAATGGTACATAAAACAATATCAGTTGAAAAATACAACTCGTCCCGCCCAAGAACAAGATACGGACAGCTACGTCTGAAAATGGGAGAGTTTAAGATTTATTGAGTTGGTAGAAAAAGGGCCGCGTCATTAAGGGGTTAAACATTCAGGGTTCCGTCCTCATGCAATTTCTTCAAAGAAATCTGAGCTGGAACGAATGCTTGATGTAAGACTGATCTGAAAGTCTCTCTAAGTTCTGGCTGCACGGCGGCATCCGGCGCTCGGCTTAAAGATCGCGGCGTCGCATCTAACACGAGACGCAAAAAATCCCTCACACACAATGATTCCTTCATGCCATGCAAGTTGTGATATGTAAATCGCAGCTCGGTCACATGACAGCAAGTTACGTACAAGTCACTTTATTGTTTTTACCACCCTTTGTGAGACTTTTTAGCGTGACCAAAGCTCCCATGCAGCTCCTGGGCCTGGAGGGGTTGTCCACAAAATAGTGAGTTTTTAGATTTACACTTATTAAACATTTAGATTTTAAATTTAATATCTTCAAATGTGTTGGAATATAAAACAGGCGGCTATTCTGTATCCAACCCGTGAGTGTTCCAAGGTGGTCATACCTACCTAGTCTTCTCAGCAGTAATACTGTCTCACTATCACTAGCTCGGCATCTCTTCTGACAGCAGAGAAGATATGGCAACTTCAGAAGCGGCCACTCACCACACTGGGGATCATTCCACATGCCTGGTAGAGCAGAGAGAAGCAGCCGCATGCCACACTGGGGATCCCTCCACTGCCTGGTGGAGCAGAGAGAAGAAGCCAAACTGGGGATCCCTCCACCTGCCCGGTGGAGCAGAGAGAAGCAGCCGCTTGCCCTACGAGGGATTTCTCCACCTGCCCGGTGGAGCAGAGAGAAGCAGCCGCTTGCCCTACGAGGGATTTCTCCACCTGCCCGGTGGAGCAGAGAGAAGCAGCCGCTTGCCCTACGAGGGATTTCCCCACCTGCCCGGTGGAGCAGAGAGAAGCAGCCGCTTGCCCTACGAGGGATTTCTCCACCTGCCCGGTGGAGCAGAGAGAAGCAGCCGCTTGCCCTACGAGGGATTTCTCCACCTGCCCGGTGGAGCAGAGAGAAGCAGCCGCTTGCCCTACGAGGGATTTCTCCACCTGCCCGGTGGAGCAGAGAGAAGCAGCCGCTTGCCCTACGAGGGATTTCTCCACCTGCCCGGTGGAGCAGAGAGAAGCAGCCGCTTGCCCTACGAGGGATTTCTCCACCTGCCCGGTGGAGCAGAGAGAAGCAGCCGCTTACCCTACGAGGGATTTCTCCACCTGCCCGGTGGAGCAGAGAGAAGCAGCCGCTTACCCTACGAGGGATTTCTCCACCTGCCCGGTGGAGCAGAGAGAAGCAGCCGCTTACCCTACGAGGGATTTCTCCACCTGCCCGGTGGAGCAGAGAGAAGCAGCCGCTTACCCTACGAGGGATTTCTCCACCTGCCCGGTGGAGCAGAGAGAAGCAGCCGCTTGCCCTACGAGGGATTTCTCCACCTGCCCGGTGGAGCAGAGAGAAGCAGCCGCTTGCCCTACGAGGGATTCCTCCACCTGCCCGGTGGAGCAGAGAGAAGCAGCCGCTTGCCCTACGAGGGATTCCTCCACCTGCCCGGTGGAGCAGAGAGAAGCAGCCGCTTGCCCTACGAGGGATTCCTCCACCTGCCCGGTGGAGCAGAGAGAAGCAGCCGCTTGCCCTACGAGGGATTCCTCCACCTGCCCGGTGGAGCAGAGAGAAGCAGCCGCTTGCCCTACGAGGGATTCCTCCACCTGCCCGGTGGAGCAGAGAGAAGCAGCCGCTTGCCCTACGAGGGATTCCTCCACCTGCCCGGTGGAGCAGAGAGAAGCAGCCGCTTGCCCTACGAGGGATTCCTCCACCTGCCCGGTGGAGCAGAGAGAAGCAGCCGCTTGCCCTACGAGGGATTCCTCCACCTGCCCGGTGGAGCAGAGAGAAGCAGCCGCTTGCCCTACGAGGGATTCCTCCACCTGCCCGGTGGAGCAGAGAGAAGCAGCCGCTTGCCCTACGAGGGATTCCTCCACATAAGAAAGAACAGAAATTCTGCTCACTGGAACAAAGATGTAAAGTAAAATCTTTATTCAAGCCATGTAGGGTAAATCCCAAAAGTACTCCTACAAGTTTCAAGTGCTGACAGATAAAGTCAGATATTGCTAAATGTCAACCTAAGCCCGCCATGTATTAAAAAATATATCACATGACACTTTAGACACTATTGGTAATGCGCAAAACTAAAATGAAACTCCTTAATTAGCCGATTGCACCCAGTCACAGACCACAAAACGGTCTCTACCATGGAGGAATGTGTGGCGTTCTGCCACGTGTTCTGAATGTGCTATTAGCTTTATCTGAACCACGTTGCGTTATGCTGGAGAGCGTGCGCAGCCCACCTGGCAGCGTCTACAGAACCTCCCCCATTGCCATGGCAAGAACTGCACAAAATGCTAGGTGCGCTAACCAAAATGTAACACCTGACTTATGACCTTTGATAAGTCAGACGAGCGTGTATGTGCGCACAGAACTGCGCGCCTATTAGAACCATTGGTTCTGTGTCTTACAGGCGTGAAAATACTCACACCTGTAAACATAGGACATGCGTGCGTTGCATAGGTCCATGTTCCGCAACAATCCCTGCAGGGAATTCCCTCCTTACTGAACACTGTGACAGCACTGTTAGTGTTTAGTGATGAGGAGACTCCCCGCGGAGATGAAGGTATCACCTGCCACAGCTGTGGCAGAGGACCGTGATGTTCTCCCATTGCTTTTAATAGGGCCGTCTCTACAGCAGCCAGCTCCATTAAAAGCAATGGGATGCAGGCAACCCCCATAGTGATTTTCGGAGAACGGCTTTAAATGTAAGCCCTTCCCTGAAAATCATCCATAAGTTGTGTGTTTAAAAAAAACAAAACATGCCTCTCCGGTGCTGTCGGGGCTCGGTGCATCTTGACTTGACTGTCGGGGCTCGTTGACTCCACAGCGCTGATATCCAAAATTACGCATTAACCTACGGCACTGTTGGAGCTATTGATTAGATATACCCAAAGGCAGTCATCCTAATGTCCACAAACCCTATATAGCATAAACGTTAATAGACCACCCCTACAAATGTGATACTAGACTAGAGGAACAATATAAAGAAAACACATTGTGGCATAATACTGTCTGTAACTGAAAAGAGATGAGCGAACGTACTCGTCCGAGCTTGATACTCGTTCGAGTATTAGCGTGTTCGAGATGCTCGTTACTCGTGACGAGTACCACGCGATGTTCGGGTTACTTTCACTTTCATCTCTGAGACGTTAGCGCGCTTTTCTGGCCAATAGAAAGACAGGGAAGGCATTACAACTTCCCCCTGCGACGTTCAAGCCCTATACCACCCCCCTGCAGTGAGTGGCTGGCGAGATCAGGTGTCACCCGAGTATAAAAATCGGCCCCTCCCGCGGCTCGCCACAGATTTGTTCTGACATAGAGGAGGGAAAGTGCTGTTGGTGCCGGAGCTGCTATAGGGAGAGTGTTAGGAGTATTTTAGGCTTCAAGAACCCCAACGGTCCTTCTTAGGGCCACATCTAACCGTGTGCAGTACTGTGGAGGCTGCTTTTTGCAGTGTTGCACTTTTTTTTTTTGTATATCGGCCGTGCAGAGCATTGCGCCCTGCAGTAATTATTCATACTCCAGGGCCAGAAGTGGTGGTTAGGCAGGGACAGAAGACATATTTATTGAATATAGGCAGTGGGCTTTAGCAAAAACATTTGGGGAAAAATCTATTTGGGCTGCCTGTGACTGTCCTCAGTGTACTGGGTCTGTGCTGGGTGTAGTTGTCCTCCTAATTCATACGCAGCCAGCTAAATGTTACAGCAGGCTTGCGCAAAATTATTTCCTGGCGTTCCGTAAGCGAAGTCAGCCTCCAACCACAGGCCAATAAGCGGCACATTTAATTACAGCGTTCTGTTTCTGCATTACTGGTAATGCAGCATGCTGAGGGGTAGGGGTAGGCCTAGAGGATGCGGGCGAGGACGCGGAGGCCCAAGTCAGGGTGTGGGCACAGGCTGAGCTCCTGATCCAGGTGTATCGCAGCCGACTGCTGCGGGATTAGGAGAGAGGCACGTTTCTGGCATCCCCACATTCATCTCACAATTAATGGGTCCACGCGGTAGACCTTTTATTAGAAAATGAGCAGTGTGAGCAGGTCCTGTCGTGGATGGCAGAAAGTGCATCCAGCAATCTATCGTCCACCCAGAGTTCTACGCTGTCCACTGCTGCAACTCTGAATCCTCTGGCTGCTGCTCCTCCTTCCTCCCAGCCTCCTCACTCCATTACAATTAGACATTCTGAGGAGCGGGCAGACTCCCAGGAACTGTTCTCGGGCCCCTGCTCAGATTGGGCAGCAATGGTTCCTCTCCCACCAGAGGAGTTTATCGTGACTGATTCCCAACCTTTGGAAAGTTCCCGGGGTCCGGGGGATGAGGCTGGGGACTTCCGGCAACTGTCTCAAGACCTTTCAGTGGGTGAGGAGGACGATGACGATGAGACACAGTTGTCTATCAGTGAGGTAGTAGTAAGGGCAGTAAGTCCGAGGGAGGAGCGCACAGAGGATTCGGAGAAAGAGCAGCAGGACAATAAGGTGTCTGACCCCACCTGGTTTGCTACGCCTACTGAGGACAGGTCTTCAGAGGGGGAGGCAAGGGCAGGTTGCAAGAGCAGTGCGGTGTCCAGGGGTAGAGGCAGGGCCAGACCGAATAATCCACCAACTGTTTCCCAAAGCGCCCCATCGCGCCATGCCACCCTGCAGAGGCCGAGGTGCTCAAAGGTCTGGCAGTTTTTCACTGAGGAGTGCAGACGACCGACGAACAGTGGTGTGCAACCTGTGTCGCGCCAAGAACAGCCGGGGAGCCACCACCACCAGCATGCGCAGACATATGATGGCCAAGCACCCCACAAGGTGAAACGAAGGCCGTTCACCGCCTCCGGTTTGCACCGCTGCCTCTCCCCCCTGTGCCCCAACCTGCCACTGAGATCCAACCCCCCTCTCAGGACACAGGCACTACCGTCTCCTGGCCTGCACCCACACCCTCACCTCCGCTGTCCTCGGCCCCATCCACCAATGTCTCTCAGCGCACCGTCCAGCCGTCGCTAGCACAAGTGTTGGACCACAAGCGCAAGTACGCCGCCACGCACCCGCACGCTCAAGCGTTAAACGTGCACATAGCCAAATTTATCAGCCTGGAGATGCTGCCGTATAGGGTTGTGGAAACTGAGTCTTTCAAAAGTATGATGGCGGCGGCCCCGCGCTACTCAGTTCCCAGTCGCATTACTTTTCCCGATGTGCTGTCCCAGCCCTGCACGACCACGTCTCCCGCAACATTGTACGCGCCCTCACCAACGCGGTTACTGGCAAGGCCCACTTAACAACAGACACGTGGACAAGCACAGGTGGGCAGGGCCACTATGTCCCAGCCTCCACTAAATTCACCCAATGTGCCGTCAGGGAGATAGAGTCAGAGCCTGGGACCACTCACGTCCTACCCACCCCCAGAATTGCGGGCCCCAGCTCGGTGGTGGTATCTGCGGCGGTGTATGCTTCCTCCACTAAACCACCCTCCTCCTCTTCCTACGCAACCTCTGTCTCGCAATCAAGATGTGTCAGCAGCAGCAGCACGTCGCCAGCAGTCGGTGTCGCGCGCCATGCCAGCACAGCGGTGGGCAAGCGTCAGCAGGCCGTGCTGAAACTACTCAGCTTAGGAGAGAAGAGGCACACGGCCCACGAACTGCTGCAGGGTCTGACAGAGCAGACCGACCGCTGGCTTGCGCCGCTGAGCCTCCAACCGGGCATGGTCGTGTGTGACAACGGCCGTAACCTGGTGGCGGCTCTGCAGCTCGGCAGCCTCACGCACGTACCATGCCTGGCCCACGTCTTTAATTTGGTGGTTCAGCGCTTTCTGAAAAGCTACCCACGCTTGTCAGACCTGCTCGGAAAGGTGCGTCGGCTCTGCGCACATTTCCGCAAGTCCAACACGGACGCTGCCACCCTGCGCACCCTGCAACATCGGTTTCATCTGCCAGTGCACCGACTGCTGTGCGACGTGCCCACACGGTGGAACTCTACGCTCCACATGTTGGCCAGGCTCTATGAGCAACGTAGAGCTATAGTGGAATACCAACTCCAACATGGGCGGCGTAGTGGGAGTCAGCCTCCTCAATTCTTTACAGAAGAGTGGGCCTGGTTGGCAGACATCTGCCAGGTCCTTGGAAACTTTGAGGAGTCTACCCAGATGGTGAGCGGCAATGCTGCAATCATTAGCGTCACCATTCCTCTGCTATGCCTCTTGAGAAGTTCCCTGCAAAGCATAAAGGCAGACGCTTTGCGCTCGGAAACGGAGGCGGGGGAAGACAGTATGTCGCTGGATAGTCAGAGCACCCTCCTGTCTATTTCTCAGCGCGTTGAGGAGTAGGAGGAGCATGGGGAGGATGAGGAGGAGGGGGAAGAGACAGCTTGGCTCACTGCTGAGGGTACACATGCTGCTTGCCTGTCATCCTTTCAGTGTGTATGGCCTGAGGAGGAGGAGGATCCTGAAAGTGATCTTCCTAGTGAGGACAGCCATGTGTTGCGTACAGGTACCCTGGCACACATGGCTGACTTCATGTTAGGATGCCTTTCTCGTGACCCTCGCGTTACACGCATTCTGGCCACTACGGATTACTGGGTGTACACACTGCTCGACCCACGGTATAAGGAGAACCTTTCCACTCTCATACCCGAAGAGGAAAGGAGTTCGAGAGTGATGCTATACCACAGGACCCTGGCGGACAAACTGATGGTAAAATTCCCATCCGACAGCGCTAGTGGCCGAAGGCGCAGTTCCGAGGGCCATGTAGCAGGGGAGGCACGGAGATCAGGCAGCATGTACAGCACAGGCAGGGGAACACTCTCTAAGGCCTTTGACAGCTTTATGGCTCCCCAGCAAGACTGTCACCGCTCCCCAGTCAAGGCAGTCGGCGGGAGCACTGTAAAAGGATGGTGAGGGAGTACGTAGCCGATCGCACGACCGTCCTCCGTGACGCCTCTGCCCCCTACAACTACTGGGTGTCGAAGCTGGACACGTGGCCTGAACTCGCGCTGTATGCCCTGGAGGTGCTTGCTTGTCCTGCGGCTAGCGTCTTGTCAGAGAGGGTGTTTAGTGCGGCTGGGGGAATCATCACGGATAAGCGTACCCGCCTGTCAACCGACAGTGCCGACAGGCTTACACTCATCAAGATGAACAAAGCCTGGATTTCCCCAGACTTCTCTTCTCCACCAGCGGACAGCAGCGATACCTAAACAATACGTAGGCTGCACCCGCGGATGGAAGCATTGTTCTCTATCACCATCAAAAACGGGGACCTTTTAGCTTCATCAATCTGTGTATTATATTCATCCTCCTCCTCCTGCTCCTCCTCCTGAAACCTGACGTAATCACGCCGAACGGGCAATTTTTCTTAGGCCCACAAGGCTCAGTCATATAATTTTTGTAAACAATTTTTATACGTTTCAATGCTCATTAAAGCGTTGAAACTTTCACCTGAACCAATTTTTATTTTAACTGGGCTGCCTCCAGGCCTAGTTACAAATGAAGCCACAGTAACCAAAACGATTAATGGGTTTCACCTGCCCTCTTGGTTGGGCATGGGCAATTTTTCTGAGGTACATTAGTACTGTTGGTACACCAATTTTTTGGGGCCCTCGCTTACAGTGTAATCCAATTAATTTTTTGCCCACCTGCATTAAAGCTGATGTTACATCAGCTGTGCTGGGCACTGCAATGGGATATATTTATGTACCGCCGGTGGGTTCCAGGGAGCCACCCATGCCGTGGGTCCACACGGGTAACTGCATGTGTCCACTTCTAAAGAACCCCAGTCTGACTGGGGCACGCAGTGTGGGCCGAAGCCCACCTGCAGTAAGCACGACATTACCTCAGCTGTGATGGGCAATGCAATGGGATATATTTATGTACCGCCGGTGGGTTCCAGGAAGCCACCCATGCTGTGGGTGCACACGGAATTCCCATTGCGGAGTTGTACCTGGCTGTGACTATTTATAAAAAACCGCGGTCTGACTGGGGCATGCAGACACCTTAACAGAATGAATAGTGTGTGGCACATAGGTTCCCCATTGCTATGCCCACGTGTGCAGCTCCTGATGGAGGTGGCACAGGATTGGATTTCTCATTGCTTCTGTACAGCGTTGTGGGCTATCGCCCCGCCCCTTTTAAAGAGGGTTGCTGCCTAGCCGTGCCAACCCTCTGCAGTGTGTGCCTGCGGTTCCTCCTCATGGCAGACGCACTTATAAATAGAGATGAGGGTGGTGTGGCATGAGGGCAGCTGAAGGCTGCGCAGGGACAGTTTGGTGTGCGCTGTGGACACTGAGTCGTACGGGGGGGGGGGGGGGGGTTGGGCTTTTCAGAAGTAAAAATTGTTGGGAGGGGGGGGGCACTCTTGCCGCTATTGTGGCTTAATAGTGGGACCTGGGAACTTGAGATGCAGCCCAACATGTAGCCCCTCACCTGCCCTATCCGTTTCTGTGTCGTTCCCATCACTTTCTTGAATTGCCCTGATTTTCACAAATGAAAACCTTAGCGAGCATCGGCGATATACAAAAATGCTCGGGTCGCCCATTGACTTCAATAGGGTTCGTTACTCGAAACAAACCCTCGAGCATCGCGATAATTTCGTCCCGAGTAACGAGCACCCGAGCATTTTGGTGCTCGCTCATCTCTAGAAAAGACACAAAAGAGACATACAAGACTAATAAATTACTCAGCATCACTTCTGACATCGGAGAAGACGATACAACTTCAGAGGCTGCGCTCACCGGGGAGGACTGAGCATGTGCGACCGCCTTGGAGCCATTGCTGAGGTGGACACAGGAAGCAAACAGACCTCTGTGAAGTCAGCACCCCATCTTTCAAAAAAGTTAATTTTTTTATAAGTTCTGGATGCACCCCAAAGAGTTCTAGAGTTCCCAATTAATTTTAAAAATAGTTCTAGCAAATTAGGCAAAAAAATGAACAAATGTATCTCTGCGGTGCTAACTTCCAAAAATGATATTACTAAATCAGCGAGAACTTTGTAAATATTGGTTCTAGAGCTTCGAGCATTAAGAGTTTTCTTCAGAACTCTTGAGGTGCTACCCAGAACTCTTATAAAATCGCAGGATTTCCTAAAAAATTATTTATACATAATAACTGAAATTTTTGGATCCGGGATTTGAAAATCAGCGAGAACTTTGTAAATATTGGTTCTAGAGCTTCGAGCATTAGGAGTTTTCTTCAGAACTCTTGAGGTGTTACCCAGAACTCTTAGAAAATCATGGGATTTCAAAAAATAAAAATAAAAATTATTTACCAATAACGTTGAAATTTTTGGATCCGGCATTTGAAAATCAAGTCTTGGTCACACGGGCGTTTTTCCCCGCGATTTGCGGATCGCAAGCTGGATGCGCATCCGCAAATCGCATGACCGGGGCCAAAAAATCGCCCGCAAAATCTTCTCCTAGCCGCGTTTCAATAGAAACGGGCCGGAGCAGTTCAGCGCTGTCCAGCGCATTGAATTCAATGGAACCAGCAATACAGCCGGCTCCATTGAAAGCAATGGGCTGCGGGCGATCTCACGATGAATTTTCGGGAAGGGCTTAAAAATAAGCCCTTCCATGAAATTCATCCAGAAATGTGTAAAAACAAAAAAATATATATACTCACCTGGTCCCGGCAGACGGAGTTCAGCCGCGGCCGGCCGGCAGTTCTCCTGAACTGCTCAGAGTAGTATTCAGCAGCCGGGGCTTTAAAATCCCCGCCTGCTGAATGAGCTGCCTCTGATTGGTCAGGCTGTGACCAATCAATCAGAGGCAGCTCTCACTCACACCCATTCATGAATGGGTGAGTGAGTGCTGCCTCTGATTGGCTCAGCGCAGGGACCAATCAGGGGCAGCTCTCAGCTGAATGACAGCTGAGAAATCTCAGAAATCTCGTCCACACGGGATGGCAAATCCGCTGCGTCTAAGCCGGCAGAAGCCGCCGCTGCGGATTTGTGTAAATTTTTTTTTTAAATCCTGCGATTTTATAAGAGTTCTGGGTAGCACCTCAAGAGTTCTGAAGAAAACTCTTAATGCTCGAAGCTCTAGAACCAATATTTACAAAGTTCTCGCTGATTTTAGTAATATCATTTTTGGAAGTTAGCACCGCAGAGATACATTAGTTGATTTTTTTTGCCTAATTTGCTAGAACTATTTTTAAAATTAATTGGGAACTCTAGAACTCTTTGGGGTGCATCCAGAACTTATAAAAAAATTAACTTTTTTGAAAGATGGGGTGCTGACTTCACAGAGGTAGCAAACAGCGCTATTCTAACAGGACTGGAAAAAATATATATTTATTGTGTGTATGAATGAGACAGGCCTTGGTATGAACACTCATTTAAAAAAGTATAATTAAGACAAAGTGCAGCTAATGTGAAACGTGCCGTCAGACTTCAGTTCTAATTTACTTGAGGAAAAAGGTTGGACTCGCGTTAAGGCCGCCGTCACATGGGCGATTGAAATATCGCGAGATTTGTGTGTTGCGAGACGCACACTCCTGAACCCCCACTCATTTGAATGGGATCATGCAGATGGGTAATCCCGCATGGCATGTTCTTTTATGCGTGTTCTCGCATTGTGTTGACCTTTTTCAAACCACCACCACCGCGCCTGACCGTTCCCTTCATCCCCGACTGACGTGGGATGGGTTTGCCATGAAAACGCCTCGCACCCGTGGGGATTTCACATGAACGAGAGTGTAATATGTGAGCAGGATTCAGGGTCCCATATCTTGCTCCCCAGTGTGAAGTTAGTCTTGGGCAATGGGGGTGGTGGCTTCAGAACTACAATTCTTTCATGGCTTACCTTCCTCCTTTCATGGCTTACCTTCCTCCTTTCATGGCTTACCTTCCTCCTTTCATGGCTTACCTTCCTCCTTTCATGGCTTACCTTCCTCCTTTCTTACTTCCTGGATTCTACCGCTAATGACTGATCTTCAGGATAGGCTGCCGGTAGATGATGGGTGGGAATCCACCACAGTGCAGATGGTCTCCAAAGGCTCCAAAAAACATGATGGATATTGACTTTTTTTCAATCCCTGGCTGGAAATCCCTTTTGTGTCCATCAAAGTGTTTAGTGTTTTATTACCCACTAGGGTAGTCCCTGGAAACCCACTGAGCTGGCCATTGTGGCCTTTGTAGCTGGCTTATATAGTCCAACTGTGTGACCTCGGTCTTGTTGGGACTCCGGCTCTTGGACACAATCTGCGCTACTAAACACTTGAATGCTTGATGTGAACTTATTTGTTCTCCAACTTGGCCGGCCGGCAGTGGTTGTACCAACCGTCCTATGGGGGGACCTGCAGGATATCCATGAAGACAGAAATAAGATTTGGCATCTTAGAAATCCTCTTTGATTGGTAGGGTGGATCTCCTAGGAAGCCAATGAGGTTGGTAACTGGTGGTCCGTGCCGTGTCTAACCCATCTCATGTTTGTGCTGCAGGTACCGGAGAAAGTGGGAAGAGCACTTTCATTAAACAAATGAGGATAATCCATGGCTCTGGCTACTCGGAAGAAGACAAAAAGGGCTTTACCAAGCTTGTGTACCAGAATATCTTTACTGCCATGCAGTCTATGATTCGTGCCATGGACACATTGAAAATCCTTTATAAGTGCGATCAGAACAAGGTAAGCTTTAGTGCGAGCGCTCCACGCAGACCCAATATCGTAGACTGGGCGATTCTGACTATTGGATCTCCATTTATGAAAGTTGCATCCTGCATAAAATCAGTAATTTCTGTACTTCTCTAAGATGGGAGAAAGCAAAGACGGAAACAATGTAGCCTTAACTATTGCATTCATACTGGTGGCCGGGAGTGGCGGCGTCTTGTAGAGGAGTCCTGCGTGCTAACCGCTCCCACACACTTGTCTTTCTCTCCAGGCTAACGCACTGATTGTACGAGAGGTGGATGTGGAAAGGGTCTGCACGTTCGAACAGCCATATATCAATGCAATCAAAAACCTGTGGAATGACCCGGGCATCCAGGAATGCTACGATCGGCGACGGGAATACCAGCTGTCAGATTCCGCCAAATAGTAGGTTTTCCTAAGACTTTTCTATGCGTGTTCACAGTTATGTCTGTTCCATTCTTTGTACATAAGGAGTGACGGACCCCCAAGATCCCCCGTAGGATGTGTTTAAACAGTCATATTGTAGTTAGTCAAGTTGGTGGTGTTTGGGCCGGGTCACTGAATCGCTCTTATTATATGCCGTTGACTTTGCTAGCTTGAGGATGACTTGGGTGCAAAGTTTTACAACTAGATCTCGTGGTCTTCTCCATGCATTTGGGAATTGTCCCACTTTTAAGATTGATGACCAGTCCTCAGGATAGGTAGCTGATCAGTGGGGGTCCATCACCCAAGGCATGTGTTAGAATAAGCTTCTACCAAAAGTGAGAACAAAGGATTGGGCATGTGGAAGTCTGACATGTCCAATCTTTAATTTTCCTGTCCTCTGCTGTTGGGGGAGAGCTAGGCGGTCCTCGTCCACAGATGATTGGCTGGTTCCGGGTTCAGCTGCTGATCATATAATGTGTATGGTTACCTTATGTAGATGAAACTAGAAAATCTAAAGACAAGAGTTAGGGGGTCTTCTGCTCCCTCTTTAGAGGATGCAGGACAACTGTCCATTTAATTATATGGTCGTTGTGTTGGGGCCCATTTACACATGACCTCTTTCTGTGCGCCGATGCCCGACAGGCTGTCCCAGCAACAATTGTTCCTGTGACTTTACGCAGGAACGAGCATCACTAGTGAATGGAGGGGATCGTTCCGGCCCGCTCGCCTCTAGTCACAGTAAGACGGCCGTTCGTAAGTGACCGACGGCCTGCTGACACGGATTGACGCAGTCCAGTTTTCTGCATGCAATTAAACAAATTCTCATTGGCCTTTCAGTGGCTGCATGCATGTACACCGAGCACCTAATGTATCCCTGCAGGACGCGATGATCTGCCAGGCAGAGACCTGGTTGATGACCAGATCTAGTCAGAGGCTCGGCGGCTGGTCTTGTGTGATCTCCTGACGTGGCCCGGAGTGAAGAGGCTCTTCTTTCCCGTTCCTAGTACCGATGTAGCTGAAGGATGCAGTCAGGTCGGGATCATCCCAGAAAAGCGTACCAGTTGTCACCGAACAAGACCAATCGCTCGCCTGCAAAGGCTTGCTAGAAGTTGGACTTTCATCTGCTGCAGCGCTACAGCTAAGGCCCAATGTCCACGGGAGGATTTGAATGCGTAGATGATCCACAGTTTCAGCAGTCCATAGGGAAACCCGGGAGTCCACAACTGAATTGCAGCTTGCAGATTAGTTTTGCGGACCTTTAGGGTGCGGAAATCGAATCGCATTTCAGTGCGATTACTGCATGGACGGCCTCCATTGAGCTCAGTGGAAGCTGTCCAATCCATGCCCCAATTGCAGTTGACATTGCGGATGGGCTGTGGATTCCGTGGGAAAGCAGGAGTTTGAAAAAAAAAAACCCCTCTACTGCAGTACAGAAAAAAAGACCCAGAGAGGTAAGCAGAGTCCTCGGCCGCGGGCAGGGTCAGATTCCACTGCAGGCTCCTACCCGCCCGTGGACAGGAGCCCTAAGGCCTTCTTCCCACTTGTGCTGCTAGTTGCATTGTTTGCCTCTCTTGGGTGTCGAGTAACAGAAGTGCCAGGTTCAGCACAAATGGCACCGGCGTTTACTATATTAGTGGGATACGTTGGACGTCTGTCCTGCTGCCTGTGGGCTTACCTCCCCAAAGAATAGCACTACATGCTGTGTTCTTCTGTACTGAACCTGCAGCGTGCGCAGAGTCGGGGGTGGACGGCCGTATGCGGGTTGTACCCGAGGAGCTGCTCCATATGGTGGTTGAAGCCCCCTCATGTGAATGGCCTCATGTGAATATGGGTGATATCGGTGGGGTACGTGGCCTCATCAGACGGCCATCAGGACAGGCACTCCTGTAGGCTGGAGCTGTCAATATATAGAACCTCATGCTGCTGAAGTATTCTTGTAGCCACAACCCACAGCAAGAGGAAGATGATGACCGCAACGTTCCAGGGGCTTGATCGCTTTCAATACGCACAAACGAAGCGATTAGTGATTGTCTTTGTTTTCTTTCAGTTACTTGACAGATGTGGATCGCATTTCCAAGCCCGGCTACCTGCCCACCCAGCAAGATGTCCTGAGAGTCCGAGTGCCAACTACTGGGATCATTGAGTACCCTTTTGACTTGGAAAACATTATTTTTAGGTAAATTCAATATCGCCGCTCGTCTCTCTGAATTTAACCTTTTAATTTTAATTGGGTTTCTAGGAGATCTGGTGGCATTTGGGGGGAAAAAACTCCTACAGGATGTCAGAGTATATAGAGACCCCCAAGTCGCCTCCCCCGCAGCGTGGGGCCTTACTCACACCGTTGTATTCTGAACAGGTCTTGCTGCCCTTTCTATGGAACAATTGGGGTTTTAATTTATTTTGCTTTGTTTCAGCACAGAACTACTAATAATACTAATTCGGCTGTCCCCATCCCTCATGGGGCCGGGCTGACAGTCGGGGTTCTTGAAAAGCAGTGATAACAAAATGCAAAAGAAAACAAAAACTTTGAAGAACTGCTGGTCAGTAGCGCGTTGAGACTTCGTGTGTAAAGGCTCCTTCACCCTGACGAGAAAATCATTCTCTCCTCTCGCTTCTCCCCCCCCCCCCCTTTATTTACATAACACAGCGGCTGCTCACTACTGAACAGCAGCTGTTTAAGCTACACAATGAGCTTCATCGCTGATTGTTTATGCAGCATGAAAGACCCGCCCCCTGCTGGCCGCTCCATGAACCAGTTAGTCACATGCAGGGTCACAGAGACGAGTGTCGGGCATCGTTTACCCAATACTCGTTCCGTGTAAATGGGCCTTAACTTCACACGAAGTGATTCACAGACGGATATTTGCTCGCCAACATGGAATTTCCGAGTGGATGTGAGGCGTTTTTATATAAAAAAAGCACCTTGCATCACTTTGAGGAAGTAGTGTTCCTCTGCTGTGTCCCGCATCGCACTGGCGCACCCCAAGTGCGTGGTGTGATGCTGCTGCCGGGCCCTCTTGAGAACAATATGCAACGCAATGGCGTGCCCAGAGAAAGGACGCGCCGCAAAATATTTCCTGCATCGCGGTGTGATGGGGGGGGGGGGGTGAATCGCTCACATGTTGGACTCTGTTCAAAAGAATGGGGTTCATGTTGGTGCGTCCAGAAACGTAGAAGCTTTTGGCTACATACATACATACATACATACATACATACATACATACATACATACATACATACATACATACATACATACAAATTTTCTAATTCTCCCCATTATTTTCTCCTTGCTCATGGGGTGACTGCACTGAATCCACAGCGGGTCCCCTGCCATCCTGACCTTGGCCGTGGCGGCCTGTTATTTGCTGTAGATTTCATAGTGGTTGAATCTGGATCTGTGCCCGTTCCAACTTCCTGAAGTTGTGTTTGTACTCTCTCACTCCACCCAGCGCACCTCTCCGGCTGCTTCAGGAAGCTGAACTCTACGGCTAGACGGCATAAAGATCGCAGTGTTGCGTTGCGACGTAGCATCTAATCCTTGTCGGGGGGGGGGGGGGGGGGGTCGTGTTGTGGCCTAATGTGATAAGGCATTCACACAAAAATGCTAAATTGTTGTAGAATTGGTCGTGTGCAACTTTGCCATCGTAGACTTCAATGCAAGTCGTGCATGACTGCGATCTGTCCATGATTTGTCTGCTTTTTAAGCTGAGGGCTACATGCCGACTTTGGCAGCAACACAAGTCATGCAGCCAAAGATCACAGCGGAAGCTTGCGATCTAATAGAAGTCAATGCGGTGACCATCCCATTCAAGGTGTTTTCATCCAGAGGATTGATCTGAGGCTAGATTGGTACTAGCTACTGTGGCCTTTCTCACCGCTCGATCCTCAGCCTCTCTTGTCCCAGAGAGGAGGCCCGAAGCATTTTAATTATCATTACCTTCTATATAGTCCCCCTATATAGGCTACAGACCATAAGTATACAGTCAGGAGGATGAGCTGTTATCTCCTCTATTATACCTGTGTGATCATCAGCAGGAACTGTAATAGGAGTGCCTGAGTTCCCCTGTAGGCAGTTGCTGTGATAGATCCTTGTAACAGCATGACACAAACTAAAAATATGACTAGAAAATGAATCTATAACCCCAAGTAGATCTGAGCTGGGTGGAGCCAAGGTCACATGACCATCTTAGAGAAAAAAGGACGGAGTTTCAGATTGAAAGAAATAACCCCCCAAGGTAACACGATCCCTCTTATATATACTGATGAATAGCTACATCATGATGGGGGGAGGGGAAATATCACCAGAGTGGCCCTTTAAGCTGAAATGTTTGCTAGTGGGAAGACGAGTCCTTGCTACATATCTGCTTCCATCCTCCACACTGATCACTTCAGTCTGGTGGAGCCCAGAGCCCTTCTTTCATGAGGAATAGACTACCACTCCTACTTTTTTCACATCGCATCTCTAATCTACAACAGTATTTGCCTTCCCTTAAAAAATCGGGCCTCTTGGAGAGAAACGAACCCCCTATCGCCATCTAGTGGTGAGACTAGGAACTCCCCACACTACTTCTGTTAAACCAAAAACTTTTTTTTTGTTTTTTAAAACTTTAAATTTCTTATCTGACGACTGCTCTTCACATGGAGGGGACACTGGCTGACTGTTGCGGCCTCATTGGAGCTGGCGCACAAGCTTTTTCGGACTAGATAGATGTTTCAGGGGTTTTTTGTTTTGGGTGGCTTTTGCTAAAGCCAAAGTGGATTCGAAAGATATGAGGAGCATAAAGGAAGTACTTTGTACTTCACGTTCCTGCTGGATCCGCTCATGCCTTTTGGTTAAAAAAAAGAAAAACCTGCTGGAAGACTCTATTTGAAAAACCAAAAAAAAGTCACAAATCAGTGAAAAAAAAAAAGTTGTCTCAAATAAACACCAGGAAGGCAGACAGGTACCCCATTGCTTTTGGACAATTCTTCCCCTGAATTGCAGATCTGACCTGACACGACCAGGACTGGTTTTTGTCCCCTGGAAGTAACAAAGCTTCCCATTGAGTGACAGCAAGCAGAGATTTTGAAAATCAGTTTAATTGATACAGAAAGTCTTGTATACTGGGGAGCTCTGGAACCTCTTCATTATGCACAGAACAGGTCATCAACTGCTTAAACCTGGAAAGTCCCTTTAACAAGCTGTAGTGCATGACTTCCAGTTCAAGGGAACTTGGCACCTTGCTGCAGCTCCACAAACTAAGTCCTGGTGACGGAGGCGGGTGATGCGCGGTGGGTTTTTTTGTTTTTTGGGCAAGGTTTTAAATCTATTCCCCTGCTCCCTGGTCCCCGCTGCTGATGGCTGCGTGCCACGCGCAACTCTGACTCTTCTCAGATTGCCGTGTGAATGCCCTCCCATAGACTTGAATAGCAGAGCGCATGCGCAGCAATCCGAAGAGTCAGGTTTTTGTGCGCAAGAATCGGGGATTGGATGAATCTAAAAAATACATCATCTGGCACAGTCGCCTCCACTGCCGGCGCTATAACGGCTTGTGGTGCTGTAGGGAGGTGACGGGTTCACTGTAGTTCTTCATTTTTGCAATAATCTGCTGCAAATCCCTATTTAAAGGCTGCTTTACTCGCTTACACCTTTCTATAGCACATCTTACTCCGCAGCGCCGCACATCACTCGATGTCCCCTTGGGGGCGCAGTCTTAGTTCACCTACTAGTGTGTTTTTGGAGTGTGGTGGTAAACCAGAGTACTTGGAGGAAACCGGCACCAATCCTGCCAGAGCATACACAGTCCAGGCAGATGTATTACTCCATTATACGTACGTTCTACCTTCTGAACGGCCACTTTGTTAGAGATGATCCCTTCTGATACCGGTGAGCAAGTTCTTGGTGGATCCATCTGTGCGAGTCCACAAGGAGAATCCAGCAGTCTGGGTATCGTTGGTGCTAGACCATCGGCCAGTATTTCTACAGCGGTCAACCTCCTGGGGTTTTCTCTTGCAACGGTGTCAAGTATACCGAAAATGGTGTGAGCAAGGAAAGACATCCAGTGAAAGGGAATCCTGTGGATAGAACTCTTTGCAGGAGTCGGAGAAGGATGTCAGGCTACACGGACGAGCGAGATTTCCTAAATCCTCCCTCACACGGGTGACACGATATCACCGTGCGATAATCGTAGCGATATAACATCGGTGGTCTGTGTGATGTCGCTGCATTTTCTCGTGGCAACACCGTGATTTTTGTGGCACTACAAAGTCGCGAGACTTTGCAGCACCACTTGTGAGGACTTTCGGGGGAGGGAAGGGAATATAAGCCTTACCCCAAAAAATAAGCCCTAGCTGCAGGAAAAATAAAAAAAACAAACATCACCTAGAGGCGCTGTCAGCTCCGCTACGTCTTGTCCCCGACAGTTGGCTCCAGCATCTCTTCTGGCCGGGGATTGAAAAATCCCCACCTCCTGGAAACACTGCCTCTGATTGGCTGATCATTGTGACACTAAGCCAATTGGAGCCAGTTCTTGCTGAACCAATCACAGCCATTCATTTAGCGCTGGTTCTGATTGGCTAAGCACACAGCACTCAGCCAATTGGAGGCAACGCTTCCAGGAGGCGGATATTCTTCAAGCCCTGGCTAGTAGAGATGAAGGAGAACAGTGCTAGGGACTGGAAAGAAGATGCTGCAGAGCCGGACAGCACTTCTAAGGGGATGTATACTGTTGTTCTTATTTTTCCCTGCAGCTATGGCTTACATTTGGCTGTAACAATAGGATTTCCTACTGTCAAAGTTGCAAAATCGGGCCTTCGTGCGATGCAACAGAGAGGTAGACTCCATAGGGAAACATGGGCTACAAAACCTTGCAAGTCGCAGGCATATCGCTGGACCTGCAAGGTGTTTGACTCGCAGTGTCGCCACTACAAAGCATTGCACATGTGAAGGAACCCGTAGGAAAGCATGGGCTTCACATACATGCCATTTGTAGCAAAAAAATTGGTTGACTTTGTTGGCCGTGTGACGGAGGCCTTAGGCTTGCTTAAAGGGGTTGTCCCGTGCCGAAACGGGGGTTTTTTTTTTTTCAACCCCCCCCCCCTCCCCTCCCCGTTCGGCGCGAGACAACCCCGATGCAGGGGTTAAAAAAGATCACCGGACAGCGCTTACCTGAATCCCCGCGCTTCGGTGACTTCTTACTTACCTGCTGAAGATGGCCGCCGGCATCTTCTCCCTCGGTGGACCGCAGGGCTTCTGTGCGGTCCATTGCCGATTCCAGCCTCCTGATTGGCTGGAATCGGCACGTGACGGGGCGGAGCTACACGGAGCCCCATTGAGAAAAGCAGAAGACCCGGACTGCGCAAGCGCGTCTAATTTGGCCATTAGACGCTGAAAATTAGACGGCACCATGGAGACGAGGACGCTAGCAACGGAGCAGGTAAGTGAATAACTTCTGATAACTTCTGTATGGCTCATAATTAATGCACGATGTATATTACAAAGTGCATTAATATGGCCATACAGAAGTGTATAGACCCACTTGCTGCCGCGGGACAACCCCTTTAAGCGTTGCGGACGATCCAAGTTCATCCCTTCTTGGCAGCAGTTTTCCCTACGGCTAAAAGGACACTTTCAGCAGTACCATGCGCCATTCCAGAAGGGCCGTAGAGTCCTGGATTGGTTTGAGGAGTCCGCAGATCTTGGTCCGAAGGAGCCTCTCTGGGATGAGGTAGAATGAGCTGCTCAGAACATCCATGTGATTTACGACAACTACAAGAGGCTATCCTGTCGGGATGGGCCAACGTTTCTACCGGACTAACTCAACATCTAGTGGAATCTGCTGTCAGAAAGCCGAAGAAGGTCCAATGCTACTCGCTGGATGTCTCTCTGATAGTGACCACTTAGAGTGGGGTCCCCCCCCCACCCCCCCAATGGGTGAACTGTTTTAAAATGTAGCACTGATGGTATCCAGCCTTTTATAGTAATCTCCAGCGATGCTCGGACTTCAGTCTGATTTTGGTTTTGCTTTTATTCCTTACAGAATGGTGGATGTTGGAGGTCAGCGGTCCGAACGGAGGAAGTGGATCCACTGCTTTGAGAATGTCACCTCCATCATGTTTCTTGTAGCTCTAAGTGAATATGACCAAGTCCTCGTGGAGTCTGACAATGAGGTGGGTCTACCTGCTCTGGACGTACCTATTGGGGGGGGGGGGGTGTGTGTGATATAATATATATATATTTGTGTGTGAGAATCCTTTTATTCATCGGCGTCGCTGTACGAGGGTTTGTTTATCGCGGGACGAGTTGTATTTTTCAGTGGTACTATATAATGTATGGAAAAACTTAGAATTTTTTTTTTTCAAGTGGATAGAAATGGAAAAAATGACATCCCGCCATCTTTCGGTGCTGCTTGTTTCTACGGCGCACAAAATGCAACACAAATGATGTAACTTTATTCAGCGGTCAGTCTGATTACTGCGATACCAAACATATCACAATTTTTTTTTCCAAAGCTATTTAATTTTTTAAAATTATTTTCGGTCTCCATCTTCTGTAGCTTTACTGCATCACAGAAGGGGAAATCTAGAATTAAAACCAATCACAGAGAATGGCCGTTACTTACTGACTGGGGAGTGCATATAGATGCATCCTCCTCTCACCATGCAGGTAGCTGACTACCAAATGGAGGAGCCAATAACACCTGTGCAGGACACCGATGAGACGGCCACTCACACTGCCTCCTGATAATGAGGGGGTGGATGCTTGGTGTAAACTCCCACACATAGTGGATACAGGGTGCCAGACCATTCTGATATGTATTTTTCCATTGACACCGTTGTGCGCGGGCTCGTTTTTTGCGGACGCCCTGTAGTTTGCGTCGGTATCATTTTGGAATACTTAGGACTTTTTGATCGCCTTTTATTGCATTTTTTTTTTCTTGGAGACAGAATGACCAAAAGAGCACATTTCTGGCGTTCTTTGTTTTTTTTTTTTCTGATGACGTTCATGTTGCGCTGTAAATATTGCATTACATTGATAGATCGATCGAGATACCGAATGTGTATTTTTGTTTTATAATTTAGATTCTTCCATTCTAAATCTGGCAGAAGGGTCTTTGTCTATTTTTTAACTTTTATTACTTGTTTTACTAATTAAAAAGGAAAAATAAGAATCGCTTTTTTTTTTTCCTAAGTGCCCCCAGAGGTCAACAACTTGCGTTGCATTACATCATACTGCGATCAGGCAGGCTGTCAATCAAGCCACCCCAACAACATGGCTTAATAAGCATTACAGCCCTGGGCCATGACACCCGTATGGCTCCCTGCGATTTTATCGCAGGGGAACCGTACGGGACGCCCTGCGATCTCCCTCCATACACGTCTTCCAGCTGCAGGAAATAAAAACACGATAGGCCAGTCACTAAGCAGTTAATGGTCCATACCTTCACAGACCCTCAAACCGCTGTTTACAAACCTCCCATGCCGTATGCCAATTGGGTGCAAAGAGTCTGATGGGTGGTACCCTCCTCAGAAATTGTCCTGGCTTTTCCCTCCTCCTTCCTGCTTTGACTCTGGCTGACCTCTCCAGCTGGAGAAGCTGATGTCGCGGACATATCACACACTTGCCATGTCTAGACCTACTCGCTGTCCCTTCAGCGTTCCAGGCCCGCATCCCCCCCCCATCTACGGTTGGCAGTCGTCTGGGTAACACTTCTCCGACTCCTTCTATGAAACATATAATCCAAGGCTTTTAAACCTACATTGGGGGAAATGAAGTTGTGCACGCTTAAAGGGGTTGTCTCACGCCGAAACGGGTTTTTTTTTTTTATTCAATAGGCCCCCCGTTCGGCGCGAGACAAACCCAAGGGATGGGTTTAAAAAAAAAAAAAAAGTTTATTACTTACCCGAATCCCCGCGCTGCGGCGACTTCTTTCTTCCTTTACCAAGATGGCCGCCGGGATCTTCACCCACGATGCACCGCGGGTCTTCTCCCATGGTGCACCGTGGGCTCTGTGCGGTCCATTGCCGATTCCAGCCTCCTGATTGGCTGGAATCGGCACACGTGACGGGGCGGAGCTACGAGGACCAGCTCTCCGGCACGAGCGGCCCCATTCACCAGGGAGAAGACCGGACTGCGCAAGCGCGTCTAAAAACGCCAGAAGACAGCGAATTTAGACGGATCCATGGAGACGAGGACGCTAGCAACGGAACAGGTAAGTGAATAACTTCTGTATGGCTCATAATTAATGCACGATGTACATTACAAAGTGCATTAATATGGCCATACAGAAGTGTATAGACCCACTTGATTTCACGAGACAACCCCTTTAACCCCTTCCCACCCAATGATATACTTCTTACATGACTGAGAGACTTTCACGTGCAACGTAGTACATATTGAGCATATTGCTAGTTCTGGAGCTGCGCCCACAGTATCCACCGGGGGAGCCGGCTGTAATGTACCAATAAAACAGTTATGGGGAAAAACACACAAAATTAGTACCACCACAATCGTAAAGACCGGCTAAACAAAACTACAATATTTCCCACACGAACACTGTAAAAAGAGAAAAACTTGAAATTCAATGCCAGAATTTTTGTTCTTGATCTTCCTCGCCCCCAAAGAATAAATAGTCATATGTAACACAACTCCGACTGCAAAACAAAGTTCAGTTGTGCCTCTGAATATGGCGCTGCGAGAAACCCACTCAATGGCTACATCAGGGTACATGTGTGGTTGTGTTGGAGGACTTCCTGTAAGTCATATACAGGGGGGATTTAAGGGTCACCATGTGGACCGTGATGACCGTTGGTCATCATTAAGGAGCAGTTTGTGGCCTCCCTGTGATTGGTTAATCTCAACTGACTGCCATTTGGAGCTACGGTAGTATGTGTGAAACCTACTGTATGACTTTGTTGCGGGTGACGGGGGTGATTGGTACTAATCGCTACCGATTGCTGAGCGGGTAGGTGTCTTGGGTCAAGTTTCCAAAATGGGGTCACTTCTCAAAGGTTTCTCATTTCAGTTCTTGGTTTCTGTAATTGCGAGCCAATGCTGTGTAACTCACCGACTCGCGTATCTACCAAACCAAGTCCCTTCTGTCCTCATAGCTCGGGACCTGCAGAAGCAACATTCCATCTGCATGCCTTCCTTCCTAAACCCTGCCGTGTGCCCAGACCGCTCATCACCGTATATGTGGGATTGCAGTACTGAAAAGGAGTTGCTTAACAAACTATGGAGCGTTTTTTTCTTTTTCCTAGTCCTACTTTCCCTGTGAAAGTGAAACCTTTTGAGCTAAAACTACATAATGTTGGAAAAAAGGCAATTTTTCATTTTAATGGCCCAATGCTGTACAATTGTATGGAACGCTTGCGCAGTCAGAATGCTCACTACAAGCCTGGATGAATGCCTTGAGGAGTCTAGTTTCCCTAATGTAACTTTAGGGAGGGCAGGGGGGAGGTATGCTTTAGTACCTCATGTCCTCTACAAAACATAAGTAGGAAGCTCAATCCACAAGGTGCTCCGTGAATTCCGAGGCCCACTAAGGTCCCCTATGGGATGCCTCTCAGGGTAATGCTGCGCTGCTCTGTCAATGCCTGCCGAAGGAGGAAAAACGGATTAACATTTCATAGATGCAAAAAAAAAATAAAAAATTTTTAAATTTCGCCTCCACTTTCCTATGAAAGGCCGAACATACTTCTTCCTAAATGCAGCTCTCAATACATCAAGGAGTGCAGTTTTTCAACTGGAATGATTTAATGGGGGTTCTGATATATAGAGCCCTCAATCCTCTGCAGAACGGAAATGGTGCAAAAAAAAAAAAGTTTTAAAAGTTTTAAGAAAACTAATATAGAAGTCCTCTAAGGTCCTTTTTAAAAAGAAATAAAAGGACAAAGTACGAGGTTTCACAAAAAACCTCACTTGGATAAGTAGATTACTCAAAACCGTGACCAGTAATTCTATCAATGCCACCACCTTATGACCAGTAGATCCAACTCTACAGTGTAGTATAGCAACCGGGTAGGTATCTGGACGAGTGTATACTGGTCACCTAGTCGGTCTTGGAACCTGTAATATAGAGTACTCAAATGCTTGTGGTCCATATATTACCACACTAGTGGGGCCTATAAGGCCTTCACCACCTATTGGTATCCGATAGCTACACAGAGGAAGGCTTATGTAGGCCTCATTGGCCAATTTAATGTATGTAGATGGTGTGAACACGGACTAGAAACACCCCCAAGGGTATGGTCGCTGAGGGGTGTTTCTAGTCAATGTTCACACCCCCTGGGTCATACAAGCCATCATCCCAACTAGATCTATGTTCCAGCCGGATGGTAACCGGCTGGAACGTAGATCTAGATGGGATGATGGCTTGTATGACCCGCGGCCAGTCAAAGAAGGCGTCCAACACACGCATCCTATATCCAACCAAGATGCTGGTTAGGGTTGGATCATGGATGGTTAGTAGCCTCCACAGCCAGTGTTCTAGTTACTTCTAGAATCTGAAACCCGCTGAATAGCAGGAATTGGGTTAACATGGCTCTTCTGTACGGGTTCATTTTTTTAGATATGAAGATATAGATTTTGACGCGTTTCCGCCATTTAGAGCGACTTCATCAGGAACCAGAGTTCCCCTAAACCTTATCTAAGGTGTCATACAAAGGACTAGACAACACCCTGATATCACCCAAATCTTTTTTTTCTTTATTTTTTTTTTCTTGGTCCGTCCCTAAATAGACAGCAAGTATTTAGCCGTGTCAAGAACACAACCGACCGCACTAAACGTGCTAAATGGGATGCTTCATTCATTTATTTATTCTATAGCGGAACAATATCCCCAGTCTAAATCCTAGATCAGCATATTAAACTAATCTAGAGGCCCTCAGACTGGCACCTGAGTTACAGACCTTCACCCTATACTACTGGCTTGTTTTAAATTCTACCAGGATTTGGGCATGGCCTCCAGCCTTGGGGTGAGTCCGCCATCCTCTTTCAGTGTGAATGGGCCTGGAGGGACTCTAAGTCCTAGATCAGCATGTTATGGCAAATATAGACGGGGGATCTTGTTCTATAATCTGTTCTGTGAGGGATCTCTGCCCCTGCGATCACTTGGAGAAGTAGGAAGCCTTAAAAGGTTCTTCCCACTTAGCGGCTAGACTTGGATGGGCTGCGTCCTTGGGCCACAATTATACAGCTGAGTTTTGTGTTACGGTCCACTTCCTTGCATCTCGCATTGTTTGCGATGGCTCGATTTTTACTTTTTTTTTTTTTTTTCTGTTGCGCGGCAATGCGTGCTGCGAGATGGAAAAATCACAGCAAGTCTGGAGAGGAGTACATGCAAGTGTGTGGTTTCCCCGTAGCACATGGATGCGCCGTTTGATGCGCGTGAACAACCCCCGTCTCCCTGAGAATCTTGGGCGTGACTTGCTATTGGCTGTGTAAATATCAATGACTGAACTGTCAGGCATCCAGAAGCTGTTAACTCTTTGTATTCCTTGTCCTTCTCTTTGGCAGAATCGGATGGAGGAGAGCAAGGCTCTCTTTAGAACTATAATCACCTACCCGTGGTTCCAGAATTCCTCAGTCATCCTTTTTCTAAACAAGAAGGACCTTCTTGAAGATAAGATCCTGTACTCGCACCTCGTAGATTACTTCCCGGAGTATGACGGTGAGTGCCGGCCTGTGCGCCAACGCTGCATTCTCACATGGTTGGGTACAGTAGGGATCATGGTGATGGATGTTCTCCACATGTGGCACCTAAAGCGCGGTCTTCAGCCAATAAAAAGAAGTGTTGTGTTATCCTGTGCTGTCATGGTTTTAGTGGCGCATTTACTTGGACTGGCATTTAGTACGCTGGTCCTAATATAGTGCCCATAAAGACTGGCAAAATTTTGAGAATGCTCCCTACACATTTTTCACATCTCTGGCCGTCCGGTGCGCTAAACTTTCTAGTCCATGTGGCTGCCATAGAGATGTGCTATAAGTTATGCCAGTGTGTAGCGTAAATGATAGTAAGTTCATCAGGCTGTAGTTGGCCCAGTCCCCTCCCTTGAGAAAGAAAGGGAAAAGGGCATAAAATGTCCAAAATAAGGAGATAAATGCACCTCCTTTGCCCCAGATACTTGCCCACGGGGCTTCTGTGATATTTCCCCCTCAGTCCTTGATTGCATATAATTCCTGATTATGATTGCATAAAAGTTCTTCTATTTTGTAATACATTTAATATAAAACCATTTCCATATTCTTGGACGACCCCTTCTGGAAGGTGAAGCCTCTGCAGTGCGTCATAAATGCATGCAGCAATGCTGCAGGGACTATCAGTTGCCAGAGCAGCGATGGCTGATTTCCCCCCCCCCCCGGGGCTCTTGGTATGGGATCCTCACAACTACTAGTGCAGCGATGGCTGATTCCCCAAGGCTCTTGGTATGGGATCCTCACAATCGTCAGTGCAGTGATGGCTGATCCCCGAGGCTCTTGGTATGGGATCCTCACAGTTGCCAGTGCAGCGATGGCTGATCCCCGGGGCTCTTCGTATGGGATCCTCACAACTACTAGTGCAGTGATGGCTGATTCCCCGAGGCTCTTGGTATGGGATCCTCACAATTGTCAGTGCAGCGATGGCTGATCCCCGGGGGCTCTTGGTATGGGATCCTCACAATTACCAGTGCAGTGATGGCTGATCCCCGGGGGCTCTTGGTATGGGATCTTCACAATTACCGGTGTAGTGATGGCTGATCCCCGAGGGCTCTTGGTATGGGATCTTCACAATTACCGGTGCAGTGATGGCTGATCCCCGGGGCTCTTGGAATGGGATCCTCACAATTACTAGTGCAGTGATGGCTGATCCCCGGGGGCTCTTGGTATGGGATCCTCACAATTACCAGTGCAGTGATGGCTGATCCCCGGGGGCTCTTGGTATGGGATCTTCACAATTACCGGTGCAGTGATGGCTGATCCCCAGGGCTCTTGGTATGGGATCCTCACAATTACTAGTGCAGTGATGGCTGATCCCCGGGGGCTCTTGGTATGGGATCCTCACAATTACCAGTGCAGTGATGGCTGATCCCCGGGGGCTCTTGGTATGGGATCTTCACAATTACCGGTGTAGTGATGGCTGATCCCCGAGGGCTCTTGGAATGGGATCTTCACAATTACCGGTGCAGTGATGGCTGATCCCCGGGGCTCTTGGAATGGGATCCTCACAGTTGCCAGTGCAGCGATGGCTGATCACCAGGGCTCTTGGTATGGGATCCTCACAGTTTCCAGTGCAGCGATGGCTGATCCCCGGGGGCTCTTGGTTTGGGATCTTCACAATTACCGGTGCAGTGATGGCTGATCCCCTGGCCTCTTGGAATGGGATCCTCACAGTTGCCAGTGCAGCGATGGCTGATCCCCAGGGCTCTTGGTATGGGATCCTCACAATTACCAGTGCAGCGAAGGCTGATCCCCAGGGCTCTTGGTATGGGATCCTCACAATTACCAGTTCAGCGATGGCTGATCCCCAGGGCTCTTGGTATGGGATCTTCACAATTACCGGTGCAGTGATGGCTGATCCCCAGGGCTTTTGGAATGGGATCCTCACAGTTGCTAGTGCAGTGATGGCTGATCCCCGGGGGCTCTTGGTATGGGATCCTCACAACTACTAGTGCAGCAATGGCTGATTCCCCGAGGCTCTTGGAATGGGATCCTCACAATCGTCAGTGCAGTGATGGCTGATCCCCGGGCCCCTTGGTATGGGATCCTCACAATTACCAGTGCAGCGATGGCGGATCCCCGGGGCTCTTGGTATGGGATCCTCACAATTACTAGTGCAGTGATGGCTGATCCCTGGGGCTCTTGGTATGGGATCCTCACAATTACCGATGCAGTGATGGTTGATCCCCGGGGCTCTTGGAATGGGATCCTCACAGTTGCCAGTGCAGCGATTGCTGATCCCCAGGGCTCTTGGTATGGGATCTTCACAATTACCGGTGCAGTGATGGCTGATCCCCGGGGCTCTTGGAATGGGATCCTCACAGTTGCTAGTGCAGCGATGGCTGATCCCCGAGGGCTCTTGGTATGGGATCTTCACAATTACCCGTGCAGTGATGGCTGATCCCCGAGGGCTCTTGGTATGGGATCTTCACAATTACCCGTGCAGTGATGGCTGATCTCCCCCCCCCCCCCCAGGGCTCTTGGAATGGGATCCTCACAGTTGCCAGTGCAGCGATGGCTGATCCCCAGGGCTCTTGATATGGGATCCTCACAGTTGCTAGTGCAGTGATGGCTGATCCCCCAGGGCTCTTGATATGGGACCCTCACAATTACCAGTGCAGCGATGGCTGATCCCCCGGAGAACTTGGTATGGGATCCTCACAATTACCAGTGCAGTGATGGCTGATCCCTGGGGCTCTTGGTATGGGATCCTCAGTTACCAGTGCAGCGATGGCTGATCCCTGGGGCTCTTGGTATGGGAACCTCACAGTTGCCAGTGCAGCGATGGCTGATCCCTGGGGCTCTTGGTATGGGATCCTCACAGTTGCCAGTGCAGTGATGGCTGATCCCCCGGGGCTCTTGGTATGGGATCCTCACAATCTGTTTGACAATCTAGGCTTCACTCCCTTTTAAAGGCTCAACAAGCGGAATGTGGGGTCCAACTGCATCGAGTAAACTTGGCCTTGTGTGTTGTATGTCCTCTTCTTAGCTAGCTGGGCTTCCCTGGCTGGTCCTCGGCCGCTGTGAACAGTTGGATGTGTTTTGGTTTTTCTGTCTGATCTCATTTGTTCCCTTGTGCCGCAGGTCCTCAGCGAGATGCAACGACCGCTCGCGAATTCATTCTGAAGATGTTTGTGGATCTGAATCCCGATAGTGATAAGATAATCTACTCGCACTTCACCTGCGCCACCGACACAGAAAACATCCGCTTCGTTTTTGCTGCTGTCAAAGACACCATCCTACAGCTAAACCTGAAAGAGTACAACCTGGTGTGACCTAATTCGTTCCCTTCTCCCTACAGTCCCCTATAAAGCGTAGTAACCCCTTATTACTACCAGAATTTGACATTTTTGTTTTTCTTTATAAATATTTTTTTTTTTTTTTTTTGCCAAACTAGTGAAAACGCAGCATAACGCTGTGAGTCTGCCTTTGATAGAAGTCGTAAAATTCAAGTGATTTTTATTATTTTTATATATATATACATATATGTATTTTAAATTGTTTCTACGGAAATGTGTCTTCATCTTTTACAATAGTGAGATGAGCAGCGGCGCCGGACGGTCCTCCGGCCCAGTAAGTACTCGCTGATGCCTGCCCTCACAGCCCCAGCTCGTCCTGCCTCCAGGTTTATTCCCCCGGGTTGCTCCTGCAATCCTTCCTCACTGAGATGTTTTTGTTCGATGCGTTGCAGGTTTCACATGATACAAATGACAGGGCTAACACACGCAGACTTCGTAGGTGAGATCCTCAGCTGTGTTTTTGTCTATCTTGTATATTTTTTGAGCATATCTTCATGGGACGGTTCTTCTCCCAGTAAGTCATTTTGCAGAGGTGTCCTTTAAGACCACAGAGTTGTATTCTTCCATGTTCCGTTTGGGGGGAAATAGCCGTGATGGTCTTTATTTATAGATTAACACTAGTGAAAGGAAGAGCGGATGAGTTGTCCAGAGCACTAATGTCCCTGGTGACCCTCGGACCTGCTGCATGAGGCCGTATGACAGCGCCCCCCGCAGCAATATATGGGGACCTGCTGTACCTACATACGGCTCAACGGCATAGTGAGGGCTTTCCATGGGATTCTGCATGAATCTGTGCTACGCTGTATTACTGAGGTATTCTTTCCGTTCTCGGACGTACTGTACCTATAGGGTGTAGCCGTAAGGACTCTTGTACATCGGCCGTGTGCAGAGTGAGAGCTGTTCTGATTGCTATTAGCAAAACTTTTTTTTTTCTTTTTTCTTTTTAATCAATTTTTATAATTTTGCCCCAAACTTAACTTTCCTCTAAAGTCTTGTCTTTCAGCCTGCTTTGCAGATCAGACTGGATGTGCCGTATTAAGAGAGGTTCCCTCATAAAGTAGGTTTAGCAGATTTGTTCCCTTCTACAACTTACTACAGTAGTCTGACACGTAATCTTAAAAGGCAACATATATTTTGCTGCTCATGTAGGGAAACTAACGTGACTCCCCCCATGTGTCATTTTAAGGTGGTCCTACGGATTCTGAAGTGAAGCTCCTTCTTCAATTGACTTTGGCTTTGTTGTCAACAAATATAAAGTCTATTAGCTTTAGAAATCGGCAAGCTGCCGGTGTCATCCAGAAGGCAGCTGCCCAAAGCGGATCTGTTATTTCAAGTGTCTCACTTGGCATATGTGAATTAAAAGTGGAGCTTAACGGGTTATTCCCATCTCGGTCAATGATGTCTGATATGGTAAAACCAGTGTTCTGCAGTCAGAGGTGGCTGGGATTACGGAAACTGCACAGCTCGCTGTTTAGGTACCTCCAATTCACTTCTAGGAAATAGTGGAGATGGAGCAATACTTCTGCAGCGCCACCTTTTGGATGGCAGCATTCCTGCAAGTCAGTGTTAGACTCTTAATACAAGCTTTGTAATAATTCCCGGGAATTGAAAGCCAAGCCAGACTCCATCCACAGACAGCTGTTTCGGGGTGTTTGTCACTCATCAGTGTGCAGTAGGATTCTGTCTTGGCTAGTGAGATGCCTGGGACGGGAGTCAAGAATACGATCTTTTCTCCTGAAAGAGGGCACCTAGAAGGTAAGTGAGGAGACTTTTTTTATAAGGCCATTCGTGCTCCTTTGGGTAATTCCCAGTCATTGTTACAAGGCTTGTATAAAGAGTCTAGCATTGACTTGCAGTAATGCTGCCTTCCCACTAGGTGGTGCTGCAGAGGTATTGTTCCATCTCCCTTATTTGCATATTACTCAGAGGAGCATGAATGGCCTTATAAGTCTCCTCACTCACTTCTTAGGTGCTCTCCCTAAGGGGAATAGATAGCGTTTCTGACTTCTAGGAGAGTTATGGAAATAAAAGAATGGTCAGCTCTGCAGTAGAGGAGGGATAATGGCTGAGTGATGCGTTTACACGGGACGAGCTGCCGGGCAAACGATCGTCCCAGTGATGCTCGCTCCTGTGCTGCTACATAGGAGCAAGTGTCGCTCACAGCGCTGCCAGAATGGAGGTGGAGCAGGCGGGAGCGTTCGTACCCCACCCGCCTCCATTCACAGTAGTGAACCGACTGCTGATTACACAGGACGACTCGTCATTGATTGTGGTTTTTTTTTTTTGTTTGTTTTTTTTCCCCTCCATGCAGAAACTGAACAAAAATATATATATATATTTTTTTTTTTTTTTTTGTTCAGTCGTTGCCTGCATTTACACGGGACTATTATCGTCCAGATTTCAGCGGGAGCGCAGGGATATAATCGTCCCGTGTAAAAGGGCTATTGGCATCAGACTGATGGTGATATAATATGGAGCTTGCAAAAGACAAACCAACGTTTTTAATTAAACCCTAGAGCAAAAATAGCCCAAAATAAATGCATTTAAGTGGAGTACAAAGCCCCCTCCCCCCCCCGAAAGGCGTCCACAGCCGTTAATCCCAGCAACCTCTGGCCTTGGCATACGGACTGCTATTCTCATTTCGGCCATGATTGGTTGAGCTGAGAATACCCCAAGTAGCTTCTCAATAAGAAACGTCGGCCGTCACCGTTGTCACTGTCCCCTCCATGATCTTCAGGACGGTGACAGTGATGGACGCGGTGTAGGTGTTGGTCATTAAACTAACAATGCCTTTGTACTGTAGACATATTGGAGGTTTGCAGATCACCTTGTATTTTATGAAGATTAGTCTGATATTGGGAAGGAGGATACATTGTATTAGCACTAGCCCTGCTTAATGCAGGGATGTAGTGTTAAGGACCGCTACAGTCTCATAACCTTTCAGGCCTTGGGGTCCAAATTAGTTTGTACCTGGATGCATCAAGGAGGCCAAAAACTACACAAAGATAGTTATCAGTTCCCACAGATACGTAGAGTTGAGCTGCGGCAGATATACAGCTCACTCTGCTTAAGGTGTGCATACACTGCGCGTTTATTGACTTTGGTATAGTTCTAATACAGGAAAGGAATTAGTCACGGCGCTAATCTCATTGGGTTAGAAAAACATTAAGAATCATGCATTGTTCAGCAATCAGTGTAGTGAGAATATATACGTAATGTTCTTCAAGTGTCTGTTTCTCCCAGCGTTATCTGGTTCTCCCTTGTATTCACTTTGTGATTCAGGTGGCTATAGTACAGTCAGTTCCTTTGTCCAAGTCTCCGAATGGAGGTGTGGGAGGGCTTCTTCTAATAACAACTGCGTCCAGACTTGGTTCTCATGAAAAAGAACAGAGACACATCATTAGACATTGTACCGGATCTCATGCTCTAAAGCTATTTCTACTTGAATTATTGTTTCACTACGCACAAGCTTATTTACATCTTATAATGCTCCATTTTGTATCTAGCGGCCATTTTGAGACAGATTCTTTCATGTTATGAGCCTGTACCTTCTCAGTACAGATACTAAACTTATATAGGACCTGTTCATTTCCAGAACACATGAGGGTATTAATGTAGACCTGCACTTTCAGATGGCTTTTAGCATAAGCTCCCCTGTGTGGACCTGAGGAATCCTACTATGTCTAGCCGTTATGACCTACAGCCTGCATTTATTTCCAGTTTTCCACTCTGGGGGCTGTAGATCTAATTTTCAGTTCTCTCCTGAGGTGGTGAGATGAATTTGCTGTCGTGGCTCTTATACACGGCACACGGAGAGAACTATAGATTCTGTTCACTAGCTTTCTGTAGCATGCACATAAATAACATTGGCATGGAGGGCATTAGAGAAGTACAGAGCAGTGTAGATGTGATTTTTCAATAGTTGTAAGTGTCTTACCAGTTAGCCGCTGCAGCATCTGTATGAATGTCTGCTTCTGTGTCTCTCTCCCTTCTTCTCCTCTTCTCTCCATAGACTTCTATAGACTGCATGAGTCATCACCCCCTTCACTTCCTGTTTGCTGTCTTGTTATCTCTGTTACTAGAGATGGCCCTCACTTGACAGTGGGAAGGAAGGGAGACCCCTAGTGGCCAGCACTTTAGAAGGACGTTTCAGCACAAAAAAACATCATTTTAGGTAAAAATAATAAAGAAAATGCACTTTTTGCTAGCTCTCACACTGGCTATCATGTAAGCATAAGATGTGTTAAAGTGCGGTGACCATTCAAGCTTTCAGAGCATTCCCTGATATGTCAAATTATAACCATATGTACAGATGTAGCAGAGCCGATTCAGACATTAAGCTCTTTAGTGCATTGAGACAATGCTAATTCGGTAAAGCTGTGCTCTCTTCCACTAACACACTCGGCTCTGCTACATCTTTTGTTGGTACATTTAGAATTGTCTATACATCTCTTATGAACACATTCCAAGCCGCTTCTCACCAATTGCCGATTTATCAGCCTCTGAAAGGCCAGTAATCTGTCCGGTCTCGGCTTTTTAGTTTGTTTTTTGGCTTAATAGGCCTCATGGGCAACATATTGTCGGCCATTAAACACCCTGTAGCCTAATGCTGACCTTCCAGAATGGATACAAGTATGTAACAAGCTAACTACATAATGTACTATGTGCACTTTCTTACCAGTAACACTAAGGAGCAATGTGTATGAAACACAACGACAAACTGCAACACTACATTCAGTATCAACTAAACCCAGAAGTGTTCTCCTCCTTCTCTTGACTTCCGAGCCGCCCTGTGTCGGCCGCCGGTAGTCGGCTGCGTCTTCAACTTTAACATTCGCAAAAAGTATTTGCACCAATTAGCGATGGATCCTCGCAGCGGGGGATTTTATCTTAATGTTGAGCGAGCTTAAAGCAATGTGTCCCTTCCCACAAAGGACAAACCTGCAGCTCCTTCCAAGTACTTCTTGCTCCATAAGTTCTGATCCCCTCCCCTTACACGGGATAATGGAGACCTGCTTATACCCAATGGACTCAAGTCGGCTAATTAAACTAGTTGCCGTTCTAATGAAGTTCTTTTATTAGTCTGTTCCCGCTGACCTTTCTCTGAGAAGTAGATGCAGCTTCTCCTCTATATTCTAGCTTTCCACGAGGTGTTAATGTGCCTTACGAATATAATTGGACTTATTCTCCGACGTGTCAGTTTAACACTACAAGAAGCGCCGATGTGCGCTCCGATAGCCGCTCTGCTCCACATTACCGTAAATTCCACTTGGGACATGGGAACACATTTTAATGGGATTCGTGAAGCTTATCCTTAACCCTTCAGCTACCGGTTATGACTTATCGCTCAGTATTTCCGAAAGTTCCACATTTTAAAATCCGTGCTGGCTAACCTCCTAAAGCATCGATCTGCGGCTCTACACTTACTGCGAACTACAACTCCCAGCATGCTTGGAATCGTAGTGGTTGGAGAGCCACAGATCCAAGACCTCTACCATTTGGGCTTTAGAAGACCACTGTGCCACGCTCTCTCTGGAGCACAGCCAGGATCCAAAATGATTTTTGTCCATAGTCAGTATGTCCGAAAGCGGACAACGTGCCCAGTTCATGCCCATTATGTCCCCTCTTGTGTTTTTTTTTTTTTGTTTTGTTTTAAAGCCATTCCTTCCAGACATTGTACAGTATTCTTCTCTTATTTTATCCCCCAACATGTGTATCTTGTGGCCAATGATACATTGTGATCAGTTTTCTTGTCGTGAAGCCATTATTCTTCATTCTTGCTCCCTGTCAGAGGATAGGGGCATCATAATGGTGAAACACTAACAATGCCTCCAACTTGATCACCATGTTCACAAGTTTTTCTTTGTTTTTAAGTTTTCTGTTTTTAGAGTTTGCCTCTCTGCCCGTCTGCACTGTTTGGGCTTTGACATCACATTTTGTCTTATAAGTTTTTTTTTTTTTTCTTCTGTTTCACAGCTGTTTTATATGATGTACATTATATATATATAATGTTTTTTAATATGCACTTGTAATTATTGTGAAATGCCGGCCCCTTCCCTCCCACATTGCGGTTTCATGTTGCACTGTGTAAAGAAATGATGAACTAATAAATACAGTACCCGGTCTTCATTCCTGTCTGTGCACAAGAGTGACGTCTGTCAAACGCTTCAAGGCGAAGCTTCTCTATGGAATGTTTTACTGTTGTGTTGGCTCTCCATCCGCTATCTACATCCATTTCACTAAATCATGACGACATTGTGCGCTTTTTTTTAATTTTTTTTTTTTTCTTTAACTTTAGTAAAAGTGCCAAAGTTGTGATGATCATGGGCGTCACCACCCAGCGTACCGTTCATCCTCCCCCCGTGTGGTAGTTTTTGTTTTTCTAAGGCACAAACACTGGTAAATGTATTGCTGCTCTGCTATGTTAAGGAATGTAATATACATGTACTCATTAAATAACTATTGTGAATTCATGTAAAAGATGTGAGAATGAAGTCAGCGAGGGCTTCTGTATACGCTCCTCAATATTCCTTTATAGAGATCCCAACTTCCCTAGTTAGCTTCTGCTGCATATTCACCTGACCCATATCTAAGCTTACCTCCCACCTGCCAAAACCAACAGTTCTATCCTATAGACCTACTGACATGTCTTACAACGAAATGCTTAATTTTCCTTTTTTTTGGGGGGGGGGGGGGGGGGGGGGGTTGGAAACTGTTCATCAGAATCTTTGTAGAGGCCATATCTTTCTTTCAGTACCCTAACGTATGGTTCAGGGTGGGGAAGGCTTGTGAGAGGTAGGGGACTTCTATATGGACAGCAAATGAGTTCCTCGTATTGCAACTGTTTCAGAAAAAATCTTGGCATACTGTTGCATGTAAAGGGGCACTAAGATGACTGCCCGCTGCAAACCAGGGTGAAATACTATGTGATACGGGTCACTTGCTAAATCTACAACAGATCTGAAACCACCTCTATTAAAGGACCTCCAGACTGAAACGTGACTCTTCTGAGCATGAACTTTCACAGATTTCTTCCTTTTTAGGCGTAAAATTAAACATTTTCAGCTTGCTTAAACTAACGCATACAAATTTTAATTTTGATAGTCACTTGGTGTGTATTTGTTTTTCTTCTTCTCTCCTTACCTTGTTTTCTCTCCTAAATGCTTTGGCTCGTGCCCCTTGTGCTCTCCTATTGCTCAGATGCACACTGGAATTTGATTTTCATACTGTGCTCCTTAAATAAATTGTTTCAAAATTGGAATAGATTTGTTCCTATAATGTTGTGAGATTTTCATTTGCAGGCTGTTTATGGGTTTTATGCTAAAACAGAAGTGCTCAGCGCTAATTAAAAGGGGTTGTGTGGGCACTGGAGGGCCCCTTTCAGTACCCCCCCACCCCCAGGGTTAAGTAATAGGGGGAGAGATACTCTCCCTGCTGGATGCCAGGGTCCAGCGCTGCAGCCTTCTGGGGTTCTTTGTGACATATGTCACAGGAAGTCACTTTGCTGCAGCGTCACATTCTTAAACATGTGATAAATGATGTCATGTGAAGACATTAAAGGGGTTGTCCCGCGCCGAAACGTTTTGTTTTTTTTTTTCAACCCCACAGCCCCCCCCTCCCCCGTTCGGCGCGAGACAACCCCGATTCAGGGGTTAAAAAAGAACACCGGCGAGTGCTTACCTGAATCCCCGCGCTCCGGTGACTTCTTACTTACCTTGTGAAGATGGCCGCCGGTATCTTCTCCCTCGGTGGACCGCAGGGCTTCTGTGCGGTCCATTGCCGATTCCAGCCTCCTGATTGGCTGGAATCGGCACGTGACGGGGCGGAGCTACACGGAGCCGGCATCCAGCACGAGCGGCCCCATTGAGGAATGAAGAAGACCCGGACTGCGCAAGCGCGTCTAATTTGGCCATTAGACGCCGAAAATTAGACGGTCTCCATGGAAACGAGGACGCTAGCAACGGAGCAGGTAAGTGAAAAACTTCTTATAACTTCTGTATGGCTCATAATTAATGCACAATGTACATTACAAAGTGCATTAATATGGCCATACAGAAGTGTATAGACCCACTTGCTGCCGCGGGACAACCCCTTTAATTTATCATGGGAATCTCGGTGACGGCTGCGCTGCTGGATTCTGCCATCCGGGGAAGGATAAGCATCTTGTTTGTTTTTACCTCCTCTTGTAAAGGGATTGTCCAGTCTCCGGTGTCCTTGGCCTTGTCATCCAGGAACAGCCCTAGTGGCAGCCTTTATTTCCATTCCTGACTATAGACTGCTGCCGTCTGCAAATATTGATCAAATACGCAAGTGGGAATCGGGACTTATTCTCATCATTGGACAGTGTATTGAGGCACTCCTTCGTCTTATCCTAAAATGTGTCTTTTACCCACTCATAAGAGTACTGTCTTCAGCACAGCCAACCTGAGAAGATAGAGGTGGGAAGATCTTTCACTTGACAATTCGGGTTTCCTGTCCTTTAGAGAGAACATTCTGTAGGAGTTCTCTAAGCTCTCCAAAGACCTAGTTCCAATTGATGTGCAGGTTCTGTTTGCCCTATTGACTTTTCATGTCCCTGATTACAGGTGTAAGGCTGGGGAGGTACATGGCAATTTTTTTGGGTGGCAATGAGTATTAAGGAGTCAAAATAACTATAGTGCAGGTTCCTGTGATTGTGACATTGCTGTTGCAAAATCAAATGCAACTTGCCTGGATTTTTTATTTTTTTTTGCAACGGTGATGTTGCAGTCATAGCAAACTGCACCCCTATGAAGGCAGAGCAATGTTACTACTCCTATACAGTGCCTTTGGGCCCGAGCCTAATGGCCTGTTTTACATGGAACGCTTGTCATTACATCTAACGACTGACTAACGAGAACTGTGCACTTCACGTCAGTCAGCATGAAAAAGTCATCAGATGCTTGTTCACGTCTCGTTACTGTTAAACGCTCACCGCATCGTAATGTGAAGAGAACGGTTAATGATGATCTCCCTGTCTAAACATTCTGCACACGTTAAGAGTGACAGCGCCTGTAAGAGGGACATAAGGCTCTTGACGATAACTATCGCTGAGCCTTGACCTCCCTTCACTAGACACCAATCTTTCTCTTCTCTATCAGAGCCTATTACCTATTAGTCAGGACACCACTGCAGCATTACCGTCTCGGTTACCAGAAGTTCCAGTGCTTGCAAGAGTTTTGCTACAGAGGGCCCATCTGCCCTCTTCTGGTCTGAGAATCTGGTGTCAAGCATCAGGGAGATGGAAAGAACATGTCCAGGGGCCGGGAGTGGCTTCGCTGCAGCTCTGCTTTGGAGGTCCTATGTAACTCGTCCTCAGCCTATTTAACGTATCATCCTCCATGGTTCCATCTTTGACTGCTTTTTTCAAAATAGAGCAGCAAATGAAAATGCATCATGCAAAGAAAAGTCTACACTCCAGTCCAATATTACTGCAATGGATATGATCTCCACTGCTTAAGACCACCATGGATGCCAGAAGCTGGGGCCTCACCAACCTTGCAGGCATAAGGAGCTAACGAATGACACCACTTAAAAGGAGAAAGGAAATAAAGAAAAAAAAAAAAATCTTAGTGTCAAAATGTGTTCCAATAAGCAGAAGCTTTTAAAAACAAAGCGGAAGAAGGTCTACATCCTTAATAAAGAGAACAACCCTGACCCTCTTACTAACAGCCGCTCATCTAGCCTCCCTAATGCCAAAATATCTCAGAAGAAACCTAAAAAAAAGTCCCAGATTACCTAAACAGGAATCTAGTAAATTAAGCACTGGTCCCTAAACTAGGATCTTTTCTATTTGATCTCCAGGAACGGTCTCCTATCCATAGAACGTTTGTCAGCCAAAGCCCGCAAAAAGGGTCATTCAATATTATTCTCAATTTTCTTTTTTGTGTGATTAACGGTAGATGTACTTGATGATGAGCGATCGTGTCTGTATCAGGCTAATTTCATGGAAATGATCGTAAATTAGGACGGTCAATTCTGACTCCCATTAAAGTCATTGGGATTAAAAATTAGGTTCACTAATTGTACCTACAGACGGTCCCAAAATGCAGCCAAAACCCCCTAAATTGCATAGGAATGCAGACACACATCTGGGGAACGCTGTGTTCCTCCTTAAAAATTGGTCAAAATAGTGTACAGTGTTGTAGAGGTCAATCGTAGAACACTGGTGTCGCTGAAAACAAAAGGAAGGGCCACCTAGGGTCTCCTGGGGGAGGGGCAGCAGAAGTTGTGAAATCCACACCCCATTTATTTTTATAAACATCAGAAAATCCACATTGTCTGTGGACAGGCGGATGCATCTGTCAATTCACACACCCCAACTCTGCTGAATACTCTTTCTGATGGCATACTGGCAGGGGCAGGCAAAGGCAAGCATCTCTAAAGCATGTTGTGCAAGTTCTGGCCAATCATCCAGCTTAGACACCCAGAAGTCAAAGGGGCCAATATGTCTGAGTACATCCATACAGGAGCTGACATATTGTTGGACCATCAAGAATAAGTGCTGCCTCTGCCTGTCAGTCCGACCATGCGCTGTTTCTGAAGGCTGCAACAACAGGCTGAAAAAAGAATACCATACCTGTGTTTGAATTCCCCTGCCACTGGTGCTGTGGTGGCGGCTTTCTGCACATCTGCTATGAGCCACACAGCTGTGATTCATTAAGCATGCAACACCACGGCTATGGGGAAAATGCTGTGCTCAAGCTGCTTAACACTGTATACTGCTAGTGCCACATTCTGAGGTCCCTCTCCACTACCGTAATGAGATTTGTCATTTTGGCCTTTTAGCGGGGATTAAGGAGAGTGGCCACCCAGTCACGATCTGTTGTTTTGTTGTGGGCTATACGACGGTCCTTCTGCAAGCACTGCTGCATAAAAGCACTTATATGCTTCAAAGTGCTTAAGGGTGATGGATAGAGATGAGCGAGCACCAAAATGCTCAGGTGCTCGTTACTCGAGTCGAAGTTCCCGCGATGCTCGAGGGTTCGTTTCGAATAACGAACCCCATTGAAGTCAATGGGCGACTCGAGCATTTTTGTATATCGCCGATGCTCGCTAAGGTTTTCATTTGTGAAAATCTGGAAAATTCAAGAAAGTGATGGGAACGACACAGAAACGGTGGGGGAAGGCGAGGGGCTACATGTTGGGCTGCATCTCAAGTTACCAGGTCCCACTATTAAGCCACAATAGCGGCTCCACAAGAGTGGGCCCCCCCCCCCCAACAATTTTTACTTCTGAAAAACCCTCATTAGCAAGGCATACCTTAGCTAAGCACCACACTACCTCCAACAAAGCACAATCACTGCCTGCATGACACTCCGCTGCCACTTCTCCTGGGTTACATGCTGCCAAACCCCCCCCCCCCCCCCCCCCCGCACGACCTAGTGTCCACAGCGCACACCAAAGTGTCCCTGCGCAGCCTTCAGCTGCCCTCATGCCACACGCTGGCCTCATAGCCACACCACCCTCATACCCTCATGTCTATTTATAAGTGCGTCTGCCATGAGGAGAAACCGGAGGCACACACTGCAGAGGGTTGGCAGGGCCAGGCAGCGACTCTCTTTAAAAGGGGCGGGGCGATAGCCCACAATGCTGTACAGAAGCAATGAGAACTCCAATCCTGTGCCACCTCCGTCAGGAGCTGCAAACGTGGGGATAGCAATGGGGAATCCATGTGCCACACAGTATTCATTCTGTCAAGGTGTCGCATAGCTCAATCCACACTGCAAGGGGAAAAGCCGTCAGCACTCTGCCCCCTACCCAAGTCAGTCAATGCCTTTGTGCCAGACAGGTCAAACACCGCAATGGGAACTAAGTTTGCACCAACAGCATAGGTGGGTCCTAGGAAACTCAAGGCATGAACAAAAAATTGATCTGAGCGGCCAAACATGGCAGACTTGCACCACGCCCACGACATAGGCCTCGGCCAACAGATTCAGCAATCCTAGGCTGGAAGCGGACGTTCACTGCACCCAGGACATAGGCCTCTGCACAAACCCTCAGCAATCGCGTGCCTACAGCGGATTCCAATGCTAGCGTAGCTGTGCACGTCTCATTAGCGCTGTATTGATCCTGTAGTTTGTCCCAATGCAGTGCCCCGGATAGTAGAGCTAATGTCAGATTAAATACAGGTGGGCTTTGGCCCACAATACATGCCCCAGTCAGACCGGGGTTCTTTATAAGTAGACACAGGCAGGTACAACTCCGTGTGGACCGACAGCATGGGTGGGTCCCAGGAAGCCACCGGCGTTACATAAATAAATCCCATTGCATTGCCCAGCACAGCTGTGGTAACGTCAGATTAAATGCAGGTGGGCTTCGGCCCACACTGCATGCCCCTGTCTGACCGGGGTTTTTAATACATAGACACAGGCAGGTACAAATCCCTAATGTGAAGTCCGTGTGGACCCAAAGCATGGGTGGCTCCCTGGAACCCACCGGCGGTACATAAACAAATCCCATTGCAGTGCCCTGGACAGCAGAGCTAACGTCAGATACAATACAGGTGGGCTTCGGCCCACAGTGCATGCCCCAGTCAGACTGGTAATATGTACCTTAACAGTAACCGCGTTGGTGGGAATGTGGTGGCGACTGCGGACCTAGTAGGGCGGTTTTATTTAGTTGGTTTTCGGAATGTGGCCAGGATTAAGTGGGCCGTGGCGGGGGGATGGTGGGGGGGCTCTCTTGTTGTGTCGGTAAAGGTGAAATTCTTGGACTGCCACCATACGGACCAATGCAAAGGTATTTGCCAAGAATGTTTTCATTGTTGGAGGAAGAGGGGGATGATTTGAGGCACTACGTGTCCTCTCCATGTGTCCGTGGTTATATGCACCTTAACAGTAACCGCGTTGGTGGGAAATGGCCTCGCCGCCATCATGTCTTTGGGAAGCCTCCGTTTCCACACCCCAGTGACATAGCATTAGCAGCGGTATAGGCAGAGCCCAGAATTAGTAACATTTCAGCGGTAGCATTAGGGACAGGCCCCAGTAACATATCACTAGCAGCATTATAGGGGGAGCACAATATTAGTTCCATTTCAGTAGTAGTAGCAGTCCAGACAGGCCCCAGAAACAATTCTGAAGCAGCAGTATAGGGGGAGCACTGTCTTAGTTCCATTTCAGTAATAGTAGCACTCAAGACAGGCCCCAGTAACAATTCCGAAGCAGCAGTATAGGGGGAGCACAGTCTTAGTTCCATTTCAGTAATAGTAGCAGTCTAGACAGGCCCTAGTAACAATTCCGAAGCAGCAGAATAGGGGGAGCACAGTATTAGTTCCATTTCAGTAGTAGTAGCAGTCAAGACAGGCCACAATAACATTCCCGTTGCGGCAGTTTAGGGAGATAAGTCTCTTTCACATTTCAGTAGTTGCAGTATAGACAAGGCCCCAGTTACATTTATGTAGCAAAAGTGTAGGCCAACCCCACACACCTTGCTGTACCATGAGTGCAGGCGAAGCCCATAAAAATTACGAGGATTACACTGTAGGCGAGGGCCCAAAAAAATTGGTGTACCAACAGTACTAATGTACCTCAGAAAAATTGCCCATGCCCAACCAAGAGGGCAGGTGAAACCCATTAATCGCTTAGCTTACTGTGGCTTAATTTGTAACTAGGCCTGGAGGCAGCCTAGTTAAAATAAAAATTGGTTCAGGTGCAAGTTTCAACGCTTTAATGAGAATTGAAACATATAAGCATTGTTTAGAAAAGTAATATGACTGAGCCTTGTGGGCCTAAGAAAAATTGCCCGTTCGGCGTGATTACGTGAGGTTTCAGGAGGAGGAGCAGGAGGAGGAGGATGAATATAATACACAGATTGATGAAGCTAAAAGGTCCCCGTTTTTTATGGTGATAGAGAACGATGCTTCCATCCGCGGGTGCAGCCTACGTATTGTTTAGGTACCGTTGCTGGAGAAGAGAAGTCTGGGGAAATCCAGGCTTTGTTCATCTTTATGAGTGTAAGCCTGTCGGCACTGTCGGTTGACAGGCAGGTATGCTTATCCGTGATGATTCCCCCAGCCGCACTAAACACCCTCTCTGACAAGACGCTAGCCGCAGGGCAAGCAAGCACCTCCAGGGCATACAGCGCGAGTTCAGGCCTCGTGTCCAGCTTCAACACCCTGTAGTTGTAGGGAGCAGAGGCGTCATGGAGGATGGTCGTGCGATCGGCTACGTACTCCCTCACCATCCTTTTACAGTGCTCCCGCCGACTCAGCCTTGACTGGGGAGCGGTGACACAGTCTTGCTGGGGAGCCATAAAGTTGGCAAAGGCCTTGGAGAGTGTTCCCCTGCCTGCGCTGTACATGCTGCCTGATCGCCGCGCCTCCCCTGCTACCTGGCCCTCGGAACTGCGCCTTCTGCCACTAGTGCTGTCGGATGGAAATTTTACCATCAGTTTGTTCACCAGGGTCCTGTGGTATAGCATCACTCTCGAACCCCTTTCCTCTTTAGGTATGAGAGTGGAAAGGTTCTCCTTATACCGTGGGTCGAGCAGTGTGTACACCCAGTAATCCGTAGTGGCCAGAATGCGTGTAACGCGAGGGTCACGAGAAAGGCATCCTAACATGAAGTCAGCCATGTGTGCCAGGGTACCTGTACGCAACACATGGCTGTCCTCACTAGGAAGATCACGTTCAGGATCCTCCTCATCAGGCCATACACGCTGAAAGGATGGCAGGCAAGCAGCATGGGTACCCTCAGCAGTGGGCCAAGCTGTCTCTTCCCCCTCCTCCTCATGCTCCTCCCCCTCCTCCTCCTCCAAAACGCGCTGAGATATAGACATGAGGGTGCTCTGACTATCCAGCGACATACTGTCTTCCCCCACCTCCGTTTCCGAGCGCAAAGCGTCTGCCTTTATGCTTTGCAGGGAACTTCTCAAGAGGCATAGCAGAGGAATGGTGACGCTAATGATTGCAGCATCGCCGCTCACCATCTGGGTAGACTCCTCAAAGTTTCCAAGGACCTGGCAGATGTCTGCCAACCAGGCCCACTCTAATGTAAAGAATTGAGGAGGCTGACTCCCACTACGCCGCCCATGTTGGAGTTGGTATTCCACTATAGCTCTACGCTGCTCATAGAGCCTGGCCAACATGTGGAGCGTAGAGTTCAACTGTGTGGGCACGTCGCACAGCAGTCGGTGCACTGGCAGATTAAACCGATGTTGCAGGGTCCGCAGGGTGGCAGCGTCCGTGTTGGACTTGCGGAAATGTGCGCTGAGCCGGCACACCTTTCCGAGCAGGTGTGACAAGCGTGGGTAGCTTTTCAGAAACCGCTGAACCACCAAATTAAAGACGTGGGCCAGGCATGGCACGTGCGTGAGGCTGCCGAGCTGCAGAGCCGCCACCAGGTTACGGCCGTTGTCACACACGACCATGCCCGGTTGGAGGCTCAGCGGCGAAAGCCAGCGGTCGGTCTGCTCTGTCAGACCCTGCAGCAGTTCATGGGCCGTGTGCCTCTTATCTCCTAAGCTGAGTAGTTTCAGCACGGCCTGCTGACGCTTGGCCACCGCTGTGCTGCCACGCCGTGCGACACCGACTGCTGGCGACGTGCTGCTGCTGACACATCTTGATTGCGAGACAGAGGTTGCGTAGGAGGAGGAGGAGGGTGGTTTAGTGGAGGAAGCATACACCGCCGCAGATACCAGCACCGAGCTGGGGCCCGCAATTCTGGGGGTGGGTAGGACGTGAGCGGTCCCAGGCTCTGACTCGGTCCCAGCCTCCACTAAATTCACCCAATGTGCCGTCAGGGAGATATAGTGGCCCTGCCTGCCTGTGCTTGTGTACGTGTCCGTTGTTAAGTGGACCTTGGCAGTAACCGCGTTGGTGAGGGCGCGTACAATGTTGCGGGAGATGTGGTCGTGCACTCTGGGACGGCACATCGGGAAAAGTAATGGCGACTGGGAACCGAGTAGTGCGGGGCCGCCGCCGCGATCATGTTTTTGAAAGCCTCCGTTTCCACAAGCCTATACGGCAGCATCTCCAGGCTGATCAATTTGGCTATGTGCACGTTTAACGCTTGAGCGTGCGGGTGCGTGGCGGCGTACTTGCGCTTGCCCTCAAACAGTTGTGCTAGCGACAGCTGGACGCTGCGCTGAGAGACATTGCTGGATGGGGCCGAGGACAGCGGAGGTGAGCGTGTGGGTGCAGGCCGGGAGACGGTTGTCCTGTGTCCTGAGAGGGGGGTTGGATCTCAGTGGCAGGTTGGGGCACAGGGGGAGAGGCAGTGATGCAAACCAGAGGCGGTGAACGGCCTTCATCCCACCTTGTGGGGTGCTTGGCCATTATATGCCTGTGCATGCTGGTGGTGGTGAGGCTGGTGGTGGTGGCTCCCTGGCTGATCTTGGCACGACAAACCTTGCACACCACAGCACACCACAGTTCGTCGGTCGTCTGCACTCTCAGTGAAAAACTGCCAGACCTTTGAGCACCTCGGCCTCCGCAGGGTGGCATGGCGCGAGGCGGTGCTTTGGGAAACAGTTGGTGGATTATTCGGTCTGGCCCTGCCTCTAGCCCTAGCCACCGCACTGCTCTTCCAACCTGCCCTGCTGCTGCACTTGCCTCCCCCTCTGAACACCTGTCCTCAGTAGGCTTAGCAAACCAGGTGGGGTCAGTCACCTCATCGTCCAGCTGCTCTTCCTCCGAATCCTCTGTGCGCTCCTCCCTCGGACTTACTGAAATTACTACTACCTCACTGATAGACAACTGTGTCTCATCGTCCTCCTCACCCACTGAAAGCTCTTGAGACAGTTGCCGGAAGTCCCCAGCCTCATCCCCGGACCCCGGGAACTTTCCAAAGGCTGGGCATCGGTCACGACAAACTCCTCCGGTGGGAGAGGAACCATTGCTGCCCAATCTCGGCAGGGGCCCGAGAACAGATCCTGGGAGTCTGCCTGCTCCTCAGAATGTGTCATTTTCATGGAGTGAGGAGGCTGGGAGGAAGGAGGAGCAGCAGCCAGAGGATTCAGAGTTGCAGCTGTGGCAACGTAGAAGACTGGGTGGTCGATAGATTGCTGGATGCACTTTCTGCCATCCACGACAGGACCTGCTCACACTGCTCAGTTTCTAATAAAGGTGTACCGCGTGGACCCATTAATTGTGAGATGAATCTGGGGACCCCAGAAACTTGCCTCTCTCCTAATCCCGCAGCAGTCGGCTGCGATACACCTGGACAAGGAGCTCGGCCTGTGCCCACACCCACACCCTGACACGTCCTCTAGGCCTACCCCTACCCCTCAGCATGGTGTATTACGAGTAGAGCAGAAACAGAACGCTGTAATTAAATGTGCCGCTTATTGGTCTGTGGTTGGAGGCTGACTTCGCTTACGGAGCACACAGCAGAGCCAGAAAACAATTATGCGCAAGCCTGTACTGAGACCCAGGTGCGTATGACTGAGCTACTGGAATTCACGGCAGAACCAGTCAAGTGGCCAAAGGCCAGTGGTAGGCCTTAAGTATTTTGCTTCAATTTTTAAAATGGTGAGGTGAAAAACCAGACAGACACTGTATGCATCGTATATATGTATACTGTTTCCCTCTGGCGGGATGACGGCGATCATGTAACGGACACAGCAGAGCCAGGAAACAATTATGCGCAAGCCTGCTGTAACGCTTAGCTGGGTATTAATTAGCGACTTCTACCCCTAGCAGACACGCAGTAAACTGAAGACGGTCACTGGCAGCCCAAATATAGTATTTTTTCCCCAATTTTTTTTAAAAAGCCCACTGCCTATATAGCCAGTATACCTCTTTCCCTGTACCACTGTCCCTGCCTCACCAGTACTGCCCCCTATACTCTGTAAAATGACTGCAGACTGAGGACGCTATGGTCTGCACGCCCGATATACAAAAAAAAAAAAATTGTGCAACACTGCTAAAAGCAGCCTCAACAGTACTGCACACGGTCAGATGTGGCCCTAAGAAGGACCCTTGGGGTTTATGAAGACTAAAATAACACCTAACACTCTCCCTATAGCAGCTACAGCAAGACAGCACTTTCCCTGATCTTTCTCAGTGTGCATCTGTGGCGAGCCGCGGGCGGGGCAGATTTAAATACTTGGGTGACATCTGATCTCCCCAGCCACTCACTGCAGGGGGGTGGAATAGGGCTGGAATGCCACAGGAGGAAGTTGTAATGCCTTCCCTGTGTTTCTATTGGCCAGAAAAGCGCGCAAATTTCTCAGGGAAGGAAATGTAATGGAGTCGAGCACCGCGTGGTGCTCGTCTCGAGTAACGAGCATCTCGAACACCCTAATACTCGAAGGAGCATCAAGCTCGGACGAGTACGCTCGCTCATCTCTAGTGATGGACCATATTTCTTGGGCTCAGGCCTAAGTATGTCCTCTGGCTGGTCCCGCCATTCTCATAGAATAGCTGAGGTTAGTGAGGGATGGAAGGAGCATTGCATATTTTCCCCCTCCTCTATACTTCTCCCATGGGTGGAGAAACGTGTTTGAAGATGCCCACCTTTTTGCCCAAAGCCATCCTCCCTGCAGTATTGAGTAATGGTGGGCTGGCAAGACCGTTGGGAGATTGGCATCCTGTCGTTCTACTTCTGTGACATGTCATTGTGCCTGACGCCCTGTAGTGTCTGTTCCAGAAGGCAGACAACAGGGATACTTATACTGATCAGTACGTCATCACGACTGACCATTTTGGTCACTTCCTCTAAGCAGGCTAAAACAGCACATACTTTTTTGATATTCAGTCACTCCACAGGTGTCAAGTGATTGCCATTAGCAGACACTGTATGGAGATCATGCACCATCTGGTACTTTGTGATCGCTCTCTGCAACATGGAATTCCACCATGTAGGGACGCCACACATGAGACAGTTGGGTGGTAGCCCCAAACTGACACTGCACCTTTGCCAGATGAGAGGCGGCTGGGTCTGAATGCTGAAAGCATGAACACAGTTTCCCTGCCTTTTCCAGCAATGGATTAAAATCTGGGTAATTGTTTAGGAAGTGCTGCACTACCAGGTTCATCACATGGGTCAGGCAAGATATCTGCATGAGATTACCGAAGCAAAGGGCTGCCAGCAGGTTAGCCCCATCGTCACACATGAACTGGCCTGGCTTTAGATTGCAGTGTCAGCCACGTGTCAGCCTGTTCCTGCAGAGCAGTCAACGGCTCTTCTGCTTTTTGGTTGTGCTATCCTAGATATGAGTTTTAGGACAGTATGCTTACCACGTGCAGCGCTGTATGGAGGTTGGGTTTTCTCACATACAGATATCTGTGCCAATGTGGAAGGTGATGCCAAGCGGAGAAAATAAAGGAGGAGGAGTGGAGTGAGGAGGGAACAGACAAAGATGAATGTCCCCCAACTCTTGGCGGTACCACGAAACCTGGACCACTACTTTTAGCTTCATACCCCACCTGCGGAACATTGACCCAGTGTGCTGTTAAGGCTTGCAATACCCTGGACCTTACGTCCGTGATCAGGTGCACCCTACGGATGCCGGTGAGAGAGGGGAGGAGCAGGTCCCGACACTGAACCTGTGGCTGCCGTGTAACTTCATCGGACAGCGAGGAAGTAGATTGCTGCAGAAGTGCATACGGACGGAGGCACATAAGGAGTGTGATCTAGTTGGTTTTCATTTCTTTTTTTAAGTTCGTCGATCTGCCACAAAGACCAGGATCATCCTATGATGTGTTGCCTTCCCGGTGCACATTGGCAGCAATGAAAAAGCCAAAGGTCGATGGAGGACCCTTAAAAGCAATTTCAGGGATTTTGGATCTAAGCTCAGAGCAAGGTCCTCCAAAGTAGTTTTTTTGGAAATACTACCTTTACCACGAGTCTTATCAGAAGGAAGTGGGAGATTGGGGAGGTAAATAAGTGACTCCAGAGTTGGTGCAAGAAGGAGGTGTTTGGATCCCTTGAGAACTGGGCTGAATTTGCTGTTGGCTACAGGTTCTACCGTAGGGACGGGTTGCATCTCAGTGGGGAGAGGGCCGCTGTGTTGGGGCAGAAGATGGTTACAAGGTTGGAGGAGTGTTTAAACTAGAGACTGGCGGAGGGCAACAAGAGAAGTGGGGGAAATGACAGTGTAGACAGAGTTCTGGGATTAAAATAGGGGTCAAGTAGGGGGGGTTAGTATAGATAGAACTGACAGAGTAGCAAATACGGACCATAAGTAGCATAGTAAATACAAACAGTAACCACAACAGTATAAATTGTATGGCTACAAATGCAAGTAGTCTAGTCAGTAAAGTGAATGCGCTTGAAATGAGAATTTTTGAGGGAAAACTACGATACAGTAGGAATAACGGAAACATGGCTTGTCGAAAAATGCAACTGGGCAGTGAATTTACAGGGTTACAATCTCTTCAGAAGAGACTGGGAACCAAAAAGGTGGGGAGGGATATGGCTGTATGTTAAATCCTACTTAATGCTGTGAGTACGAGAAGATATAGGTGTAGGAAATAAACATGTGGAATCTCTACGGGTAGAAAAAGGAGGGAAGATTAATAAAATCTTGATAGGAGTTTTCTGTAGGACAACAAAAATAACAGAAGAAACTGAAAACTTATTAATAAGACAAATAGAAGAGGTCCCAAACCGCAATGAAGTAATTATTATGGGAGATTTTAATTATCTGGATATAATATTGGAAGATGAAACCTGCGAATCTTACAAGGACGATAAGTTCTTGAGAACAATTAAAGATAACTACCTTACCCAACTTGTACGGACGGGAGCCAACTAGAGGGAGGGCCACTCTGGACTTATTAACGAACAGACTGGACAGAATCATGGGTGTGCAGGTAGAGGGACACTTGGGAAATAGTGACCACAATATAATTTCCTGTTGTCACTCAATAGGAGGCCTTATCAGGGAGCGACAAAAAAACTGAACTTTAGTAAAGCAAAGTTTGATCCGCTCAGAATTACTCTCGGCATCATTAAATGGGACAATGTCCTAAAAAATAACAGTACAAGCGACAAATGGGAGAAATGTAAAAACATCCTAAATACCTCATGTGAGCAGTTCATACCCTACAAAAATAAAAGGACTATGAATAAAAGGAAAGCAATGTGGCTCAACAAGACTGTAAGGGGGGCAATAATTGAAAAAAAGAAAAGTGTTTAAATTACTAAAACAAGAAGGCAGCGAAGAAGCGCTAAAAAAATACAGGGAAAAGAACAAATTATGTAAGGAAAAGATGAAAGGAGGCAGAGAGACTGATCGCCAACGAGAGCAAAAATAACCCAAAACTATTTTTCAATTACATAAACGGTAAAAGGATCTGCACTAAAAGCACTGGCCTTCTAATAAATAATACAGGGGGGCTTGGCTTGGCACTCCTTCCTTTGAAGTCTCGCCAGCAAAAACCTGCTATGCAGCACACACAGCAGTCCTTACCACCTTGATGGTCCGCAGGAGAACCCCCAGCCTCCTGACGGTGCCTCCAGAGACTGATCCGGCAGGTATTCAGCACTTCATCCGGGCTCCCAGCACCACAGGCTCCGGACTCGAGATGGTGCCAGACCACATGCTCCTTTCCTCCTCACCGCCGGAGAGAAGCAGGGGGACTCCCGGAGCTAGTGGGCAACACGATAAAGAGGATCCCCAGCGCTCCAGCACAGTAGAAGGAGAGAGCAGAGAGGGAGCAGTGCAGGGAGCCTGCCCCAACAGATGAGGTGACCCCCCCCCCCTCCAGCCACCGGAGTCCCCTGATTGGAGTGATACTCTGGCAGAGAGAAATATATCAACCAGTCCAGACAGCTGCAGGGAGACAGGGCACAGTTTAGTAGCTGCCATGAACCAGGAGCACAATCCCCTGATGCGCTCACAGGAGGATGGGGGTGACAGTACAAGCCTCCACATGCAAGATCAGAACGGGGGCCCCTCTGGGAGCTCTGGTGCCAGCAGGTCTGTCATGGCAATGGATCCCCCCCCCCAAGTGATACCACGCTCTGTTGGAGGTGGCGTCTGCCATGGCCGGGGCCACAAAGCATCTCTAAATAGGGAAGAAGGTACTAACTATACTACCTATTTACCCCTTAATAAGAAATCCTTCTCCGCCTGGGCACAAGCCGCTCTCACACTCGAGTCTGTGCTAATGCCCCTGAATATAGCTCTCCAACTATCCGCACACCCCCAGATGAGCTACCACAAGATGACTCCTGGGATTGGAAAGAACACCTGTGGGCATTACCTACTAAAAGAGACTTTCAGAGGCTAGAGGATTCCCAAAAGCAGGCCACAGGCTACAAACTGTAGAGGAGTCCCAAGATGAAGCATTCTCCTTGCTTGATGCCCACAGCCAAGACATCAATGCCCAGACCCTACAAATAGTGGACATTCTATCCCATCTGGACGACCTGGAGAATAGGCACTGCCACAATAACATACGCTTGCGGGGCCTATCCGAGGAGGTGACCCCTCTGCAGTTGAAAGACTAGGCGCGCAACCTGTTCAGCTCCCTATTGCACCGTGATCGCTCCCAGCCAGTAGTAATAGATTGCATCCACAGAAGTTTGGGCCCCAGACCAGGGGATCTGGGAAAACCACCAGATTTAATATGCTGGATCCACTTTTACAAGGTTAGAAAGGCAATCCTGAAGCAAGCTTGGGATAACGATCCAGCTTACACCCATAATGGAACTCCTATTACAATATTCCCAGATCTGGCCTGGTGTGTACCCATTCCAGCTGATAGCATCCAAATATGGCAAGTCAGCAATATTTAGAACCCCGGTGGATTTACCAAAGTTCCTGGGGACCCTGGAGCTCCCCATGGTGGCGCTCTCAGACTGACCGTCCCTACCAGCACTTCCAGTCGTAACTCCCAGAGAAGCCTATCAGGAAGCTCAACTCAAGAAGAGAAGGGGCAAAGATTGCCCTAGAACCATCCCTCCCACTTGAGGACTGTGAAGGAACACCATTTCAAGATTTGAATGCAGGAGTTCTGGGGAACACTCCTGTACACTTGAACTCTATCTGAGGACACCAACTTACGGTCTGACTGCTCCACTCCCCCCACCCCCATTTCTTTTTCTTTCCATTCTCCCCCTCCTTCGTCCCTACCCTTCTGCTCAATACACTTATAGTAAATTAACCATGCTGAAGGGGACTCTTGGATCTATCCAAAGGTAAAAGAATAGCGTCTGCTGTTTGAATTGTTTACAGTTAATCATTGCGGGTTATATATTTTTGCCCTGTTGGGGCACGTCTTATGTCTAGTCAGCGGACTGGGAAGGCTGGGGTTCCGCAGCAACGTCCCTTCCTACTGCCCTTAACAGGCTAGACGCCACTAAGTGCCGTCTAATCTCTGGTGTAGAAAACACGAGTACCTACCCTCATGAGTCTGGGGCTCTTTTCCCTGAATAATAGATTACTCTTCTTCTGTCATCTTGCTGCTCAATCTTTGTCCACTCTTCTACTCCCTTTCTTAACCCCTCTGACCCTCCTGGCGGCAGCGGCGGCCCGGATTAATAATTTGCCTCCATGATGAATATATCCTTCTGTACTTACAACACCAGGGATTTGAACTGCCCCTCTAAAAGGTCCTGGCCCATATGCATAAAAAACACATACTAATCGCGCTGTTTCAAGAAACCCATTTCAGAAGCGAACATGTTCCGAAATGTAGTAATAGATTTTATTTCCAGTGGTACCATAGTACCCGCCCTGCTAAAAAGTAATGTGGAGTATCCATAGCCATACATAAGGAACTTTCTTATAATCTTCTTGCTACCAGGGCCGACAGAGCCATCAGATACGAGTCCCTAAAGTTAGGACTCTGACTGCAGGTGATTACAATAGCTAATGTTTATTTTCGCACCTCACGGCAGACTGCCTTTGGGATCCAGCTGTTGGGAGAGCTGGCTCGATTTGCCTCTGGAACCGCAATTGTCCGTGGAGGGGACTTAAACTTATGCATGGACCCACATCTTGACTCGTCATCAGGTAGATCTGGCGCTTCTCTGGCTGCCATGCGTAGACTGCGGAGACAGTTGACCTCGCTTAAAACTCATTGACCTCTGGAGGATCCTGCATCCCGGGGTCAAGAACTTTAGCCACTACTCCCCCACGCACAACAGTTACGGTAGATTGGACTATCTATTTGGATTGCATAGCCTCCTAGATTTTGCACTCAAAAGCTCGATTGGTAGGATTGTTTGGTTGGACCACGCACCGGTCTACGGGGCCCTAACAAAGGGAGATATGCGTGGGGTTGGGCAGCGCAACTGTCATCTGAACAACAACCTCTTTGGAGACTCTTGTTGCTTGAACGAGATACGCCAGGCTATTGAAAACGTTGTAGAAATCCACCAGATGGACACAATGGCCCCATCTATAAAGTGGGAGGCCCTGAAATATGTCCTAAGGGGTATCTTTATCTCCCATGGTGCTAGGCTCAAGAAGGAAAGAGCAGGTAGACTACTGGACCTCCCGGCAAAGCTACATATCGCAGACCAATCCAACAAATCAAAAGCAACTGCTTCCTTGGGAGCAGAGATCTCTCTGCTGCGCCAGCAGATCCTAGCAGTTTTTGACCAGACTTCCCGATGTGCTAGAGACAAAATGAGAGGAGGATACTATGAATATGGAAACAAGTGTAACACTTGGTTAGCTAGAGCACTCAACCCGCGGGAATTGCACTCTCATATATTTGCACTGAACTCTTCCGGGGGAGGGAAGGTACATGCCACTACAGATATAGTTGAATGTTTCCGTAAATACTATAAAGAGCCCTATAACATCTGGGGCGGAGATCTAGGCTTCGAGAGACCCGGAAACATAGGAGTGGCGTCCTGTCTGGACGACTATGCTCTGGGACCCATTTCCAGCGAGGAGTCGGGGGCACTGGAGGACGATATTTCTGAACAGGAGAGCCTGGAGGGAATCCAGAATCTTAAAATTGGCAAAAACCCAGGCCCAGACGGCTTCACAACTAGATTTTATAAGACTTGTGGGGATCTCCTGGCACCCTTACTCTGTTGCTCCTTCAACGCTATTTCCAGGTCCTGCCCATTCCCATGCCAGGCTACAGACAATCATAACGGTCATTCCAAAACCTGGCAAGGATCCGCTTCATTGTGGGAGTTATCGACCCATTTTCCTTTTAAACATGGACACTAAAATCTTTGCCAGAACCATCGCTACCCGACTGCAGCCCCTTTTGCCATTGCTGATCTACGGAAAGCAGGTGGGGTTTGTCCTGGGCCGTGAGGTGTGGGAAAACACTATACGGACCCTCTCCCTGATTGGAAGGGCTCAGCATCCCGGGGTCAAGGACTTTAGCCACTCCTCCCCCATGCACAACAGTTACGGTAGATTGGACTATCTATTTGTACTTTAGCTTGTGCCTCTCTCAGTTAATGCCGAAAAGGCATTCGACTGGGTGGAATGGGGCTTCTTGGAAGCCACAATTCAAAAGAATAGGTCTGGGCCCCAGGCTGCGCAGCTGGATCATGGCTCTATATAATGGCCCCACTGCACAGATACAAGTTAATGGTAGACTCTCATCACCAGTGGACATCTGCAATGGCACGAGGCAGGGCTGCCCCCTATCACCCACCCTCTGTCTTAGTTATGGAGTCCCTCGCAAATGCCACTAGACGGAATCCAGATATAAAGGGCTTCCCAACCCCACAATCTGCACACAAGCTGGCATCATTCACAGATGACCTGCTTGTTTACCTAACTAGCCCCAAAACTAGTCTCCCTGCCATATTACAAGAATCCAAAAGATACAGCCAGATCAGCAACTTTAAAATAAACATTCACAAATCCGAAATTTTAAATATAATCCTCCCTCGGAGGTCCCCCACATAAAATCCCGGTACCCATTGAAATGGAAAGAGGACAATATCAAATATCCGAGGGTTCATTCAGTTAGTATTATTTGCTATTAACCACAGACCCCTCTGCTCCTCGCTGGAGAGGGACCTGGAGAGGTGGCGATCTTTGACCCTGTTGTGGTTCAACAGGATCAATGCAATAAAATGAACGCTCTCCCCAGGGTTCTCCTTGTTCCAAACCCCGCCAATTCAGGTTCCAAAAAGTTTTTTCACACGGCTTAGGGTGGACACCCACTTGTGTTTTTCTTGCACGTTTTTTTCACGCGATACCGCTATGTTTTTTTTTTAATGTGATTTTTTTAAATGTGAATTGTCAATGGGATTTTCTAATGTTAAAAACGCATCGCACAGAAGTTTGTGCTTTGCGATTTTTACACAAGATGGAGGACATATTTGGTAATATAAGCAAGGCACCTTGGCTGATGATTTGCAGCATGCTTGCGTCTGCAGCAAACATTATGGGAAATTTTATTTTCCCACAATTTTTATTCAAAATCCGTACGGACTAACCAGATTCGATTTAGCAAAAATCAGGACGATTTTATCGCCCCACTGCTTAAGATGAACACTAGTTAGGAGAAGGCTTATGATTTCTCCACTCTGAGAATATCTCCCAGAGTCTGAAAATCGGAGAAGGCAGAGGCAAACTAATACTGATTACCCCATTTGGGCACAGAAGATCATCATTCGCTTGCTTGAAGAAGATTATAGTGGATAAACTCTGGATTCCTGTAGATAGAGGAGATCTTCTGTCTATGGCTCCAATCTCTTACCTCCAGGTCTGTTTACTGTCTCTGATAGCCTAAAAAACTGAAAAGGTCATCCTTAGGAGTCCTAAAGAGTCTAGCTGGATCCCTTAGGAACTCCCACTAGATCAAGTGGTCTAAATTCGTTGTCCTAGGGCCTCAGTTATTGTGCTAAAAGCCTTTAGAACTAATTGACTCAAATGTTATTAAAATATTGATTCCTAAATTGACTTTCGTTTTGGCCATCACTACTGCTAGGTGAATGACAAGGCTTGGAACGCTCTCTCTTTGAAGAGAAAGTAGTCATGATGATTCTCTTTTCTCCAACGGATGCTTACAGTGTTAAAAATAAAAGAGAAGGACTTTCTTGCTACCAAACAGGTCATCATCGCTCAATCTTGGAAGAAAACCTTCTTGGACTTTTCCGAGGTCAAGAGACTGTTGATTGGTATGTGTTTCTTCAGGGGTAGATTATGCACTTTTTCAGCTAATTTGTCTTTAATACTATGAGAGAAGGCCCCCCCCCCTTTTTTTCTTTTCTCACTCAGCACCTGTTTGACCTTGGTCAGGCCATTGTTTCATTTGTGACCACCTTCTGCACTTGAATCTAATTTGGTATGCATATATTTGCTAGAAATAAAAATGAATATAGAAAAAAATAAAAGGGGAAATAATTGTTCCATCATTCTGTGAAAATCCTAGCGCTATGGCCCATTGATTCTCTGGAGAGGTAGGTGTGGAGGTCTAAACTCTGGGAGCAATCATGAAGTGGTTGGCCATCCTAGTGACATATCCTCACATTATAAAATGGGAATAACCATTTAATTCTCCTAGAGTCCAGTGCTTCCGAAATACTGAAGGTGCAGAGAGCTGTCCACCTTTTTGTCTTCTTAGATTTCCCAACTTGTAGATAAAAGGTGCTCTCCAGGGGTGAGGCCCTTGCCTTCAAGAAAAAATGATTAACAAGAATAGCTTTTTTTTCTCCTCATTAATCTACACATAATCTGTTCTAATCGCAAAGCGAAATTACGGTTGCAAAGAGCTGTGCAAATATATTAAAAACAAGTTAAATATCAGCATTTAACTCATTTGCTATGAGACTTGAAGTTGAAGTTCATTTCCATTGATCATCCTTGAGACTTTTCTATAAGAGCGCCTGTATATATTGCAGATTGCTGCCGCAAATTGCTGGGTGACGTGTGCACTTTACAAGTTCAGCTGCTGGCTGGCAATCAGTAGGGATCTGCACAGACCTGCACTTTGTGCTGGCGCTCATAGGGTTACAATTCCACGTAGCAGTAGTAGCACAGCTGGGTTGCAACGTGATGCAGCTGACAACCCCTCTGGTGATGAGGTTCTCTGCAGCTGACTAATGAATTAAGTCTTCTCTGGCTGTTAATGGCCGTATGGTTTGCCTAAAACCATGCAACAATAACGTATAGCTAAAAAAGACTAAGCTTATTGGCCAGTGTCATGGATCTACATCAGTGGCTAGGTTGGTGGTGGTAGCCACTACACGGAACCATACTCTAGGGGGGCTTTCACATGGGATGTCCTATTCTGCTGTGCAGAAAAAGCAGCACATCTAACGTGGATTTTGATACAGAATTGAAAATGAAAGAATTCTGACAGCATTCAGTGCAGCATATTTTGACATGTTCCGTGTAGTTTTTAAAAAATCCACTCTTGATTTTGGCTTCAAAAACTGCAAAAACCCTTACTGAATGTGGGACAGTGCCCTGACTTGACTGACTTGACTACCACAATGGTAAATTCTGTTGATTGAACAAGATTTGGAAAAACAGAAAACTGTCTAGATAAACGTCCATGGTTGACAGTGAACATCAGAGCACAAACAATGCTTTGAAGTTGTTGTAGATCCTAAAGATAAGGTTGTACTGAACACAGATCTGGAGAAGGGTACAAAAAAATGTCTGCAGCATGAAGGTCCAGAAGTACACAGTGGCCTCCACCATTCTTAAAATTGTTCAAACCATCTCAAACTTCTCTTAGAAGTGGCTGCACACACAAACTTAAGCAATCGGTTGAGAAGTGTCTTGGTCAGGAAGGTGACCAACAGCCTCATGATCACTATAACTCACCTCCAGAGCTACGCTGTGGAGAACGTTTCAGAAAGACAATCTCTACACTACATGTCAGCCATTTATGGTAGAGTGGTCAGACGGAAGCGGCTGCTCAGTAAAAGGCACATGTCCGCTTGCTTTGTCAAAAGAAGAAACTAAGCTCTGCTCAACACCTGGCCAATACGAGGATGTGCTGAATCCGTAACCCTGAAGTACTCACACAACTGCACATAAAACAGTGATAAACAATAAAGGTAACTGGCACAAGGAAAACCCTGTCCCTAAAGACCCTTTACCCAGGGAAGGGAGCTGCCGATATATAGATACCCCGCTCTGAGAATGGCGAACCTGATCATGTATCTAGGCCACTAGCTGCCCCTACGTGGGATAGGAAAATACCACATCAAACAAGATGTAAATGGTAATAACCACAGTACTTAGCTTTGAGAAGACTCAAGCAAACAGGAGATTCAGCACCAAGCTCTGACGTCCAACACAGTCAGAGAAAGACTGAAATCAAACAGCACCCAGATAAACACTTCGGGCCCAAATCTCACTAGATTCCTCCCAAGTTGGCGAAAGGATGGAGCTCAGAAGCTAAAAACAGTTGAGGAATTGTTAGATTAAGCACTCAGTAGGCCTAGAACAAGAACTGTTCTCCTACAATGTACCCCCACAAACTGCAGTCTCATACATTGCCTAACCCTTTCAAAACCTTTAGTTCCAATGACAAACCAACCTGGTTCATGTTTATTTTTTCCCCTTTAAGTTTTCTTTGTCTTATTCTGTGTACCATAATTACAAAAATAAAAGCAACCAACTTTTAGGAGTCTTTTAGAAGATCCAAGCCACCAATCCTGTTAGATGCCTCGCTTCAACCCCAAAATGACAATTAAAATATTCTCATTAAATGCGAAAGGGCTCGACAGAACACATAAATGCTCATTACTCTTGAAAGTAACTAAAAACTCCAACGCAGATATCATATGTAGAGATGAGCGAGCGTGCTCGTTTAGAGCAATTACTCGATCGAGCATCGCGTCTTTCGAGTAACTGGCTAATCGGGCAAAAAGATTAGGGGGGTGCTGGGGGTGAGTGGGGGGTTGCAGTGGGGAGTGTGGGGAAAGAGAGAGAGCTCCCCCCTGTTCACTCCTGCTACCCCCCGCTCCATCCCACCGCCCCCCGGCGCACCCCAAATCTTTTTGCCCGAGTAGGCAGTTACTTGAAAAAAGATGCTCAATCGAGTAATTGGTCCTAAACTAGCACGTTCGCGCATCTCTAATCATATGTGTGCAAGAAACACACTTTAAAAAATCCTCCCCATCTGAAAGGTTGGAAAGCTCGCTATAACATCATGTATTTTTGTTGGCCATTAAAAGGTCTCTCATCTACAAGATTTCAAAAATGAAGAAGATCCGCAGCAGACAAGGAGATGATGTAAAAAAATGTTCTTTTATACCAATTCCATAAAAATAGATGGTACAAGATTTCATTATTTTCTCTTGCTGGGAACAATCACACCAAAATTTACAAACTCCCACTTCCCGTATTCTTTTCCAATGCAGAAAAGAAAAAAAAGCTGGAGTCCTTACAGCCGTCAGAGACTCATTAATAGAGATGAGCGAGCACCAAAATGCTCGGGTGCTCGTTACTCGAGTCGAACTTTCCGCGATGCTCGAGGGTTCGTTTCGAGTAATGAACCCCATTGAAGTCAATGGGCGACTCGAGCATTTTTGTATTTCGCCGATGCTCGCTAAGGTTTTCATTTGTGAAAATCTGGGCAATTCAAGAAAGTGATGGGAACGACACAGAAACGGATAGGGCAGGCAAGGGGCTACATGTTGGGCTGCATCTCAAGTTCCCAGGTCCCACTATTAAGCCACAATAGCGGCAAGAGTGCCCCCCCCCAACAATTTTTACTTCTGAAAAACCCTCATTAGCAAGGCATACCTTAGCTAAGCACCACACTACCTCCAGCAAAGCACAATCACTGCCTGCATGACACTCCGCTGCCACTTCTCCTGGGTTACATGCTGACCAACCCCCCCGCACGACCCAGTGTCCACAGCGCACACCAAAGTGTCCCTGCGCAGCCTTCAGCTGCCCTCATGCCACACTCTGGCCTCATAGCCACACCACCCTCATGTCTATTTACAAGTGCGTCTGCCATGAGGAGGAACCGGAGGCACACACTGCAGAGGGTTGGCAGGGCCAGGCAGTGACCCTCTTTAAAAGGGGCGGGGCGATAGCCCACAATGCTGTACAGAAGCAATGAGAACTCCAATCCTGTGCCACCTCCATCTGGAGCTGCAAACGTGGGCATAGCAATGGGGAATGCATGTGCCACACAGTATTCATTCTGTCAAGGTGTCGCATAGCTCAATTCACACTGCAAGAGGAAAGCCGTCAGCGCTCTGCCCCCTACCCAAGTCAGTCAGTGCCTTTGTGCCAGACTGGTCAAACACCGCAATGGGAACTAAGTTTGCACCAACAGCATAGGTGGGTCCTAGGAAACCCAATACATGAATACAAAAAATTGATCTGAGCGGCCAAACATGGCAGACTTGCACCGCGCCCACGGCATAGGCCTCGGCCCACAGATTCAGCAATCCTAGGCTGGAAGCGGACTTTCACTGCACCCAGGACATAGGCCTCTGCACAAACCCTCAGCAATTGTGTGCCTACAGCGGACTCCAATGCTAGCGTAGCTGTGCACGTCTCATTAGCACTGTATTGCTCCTGTAGTTTGTCCCAATGCAGTGCCCCGGATAGTAGAGCTAATGTCAGATTAAATACAGCTGGGCTTCGGCCCACACTGCATGCCCTAGTCAGACTGGGGTTCTTTATAAGTAGACACAGGCAGGTACAACTCCGTGTGGACCGACAGCATGGGTGGGTCCCAGGAAGCCACCGGCGTTACATAAATAAATCCCATTGCAGTGCCCTGGACAGCAGAGCTGAGGTAACGTCAGATTAAATGCAGGTGGGTTCCGGCCCACACTGCATGCCCCAGTCTGACTGGGGTTTTTAATACATAGACATAGGCAGGTACAAATCCCTAATGTGAAGTCCGTGTGGACCCAAAGCATGGGTGGCTCCCTGGAACCCATCGGCGGTACATAAATATATCCCATTGCAGTGCCCTACTCAGCAGAGCTAACGTCAGATACAATACAGGTGGGCTTCGGCCCACACTGCATGCCCCAGTCAGACTGGTAATATGTACCTTAACAGTAACCTCGTTGGTGGGAATGTGGTGGTGACTGCGGACCTGGTAGCGCGGTTTAATGTAGTTGGTTTTCGGAATGTGGCCAGGATTAAGTGGGCCGTGGCGGGGGGATGGTGGGGGGGCTCTCTTGTTGTGTCGTTAAAGGTGAAATTCTTGGACTGCCACCAGACGGACCAATGCAAAGGTATTTGCCAAGAATGTTTTCATTGTTGGAGGAGGAGGGGGATGTTTTTGAGGCAGTACGTGTCCTCTCCACGTGTCCGTGGTTATATGCACCTTAACAGTAACCGCGTTGGTGGGAAATGGCCTCGCCGCCATCATGTCTTTGGGAAGCCTCCGTTTCCACACCCCAGTGACATAGCATTAGCAGCGGTATAGGCAGAGCCCAGAATTAGTAACATTTCAGCGGTAGCATTAGGGACAGGCCCCAGTAACATATCACTAGCAGCATTATAGGGGGAGCACACTATTAGTTCCTATTCTGACTCAATAACATGGCTGTAAGCGTATCGGCTGAAGTAACTTCTCTTGTAGTTATGAACCAGTACTCACAGAAGATATATGTTGTCAGAAAGCATCCAACTCGACTGCAGAGGCATGTGAGAAGATTCCAGGGTTTATTCAGGTAGAAATCTTGTATAATGCACATTCAGCAGTAGGTAAAAAGAATGATGATGAGCCAGAGCACAGAGTAGAGACCTAAGACATAGGCTATAGACAGGAAACTCCCTAGCAGGAGGAAAGGGAGGGGTTATGCAACACAGGGGGGTACAGAGAACCAGGAGGGACAAACTAAAGAAGGCAAACACTTGCAGATACAGTACAGGTTATACATGTCAATGAATAGAGTCAGGTAGATGAGACATGACAGTTCCATTTCAGTAGTAGTAGCAGTCGAGACAGGCCCCAGTAACAATTCCGAAGCAGCAGTATAGGGGGAGCACAGTCTTAGTTCCATTTCAGTAATAGTAGCACTCAAGACAGGCCCCAGTAACAATTCCGAAGCAGCAGTATAAGGGGAGCACAGTCTTAGTTCCATTTCAGTAATAGTAGCACTCAAGACAGGCCCCAGTAACAATTCCGAAGCAGCAGTATAGGGGGAGCACAGTCTTAGTTCCATTTCAGTAATAGTAGCACTCAAGACAGGCCCCAGTAACAATTCCGAGGCAGCAGTATAGGGGGAGAACAGTCTTAGTTCCATTTCAGTAATAGTAGCACTCAAGACAGGCCCCAGTAACAATTCCGAAGCAGCAGTATAGGGGGAGCACAGTCTTAGTTCCATTTCAGTAATAGTAGCACTCAAGACAGGCCCCAGTAACAATTCCGAAGCAGCAGTATAGGGGGAGCACAGTCTTAGTTCCATTTCAGTAATAGTAGCACTCAAGACAGGCCCCAGTAACAATTCCGAAGCAGCAGTATAGGGGGAGCGCAGTCTTAGTTCCATTTGAGTAATAGTAGCAGTCTAGACAGGCCCCAGTAACAATTCTGAAGCAGCAGTATAGGGGGAGCACAGTATTAGTTCCATTCTAGTAGTAGTAGCAGTCAAGACAGGCCACAGTAACATTCCCATTGCAGCAGTTTAGGGAGATAACAGTCTCTTTCACATTTCAGTAGTTGCAGTATAGACAAGGCCCCAGTTACATTTATGTAGCAAAAGTGTAGGCCAACCCCACACACCTTGCTGTACCATGAGTGCAGGCGAAGCCCATAAAAATTACGAGGATTACACTGTAGGCGAGGGCCCAAAAAAATTAGTGTACCAACAGTACAAATGTACCTCAGAAAAATTGCCCATGCCCAACCAAGAGGGCAGGTGAAACCCGTTAATCGCTTTGGTTACTGTGGCTTAATTTATAACTAGGCCTGGAGGCAGCCCAGTTAAAATAAAAATTGGTTCAGGTGCAAGTTTCAACGCTTCAATGAGAATTGAAATGTATAAACATTGTTTACAAAAGTAATATGACTGAGCCTTGTGGGCCTAAGAAAAATTGCCCGTTCGGCGTGATTACGTGAGGTTTCAGGAGGAGGAGGAGGATGAATATTATACACAGATTGATGAAGCTAAAAGGTCCCCGTTTTTTATGGTGATAGAGAACGATGCTTCTATCCGCGGGTGCAGCCTACGTATTGTTTAGGTACCGCTGCTGTCCACTGGTGGAGAAGAGAAGTCTGGGGAAATCCAGGCTTTGTTCATCTTTATGAGTGTAAGCCTGTCGGCACTGTCGGTTGACAGGCGGGTATGCTTATCCGTGATGATTCCCCCAGCCGCACTAAACACCCTCTCTGACAAGACGCTAGCCGCAGGGCAAGCAAGCACCTCCAGGGCATACAGCGCGAGTTCAGGCCACGTGTCCAGCTTCGACACCCAGTAGTTGTACGGAGCAGAGGCGTCACGGAGGATGGTCGTGAGATCGGCTACGTACTCCCTCACCATCCTTTTTCAGTGCTCCCGCCGACTCAGCCTTGACTGGGGAGCGGTGACACAGTCTTGCTGGGGAGCCATAAAGCTGGCAAAGGCCTTGGAGAGTGTTCCCCTGCCTGCGCTGTACATGCTGCCTGATTTCCGCGCCTCTCCTGCTACCTGGCCCTCGGAACTGCGCCTTCTGCCACTAGCGCTGTCAGATGGGAATTTTACCATCAGTTTGTCCGCCAGGGTCCTGTGGTATAGCATTACTCTCAAACCCCTTTCCTCTTCGAGTATGAGAGTGGAAAGGTTCTCCTTATACCGTGGGTCGAGCAGTGTGTACACCCAGTAATCGGTAGTGGCCAGAATGCATGTAACGTGAGGGTCACGAGAAAGGCATCCTAACATGAAGTCCGCCATGTATGCCAGGGTACCTGTACGCAACACATGGCTGTCCTCACTAGGAAGATCACTTTCAGGATCCTCCTCCTCCTCAGGCCATACACGCTGAAAGGATGGCAGGCAAGCAGCATGGGTACCCTCAGCAGTGGGCCAAGCTGTCTCTTCCCCCTCCTCCTCATGCTCCTCCCCCTCCTCCTCCGAAACATGCTGAGATATAGACATGAGGGTGCTCTGACTATCCAGCGACATACTGTCTTCCCCCACCTCCGTTTCCGAGCGCAAAGCGTCTGCCTTTATGCTTTGCAGGGAACTTCTCAAGAGGCATAGCAGAGGAATGGTGACGCTAATGATTGCAGCATCGCCACTCACCATCTGGGTAGACTCCTCAAAGTTTCCAAGGACCTGGCAGATGCCTGCCAACCAGGCCCACTCTTCTGTAAAGAATTGAGGAGGCTGACTCCCACTACGCCACCCATGTTGGAGTTGGTAATCCACTATAGCTCTACGCTGCTCATAGAGCCTGGCCAACATGTGGGACGTAGAGTTCCTCTGTGTGGGCACGTCGCACAGCAGTCGGTGCACTGGCAGATTAAACCGATGTTGTAGGGTCCGCAGGGTGGCAGCGTCCGTGTTGGACTTGCGGAAATGTGCGCTGAGCCAGCGCACCTTTCCGAGCAGGTATGACAAGCGTGGGTAGCTTTTCAGAAAGCGCTGAACCACCAAATTAAAGACGTGGGCCAGGCATGGCACGTGCATGAGGCTGCCGAGCTGCATAACCGCCACCAGGTTACGGTCGTTGTCACACACGACCATGCCCGGTTGGAGGCTCAGCGGCGAAAGCCAGCGGTCGGTCTGCTCTGTCAGACCCTGCAGCAGTTCGTGGGCCGTGTGCCTCTTCTCTCCTAAGCTGAGTAGTTTCAGCACGGCCTGCTGACGCTTGGCCACCGCTGTGCTGCCACGCCGCGCGACACCGACTGCTGGCGACGTGCTGCTGCTGACACATCTTGATTGCGAGACAGAGGTTGCGTAGGAGGAGGAGGGTGGTTTAGTGGAGGAAGCATACACCGCCGCAGATACCAGCACCGAGCTGGAGCCCGCAATTCTGGGGGTGGGTAGGACGTGAGCGGTCCCAGGCTCTGACTCTGTCCCAGCCTCCACTAAATTCACCCAATGTGCCGTCAGGGAGATATAGTGGCCTTGCCCGCCTGTGCTTTTCCACGTGTCCGTTGTTAAGTGGACCTTGGCAGTAACCGCGTTGGTGAGGGCGTGTACAATGTTGCGGGAGACGTGGTCGTGCAGGGCTGGGACGGCACATCGGGAAAAGTAGTGGCGACTGGGAACCGAGTAGCGCGGGGCCGCCGCCGCCATTATGTTTTTGAAAGCCTCCGTTTCCACAAGCCTATACGGCAGCATCTCCAGGCTGATCAATTTGGCTATGTGCACGTTTAACGCTTGAGCGTGCGGGTGCGCGGTGGCGTACTTGCGCTTGCGCTCAAACAGTTACGCTAGCGACAGCTGGACGCTGCGCTGAGAGATATTGCTGGATGGGGCCGAGGACAGTGGAGGTGAGCGTGTGGGTGCAGGCCGGGAGACGGTTGTGCCTGTGTCCTGAGAGGTTGGATCTCAGTGGCAGGTTGGGGCACAGGGGGAGAGGCAGTGGTGCAAACCGGAGGCGGTGAATGGCCTTTGTCCCACCTTGTGGGGTGCTTGGCCATCATATGCCTGCGCATGCTGGTGGTGGTGGCTTCCCGGCTGATCTTGGCGCGACAAACCTTGCACACCACAGTTCGTCGGTCGTCTGCACTCTCAGTGAAAAGCTGCCAGACCTTTGAGCACCTCGGCCTCTGCAGGGTGGCATGGCGCGAGGGGGCGCTTTGGGAAACAGTTGGTGGATTATTCGGTCTGGCCCTGCCTCTACCCCTGGCCACCTTACTGCCTCTTCCAACCTGCCCCGCTGCTGCACTTGCCTCCCCCTCTGAAGACCTGTCCTCAGTAGGCTTAGCAAACCAGGTGGGGTCAGTCACCTCATCGTCCAGCTGCTCTTCCTCCGAATCCTCTGTGCGCTCCTCCCTCGGACTTACTGAAATTACTACTACCTCACTGATAGACAACTGTGTCTCATGGTCATCGTCCTCCCCACCCACCGAAAGCTCTTGAGACAGTTGCCGGAATCCCCAGCCTCATCCCCTGGACCCTGAGAACTTCCCAAACGTTGGGCATCGGTCACGACAAACTCCTCCGGTGGGAGAGGAACCATTGCTGCCCAATCTCGGCATGGGCCCGAGAACAGTTCCTGGGAGTCTACCTGCTCCTCAGAATGTGTCATTTTCATGGAGTGAGGAGGCTGGGAGGAAGGAGGAGCAGCAGCCAGAGGATTCAGAGTTGCAGCTGTGGACGGCGTAGAAGACTGGGTGGTTGATAGATTGCTGGATGCACTTTCTGCCATCCACGACAGGACCTGCTCACACTGCTCAGTTTCTAATAAAGGTCTACCGCATGGACCCATTAATTGTGAGATGAATCTGGGGACCCCAGAAACTTGCCTCTCTCCTAATCCCGCAGCAGTCGGCTGCGATACACCTGGACCAGGAGCTCGGCCTGTGCCCACACCCTGACTTGGGCCTCCGCGTCCTCGTCCTCGTCCCCGTCCACGTGCTCTAGGCCTACCCCTACCCCTCAGCATGGTGTATTACGAGTAGAGCAGAAACAGAACGCTGTAATTAAATGTGCCGCTTATTGGCCTGTGGTTGGAGGCTGACTTCGCTTACGGAACGCACAGCAGAGCCAGGAAACAATTATGCGCAAGGCTGGGTATTAATCAGCGACTACTCCCCCCAGCAGACACGGCGTAAACTGAAGATGGTCACTGCCAGGCCAAATATAGTATATTTTTAAACTTTTTGGGAAAAAGCCCACTGCCTCTGATATACACTGTATTTCGATTTCCCTGATGGAGGCTGACTTCGCTTACGGAACGCACAGCAGAGCCAGGAAACAATTATGCGCAAGGCTGGGTATTGATCAGCGACTACTCCCCCCAGCAGACACGGCGTAAACTGAGGACGGTCACTGCCAGGCCAAATATAGTATATTTTTAAACTTTTTGGGAAAAAGCCCACTGCCTAACGAGCATCTCGAACACCCTAATACTCGAACGAGTATCAAGCTCGGACGAGTACGCTCGCTCATCTCTACTCATTAACCTTTTCCCTGTGCAATGTGATAAATGGCAACAAAGGAAGATATGTCACGATAATATGCAACATAAATACCGCCATGTACACCATTGGTAATATCTACCAGCCCAACAAATCCCAGATTTCATTTCTAAACTCACTGATAAAAAACCCCGTCAAAAACAACATCTCAGGGAACCTAATCATATGTGGCGACTTTAACATTATTCATGAATCACCGTGGACACCACATCCAGAAGCATAACGACTCCTCCCCAATTCTACACATTCGCTAGCTAAGGAAAATTTATATGACACATGGAGATGCCTCCACTCATCAGAAAAAGATGTTACATATCACTCCGCTCACTCCAATACTTACACACAGATATGTTCATTACCAATAATTGGGTCATCCCAGACATTAGTCAATGTGATATAGGCCAAATCACTTGGTCAGACCACACACCTATTACTCTCACAATTCAAACTCCTGATTACCCTAAAAACACTTACATCATGTCTATAAAACAAACCCAGAAAATGGTGTCTGGTCAAATCGAAGAATTTTTCTCAATCAATAAAATTTCAGCTAGCAACTACTTTTCCCTTTGGAACGCACATCAAGCTTTCATCGGAGGAATACTAATTCAACATGCTGCAAAGTTTAAAAAAAACAACAATGGAAAAACATACAAGACCTACTAAACAAGATCGACCTCTTGGAGGCCCAAAATGAATCATACCCCTCACCCTCAATTCAATCCCTCCTAAAAGAAGCACGCTATTCCCTCCGTAGTCACTTATCTTTACAGTTTGAGTAAAACGCTAAAAAAACTCAAGATGATTGTGAACGACTAAAGGGATAACAACAACACTTCTATACATATATGGTACAGCGTAGAATGACACCCAACGACATTCATCCTCAGTTGGGTGAGATGTGGTGAAGGTGTCATGAACGTAAAAAATGTGTGTTCAAAGAAGGCTGAACATCGTGTGAAAACAAACCAAAGGAGCTTCGGCCACGCACCAGCTGGTCCGACAACATGATAGCGTGAGTAGAAGAAGTGGTTATGGAGGACCACCAAATGACTTTCTCTGTGACCTATGCACAACATCCTGTGTGAAGACCTGAAGATGTGGAAACTTTCCCCCAGCTGGGTGCCTTAAATGTTGACTGAAGATCACAAGGCTGTGTGTGTTGTAATGTGTCAAGTGATCTGGACATGATGACATGAAAGATGCCTTCATTCCATCAATTGTCACAATGGATTAGATGCGGATAAAGGACACACTCCTTGTTTGCATGGTTTCCAGTCATGCCGCTCTTGCATCAGTGAATTTCCAACGGGAAAGATGGACCTCCTAAAGAAGTGTTCACAGCGGACATGCAACAATGGTGTCGACTGGGAAAAATGTGTATATCAAGAGGGAGATTATCTTGAGAAGTGCCAATACTTCTTAGAGACCTTAGAACTTCAATGCATATTGTATTTGCATTTAACTTTACAGAGTCTAAGCCCCCTAGTAGGACACTAACCACAAGCCAATAAATGGCTCACATCAAGGTGTCAGCAGTCAAGATTCAACGAGAATGAAACTAAATTGTAGCTGCACTTTCAACTACCTTTGACATGTCATAGAGACATGTCAAAAGTATTAATCAGTGGGGGTCCCACTGCTGAGACCCTCACTGATCATTAGAATACGGAGGCTGCAGTGATCACCTGAGCACTATTCCCCCTCGATCGTCTTCACTGCCTTTTAGCTCCTTATAGCACTTTCCATAAAGTTTTATGAGGTTGTCTTTAGCAGCCAGAAGGAGTAAAAAAGCAGCAAAGACAGCTGAGGGGGAACAGCACTCGAGTGAGCACTGCAGCCGTTGCTTTCTAGCGATCACAGCGGGTCTCCGTAGTGGGACCCTCACTGATGAAAACGTTTGACATGTCTCTATGAAATGTCAAAAGTTAGCTGACAGTGCAGGTACTCTTTAAGCGAAGTACAGAAATCTATGATGAAAACCTGCTCTAGAGCGATCTGGACCTCAGCTGAGGAGCAGGATTCACTTTTCAACCGGACAAATACCCCAAGCACACAGCTAAGACAACACAGAAGAGACTTCGGAACAAGTCTGCAAGTGTCCTTGACTTGTCCACCTACATTGTGTGTGATGAGAATTATTTTCCATTATTTTCTGGACGGTGAAGTGGGGGCTTGGAGGTGGGTAGCAGGGCAGCCCCCAAAATTCAGAAATGTTCCGCCATATCCAGGATGGGTGGGAGCCCTGTTATTGTAACCTAGAGGACTTGAGGTTGTAATTACTGCAAAAATGTGTCTCAACAAAGTACATTGTCTGAATTATGATAATTTTTTATATTTTAAAGGGGTTGTCCCGCGCCGAAACGTTTTTTTTTTTTTTTTTCAATAGCCCCCCCGTTCGGCGCGAGACAAACCCGATGCAGGAATAAAAAAAAAAAACGGCCAGTACTTACCCGAATCCCCGCGCTCCGGCGACTTCTTACTTACCTAAGTAAGATGGCCGCCGGGATCTTCACCCACGGTGCACCATGCGGTGCACCGTGCGGTCCATTGCCGATTCCAGCCTCCTGATTGGCTGGAATCGGCACACGTGACGGGGCGGAGCTACGAGGAGCCGCTCTCCGGCACGAGCGGCCCCATTCAGAAAGGAAGAAGACCGGACTGCACAAGCGCGTTTAATCGGGCGATTAGACGCTGAAAATTAGACGGCACCATGGAGACAGGGACGCTAGCAACGGAACAGGTAAGTGAATAACTTCTGTATGGCTCATAATTAATGCACAATGTACATTACAAAGTGCATTAATATGGCCATACAGAAGTGTATACCCCAACTTTGTTTCGCGGGACAACCCCTTTAAGCAAATGTGCGCAAAGTTCTTTGAAATTTATTTGTCGTCTATCTAGTGGCCAGAAGTCCATGTTGCTGACCTCCATAAATGTCATACATGTCGTGTCTTTTGTAGATGCGCTGTGCACAGTTGTCTAGTCATCTTGTTATGTGTATTGCACAGCTGCAGCAAATGAGAGGTTAATGTTTGCGTGAGACTGGGAGATGCATGCAAATATATCCATTTATGTCCCATCATGTGGTATGTGGGAGATTATAAGCATGAGTGCTTTGGGTGTGGTAGAGAATTTCTTCTGGTATCCTGAGTGTGCCAGCTACATGGGGGTACCTTCAACCCTCATGTGGTAAAGAGATGGAAGAAGAGGAGCGGTTCCTGAGCGTCCAGATACCAGGAAATGTGGAGGAGAGAGAGCAAGAGAAGTAAGAGCGAGAGAGAAAGAGATTGTGAGTAAGAGCGTCCAGAAAAGGCCGAGATCACCGTGCAGAGGTACTGACCTACGTAAGTGTCTGTGGAGTGACGCTACCCCTATTCTCCTCTGGAGAGTTCCTCTGCCGGGGGCGGTTCCCTGACCTCAAATTTGCTGCTTTACGTGCACGGCCGTCTTTTGCATTTGTGCCTTGTACCAAGTTTCTGCAAGTAAAGTTTTGCCAGACCCTGACCATTCCCAGGGACCGGAGGTACTTTAGTACTGTCTGCGGCTCCTTTGTTTACCGCCGAGGGATCATTCCAGTGGGTAACAGAATGGTGGCATCACCTGTGACAATCCTTTCTCCTGTTCGTATGTTTATTGGCCATCCCTCTCCTAGGGGTGTCCAGAAGAGGCCCAGCACTGCTCTGGCTGAGGCTACGTATGTCCCTTCGGGAGGAAGTCTGGTAAGTGCCACCATGACAAGTGTCCACTCTACCCTCCCAGCTCCTCAACGTATGCCCTGTGTCTGGAGTCACCCTATGGGATGCTGCATCGTCAGGGTGGTTGTGTGTAGGCTGAGAAAAAAATTATTATCCATTTTAGAATGAATAGGTAAAACACATCCTTTATTCCTCCATTTGTAAAAGCTGCAACGTTTCGATCTTTACATAAGATCTTCGTCAAGCATAATGAGACTTGGTTGTAACTTGCCGCTATATATGGGAGGTGTAGTGAGTGTCTCATTATGCTTGACGAAGATCTTATGTAAAGATCGAAACGTTGCAGCTTTTAAAAATGGAGGAATAAAGGATGTGTTTTACTGCATCCCTGCATGCTGCCACGAATTTTGTCTTTCATGATGGCGCCTTTCAGGATGTGTAAGCTGCCCATGCCATAGGCACTAATGCAACTTTTTTTTGTCTCAGAGATGTAAGCATTTGAAATGTGCGCTGATAACAAGCTGGACGGTCCCTCTTTTTTTGAGGCCACAGAACAGTTTTCCATTTTGTCTAAGTCCATTTGAAATGAGCTTTGGCCCAGAGAAGACACAGATGTTTCTGGATTGTGTTGATATATGGCTTCTTCTCTGCATGATCCAGCTGTAACTTGCATTTGTGAATTGCACAGAGAACTGTGTTCACAGAGAATGATTTCTAGAAGTATTCCTGAGCCCATGCAGTGATTACATTACAGAATCATGCCCGCTTTTCATACAGTGCCATCTGAGGGCCTGTAGATCTTGAGCATCCAATATTGACCGTCGGCCTTATCTCTTTTGGGCACATGAATTTCTCTAGCTTCTCTGAATCTTCTGATGATATTATGTACTGTAGATGGTGGGATAGTCAAAGTCTTCGCAATTTTACGTTGAGGAACATTTTTCTGAAATTGTTTCACAATTTTTAGATGCAGTTTTTTGCAGATTGGCGAACCTCTGACCATCTTACTTTCTGAGAGACTCTGCCTCTCTAACATGCCCTTTATACACAGTCATGTGACTGAAAATTGACCCTCCACCTGTTTTTCATTAGTACCACTTACTTTTCCAGCCTTTTATTAACTGTTTCCCAACTTTTGTGAGATTGTTGCTGCCATCAATTTCAAATTAGTTTGAAAAACTTAAATGGAGAAATGTCTCCCTTTCCCGTTCCGATACGTTCTGTGTTCTACTGTGGATATAATACAGTGGGATGAGATTTCCAAATCCTTGCATTTTTTTTAAACATTTATTTATATTTCATGCAGCGTCCCAACTTCTTTTGAATTCGGGTTGTATTTGTTAGCCAATAAAAGGTCTTATATCCAAAAGATTATTTTTTTTCTTGGACCAATAACTATTGTTCCACCACTAGATGTCTCAGCTGTAATGCTCATGCTTCATGCTGCTAGTTTATGTATATGTAATAAGTAATACTTCAAGGAGCAGCCGAAATTTTCTCGTTGTTGTGCTGCTGCTTTCTTTTTGTCCTCCATCAATTTCCGTGGGGTAAAATGATTTTAATGCATGCACAAAAATGCTAATTTACACATATTAACTCCACATTTTCTAAAACTGTTTAGATATCAAAAAACACAACTGCAGTCAAACCAAGATTGCCGTTTCCACTGCTGAGGTTTGCACTGTGGTCCTACTTCAATGGATAATCAAATGTCAGCGATGCTACAGAACATGCATGAAAAAATGTCTTGCATGTGGAATGCCAGCAGCCATACCTGGTGCAGTCAGAAATGTGTCCTTATATTCGCAGTTTAGCCAACATTGGCATGACCGTGTTGTGGATCAGCACTACAGACAGACCTGAGCATCCCTACAATCCGGTGAGTGTGAGTCCGCAGACGCTCGGTTCGGCTTGGACGCCCGTCTGTCATACAGTACCCATAAAGAATAGGATCAAATCAGAAGTGTTACAATTCTTTCATTACACTTTTTCTCTTTAGGGTCCATTTCTGGATTTGGTTTATAAATATTGATGCAAAATATTGACATCTGAATGAGGCCTAAAGGCCCTTCTATATGGCATGATTATTGGGCATGAACATACAACATTCGTTCACCTGATGTTCAGACTGTGTAAAAACACCAACGATCGCCTGTTCATCCGCTGATCATTGATTTTCAGAGAGCGTAAAAACGCTCGCAGATCGTTCACCTTCCTGTGTGAAGACGTACAGGGGATGATCGATCGTACTAATGATCTTTTGTTCGAATAACGGCAATTCTCGGCACGCATAAACAAAACCAAAAGAGCACCGATTTACATGCTTGCCGATCAGTGTTCATTTACATTGGGCCAAGACTCGGCCCATGTAAAATGAGCTTAAAGCCAACGGCACACCAATGTTACATGTAGTCATTTATTTCTTCTGTCCAACATTCTCATTGGCTTTTGGCTTTAATTGGCAGTTATAAAATAATTTATAATCGAATAAAAATGTGGCTATATCCTAATGACTGCAGAACAGAAACCTTGACTCTACAGAAAGAGTAGGCCGGACTCACATGGCCGTGTTGTGAACTTGCGGTCTTTGTGTTGTCCGATCTGCATGGATACCACACATGACTTGGTACCACGGAGTCGTCTGCTGTAGCCTATTAACCCCCCCCCCCCTTTCTTCCCCCCACTTATCTAAAATAACCACTGACAACTTCTTTTTTGGATTAATTTTTTGGCCACAGCAGCCAATTTATTACAACCTAACAATATAACATAAATACACTTTTTAAACCCTATTCCGCAACTATTTTGGAGAGATCCTTGGAGCTCCAAACTAAAACTAACGTCGCCTCACCAACCAAGGAAAAATAGGTGTAACTGTCTCCCGTCTCCTAAAACCTGACTCGGGAGACCCTATTTTCCTAAACCACACCTCCCATCTCTAATCACCTGACTCAGGAGACTCGCCACTTCGCCTCGAGTCGCCTACCTCCCGACCCCGGGGCTATCTAGCCATACCCCGGCTAGCAACAACAACCACTTTTGCAGGGAACCCCCTGTCAAACCAAGAGGCGACAGACCCACCTACTACTTAATCCGAACTGGAGGGGGGAGGAGGTAACTCTACTACCCCTGCCTCCCCCCCACCCCCTCCTAAATTGACTCCAAAGACCCCTCCCTAACCGCTGCTATGACGATATGGATACCCCCTCCCCCTTTTTTGGGCGGGCGGGTGGGACTCTTCTTCCGTTCGGCTCCAGGTCCTTCTTCTTCCTCTGCTGCACCCAGACTGGCTCCTCCCCCTCTTTTCACGCTCTTTCTCTACCCATAATCCTTCACTCCCCCTTTTTCGCCCCTCCCCTTTTCTCCCCACACTCTCCTGTTTACTTTTAAATCTATTAACCCCTTCCTCCCCGTTAACCCCGTCATGTCCGCCTCTACCTATGGCCCTGCGGGCTCCGGTTCCGGCCTCCCTTGACTTGGTACCACGGAGTCGTCTGCTGTAGCCTATTAACCCCCCCCCCCTTTCTTCCCCCCACTTATCTAAAATAACCACTGACAACTTCTTTTTTGGATTAATTTTTTGGCCACAGCAGCCAATTTATTACAACATAACAATATAACATAAATACACTTTTTAAACCCTATTCCGCAACTATTTTGGAGAGATCCTTGGAGCTCCAAACTAAAACTATCTGTCGCCTCACCAACCAAGGAAAAATAGGTGTAACTGTCTCCCGTCTCCTAAAACCTGACTCGGGAGACCCTATTTTCCTAAACCACGCCTCCCGTCTCTAATCACCTGACTCAGGAGACTCGCCACTTCGCCTCGAGTTGCCTACCTCCCGACCCCGGGGCTATCTAGCCATACCCCGGCTAGCAACAACAACCACTTTTGCAGGGAACCCCCTGTCAAACCAAGAGGCGACAGACCCACCTACTACTTAATCCGAACCGGAGGGGGGTGGAGGTAACTCTACTACCCCTGCCTCCCCCCCACCCCCTCCTAAATTGACTCCAAAGACCCCTCCCTAACCGCTGCTATGACGATATGGATACCCCCCCTCCCCCTTTTTTGGGCAGGCGGGTGGGACTCTTCTTCCGTTCGGCTCCAGGTCCTTCTTCTTCCTCTGCTGCACCCGGACTTTCTCCTCCCCCTCTTTTCGCGCTCTTTCTCTACCCATAATCCTTCACTCCCCCTTTTTCGCCCCTCCCCTTTTTTCCCCACACTCTCCTGTTTACTTTTAAATCTATTAACCCTTTCCTCCCCGTTCACCCCGCCATGTCCGCCTCTACCTATGGCCCTGCGGGCTCCGGTTCCGGCCTCCCTTTTCATGTCTTATCCTCGCCTGTGAAAATGGATGACAATAGGACAAGCAACAGGTTTTTTTTCACATGCCCTAAAAGTCCACGTGAGATTGCTCATGTCCTTAGCCCCATAGGCTATAATGGAGGCATATGCTGTTGGTGGAATACATGGAGAGCATATGCCCCGAATACATCCAAATAAAGACCCCTTTACATGAGACGATTGCCAGGTGTATTGGCGCCCAACAGCTGTCCTAATAGCTATTGCTACTCTGCTTTTACACAAGCGACAGTCATTCTGTGAATGGAGGTGAACCGGGCCGGAGATCGTCCAGCCACCAGCCTCTATTCAACGCCAATAGGCAGTTGCTCATGGGTAGATGAGCTGATAGTGAGCTAAAAACCGACCAACTCGGACAAATGAGCGATTTGCAACTCCCTGCCTGTTGTACACAGGACACCCATCGCCCGAATCTGCTGTGTCCTTAAAATTCTGCAAATTTGAATGATAGTTTTTCAGCGAACGAGAATTTGTTCACTTCTCATTTGTAATTTATTTTATACAGGCATATCATTGCTCAGTCGTTTACACGTCGTTGCGAGTAAACAGTGATTGTTTAGTCGTTTACATTCACTGGTGCAATGAATATGGACGACTTAATGACTTACGAGCGAGCAACTTATCTGCCTGTATTACAGACCGTATGAGCAGATGAGCCAAGTGTCATTGTTCCCTCGTGCGAATGATAAATCGCTCCGTGTCAAAGGAGCCTGAGTCTACAGCACTATCGTTTTAAGTGGACACTTCCTGTCGTTTTTCAGCTTCTCCTGTGCATAGTGATGCGGGGTTAGCAATCTCTAAGGGCTTCTTCGGACAGACATATGTGCAATTGTGGACGCCTGAGGGTGTAGTGGCCCAGAGCAATGGGGCCCCTCCATAACCGTATGTATGCATTTGTATACTGTAATGTCAGTGTCTTCTGTGTTGCATGATTGGTGTGTATTGCATAGCTGCAGCACTGAAAGAGTTAACTGTCTGGTATGTGAGCTGACTGTCTGAAAAATATATCTGTTTGTTTGTCATGTGACCTTGTGATATGTATGTGGATGCAAGGTGCATGAGTGGGAGTTCTGTTCTGGGCTTGCAAGAGAGAGGAGTCTGTTTTGAGGAGTTCTGCAAGAGGACCATGCAGCCACCTTCAGCCTGTGTGACCTAGAATGGAAGAGGCCGAAATGAGTCTACAGTCTGCCCTGGGCTTGCTGTACCCAGGAGATGTGAAAGTACCCCTTCAATGCTATGAGAGTGAGAGAATGAGGAGCTGCCATGCAGCGCACCTATTTTCCAAATGTGAGTGTTGACGGGTAGAGAGTGTAAGAGAAGAGAGAGTGTTGCCGGGACCGGGACCCACAGATAACAAGGACTGTGGTTTCTCCTATTCACCCGCAAATCCTCCCTGTCACACCACTTTGAAGTTTGCACTGTGTTTTCTTGCTGGCATTGTACCAAGTAAACCAGCATTACCGACCATTCCCAGTTTGGCTCAGAAAGTTAACTCCCTGTGTGTGGACTCTTTATTACCAACAACTTGATTCACTGCAGAGGATGGAACGATGGCGTCACGTGTGACATAAAAGACTGAGGTAATCCATCATTAGGTGTGCAGCGGCCGAGCTGCACACCCATAAAATAGTCCAAGAACAGGCGTGTGGGACCTGGGGGCTGGTACATGACTGCGACATGCAGGAACAGTGCATGGAAGAGTCGTAGGATATGGACTTCAAACGACCAGTAGGTGAGGGAGGGGGCTGGGGGATGACCTGGAAGGTGCAATTTGGCAAGAGGAGAACACCTACTCCTTCGCCATGCCTGTTGTCCAATCTGGCAGTGTGGGAGAACTGCAGGCCATCAAAGGACAATGCAGCAGGGGGCGGTAGAATCGGACTGCTGTATCCACATCTTGGTGAGGGTGAGCAGGTTGAGACACTTGGTAATATGGAGGTCGTGGATGGTTGATGTGTGTCAATGTGCAGGACAATCCTCGCATGTGAACGAATCCATTGAAATCAATGGGTTCCATTCTCTGCATATAGTATGCTTAATGTTATGCACACAAATATATATGCAAATCTGCCCGTGTGAAGCTGCCCTAACTATTATAAAGCTAGCTGTGTTCCTTGGCAGCTACTGTTCTCCTTGGATTGAAGGAGATAAGACGGGGCAGCGTGCCAGTAACAAAGCATACACTGCCTCCTATGTGGATCAGGTGGAACAGGTTATTCACAGCATGGCATATTTTATAATCTGCAACACCCACAGCATGCAAAAACTACATGGATGCATTCACACAAGTTTTGTGTTTTGCAAGATGCACAAAACCTGCATGAAAATTCAACCCATTAGTTGCAGTAGGTGTGATTCCATGGATGCTGCGAGACGGAAATATCGCCGCCTGTTCTGTTTTCAGGCGAGTCTCACATGAGAATAGAACATGCAGATGTGTAGTCTCCGGCACAACACATAGCACAGATGGGTGTCCCTGTGTTGCTCCCTACAATGTTGGGCACGATGCGCTGTCGCCCCTGTGAAAGCACCCTAACAAACACAACATTTTGTACCGGGAATAGAGAGTGTACCGGGAATTAGTGTAGTAATTGCCTACCAATTACCTCCAATCCGACTGTTTCCAGTCCTGTTTCGGCTGTCCAAGCTCTCTGTAGCAATATTCTATCTACCTAAGGGCTCCTTCACACTGGCGAATGCGTGATACACGGCCCGATATCGCGCTCCCCACCATGTGAAATCCCCGGGGTGCAAGGCTTTTTCATGTGGCTTTGCATCCCTGAAGGGATAAAGTGATTCCCCGGCGCGGTAGATGATCGCAGAGTTCCCCCATTGCTTTCAATGGGGCCGGCGCTGCTGTCACTAGCTCAATTGAAGACAATGGACATCTCACAGTAAGGACTGATGCCCAGGGCCGTGATGGGCTCCGCAAGCGGAATACTGCAGCAGAGTCAATCACGGCGCCCCCCCAAAGACCCCATACTCACCTGCAGATCTGCTGCATAGCTCCCGCAGGACACTGCCAGCGCGCATGCGCAGAACAGCGCATGGCGCGCTGGCAGCATCACATGACGCGGCCGGCATTGGGAGGGGCGCGTATTCACGCTATACTTCCGCTGTGTTACAGTGGAAGTATAGCTGGTCAGGCTTCTTCCATTGACTACAATGGAAGCCGTCCGCGCGTATGCCCGCAGCAAAAAGACATGGCGTGGGTAATTTCATGCTGCCGAATTCCGCAGCATGTAGATTGAGCTAATAGGTTCAATAGAATCTAATAGCTGTCGTGAAACGCCGCGGATCTTGATAGAACATGCTGCGATGTGTTTCCTGCATAGCATCACTAATGTGAATGAACCCATTCAAAAGAATGGGGTTCATGTTTGTGCATCTCACAATAAACAAATCTCGCATGATTTTCACGCCAGTGTGAAGGCAGCCTAAAGCACATTGTGCACTGCTCTGTAATTGGCCAGTGCTAGGGTTGCCACCCAGCCGGTAAACCACCGGCCTGGACGGTATTTATTCTGTCAGGCCTGTGTCGGTATTTTTTTTTCCCGGCCCTATTACCGTACGGTATTTTCAGAGCCTCCACTGCCCCCTAGTGCCGGTTAACTCTCCTCCGGCAGGGGAAACATAGACCTGCAGAGCCGACAGCGTCTAGGGCCTCCGATGATGTCATGTCATGTGATACCCTGTGTGGGAGGAGTCAGGGATCACATGACCATGTGGGCTAAGTAAATGTAGGACTCTGCAGTGGTGATAGGACTCTGCAGCTGTGTGTGTGTGTCAGGATGAATGTAGTGGAGCTGTGTGTGTGTCAGGATGATGTAGCAGAGCTGTGTGTGTGTGTGTGTGTGTTGGAGCTGCGGGTTTCTGGATGGATGGATTGAGTGAGTGAGTGGAGCTGTGTGTGATGTGTGTGTTGGTTAGAATGGATGTAGTGGAGCTGTGTGTGATGTGTATGGAGGTCAGGATTGATGTAGTGGAGCTGTGTGTGTGTTATGTGGGGATCAGGATGGATGTAGCGGAGCTGTGTGTGTGATGTCTGGGGATCAGGATGGATGTAGCGGAGCTGTGTGTGATGTCTGGGGGTCAGGATGGATGTAATAGAGCTGTGTGTGATGTCTGGGGGTCAGGATGGATGTAATAGAGCTGTGTGTGATGTCTAGGGATCAGGAGGATGTAGTGGAGCTGTGTGTGTTGGAGCTGTTGGGTTCAGGATGGATGGATGGATGGATGGATGGATTAAGTGAGTGAGTGGAGCTGTATGTGTGATGTGTGTGGGGGTCATGATAGAGCTGTGTGTGATGTGTGTGGGTGTCAAAATTGATGTAGTGGAGCTATGTGTGTGATGTCTGGGGAGCAGGATGGATGTAGCTGAGCTGTGTGTGTGATGTCTAGGGATCAGGATGGATGTAGCAGGGCTGTGTGTGTGATGTCTAGGGATCAGGGTGGATGTAGCAGAGTCGTGTGTGATGTCTGGGGATCAGGATGGATGTAGTAGAGCTGTGTGTGTGATGTCTAGGGATCAGGATGATGTAGTGAAGCTGTGTGTGTTGGAGCTGTTGGGTTCTGGATTGAGTGAGTGAGGGGAGCTGTGTGTGTGGGGGTCAGGATGGATGTAACAGAGCTGTGTGTGTGATATCTGGGGATCAGGATGGATGTAGTGGAGTAGATTGTATGCGATGCAAGCATCTGTAGCGTGTACTCGCGAGTAGATGACGTCTGATTCACACTAAACGTCATTTACTTGCGAGAACACGTTGGACGGGATCCCGAACATGCGCACCAACGCTGGACGGGATCCAGGAGATAAAGGAGGAAAAAAATGCAGCGATAAGCCACGCCCCAAAGTCACACCCCGACACGCCCCCTTTTTTTAACCATGGCTGGTATTTTTTTCATGACAAAGGTGGCCACCCTAGCCAGTGCTGATCACATGAGCAGCTCTTGCCAATCAGAGAGCAGGTATAATCCTTTACCAGTAACACTAACAATGCACTGTGCGGATTAGGTAGTCTAGATATTGCCGTGCCCATCTTGGTCGGCCTAAAACAGGACCAGAAACTGATGGACTGGAGAAGAGCAACGGCAGGTTATATGCTCCCTTGTCTTCTGGTTCTAGGACAGCAATTTGTCCCAAAACTGGAGGATCACTTTCAGTTGTGAACAAATGTAACATCCAAAAGTAGCGGTTTTATGTGCGGATCTGCATCAAGATCCACGCGTAATATGCAGATTCTGATGCAGATTTAACCCTTCATGTGCAGAATTGATATAACTGAAAACGCGCATTTTCCCATTCGTATCACTCATCAATTTATGCTGCAGATTTTGTTCACAATGTGTGGATGACTTTTCTTGAACTCTTGGGGTTTAAAACACATTGGCGCATTTTTGTCCCGTTCTGTGGCCATAATAATGACAGCTGCATAATGGGAGAAAACAAAACCGTTGATTTCAGTGGTTTCGTTTTCACTAGAGGGATTCTTGCCCACTAATAGTACGGGCGAGAAAACATAGGACTTGCCCAGTATAAACTACGTGCGGTAAACAATGGGCGGCACCAATCTTCCAGCTATTTTTTATCAAACTCCTGCACCATTACTTGGAGTTTGAATGGCGCAAGAAGACTACTGGTGAGCGTAGTTGCACAATTGTAGTTGCGCAAAAGCCCATCAATTTTTGCCCTAATGCAGACTGTAGATAATGTAACATACTACAGAACTGCCGCAGCCGATTCCACTGTGGAAAATTCGCAGCATTTTTGCTACATGCAAACATATCCTAAATCTATCCATTTGTTTATGCCATTAGATTTATACATTGGAACTATAGTTTGGGGTAAAGTAGGACGGAATGGTCGGGGCTACATTGTCATGAACACAGATCGCAGTGTGGCTATGCTGCTGTAAAGGGGGATGACAGAGGCGTAACTTGAAGCTCCCGGGCCCCGATGCAAAACTTGGAAAAGGGCCCTGAACTATAATGCTTTACTTATAGTAATGGGTTCCCTATATGGAGAAGAGAGGCCTTATGGGCCCCCTAAGGCTCCTGGGCTCGGGTGCAACCGCATCCCCTGCATCCTCTATAGTTACGCCCCTGGGGGATGACAAAGGACTGTATACTGTCTGTGCACAGATGTTGATGATGGTGACTGTTTTCTATTGCTGCTGCGTAAACTATAGTTTTCACTGTTTTGTAATGTTTTACACTGTTCAGGTTACTTGCCTCCTGAGCTGGCGAGGAGTGCTCGCTGCCTTGTGCTATGCGCTGGTCCCTGGTTGCCTACAAACCAGAATGCATAAATAGATGCTGCTTTCTGCCCTGCGCTAGAGCCCAGCAGGAGAGAACGTGAAATAAAAAATGAGGGCTGATGAGATGAGCTAAGATTTAGATTCTGCATTTTCTCCTTTGAACGCCGATGTCAGAGTTCATTTTCAGATACGTCGTTGGCTCGATCAAAGGAAAAATCGTTCAGTTGTTCACATTCGTGAGAATGTATTAGTGAGAAAGACTGAATGATCCGTATTTTAACCAAACGATAAGTCCATGTGTTAGGTTTTAGCGCAGTGCAGCCCCTCACAGGTGTGGAATGATTCAGCTGGCTGGGTGTGGATTTCTCCGGTCAGCCAATCCTCCAGGTCTACTGCTCATATATACCAGCTCCTCTGCTAGAGGCTCCTGGGCTTTCCTCTGTTTGTTTAGTGTGGGGCATTAAAGACATAAATACTATTGATGACCTATCATCAGGATAGCTCAACAATAGTTGATCAGAGTGGAAGTCTTCATGCTGACCTCCCATGTAGTGGCCGGCGATTGTAACTACAGGCATGGCTCCTATTGATTTCAATGAGAGCTGTGCCTGCAGGTACAAGTGCCAGCCACTACACCGAGGTTGGCACAGGGCTTCCACTCCGATCAACTATTGATGATCTTTCCTGATGATAGGTCATCAATAGTATTTATGCCTGGAAAACTCCTTAAAGCTCAAAGAAACAGCATTATAAATGGGCCATTAAGCACAAGACACAGCGGGGAAACTGTGAAGCTAGCAGATGAGATAGGGGTGTGCTACTGGAGCATATGTATGCTGCAGTGAGGCTCGGCCTGTATGCTGTAGAAGTGTGGATTCATTCTTCAAGATAGAGAGCAACCAGCACAGGCTGAGCAAACATCTAATTCCCCAGAGCATCCGGAGCACCAGAAGCTGTGCCTTTCTTTTAAGGGTCCCACAAAGGATTTGCTCACCAGTCTCTTCGCACCGCACCTGTGCTGCCAGTTGAATGCCAGTTGAAGAGCAACCAGGACAATCCCAAGGACAAGATGGACATAAGAGGTAAGTCCCTGTCCCCGAGCTGCAACCTGACCCAACTAGACTTACCACCCACCGATCTTGAACCTGTTTCGACCAGCTCTAACTGCTCGGCTTTTCACTACATTGCAACAGTATGGAAGTGAATGCGTTTGTGTTGAGACTCACAAGTTTTCACAATGCAATGATTGCTAGAAGTCTAAACTTGCTGTACTTCTTGCAATGTCACATTGCAGCAATTTGGGTGTCACTATGTGACTGCATTCACTTTCATTATGTTTCGATGTAGGATGGCAATACTGCGACGCTTTGCTGGGAGATTATCGTCATGGCCAAATTTGCTATGTAGTGCCAGCCTTAAAGCATACCTGACCTTTCAGATGATTTTCACAATAGGCTGCTGTGTGTGTATGAGGAATGACACTATATCTGGCCATTATATGACTTGTAGCCTGCATTTTTCCACATTTTCTCTCATTCTCAGTTCTCTCGGGATTGATGAGGGGAGCCTGGCTGCTGTTCTGTGTTCCGTAGACTGTGCACATAGAGATTTTGGTCTTTAAGGGTCCTTTTAGACGGGACAACAATCATCCAAACAATAATTACTGCTGCTGCTTTCACATAGGAGTGATGATCACTAAGTGAATGGAAGTAGAGCGGGACAGAGATCACTTCTGTCTGTGTGCCTGCCGCCAGTCACAGTAAACAGGCAGTCATTCATAGATGAACCACTGCCAGTCTGATCATCATTTGATTTTTATGCCTGCCAAAACTAAATGACAAATGATATGTGAACAAATGATTGTTCGTCATTCAGTCGCTGGCAGCATTTACACTGAATGATTATCATTTAGATTCTCACAAACCAGTAAGAATCTGAACGATTTTTCCATGCAAAAAGGCCCTAACTGTCTGTAATGTAATGTCCTACAGAACACTCACACCAACACTTGTCCTGTCTCACTTGTATATGTGCCGTCCATGGACATAGAAGGTGCCGTCTGTAGGAGAGATTCTGTTTCACCCCTTCTCCCCACTAAGCCTAGAGCTTAGCCCTGATGTCAGCTGGTGCCCTAGTGGCTGATAGTCAGCTTCAATCTCACTGGTGCAAAGTCCAAGGGCGGGAAAGCCACAACACGAGTTCCTATGCAAGAGTGGGAGGAGTTGAGAAAGTGCAGGAAAGAAAGAGAGGAGATAAAAGAAGGAGACAGTGAGCAGTTAGACAGACTCAGCCAGGTGTGAGAGAGGAGAGGTTGTATTCAGGTCATGTCGGAGGAGGAGGAGGTACTCGTACAAGAGAAAGCAAGCAGTATCAGCACGTTCTTTTCAGGGTCGAGCGAGGTCTCATTCCGCTCCCTTGGTGATCCGCAGCAGATAGGAGGAGAACCATTCCGAGGTCGGTCTTCTACAAAACAGTGAGTCTAAAACTACCCGGTGAACTCAAAGCCAGGATTAGTCTTACAGTCACTTTTCACTCTGCTTCATCTACACTCTACTAACTTTAATCATCCCTTCAGTTAGAACAACTAGTGGGGAAAATTGTCTTTCAAATCAGTTCAGAGAAAGAAAAGGAGAGAACGTTGATGTCAATTCTTCATCAAGTCAGTATTGCTGTATTCTACACCGTGTATTCTACTCTTCACTCTACTGCGTACTGCTGTATCCACTTGTATCAATCCCAAGTACTATTGTGGAGATCGCGAATTCAATTGTTTTGTAAAATATCAGCTTAGTAAATCTGCGTACTCCCAGATTACTATCACAAGCTACTGGACTCATCTCAGTTATTTCATTGGCATTTCATCCCAAGGGTCCAGTTGGAGTACTGGTGTCACGTGTGACAAAACAGGCCCTCCTGTAAGCATACCACAGTACGTTCCCTGGGTCGCTGCACAACCCCCGAGCAGAGCACTTTTGGTGACACTGTCGGGCAAGACCACAGAGCCACCCGTGACAACCTTTTTACAAAACCTCGTGGTCTCCCTCACTTTGGTGCGCTTTGGCTCGGCTGTTGCAGGACGACACACACAAAGACATAACATCATCATGAAGGACAGTATACAACAGTACTGACCAGTGGGGATGTGATTTCAGCCGCTAGAACACAGTAAACAGTCACTATTGGCTGCATGCAATGACTGTGTGAATTCACCCTTCTTTCCTGTCTTCTGCTCATTATATACTTCAATGAGCATGATGACTTATCCTCCTCCTCCTCCTGTTCTGCTCTTGCCCTGTCTCCAGTGACATGCTTGACAGCAGTCAGTGTACAGCAAATGGCCTGCACTTCAGAGCGATTTTTCAGCACAGAAACATCATTTTAGGTAAATAAAGTAAATAGCGGTTTTGCTGGTTATCATACTATAATATAAGCAGAAGTTAATTCCCATTGAACGGATATCTCAGGGTTCATTAGTGCTATTCACCATAAGGTCCGTCTCTCTAGATAGCGTTCCTGGATAGATATTCAAGCACATATTGCTGCAGCCACAGTCCTACTGAACCATGCAATACTTTCATTCCTATCAATACTTCATCTTCATTCAAACTTTATATAATGCTAAAACTGACTGTATAAAAAAAAAATCATGCATGCGCCATTTCCTTCTCTTATACCAGGTGTTTCCCCATTTGGCATCCGCTGCCGCCAACAGGAATTAAAATTGTATATCAGTCTCTGACATTAACTCCTCTATATAGAGTTTCAGCAGTGCAATATTGAGGGCATTTCCATATACAGATAGGACATCCCCCCACCCCTCCCACTTCCACAGCATCTTACTGGGATTTACATGCAGGCTTTAAAGGGGTTGTCCCGCGCCGAAACGTTTTTCTTTTTTTCAATAGCCCCCCCGTTCGGCGCGAGACAAACCCGATGCAGGGGTTTAAAAAAAAAAAACGGATAGTGCTTACCTGAATCCCCGCGCTCCGGTGACTTCTTACTTACCTGGTGAAGATGGCCGCCGGGATCTTCACCCTCGGTGGACCGCAGGTCTTCTGTGCGGTCCATTGCCGATTCCAGCCTCCTGATTGGCTGGAATCGGCACACGTGACGGGGCGGAGCTACGAGGAGCAGCTCTCCGGCACGAGCGGCCCCATTCAGAAGAAAGAAGACCGGACTGCGCAAGCGCGTCTAATCGGGTGATTAGACGCTGAAAATTACACAGCACCATGGAGACGACGACGCTAGCAACGGAACAGGTAAGTGAATAACTTCTGTATGGCTCATAATTAATGCACAATGTACATTACAAAGTGCATTAATATGGCCATACAGAAGTGTATAGACCCACTTTGTTTCGCGGGACAACCCCTTTAACTTCACCTTTCAAAATTTCTCCATTTTTTCATCCTTTCCTTGTTTGGTATTAGGGCTGGTGTTGGCACCCAGAAAACCCGGGCAGGTACCGTAGTCCGCTGTGTCTGGGGGGTAAGGAGGTCAGTTTCCGCAGCTTCCTCCACCCGCTGGGTAACTGTAGAGAGAGAGAATCAGTCAACACAAGTATAAGGCGCTATTTTCACACAGCTTTTTATTACTCTGTGACCACTTGTTCTCCACATCACGGCAGCGTATGTATCTTCAATGCCGCTTCCCTGTCAAGGTCTTCTCTTCGGCACCCCAAAGGAGGAGGAGGAACCAGGGAAGATTTGACAGGGGTGCAGATTAGTTTCGCTCCTCTATCTTCTCCTGAATATTCTTAGCAGCTGATTTGTGACCACAACAAAGTTTACCTTTTTTGGGGGGTCACAAATTAGCTGTTAAAAAGTGCAGGAGAGAAACCATAAAGGCTGAAACTAAACCTCCAGTTCGGCTTCACTGACCAATCTACTGAGACTTGGGGCACCTTTACACAAGCCAACTATTGGCCGAAAAATCACTCAAGCAAGCAATTTTAAGCAAGCATTCTCTCATGAAAATGCAGAACCTGACATGATACAGAGCGAGAAATCACTCAAAAGTCACTTCGTTTCAGCTCACAAAGCAACTAGTGAGTGACTTCTCACTCGGCATAAACAGGCAGTCGTTCATCGTTGAATGGCTGCCTGTTCACAGTGAATGGAGGCCGGTGGAAGAGATCGGTACTGTTGTATAATGGGTGGAGACATGCTTTGGCAGTCCTGAGTTGAAGGATACGCCCTTAGCGGCTGATTGGCTACAGCAGACGTGCCCTCCTGAGCTGGACCTCCTGCCTCATCCTCCTGGGCCACACACACATATATGCTGCTGGAAGTGGGGCCGGCTTGGGAGCTGCCTCTGTTCACTGCGTAGCGGCTGTGTGAAAGCACAGGAACGATGGTTGCCCTTTTTAAAAGTACCCTTAGACTGCAGTGTCTATATACAGTGATATGTAGAAGCTGCCGAAGACAAACAGTGCAAAATTTGTAATTAAACCCCAATTGCAAGAATAATTGTCAGCCCAAAATACATGCATTTAAGTACAAAAATTGACCCCCAAAGGCGGCCATAACCTTTAAGTAATCACGGTAGAAATTGAATTATCATTCTTAGGTCAGACATGTTTTGTGTTAAATGCAACACCTGAGAATAATTATACCGTGTATTGGCATCAGTATAACTTGTCGGACGAGTAAACTCCCAAATCATCATTCTGTTTCTTCCTTTTTACTCCATCTGTAATAATATCCTCAGTGCACCAATAGGAGGGAGGCAGTTATGTGCCCATAACCAGTTTGTCTGGCCTATATAAAGGGGAATACATGACACAGGTGCGGTCGAGAACTGTCAGCTCGAAAAACTTGTTTCCTTATCCAGTCTACACTTGAGTCAGGCTGCCGTCTCGGAAATACTTCAAGCATCTCTTATGTAGGCGGCAAACTGGAAAGAAGCACAAGCAAAAGTGGATGGCTGTGCAAACAGTAACTGTACCTGAAACATGCAGCCATCCGCCCAGACTTCTGTTCCTTACGCTTTCTGAGAAGACATCATCTCTGGACTCATCTCTGGAGCATTATTCTCAACACAGCATTTATACAAGAGGGAAGATATGTAAGCCATGACTGGCTTTGGAAAGCCAATGTGGGTGGCAAATATGCCAGATAAGGATCATTCATCTAAAACAATCGAAGGAAACTTCAAACCTCGAGGTTGACTGAGAGATATCAGATAATTCACTCTACCTTGACAGCTAAGGAAATGGACCAGCGATGAGAGTGACTGCGCCTTGAGGTGGAGCTGTGGGACACGGATCTCCAAGTGTTGGCATTGATATGCCGTGGTGGTGCGGATGGTGCTTCTGCCCTCCCTGCTTGTCTGAGGATGATAAAATGGCATTGGCTGTAAATAAAGAGATTGAAAGAAAGCTTAGAATACAGAAAAAGACGGACAGGAAGGAGATGAAACTCTTGCTTTTGGGTAAGTAGTAATGATAATTATTAGCCTCAGCACAGTATTTCAGTCTCTGCAGTGAATTATTATACGGCCAGAACACTTTCCTAGAATTCGTTATAAATTCTCAATTATTGCAAGACTGAAGCAGAACTTCCATGTATGACATAAAGTTACAAATGTTGGGGCTCGAAGTTCAGAGGTTATCAGGATATTAAAGTCATGCACTGGCATGACTACAGGGGATGTGGTTGCCCCAGGCCCCAGGAGCCTTAGGGGGCCCATAAGACCTCTCTTCTCCATATAGGGAGTTACAGCTTTGCGTTAAGGGGTTAAGAGAAGTTGGGGGGCCTCAAGATAAACTTTTGCACCCAGGCCCATGAGCCCTTATATGCTGAACTTACCACCACTAAGTATAATGCACAATATGTTCTGCTTCGTTGCCATCTAAAATACGGAGACAAATATACTCTTTTTTTCCTTTATATCTTTCTTTATTTCAATTTTAGAGTTGCATTTATAATTTTGCTTCACATGGGGTTGGACTGAAGTTCAGCCTAAGTATTTAATAGCATACAGGACCACTAGCTGTGTGGTGAAAGTCAAATATGTTGGTGTGCTTGTGGGTTACGACTGACTGAGATATACACACTTTATCAAAAACACCTCCGCCCCAGAAGAAGTTGTCGTTTTCCTGTAAAACTCGTCCTGCGGTTCCATCTCAGGCAGATCTGTAAATGATGGGAATTGTGGTGATTAGATAAACGGGCTTGTCACCTGAGAACCTAAAAGTGGTTCCTGCCTTGGTCTTTAAGAGGCTCTCGGAGGCTCCTTGTGTGTAGTGACCTCTTCTTCCACTTGTGTAGAGCTTGTTGACCACTAGACGCCTCAAAGAGATTTGACCCTGTTACCAGAGTCTGAGAGGGGCGCATTATTGGGATATGAGAAGCTGGATGGTCGTATAGACAAATTGTTCCCCACCGGGCCATTCTGTCCAGACTGTTAGGAAGTGTTGGGACCAGTGGATGGGGGCACACAAGGTAACCGGGCTTAGAACGCCCCCTACAGACCACCAGTAAAGAGGAGCGTCTGATCAGACTGTTAGAAGGTGTTGGGACCAGTGGATGTGTGAGGGCACACAAGGTAACCGGGCTCAGGACCCCCCCACAGCCAGCCAGTAAAGAGGAGCATCTGACCAGACTGTTAGGGGGTGTTGGGACCAGTGGATGGGGGCACACAAGGTAACCGGGCTTAGAACGCCCCCTACAGACCACCAGTAGAGAGGAGCGTCTGACCAGACTGTTAGGAGGTGTTGGGACCAGTGGATGTGTGAGGGCACACAAGGTGACCGGGCTCAGGACGCCCCTACAGACCACCAGTAGAGAGGAGCATCTGACCAGTCTGTTAGGAGGTGTTGGGACCAATGGATGTGTGAGGGCACACAAGGTAACTGGGCTCAGGACGCCCCCTACAGACCACCAGTAGAGAGGAGCGTCTGACCAGACTGTTAGGGGGTGTTGGGACCAGTGGATGGGGGCACACAAGGTTACCAGGCTCAGGACGCCCCCTACAAACCACCAATATAGAGGAGCATCTGACCAGACTGTTAGGATGTGTTGGGACAAGTGAATGTGTGAGGGCACACAAGGTGACAGGCTCAAGATGCCCCCTACAGACCACCATATTTGGTGCTCTGTGACTTATGCGGCCGCATTTGGGGAAACTGTTACTGAGGGGGCTGCAATGGGGACACTGTTACTGAGGGGGCCACATTTGGGGACACTGTTACTGAAGGGTCTGCTTTGGGGACACTTACTGGGGGAGCTGCGCTAGGGACACTGTTACTGAGGAGGCCACATTTGGGGACACTGTTACTGAGGGGGCCACATTTGGGTAAACTGTTACAGAGGGGGCTGTGTTGGGGACACTTACTGAGGGGGCCACATTTGGGGAAACTGTTACTGAGGGGCCTGTGTTGGGGACACTGTTACTGAGGGGGCCACATTCGGGAGCACTATTAATATTACAGTGCGTTCACATGTTGTGGAATGAATGCAGATTTTCACATGGATTTGGGTGGGACCGTTCCCCAATATTGAAACTATGGAAAAAAATAGGAAAATTGCTTTCCAACATATGCAGTTTCCCAATAATTATAAAGGCCCCTCTTGCTCTATTAGCTTTGAACATAGATAATTATCCACGAAGCTGTTAAACTGTGATTTTACACTTTAGCTATCTTGGTTTTGGTTACCAGAGTAAATACTGGAAAACTGATAAAGTCCCCACACTAAGGAAATCATAGCGGGCATAAGTCATAATTGCTGGTACGAATCTATGATTGCATCCTCCTGTGGTAATAAATCATCATTTTTAATAAATGGGATATATGGATACCAAGCAGACATAATCCACCAATGTACTAAAAATCACCAATTATGGGCTATGTCCAAAATTGTAATGAGAATGTGATGATTATATGGGATTTGTCTCTGTTATTGTCTCTCCTCTTATTTCCCCAAGTCCATACAGAAGGCTGAATGATCGAGTTTGTTCGCTTTAGTTATAAATTGTTACATGTCTATAAATGTGTTGAGAACTACCGTATGTCGAACAAACTGATCGCATGGAATTTGAAGTTATTACCTTCATAACAGTTCAATGCATATATATGTATAATCTGTGATTTTTCTTTTTTTTTGTTACCCCTGTTATATTTGGAAAAACTTTTCAATTAAAAGTAATATGATAAAAAAGAGTACCATACAGGAACTGTATAAAAAAATGATAGAAATACTAAATGACCACCATATTGTAAGCAAATATTACTAATATACTGAGACTACAACACCCCCATTCCTCCCATCCTGTTTATTATAGACGCTCAGTCCCCCCTGCTATATATGCTAAGAGCCCTCGTGGCCGCTCCTCCTCTATACTATGCCCACCTCTTATGTCCCCTCCTATATACTATCTGCTTATTCTCACTCACTCTCCTCCTTGTCATCCACCCAGTCCCAGTAGCACTCACTTCTTCGTACTTCTCCTTCACCAAATCTTACACTGCTGCCCTCTCAGGATGGCCATGCTGCCGGACCTGTCCTTGTCAAGCTTAGTACAAGTGGAGTGGGAAGCTAAGAAAGCTCATAGAAGACCTTTGTGCCCCAAAAAGTAAAAGTGCCCCCTTTGTACAGCAACAAACTAATATTTCCCCTCTGTGCTTCTACTAGTGCTGACACAGCGCGGCCGCACACATAACCTTCCTCCAGCTCTCCTTCTGAAGCACTGGAGAACGGGAGCAGGATTTGGAATCCAGCATTGCCACACTGTCTCAGTGCTAAGAAAGAAGTATTAATACATTAGCTGGATGTGCAGTGACCGAGGAGCGGGCCACGGCCTAGGAGACAGCGGGGTAGAGTTTGGCCTTGTCACGGTGGCTCCACCGTCTCCCACCGGGAGAGTAACCAGTGACACATCCAAGGGCTGAGGGCAGGTTACTAAAGGGAAACCCAAATAATTGAATTACCTTGAATCCTGTTTTTGTTTCGAGACATCACCATCTCTTCTACAACGGGGGGGTTCCTGGATAGTGGAGTAAATCCTCTCCCATGTAGCTTCCATGAGGGGGAATTCCTGGGTGACCGAGTAAACCACACACACATGGGTACAGTTTAAGACACAGCCTCCGGAAACGGATGGGCCACTGGTCGTTTTACTCACCTTTGAAAAACAGAACACTTCAGCAGTTACTTGACAAGTGATGTGACCGGGGGAGAACTCACGGGACATCAGGACAAACCACAGTCACAGTTATCTGTAGGTCCTGGCCTGGTACCACACTTTCTTCTTTCTCTCCCTCACAATACCAGCTCACATTCACAGCTTAGAACAGGCTGCCGAACTGCTGGGGAGTAGTAGTCCCCACACTGATCATCCTCTCGGCCTCCTCCATTCTGTGTCTGTGAGTTGAAGGTATCCACACACAGCTGCCTTCAAAACGTCTTTTGAAAATATTTTCTAAATCAAAAGTTTTTTCAAAGCCATAACATGTGAACGCTGTTCTGATCTTAAAGACCAAAGATACATATATTTGGGTTCAAACTGATCTTAACATGATAATACCTATAGATATGATCAATACCCCAAAATAATGAGGCATCGGGCATGTCCAAAAAGATGGAGGTTGTCAGGTGCTTCAGCTCTGCACTTCGGACATAAAGTATCTCTACAGGCATAGAATCTTGTGAGTTTGTTTGGGGATAGAGTCAATGTAGAATATAAAACTGTGATATCTATTGCCCTGAACTCTTAGAAATTGCTTTAAGGAGGCTGGGGGAAATTGCTTTGATTATAATAAGTTTGGTACTACTTAATTGAAATACGAAATCTAACTCCAAAAATTCTGTTAAAAGTGTTATTTAGAGAGCGGGTTTGGAGAGGCTGTGAGCTGTGCATGAAATTACAGTTCCTACTTCACTATTGAGTAAAACCTTAAAGGGGTTGTCCCGCGCCGAAACGGTTTTTTTTTTTTTTCAAACCCCCCCCCCCCCCCGTTTGGCGCGAGACAACCCCGATGCAGGGGTTAAAAAAGAACACCGGAGAGTGCTTACCTGAATCCCCACGCTCCGGTGACTTCTTACTTACCTGGTGAAGATGGCCGCCGGGATCTTCACCCTCGGTGGACCGCAGGGCTTCTGTGCGGTCCATTGCCGATTCCAGCCTCCTGATTGGCTGGAATAGGCACGTGATGGGGCGGAGCTACACGGAGCCGGCATCCAGCACGAGCGGCTTCATTGAGGAAAGAAGAAGACCCGGACTGCGCAAGCGCGGCTAATTTGGCCATTAGACGGCGAAAATTAGTCGGCTCCATGGAAACGAGGACGCTAGCAACGGAGCAGGTAAGTGAAAAACTTTTTATAACTTCTGTATGGCTCATAATTAATGCACAATGTACATTACAAAGTGCATTAATATGGCCATACAGAAGTGTATAGACCCACTTGCTGCCGCGGGACAACCCCTTTAACAAGATACTTCTTAATAGATGTACCATTATGACTTGAGACATCAGGCTACGGATCAAGACGTTATGAAATCTAAAATGAGAAATTAGTTTTTTCAAAACTTGGTTTAAGGCCGTCTGTTCACGGATGATCTGGATTCCGCATGTGGGAGCCTGCAGCGTAATCTGTCTCTGACCCCAGCCGACGACCCCACGTACCTTCTTTCTCCTATATTGCGGGTGACCGAGGAGTTCTCCGTCTGTCATGCGCAGTACAGATTTTTTAAAAAAAATATCTGTTTTTCCTGCCCCGTCGCTAGGCGATGACACTGGTACCCACTGCAGATGGGCTGGGGGTCGAACGGTCTCCATTGACTTCAATGGAGGCTGTCTACGCAGAGTCTGCAGCAAAATAGAGCATACTACAATTTTTTATTTCCTTCACTTGCAGAAATCGCAATTTGTTTCCGCGAGTGTGAAGGAAAAGTGATTTTTACATACCTTCAATGCTATTACCTTTATGTGCTGTGGATCGTCCTTGCAGACGCCAACCACCAAATGCAAATTTGCCCGTGAGCAGCCGACCTAAAGGAGTTAACCAACTTTTAAAAATTGTGTGGTCCATCCTCTACATAGGTCATCAATATCTGATCAGTGGGTGTCTGACGCTTCGGATCCCCACCGATCAGCTGATTGAAAGAGTTGTGACTCTGGTATGAGTGCCTTTCTATTTTTTACATCTAAGCACGATCCTGTTTGTACTCAGAATTCTGTATTATTTCTAGTGGCCATTCTGAGTACTATAGGCTTGTCACATGACAAGACATTTTCCTAGGTGTTTAGTAGTGATGTACGATTAGTAGAATAATCGATTTGTGTTGGTATGGGGCTGATTTCCCGAAAATCATCATGAATTGAAACAGTCGATTCTAATTCCCATTTAAGTTAACGAGAGTAAAAATCTCGTTCACTAATTTGCCCCCCAGAAGGTCTCCAAAGCAGACAAAGCCCCCCAAATTACATGGGAATACAGCCACATATCTGGGGAACACGGTGCTTCTCCTCAAAATTGGTCAAAATAGTGCACAGTGATCAATCGTGGTACAGGGATGTCACTGAAAACAAAGAATGGTCCACAGAAGGTCTCCTAGATCAAAAATTCTGCAAGGTGAACAGAACACTGAAGCACGGAGCTGCTCCAAGGGACAGCTGGAGAGCTACCAATAATCTAACTGTTTTAAAGCAATGTCAGAAGGTTTGCAAAGGACAGATTTTAACAGGTGAACTAAACAGCCAAACACGGCCCTTCCCCAAGGAACAGCTGAAGATGTTTCTTGTTTTTTTTTTACAAACGTTCTGAAAATGTAGCCATATTTATAATAGGCGGCAGGAAATAATTGAATTTTTTTCCAAATAAATTTTTTTTTAAAGTAGTACAGCAAAAAAAAAACCAACATATAAATTTGATATCGCAGTAATCATACTGGCCCACAGGAAAAAGTGATCATGTCATTTTTGCTGCAGTATGTAGAACATAGAAATGAGACCCTCCCCAAAGATGGTGGAATTGTCCTTTTTTTCTCTCTAACTCCACTTAGAATTTTCTTAACGTTTTTCAGTGCATTATACTGTACATCACATAGTATCATTAAAAAATACAACTTACCCCACAAGAAATAAGCAATCAGACATCTACGTTGATGGATAAATAAAAATGTCGTGATTGTTTTAGAAGTGGGGAGGAAAAAACAAAAACGAAAAAAAAGGTGCAGTCCTTAAGGGGTTAATTTAATGTTGTGTCACTTTTATTTTAGATGCCATGAAACCTACATAGTCCTTAAAAACACTCTCTGCATGTGCCCACCCTAACGTACTGGTTATACTTACCTGACCCTGTAGATCTAGAGCAGTGATGGTGAACCTTTTAGGGACCGAGTGCCCAAACTGCAACCCAAAACCCACTTATTTACCGCACAGTGCCAGCACGTCAGGGGGCGGGGCTTATTACGACGTACGATTTTATCTCCGTCGTTTTAAAAAGGACAGGGCCGCTTCAAAATGGACAGGGTGCAGATTTTAACTGCTTTTTGGATGCAGAGATGGTGCAGAATGTCCTCAGCGGAACTGTCTGTGGAAAATTCTGCAGCATTTCCACATCCAAAAAGCAGTCAATATCTGAACCCGGTCTATTTTGAAGCAGCCGTGCCCATTTCCGCCACAGGTAAACATACCCCAGCGGTAAGAGTGACATCCCACAGCGGCCCCCAGTATAACAGTGACATCCCCCAGAGTGGCTCCCAGTATAATAGTGACATCCCCCAGAGCGGCCCCCAGTATAATAGTGACATCCCCCAGAGCGGCCCCCGGTATAATAGTGACATCGCCCAGAGCGGCCCCCAGTATAATAGTGACATCCCCCAGAGCGGCCCCCAGTATAATAGTGACATCACCCAGAGCGGCCCCCAGTATAACAGTGACATCCCCCAGAGTGGCCCCCAGTATTATAGTGACATTCCCCAGAGCAGCCCCCCGTATAATAGTGACACCCCCAGAGTTGTCCCCATGATAATAGTGACCCCCCCCCGTGGTCCTAGCGATAATAGTGACCCCCCACAGCGGCTCCAGCGGTAATAGTGACATCCCACATCTGCCCCCGGTAGTAATAGTGACATCCCCCAGTGGCCCGCAGTAGTAATGATGACACCCCACAGCGGCTCCGAGTGTAATAGTGACACCCCACAGTTGCCCCCGGTAGTAATAGTGACATCCCCCAGTGGCCCCCAGTAGTAATGGTGACACCCCACAGCGGCTCCGAGTGTAATAGTGACACCCCACAGTTGCCCCCAGTGTAATAGTGACATCGCACCGCGGCCCCCAGTATTAAAGTGACACCGCACAGCGGCCCCTAGTATCATAGTGACACCACACAGCGGCCCTCAGTATCACAGTGGCACCCCACAGCGGCCCCCAAGTGTAATAGTGACACCCCACAGCAGCCCCCAGTGTAACAGTGACATCCCATAGCGGACCCCAGTGTATTAGTGACATCCTACAGATGCCCCAGTAGTAATAGCGACATTCCACAGCTGCGCCCATTATAATAGTGACACCCCACAGCGGCCCCCAGTATCACAGTGAAACCCCACAGCGGTCCCCAGTATCATAGTGAAACCTCACAGTGGCCCCCAGTGTAATAGTGACATCCCACAGTGGCCCCCAGTATCATAGTGGCACCCCACGGCAGCCCCCAGTATCATAGTGACACCCCAAAGCGGCCCCCAGTATCATAGTGACATTCCCCAGAGCAGCCCCCAGTATAATAGTGACATCCCCAGAGTGGTCCCCGTGATAATAGTGACCCGCCCCCCCCTGTGGCCCCAGCGATAATAGTGACCCCCTCACAGCGGCTCCAGCGGTAACAGTGACATCACACAGCGGCCCCAGTGGTAATAGTGACATCCCACAGCTGCCCCCGGTAGTAATAGTGACATCCCCCAGTGGTCCCCAGTAGTAATGGTGACACCCCACAGCGGCCCCGAGAGTAATAGTGACACCACACAGTTGCCCCCAGTGTAATAGTGACATCCCACCGCGGCCCCCAGTATCAAAGTGACACCGCACAAAGGCCCCCAATATCATAGTGACACAACACAGTGGCCCCCAGTATCATAGTGACACCCCACAGTGGCCCTAAGTGTAATAGTGACACCCCACAGCAGCCCCCAGTGTAATAGTGACATCCCACAGCGGACCCCAGTGTATTAGTGACATCCTACAGCTGCCCCCAGTATCACAGTGAAACCCCACAGTGGTCCCCAGTATCATAGTGAAACCTCACAGTGGCCCCAAGTGTAATAGTGACATCCCACAGTGGCCCCCAGTATCATAGTGGCACCCCACGGCAGCCCGCAGTATCACAGTGAAACCCCACAGCGGCCCCCAGTATCATAGTGAAACCTCACAACGGCATCCAGTGTAATAGTGACATCCCACAGTGGCCCCCAGTATCATAGTGGCACCCCACAGCAGCCCCCAGTATCATAGTGACACCCCAAAGCGGCCCCCAGTATCATAGTGACATCCCCCAGAGCGGCCCCCAGTATAACAGTGACATCCCCCAGAGTGGCCCCCAGTATTATAGTGACATTCCCCAGAGCAGCCCCCAGTATAATAGTGACATCCCCAGAGTGGTCCCCGTGATAATAGTGACCCCCCCCCCCTGTGGCCCCAGCGATAACAGTGCCCCCCCCCCACAGCAGCTCCAGCAGTAATAGTGATATCCCACAGCAGCCCCAGCGGTAATAGTGACATCCCACAGCTGACCCCAGTAGTAATAGTGACATCCCCCAGTGGTCCCCAGTAGTAATGGTGACACCCCACAGCGGCCCCGAGAGTAATAGTGACACCCCACAGTTGCCTCCAGTGTAATAGTGACATCCCACCGCGGCCCCCAGTATCAAAGTGACATCGCAGAGAGGCCCCCAGTATCATAGTGACACCACACAGCGGCCCCCAGTATCATAGTGACACGCCACAGCGGCCCTAAGTGTAATAGTGACACCCCACAGCAGCCCCCAGTGTAATAGTGACATCCCACAGTGGACCCCAGTGTATTAGTGACATCCTACAGCTGCCCCAGTAGTAATAGTGGCACCCCACAGCGGCCCCCAGTATCACAGTGAAACCCCACAGTGGCCCCCAGTATCATAGTGAAACCTCACAACGGCCCCCAGTACAATTGTGACATCCCACAGTGGCCCCCCGTATCATAGTGGCATCCCACGGCAGCCCCCAGTATCACAGTGAAACCCCACAGTGGCCCCCAGTATCATAGTGGCACCCAACGGCAGCCCCCAGTATAACAGTGACACCCCAAAGCAGCCCCCAGTATAACAGTGACACCCCCCAGAGTGGCCCCCAGTATTATAGTGACATTCCCCAGAGCAGCCCCCAGTATAATAGTGACATTCTCAGAGTGGTCCTCGTGATAATAGTGACCCCCCCCCGTGGGCTTAGCGATAATTGTGACCCCCCCACAGCGGCTCCAGCGGTAATAGTGACATCCCACAGTGGCCCCCAGTAGTAATGGTGACACCCCACAGCGGCCCCGAGTGTAATAGTGACACCCCACAGTTGCCCATAGTGTAATAGTGACATCCCACCGCAGCCCCCAGTATCAAAGTGACACCACACAGCGGCCACACGTGTAATAGTGACACCCCACAGCGGCCCCCAGTGTAATAGTGACATCCCACAGCGGACCCCAGTGTATTAGTGACATCCTACAGCTGCCCCAGTAGTAATAGTGACACTCCACAGCGGCCCCCAGTATAATAGTAACATCCCACAGCGACCCCCAGTATAATAGTGACACCCCACAGCGGCCCCCAGTATTATAGTGAAACCTCACAGTGGCCCTCAGTGTAATAGTGACATCCTACAGTGGCCCCCAGTATCATAGTGGCACCCCACGGCAGCCCCCAGTATCACAGTGAAACCCCACAGCGGTCCCCAGTATTATAGTGAAACCTCACAGTGGCCCTCAGTGTAATAGTGACATCCCACAGTGGCCCCCAGTATCATAGTGGCACCCCACGGCAGCCCCCAGTATCACAGTGAAACCCCACAGCGGTCCCCAGTATTATAGTGAAACCTCACAGTGGCCCTCAGTGTAATAGTGACATCCCACAGTGGCCCCCAGTATCATAGTGGCACCCCACGGCAGCCCCCAGTATCACAGTGAAACCCCACAGCGGCCCCCAGTATCATAGTGAAACCTCATAACGGCCCCCAGTGTAATAGTGACATCCCACAGTGGCCCCCAGTATCATAGTGGCACCCCACGGCAGCCCCCAGTATCATAGTGACACCCCACAGCGGCTCCCAGTATCATAGTGACACCCCACAGCGGCTCCCAGTATAATAGTGACATCCCACAGCGGCCCCCAGTATAACAGTGACACCCCACAGCGGCTCCCAGTATCATAGTGACACCCCACAGCGGCTCCCAGTATCATAGTGACACCCCACAGCGGCTCCCAGTATCATAGTGAAACCTCACAACGGCCCCCAGTATAACAGTGACACCCCACAGAGGCCCCCAGTATCAAAGTGACATCCCACAGCGGCCCCAGTGTAATAGTAACACCACACAGCGGCCCCTAGTATAATAGTGACTTCCCTCAGCGGCCCCCAGTGTAATAGTGATATCCTACAGCGGCCCCCAGTATAATAGTGACATCCCACAGCAGCCCCCAGTATAATAGAGACATCCTACAGCGGCCCCCAGTGTAATAGTGACATCCTACAGCAGCCCCCAGTATAATAGAGACATCCTACAGCGGCCCCCAGTGTAATAGTGACATCCCACAGAGGCCCCACCCCCGCCCCCCCTGCGACCCACATACTTACCCCCTCCTCCGCGTGGAAGCTCCACTGTTCCTCCGCTCGGCGCTGATCCCAGTGCACACTGTGACGTCAGTGTGCTGCCGGACTCCTCCTCCACTCTGCTCTTGCGGAACCAAGTAGGAGACGTCAGGACTGGGGGGACTTACCCACTAAACCCGCTCCCCATTAAACAAAGACAAATACAACTATATGCTGGCTTGTTGTGGGTAGGCCACAGCCTTTATTTAACCATATAAAATTTAACCATTAATCCTTTTCTCTCTCCTTCCATGCCAAATACTAAAATGTCCAATTCTAACCAAAAACGTTCGCTGTATAACTGAGGCATAAGAAGGCTCCCTAACGGCCTGCAAAGCTCTTCCATTCCTTGCTGGCATGGAAGTCCTAAAATTCCGCCTACCGGCTGTGACAACTTCCTGAAACCACTTTCCACCCCTTCCATATTCTCTTCACCCCCCCCTCAGCTCAGAGGGCGGGTGGGGTGGGCGGGCGTCTTCACTCTTCTTCTCCACGGTCCAGACTGATCCTCTTCCTTCTTCTTTCTCTCACTCTGTTAACCCCTCCCCTACCCCTGGTCGCTTCCTCTCTTCTTGACTCTTCCCCCCCAGTCCTCAGCATCTTCACTATTACGTTTTGCTGCTATCTAGACTGGGGGGACTTACCCACTAAACCCGCTCCCCATTAAACAAAGACAAATACAAGTATATGCTGGCTTGTTGTGGGTAGGCCACAGCCTTTATTTAACCATATAAAATTTAACCATTAATCCTTTTCTTCTCTCCTTCCATGCCAAATACTAAAATGTCCAATTCTAACCAAAATGTTCGCTGTATAACTGAGGCGTAAGAAGGCCCCCTAACGGCCTGAAAAGCCCTTCCATTCCTTGCTGGCATGGAAGTCCTAAAATTCCGCCACGCAGGATGCAGCATATTCCTATGCTGCACTCCGCCCCCCACATGCCAGCAAAAGAGCCGACTCTACCCCATCCTGCAACCTGGACAGAAATGTATCTAGCCCTATGTCACTAAGATGCACCCCGTCACCCCGCATCATCCCGCGCTCTCTCCTTTCCAACTCCCAATGACGAATGGCTATTCCACCTAACGCTTGCACGTGCTTGGACAATCTGAAATTAACGGTCCTCCGCACTCGCTCAATCGCTTCGTTATCTCTCGCAACCCTCCAAATTCTTCTGGCCACGATATCCGACCACACGATCACGACTCTCTTAAAAAACTGTCTGAACCGATATATGTCCTCCTTCATCAACGCAATGAGCTCAGCTACTTTAATCCTTCCGAGATCATTTCCTCCTGCGTGTATGACTAAAATCACTCTATCCCTATTCCAGCTGCTGATTTTCAAGACCTCCTGAAGCAGCCTGGGCCATTGTAAGCCTCTGATACCGTGCCAACATACCTGCACATTGAGACCTAAATTCGCTCCGATAGGCCTATTTCTGGCTCTCCTTTCCGCCCAGTATATATAAGAGTGGCCTACCACCCATACTGTCCAATCCGACACTGTGAATAAAATAAAAGAAAAAAACACCGAAAACACGAATCGCAACATAGTGACACTTTTTATAAAACTCTCAAATCCGGTCGAACATATGACCGGTAAGCATCTGATCTCCAACGACACCCTCAATTCCCATACCGCACGAAAAGGCGGACGTCGCAGCTCCAATCCTGAATGAGTGCGATCCGAATTCTGTAGGATTAAGGCCTAGTTTTCTTAAGCTACTACGCATGACCGCCGTGAATTGATATTTCGTTAAAGGGAGGCCCGATGCATGTCTCAAAAACGGGCCCGTCCCGCAATGTCGCGCCGAAAATTCTGTTATAAGTGACACCGGGCACCACTTTGTCCCCAATTTGCCTATCCTTATCCATTCTCCCATCCCGTATATATCAGTTTTTGATCTTCTAACACATATCTTGATACAGTCTCCGTCAGCTACCACGTCTGCGAAAAGCAGTCCCCCGGGTCTTGCTTTACACGCCGACACTAACTCTCCTATTCGCAACGCTGCGAAAAAGGCAAGTGAAAAGGCCACGCGGAAGAGCTCCGTGCAGACTGACTCTAACGCGTCGAGTATAGCATTCAATAATTCGAACGTAATCGGGCGCCTGCCGTCCTTGGTCACCTTGTCCTTCCTCCACCCTTTTACAATTTGCCCGAAAACGAAGTCCTTCGTCACGTCTCTTGATCCGTGTAAACGTAATTTACTATAGCTATAGCTGATAGCTGTTTTTTCGCCGCGTCTGCTGATGCCCCGTTTTTCCGCATTGCCGACAGGATATCTAATGTTACCGCCCTCGCTCTATCTTCTGTTGGAAAAATTCCTCCCGCTGCCGCTAACCATTCTTTCCATACGTTGTTATAACGTTTCCATGTGGCACTTGTTACTGACGCCTTTACGAGAGCTAAGAGCTCTCCTCTATTATTTCCCACAAGAAAGCAGGGCAACATACCCCCTCGACATCCGCTGTCGGGTGCAGCTCCCTGAAATTCGACATTTGAAAACGAGACAGAGCGTCAGCCATTGCATTCAGGTAACCAGGGACATATCTCGCTTTAAACCTAACGTTGTGCTGTAAACACCGTAAAATCAAGTGGCGTAATGCTGCCAGCACCAACGTTGACGATGACGATTGCTTGTTGACCGCTTGTACCACCGATTGATTATCCGACCAAAAACAGATATTACTGTTGGCCAACCTGTGACCCCATATTTCCATAGCCACCATTAACGGGAAAATCTCCAATAATGCCGTGTTCTATATCCATTCTCTTTTTATCCATGTTCCGGGCCATGCAGCACAACACCACCGGTCACCAAATATCACTCCAAATCCACATGAGCCAGCTGCATCCGATACCAAACCGATCTCCTCATTTTGCCTTTCTTCATCCGGACATATAACTTGCCCATTAAACGAACTAAGGAAAACTTTCCATACGTGCAGGTCCAACCTCATCCCTTATGTCACCCTGACAAAATGATGGGGTTCCCTTGCCCCTTTTGTCGCCAGTGACAAACGTCTGGAAAAAACTCGCCCCATAGGGATGACCCTGCACGCGAAATTAAGTAAACCTAATAAAACTTGCAGTTGGTGCAGTGTGACCTTTCGTGAACTGCCGACCAACTCTACCACTTGCCGCAAACGCGCCACTTCATCATCTGGCAAGCGGAAAATCATTTCCTCTGTGTCAATTTCTATACCTAGGAAGCCTAACCTCGACACAGGACCCACCGTTTTTTCGACCGATAGTGGAACCCCCGCTTTCTGCATTAATGCGCGAAAAGATGAAAGTAGAAACTCGCAGACAGTCGAATTCGCCTGTCCAACAAAAAGAAAATCATCTAGATAGTGCAACACCGATGAGATGCCCGTCTCCACTCTTAACATCCACTCCAAAAAGGAGCTGAAAACCTCGAAATAATAACAAGAGATGGAGCAACCCATCGGCAGGCACGTATCAACAAAAAATTGGCCCTCTATGCTGCACCCCAGCAGATGAAAACACTGCGGATGCACTGGCAGCAGCCGGAAGGCCGATTCTATGTCGGCCTTCGCTAGCCACGCGCCTCTGCCCGCCTGTCTAACCAAAGCAACCGCGCAATCGAATGACGCACAGACACCGCCGCTTGTTCCTTTGATATTCCGTCGTTAACTGATTCACCCGACGGATAGGATAAGTGATGAATAAGTCTGAACTTGCCCGTTTCCTTCTTCGGTACTAATCCCAAAGGGGAAACCCGCAAGTTCCCGAAAGGCGGCTCCTGAAATGGGCCTGCCATTCGTCCCATTTCTACCTCCTACCAGCAACTTTTCCATCACTAACTCTTTATTATCGCGGGCAGATTTTAAATTATGGCAGAACGACGCAGAGGAAACTGGGGAATGTGGAATGAAGAAACCTTCGGCAAAGCCCGCTCTAAGCAGGTTTGCTTCCAGTCTCCGGGGGTACCGGTCGAGCCACGGCTGCAGGTACCGGACGCTCACTGGCGTTCGCTCATGTGCCGGGAACTCCCGTCGCTCGTTGGCGTCGGAAACAACGCAGAGCTGAGTGCGAGCCTCCGCAGATTGAACATTTGTGCCGAAATTTGCATGATGCATAAAAACGGCAGTGGCCTTCGTTGAAGGCCCAGCATGAACCGGAGGGCTTTGGGGCCACAGGAGCCTGCTATCCGCTGGCGCCTGTGGCCGTTCCTTGAAAAAGAGGCTTCACCGGTTTCTGCGCGAGGATCAGCTGGATCCACACATCCGTCGCCTTTGACGCCCAGCTGATATGCTTTGAACCCGAGATCCTACGACGAAAATCCTCGTCGTAGCGCCACCAAGCCGATCCCCCGTGCAACTTATATGCACTGTGGATCGTGTTGATGTACACAAGCAGCTCAGGCCCCTTCTGCGGATGCTGCTTGCACACTACGTGTGCCAAAATCAAAAAGGCCTGTAGCCAGTTCCCAAAGATTTTAGCCACCTTGGGTTTCCTTTCACTCCCACGGTCCGCGAACCGTTCCCTGTTGACTGACACGTGTTCGACGGATAACAGCGACCATATGTCCACATAGCATCCGCTTGCTATTTTCGACACCACCTCGTCCTCCAGTCCCGCATCCAACGGGGCTACGCCACAGAAAAGCGAGTCCGCTAATTTCAGACCCTCACTCACTCCTGCCCCCGAGGGCGGGCACCTTTGTCCTTGTAGTGGACCACCAACCTCGGGCGAGGCCGACCTCCCCGGTTGATTATAGGACACTGGTAGTCCTTTATCCATATCATAACTCACCCCTGCCCCCGAAGGCAGGCACCTTTGTCCTTGTAGCGGACCACCAACCTCGGGCGAGCCCGACCTCCCCGGTTTATTATAGGACACTAGAAGCCCTTTATCCATATCGTAATTTTCCACCAAGGCTCTGAGAGCCACCATAAAATCATCCTTCCGGCTCACGCCGGGCACATTATCCCAAACTTTATTAAATTGCACCGACTCACCCGCCTCGTTGACCTCCGGCATCGCCAAGGGAAAATTGGGGGCGGGCAGTGACGATTGCTGGTAATCTCCTCGAGCCGCGTGTCGTGCCATGCGATTATCGTGGGGGACTCCCCGGCGCCTCGGGCTCCTTGGCCTTGTAGCCCCGCAGGCTGACATCCTGGTATTAGGTCTGCTACTACTCTCTCCTTGTCTGAAATCTGCAGAAGAAGCCGGTGAACATGAAAAAAGGTGCCTTGCAACCCGCGTTTCTGAATCATGGCTGCTCTGCCTATCCCTCCGTGTCACCGCTTCTGACTGACCGCTCTGTGCGAACTCTCGCGAGAACCTGCTCCTCCTACTCTCCACTCGTGCTGCCGGGGAAGACGAGCTGCTACGCTCCTCCCGCGCGCTAACTATCTGTCTACCTTCCGCAACTGCTAGCCGCCTGCGCCTTTCCTGCCCTAGGTCATTAAAGCTAGTGTGATGGGTGCGCCAAGTGCTAGCATGCGCTGCGCAATCCTCCGGGGAGTCCCTCTCTGTACTGCTGATAGCTGCAACCCTGTAGTCCCTGCGCTCAGCTCTAGCTCTCCCGGGGTGCCCAGGGCCCCCCCGCGCTGTGGCGCGAAAATTCGCTGCTTCCTTGTCCCTGTCTGCCGCCTCCCCCCGCACTGTGGCGCGACAATTTGCCGCCTCCTCGTCCCTGGCTGCCAGCCCCCCCTGCAAAACTCCCCCCCTTCATCCCCTGAACGCTGCTGGCGGCGGGCCCTTCGCCCCCCACCTGGCTGCAAACTGCTCGTTTCCCTCCCTCTCCACCCACTAACCCCCCCTCCCCACCCGCTTTCCACCCCGCTGCTTTCTGCGCGCGATGAGGGAGATGCACTTTCCGGCATCCCCCTCCTCACGGCCGCCGTAGTCCCGCGGCCGGATCTACTTTCTACTTGCGTACTCCTCCGCGCGCCTGCCGCTCCACGTGGGGAGCGCTCCGGGACCTCGCTCCTTGTTCTGGAGACAGCCGCAGGGATACCCCCCCCCCCCCCCCGCGCTGGACTTACCCGACCTGGACCCCGTCGGACCTCCACAGGTTGGTGCTGCACTCCCGGTTGCCACTGGTACACTTCCGCGCGCCCGTCCTGCCGGCTCTGCTTCTTCCCTCTTGTGCTGCGACCGCGCGGCACTGCTCCTGCTTGCACGTTCCATTCTGGGGCTGCCGGTACGTCCGCCTCTCTTCGCCACCGGGCTGGGGCTCAGTCTCGCGGGGGGTTTTCTTCTCCGGATCGGTCTTCTGCGGGGCTCCTCGCTGCTGGGAAATTCCGGTTGGTTCTCCCTTGCCCCGGCTTCCGCCGCTGTCGTTCCGGATAGGTCTTCGCCCATCTTCACGAGCCAGCCAGTGCCCTGGGTGGCCACCACGTCCTTAATCTTCCTCATCAGCTCTTCCATTCTTCAGCTCTTCTGGGTCCGTCTTCACTCTTCTTCTCCACGGTCCAGACTGATCCTCCTCTTCCTTCTTCTTCCTCTCACTCTGTTAACCCCTCCCCTACCCCTGGTCGTTTCCTCTCTTCTTGACTCCTCCCCCCAGTCCTCAGCATCTTCACTATTACGTTTTGCTGCTATCTAGGGAGGGAGGAGGAGGATCCCAGCTGCACACTAACGTCACAGTATGCGCCGGGATCAGTGCTGCTAGCAGCGCAGTGAGTGAATACCGGCAGGGGAGCCGCGGCCCCTGCCGGTATTCACTATCGCGGTTAGTGGCCAACGGCGACGCGTGCCAGCAGGCAGAGCTCTGCATGCCGCCTCTGGCATGCCTGCCATAGGTTCACCACCACTGATCTAGAGCTTCTCAGACCACTGCTGCGATGTGCTTTGGTTTCAGGAAGCAGTTGTTACGATGCGCCTTCCAATCTGTACAGAGGGATTATTTCTCGGTGGAACGTGGCTCGGGGGGCCTCAGTGCGTTAGTAGCTGCAGGATATGTGCACCGAGCTGGAGTTGGCAGAAGTAACTCAAGTGGGTGCGCTAACTGAAGTTTGGTCACGGTTGTGGCTACTCTGTCTAAAATGACGACTCGTGCAGCAGGTAGATTGCAAGTGGGTTCTTAGCAACAACAATTAGTGGTTCAAATATTAACTCATGTGACGTCAGTGCCTTTGTATAAATTAGTGTTATGTGACGATGAAATAAAGAGACCAATCCAAGCGCTTTAATGAAACCGTAGGGACACAGTTTACTGGCAAATTGGAAAACAGGTTAAACAACAAATAGTAATTTTAGACATTTACTAAAGTAGAACCTCCAATAATGTCATTAATCCGTCCGGATGCAATGGACTTTAGTAGAAATCAATGTTAGTTGAGGACATTATTTCCATTGGAATTATTGTAAATCCAATTAATTGGTTCTAGATGTTCCAAAAAACACACCAAACCCCATTTAATAGAAAATATGGCCGCCTGCAGATGGCCGGGTCGGATCTCGCTGCGAGAATTCTCGCAGCAGGACCCGACCCGAGCCCCTGCAGGGACCAGCGCGGCTCTCACATCTCCCGTGGCTCTGGCTCTTTGATGTGCCGGCTGCTGTGCTGGGATTTGTTTTCCGCGCATGATTTTGCGCAGACAAATCGCAGCCGTCTGCCTAGGATTGCATTTTCTAATGAAATCCTATGGCAGCGGACACGGGCGGAAATTCTGTGGGAAATCTTTAATACCAAAAACAATAACAATACTGAATGAATATAAAAGACAACTGTAAAGAATAAATTAACATTGCAGGGACATCATAATAGCAGTACGTATAACTGTGTTATCTGTGGTTTGACATAGGACTGCAGGGACATCATTAGCAGTATATATCATTGTGTTATCTGTGCTTTGACATAGGACTGCAGTATTTATTTGCAAATGTTTCTTTACTGTACTGTAGTCATCTGTACAGTACTTACATTTTGCAGTACAGTGGGGATTCACGAGGCAGGCAGCGTTCACCCGGCAGTTTGGGGATTCAGCCTCTGTACTGTCAGGAGGCAGGCAGACACAGCAACGTTCAGCCGGCACTGTGCACTGTGGGGAGGAGAGGGGCAGGAGTAGGCGCGCACTGATGCAAGAGAAGCAGGAAGAGATCGGCATCAGCTGCACGCCGGCTCACTGAGCAGCGCCCGGGGTCATGGAGTGGTCGGCGCCCTTATCTGAGGAATGCAACTTTATTTGAGGGACAGCTGCTGCCCTGACACATCGACTTAAAGGGGTTGTCCCGCGCCGAAACGTTTTTTTTTTCTTTCAATAGGCCCCCCCCCGTTCGGCGCGAGACAAACCCAATGCATGTGTTAAAAAAAAAACAAACCGTTTAGTACTTACCTGAATCCCCACGCTGCGGCGACTTCTTCCTTAGCAAGATGACCGCCGGGATCTTCACCCACGATGCACTGCGGGTCTTCTCCCATGGTGCACCGTGGGCTCTGTGCGGTCCATTGCCGATTCCAGCCTCCTGATTGGCTGGAATCGGCACACGTGACTGGGCGGAGCTACGAGGACCAGCTCTCCGGCACGAGCGGCCCCATTCACCAGGGAGAAGACCGGACTGCGCAAGCGCGTCTAATCGGGCGATTAGACGCTGAAATTAGACGGCACCATGGCGACGGGGACGCCAGCAACGGAGCAGGTAAGTGAATAACTTCTGTATGGCTCATAATTAATGCACGATGTACATTACAAAGTGCATTAATATGGCCATACAGAAGTGTATAACCCCACTTTCTTTCGTGGGAGAACCCCTTTAAGTTGGAAACATCTTTACTTAAGAGCAATGTTACTCAAGGGTTTACTGTACTTAGTTCTCTACTGGAGACAGAAACGAGACAGTTTAAGTTGTCTGGTGGCTGGACCGGGAGGTTATTGGTGGAGAAGTTATGCAGAAACATACAAAACAGAAACAAAACCCGTTAGTGACCAGAAATGGCCAATACACAAAGACAAAACATGGGTACACACATACACACACATATTCACATACATATACACCACAGGAAGTAGCTGACAAAGTGCTGTAGGGCCCCAACTCTGGAGCTAGTGGATCACCGCGTAGTGGTACACCCATTTTTGTCTTTCACACCCAGCTGTCCTGAAGTCTGGCTCACTGGGTGGAGGTACTCCCAAGTCTATCGTTCACACACAGGTGTTCTGAAGTTATTCTGGTATATACCAGAACAGTGGCATCACCCTGACAAACTCTTTCTCTGTTCTACCATCAATTGGACATCCCTATCCTAGGGGTGCCCGGAAGACGCCCAGCGCTGTCCTGGCCTTGGCTACATGCATCCCTCCGGGAGGGAGCATGGTAAGTGCCGCTGTGACAAGCCAGCATCTTGCCCTCCCAACTCCTCAGCATATGCCATGTGTCGGGGGTCACCCTACAGAATGCTGCACATGCCCTGTGAATGCCATGTGTGGGAAAGATCAGGCAGCATCTATCTTCCGCCTTTTTTTTCAGACATGGAGTTTAAAAAGACGTCAAGGGAGAAAAAATTCCCCCCGTTCAGGCACAACTATGCTCCGTGATGCTGAGTGTAGTTGCGCCGATGCTTGTCTAAATCCACATTAAGCCCTAAGAAGTTCAAAGCAAAAATGTGCCAAAAGTATACAGATGTGAACAAGATCATCACCTTAATTCCAAAGCAACGGTAACATTTCTGGATTGGTGGCTAGACCCCATACTGCAATCCGTACTGTGCCTTCATGACTCCGTATAGTTAGAAGTTACACATTTTATGATGCTCCAGTGAATCACGTGGGTCGGCTTCCTTGTCTATTTTCAGAGTCAGCCAGAAAGGTATTGCAGTCTATTACACAACACCCTTGTGACTACATGCTTCCGGATTGTCTCACCCACTCACACGAACACTATTGTAATAAACACAATGTTGGGTAACCAAATAGACATCATTAATATCCTTGCCGCGTGATAAACATGACAGGGATGTATAAGATTAGAAAAAGACATCTGCGTTCACATTTTAGAGAACCAGCACAACCAGAAACAGACATCCAAACTTTACATCAAGCTTTGTGATACATTTCTTTGTCAGTCCTCCAGATGAAGACGTATAACTTTGTATTGTTAGTAATCGGCATGGTATTTTACCCCACTTTTAGCCACTCAGTAGTTGGTCATTCCTCTCTATGCTGCGTGTAATCTCTAGATATTGTATTGGTCTACATCAGAGGTTCCAAAACTTTTTCGCCCTGTAGACCACATGCCGATTTTTTTTTGTTTTCCGTTGATCCCCTGTCGCCTAATATTGAATTTCCCTTACCTTATTAAATTCGAATGGGTTTTCCCAGCTGCACGGCGCTGCTCGTACGATTTTTATTCAGATCCTTATTGAAAAGATACAAAAAGCAAGAAAGTATTTGGACTTGGGGCAAAACAAATCAGAACCCGGTAACATTCTACATAAAATTCCGTTAATGGGAGGATGAGCTGGGCGCTCTGACAGCAACTGTTCAATATTTGGCTTCGCATTGGTGAGGTATAGTTTCAAATCTCCACGTTCAGTGATTTTCAATGCACTTCTTTTTTTCGTAAGAACATTGGCGCCGCGCTAAAACCCCTTTCCATTATCAAAATCGTTCTAGCAATAGTCCATAATGCAGGATAAGCATCAGGTCCGCACGTGATGCGTCGCTGCCGGTATGAAAACTTGTAAAAGCTTACACATGAACATAGCCCACCACAAAGCAAGTAGGAATAGTTTGCGCAAAACCTCTTGGGCTCTGGCGGATCACGTGAAAACGACGTGCAGTAGATACTTTATAGGTAAAATCAGCGGCTGTGCTGGTCTGTTTGTCCATCGCCAGAGCCAAGAAGTTTTGCGCGAACTCTGCATAAACAATTATATGGAATATCAGAGAGGTCAGTAACCTCTATGTGTATTATAAGTATGATGTAGAATCTGTGGAAGGTGGATTGTGTCATTTACAGAACACCAAAATGTCCGTGATGACCTGCCTACATGGCGTCCGCTCACGTGGACCACCATTTACATCTCGTGCACCCACAAATGTTTTCTTCCTGACATGGACCCCCAGCAAGTCAAAATCGACCCCTGGGGTCTATATAGACCACTTTGGGAACCTCTGCTCTACGTTGATCTTCTTATGATAAATTTACCTTTCCTTGGAGAGGGAGGAGTTTAGTGGGTGAAGCCCATCAGTGGTGAGTCACAGTAGTCAAGATGAGCATGGATCGGCGCAACTCTTAAGAGTTTTTGCTGTTTCTACAGTAGGACCAGGGTAGATCCTTGAGATGTTTTTGAGGTGCAGGTGACATGAGCGAGCAAAAAATGTAAAATAGGGAGTAAAGGAAAGATCAAAGTCAAATATGACCCCAAAACAGCGGGCATAACGGGGAAAAATAAAACCACTGATTTCATAGATTTCGTTTCCACTATCGGGATTGTTGCCCATTAATACTACAAGGGAAAAAGGTAGGGCAGGACTTAACGTTACGCCTTTTTTTAAACTCACTTTAGCGTGGAGTTTGAATAGTCAGTAAAAAAACACAGTTCCTGCGCTAATACTCTCCATAACGGTGAGCGCATCAGCTCATGCACCCATGTGATTTTTGCCCTGGCATGGCGATATCTGGTGCAGGCCTTCAGCCCACTAGTGTTTTTTTCATCCATGTATTTTCCATAAAAAATGGACCACAGACAGACAGAATGCAGACCCATATTATTCTATAAAATGCCAGGCAGTATTCTGATCCGTTTTATGGATGACACTTGCCCATTCAAGTCAGCGGGGAGAGGAAAAAAGCACCCAAATGCCATCCATGTCCAGTCCTTTTTTTTCCATTCAAGAGAATAGGGTTTATATTCATGCAAGATTTGTACGTCTCGCAACACACAAATCTAATGCAATTTTCTCGGTCGTGTTTAAGCGGCCTTAATTAGAGTAATTAATTATGAGCTCAGTTTTTGAGAGGTTCCACGGAGGGAGGACATGATGTTGAGGCAAGCAGACAGACAATCACTGGTGTCTTGCAGTAGTAAAGGGGTGATGTCTTGCGAAGAGGTGTCTAATTGGGTGTCATCAGAGTAGAGATGATAGTTTGTCCAATAGGGGCAGTGTAGATGGAAAAGAGGAGAGGACCGAGGACCAAACCCTTAGGTACAACAACAGCAAGGAGACTGAGCGGTTAGAGATGCAGGAAGAAAACTAGGAGCAGTATCCTTAAGGCCAGTAGAGTGGAGTGGATTGCGGAGGAGTTGGGGATCTATGGTGTCAAACATGGCAGACAGATCCAGAAAAATCAGTAGAGAGTAGTCACCATTAGTGTGGACTATTTATTGACACCATCGTCGGAGTTCACCGCAGTGGATGGAACGGTGGCGTCACACGTGACATATACTACAGTTTCAATGCAGAGTTTTATACAAATTCATATTCAGAACATAACATTTTTCCATTTACCGTCATAAACAATCTTGTTTCACCAAACTTCACCAAAAAGAGTCCAAAACATCTTTTTGATACTTCTGATTCCATGAAGTGAGTCCTAAAGTGAATCTGCAGTGACCGAGGCGCAGGGCCCAAAGTTAAAGAGATGGCGGGGTAGCTGAAAGGAATGTCACGGTGGGACTACCATCTCCTCCCCTGAGAGACGCGTACAATCCTTTGCCAAGGCCCTGGGCAACAGAGAATATGTTCTGAATAGGAATTTGTAGTGGAGAAAATCTGCTGATGTAAGGGGTTTTCTTCCCAGATGTTTTCAACTCTGTAGAAAATGTGTTTGAGGGGTATGCGAGGGTTGCCATGATCTGCATCAGGAGGTTGGAATGTAGGGTGAGCTGCTTGGTCCGCGGCACTGGACATATTTATTTAATTAGGCACGTGACTATTTTTCTATGTAACCAATATTTTTATGTTACCATTGTAGTTTGTTTAGTTCCTTTGTTTCAGGTTGTTTAATCCATAAAACTCCTACAGTTCTTGCAAAGTTCTAAACACAGTAACAGGTAGGATAGACTCATCTTCCACTGCATCCCATTGACTTATAATGGGTCCATTTGGTTTCCAATGCTGTTGACTGCAAAAACACTACAACCCCGATGGAATGGGAGCCAACACAAGTAAACAGTGACAGGCTTGCTTTTCAATAAGGACATGTATAAAACATATGAAAAGAACATATTTAAGCCGTTTGTGTTTATCCTTCCAGGAACAGGAGAGAGTGGGAAGAGCACGTTTATTAAGCAGATGAGGATCATCCATGGATCCGGCTTCTCAGAGCAAGACCGTAAAATTTATGCAAAACTTATATGTCAGAATATCATAACCTGTGCCCAGTCCCTGGTTGGAGCTACGGAGACCCTCGAGGTGCCTTATGTCTGTGAAGAAAATAAGGTAACAGTATCTCTGAGAAGTTAATGTGCACTTTTAAAGGGGTTTTCTGGGACATTTAAAAAAATGATAATAAATTGAATAGTAGTTACCTATCCATGAGCGCTGCCTGCCACACGGAAGCGGAAGGCTTCAGCGGTGATTCTTCTATGGCCTGAACCTGTCAGTGAATGAACGGTCATGTGCACAATGAACAGCATGTGACTGCCCGCCGTTTCTTCTGGGCACCAGCGCTGCAGTGCTGGACGGGGAGTCGCTGGGAGTTATTTAATTTCTCTTCATTTTAACATTATCATTTTTGGGAAAACTCTTTTTATTATTTTTTCTTGAAGAAAAAATGTCATAAAAAACGACCTGTTTTTTCAAATCAAGTTTTTATGTTAAACATATTTTTAAGAATTTTTGGTGATTCTTTTTATTTCTTCTGTAACTATATTAAAAGAGCATGGAGCTTGCGACAGGTTCCCTTTAAAGGGGAGGTCTCGCGAAAGCAAGTGGGGGTATACACTTCTGTATGGCCATAATAATGCACTTTGTAATGTACATCGTGCATTAAATATGAGCCATACAGAAGTTTTTCACTTACCTGCTCCGTTGCTGCCGTCCTCGTCTCCATGGTTCCGTCTAAATTCGCCGGCAGCTTGCTTTTTTAGACGCGCTTGCGCAGTCCGGTCTGCTCCTTTCAGCACGAGCCGCTTCAGTGTGCTCCCCGCTACAGCTCGTCTGCGCATGCCACTGCTCGGGAGCGCGCTGGAGCGGCCATTCTGTACCATCCTCTGTTAGAGGAAGGTGCAGAAACTGGAGCTGCCCAGCGGAGAAGCCCAGCCCAGCAGCCCAGCTGTCGCGAGAAGCCGCCCAGGTAAGTGATGGGTTGGGGGGTGATCTTCACTAACAGGTGAAGGTCCCGGGCCACAGTGGTAGGCCCAGGAGCCCAGCGCTAGGTTCCGGAGCCCAGCGCTGGGCTCCGGGGCCTAGCGCTGCGCTCCGGGGCCTAGCGCTGGGCTCCGGGGCCTAGCGCTGGGCCGAGGGGGCCTTCGTCTGTCAGGGTCTAGCGCTGGGGAGCCGGGGCAGTAGCGCTGGGGAGCCGGGGCGGTAGCGCTGGGGAGCCGGGGCGGTAGCGCTGGGGAGCCGGGGCGGTAGCGCGGGGGAGCCGGGTCTAGCGTGGGGGGGCCGGGGGCTGCGCCGGTTACCTGCTGCCTGGCGGTGGGTGACTGGTCGGCCGTGTTCACTCCAGGGGTCCGGTCGGCGGCTGCGGGGCGTCTGGTTGTCAGGGAGACACAGCTGGTAGCGTCTCGGGAGCGCGCACGTCGGGCTACAGCAAGCGACGGGAAAAAAGCCGGCGGCCATCTTGGGGAAACTTTTATAAGTTGCTGAAACGCTGGAACGGTAAGTACAAACCAGCTAGAAAAGTCATTTACAGGGGGGCTTAGTAATGTATGCTTAATTAGGGGGACTGGGCAAAAAAAAAAAATTCACTGCTTCCTCGAGACATCTCCTTTAAGTATGACATGGTGCCCTCATGCCCAACCTTCCCAGTGACTCACCCCTGGCTATCTCAGGTATTCATGATGTAAGCCTGTTATGTCATCACCGTATGTGTGGAAAGTACATATTCTGCCTTTTCACCTCTCACGCTGAGAAGCATGGCTGTCGAACAGAAGTGAACCAAAGTCAATCAAGATTAAAAAAAATCTAGAGATTGAAAACAATCCAAATCCTACAATTAACTACCAAATCCACCCCAGCAGGGACCATACAACAGTCCTCTACATAGACGGCTACAAGGCTGGAAGGAGATATATAACTTCCTGTATTTACGGTAGTTCATCCAAAATACGGAAAAATGTAGAAAGTAACAATCTTAATTCTGCGACCAACACGAATAAGGCATTAAACGGGCGCACAGCCTGAGTGCTGCGTCTTTGCGGAATGTCCAATTAAAGCGAAGTTCCACAATAAAAACTCCTTTACCAAACTAATAACCCTCCTGCTCTCCGCACGCTACCACTCCCTGCTTTTTTACTCATCTATTTTCGATCCCTTACCTTAAAGCAACCCTCTAGTTTCAGATCCAAATTCTGTCCCAGGACTGGAGGAGGGGGGCTAATTTGTTCCTCTCTGACGCCCCTTCCTTCCTTTGATTTCCGGCCCGATTTTCAAACATACAAGATACCAACACAATCATCAAGCTACCCACTCTCCCACAATGCATTGGCAGTGTTGGACTACTTGCTAGCTGATTGGCCAAAGCTGCTCATGTGATCATCACTAGCCAATCAGAGAGCAGATCTCAGTGGCAGCAGGGAAGTATTACAGTTATAGTACTTCTCCCAGGATAGAATTTTCTCCTGAAACCGGAGGGTTGCTTTATACATCATGAGCAGAGCCTAAGGCCTCATGACCACGGCCGTGGTGGACTCCACTAGCGGAATATCATAGCAGAGTCCGCCACGGCGCCCCCCAAAACCCTCATACTCACCTCCTTGATCCACCATGCTGTTCTAGTCCCTTGAGCCGGTTACAGCGTGTGACACGCCGGCAGTGCTGGATGACGTGGCCGTCGGTGGGCAGGGACGTGTTTTCATGCGATGCTTCCACTGTGCTACAGTGGAAGTATAGCGTGATGGCCGGCTGACATTGACTATAATGAAAGCCGGACGCGCGTATTCCTGTGGCAATTAGAGCATGCCACGGTTTGTTTCTCGCTGCGGAATTCCGCGGTGGAATTCTGCAGTGTGGACATTGAGCTATTAGGTTCAATAGAACCTAATAGTTCCGGGGTAACGCCGTGGACGTCTGCCGCGTAAAACGTGGCAGAAGTCCGTCCATGGGCATTAGCACTAAGTGAAAACAGTGACCTCAAACACAATACCTTTCATGTGTTATATAAATATTACTAATCAGGACTGAGATGTTAGCATCCAAACCCTAAACAGCCGTATTACAACTCTTTATCTATATAAGAACCTTACAAACAGCAATATGTGTGCCAATACCAAGTAGGCGGTGTGCCCGCTGTGCAATATTTAAAGAAGAGCTGCACTTTTTTAAAAAAATGTACTGAATAGGTGATTTTAAACTTTTTTTCCTGTAGGTTTTATCAGCCTATTCTGTATATTTTTTTTTAATGAAACCTCTCTTCTGCCATGAAATCCATCTTCACTTAGCTGTATAACAGTAGAGGGCGCTCTATCCAGCTGTGTCGGTGCCTGTTCTCTCTAGAACAGCTGCAGACAAAACAGTTCACATATTACAGTTTATTAAGTGTCTATATTATATATTACTTATTGTTAATAGCCCCATGTCCCACTACCTCCAGCATTTTATTGCTCTCCCCGCTCATATGCTGTCATCCCCCAGTGGCACGCTGTAAAGGAGAGAAGCCATTCTATTCTGCAGACAGCTTTTCTCCTCACAGGACCTGATGCACTGACAGGTTTAGAACATCGGGTGTACACTACTATACGTCACAAACTGATGCACTGACACCCTGACAGTGCATTGGGTACAGCTGGGATGGAGCGCTGTGAGGAGAGAAGTCATCTGCAGAATAGAACGGCTTCCCTCCTTTACAGCGCACTGCCAGGGAACAGCAGCGTATAAATGAAGAGAGCAGTAAAACACTGTGGGTAGTAGGACACAGGGGGCACAGGGCTGGTAAAAATAAATTATGTATAATACAGACACTTATTAATAAACTCTACGGTTCAGGTAGCCGGCTCAAGGTTGATTCAGCTTTCCATCCTTCCGAGGTTGGTAAAATAAGTACCCAGCTTGCTGGGGGGTAAAGATGACTGGGGAAGGCAATGGCAAACCACCCCGCAAAAATAGTCTGCCAAGAAAACGTCATGATGTGACACCACCCTAGGAGTCGGTCACGACTCGGTGCTTGCACCAGGCGACTTTACCTGTACCAATATAGGAACAGTTCTGCCTGCAGCTGTTATAGAGAGAACAGCTGGATGCAGCGCCCTCTGCTGTTATACAGCTAGGTGAAGGTTGCTTTCTCTTCACCTAGCTGCATAGCAAAAGAGGGGTTTTGTAAGAAAATATGTATAGAAGAGGCTGATAATTGCAAAAATGCTTGAAATAGCCAATTCTGTACATAAAAAAGTGCAGGTACTTTTTAATAAATTCACTAGGATGTAATAACTGTGTAATAATATTGTCTTAATATGCTTAATATGATTATAGCATCTGTGCAGTGTGGATACCAATTGATTTACAGTGAAATGGCTATTTCCAATGCCTCTATGTAACTCTATGGAGAAAGAAAGTGCACACTTGACTATATTCTCATCAACAGTGGGTGTCCTTGAAGTTGGACCCCCACCAAAGTTACTTCTATAACAGGGTTAGTGTGTGACAAGCTCTTTTACTTGTGGAACGACATGGATGAATGAAAACAGATCATTTTAAGGTCATTTAAATCTTGCTATATGTCTTCATTTTAGGTGAATGGGAAAATAATCAAAGCCCTGGATGTATATAGTACGCAGCACTTAGAAAAGCATCATGCCCTAGCCATCAAGAAATTATGGAGTGACCCTGGAATTCGGAAATGTTATGAAAGGAGAAGCGAATTCCAACTTCTTGACTCAGCCAACTAGTAAGTTTGAGAGAAAGTAATAACATTTTTTTCCCATTCTAAGGAACTAATAACTGAGAAGTTCACAGCACCCAAGGCCAGATGAATGTTGATTAGGCAAACTACATACCTTGTAAGTTAAGCTATAGAAAAATAGATCTACAAGTGTGGCCGCCGAGTGCAGACCTTCGGGAAGAGACAGCGGGGATAAAGATGTTGTTGTCTACTGTCCCAGCATAGAGCACCTTGACAGGGTCCAGCCCTGCAGCTCACAGTGGAAAAAAATGATACCAGGATGAAAACAGTCTGTCACGTATGCAGGGCGAGGAAGGAAAGGCTCTTAGGTTGTGGAGTGACTGGTACCCAACTTTCCAGACTCCTGAAAAGCGACCATGAGCCACAGCCACAACTCTACAGCAACCCACCTGGCCCTGCACTTATTAACAATTTGTCCCTCAGTGGATAAGAGGAGAGAGGGGAAGGGACGATACCTATCGATCCCACCTCTGGTCCTCAAACACTCTGCAGTATTGCAAGCTGGCAGTTGTTAGAATACAGGCTGATTTGTATCCAGCTTTCTCAGACTTCTGCACGCATGCGAAGCGGAAGCTCAAATCACCCACCTGATCAGTTCTAACGCACTCCAGAGCTCTACAATATGCATACAGCTGCCACCACCAATTTGGTTACGGTAAATTGGAACCCGATTTATGAATACAATCTTCGGAGAATATGGTTTCGTGTTAACACGGACGAGGCTCACTAATTAATTTAAAGTTTAATTCTCAAAGAAAAGAGCAGTGCTTATTTACAGAAAAAATTCAAAAATGGTATTACAAGATAATCGGCAAGAGACTTTACATAGGATATCACAAACAGTAAGATAACAAGGATTAAAAGAAGAGAGTTACCATTCTGTGGCGTGGAGTCGCGCCAGAACTGCGGACCAGACCTCACGTATAGTGACCTCCAAGGGGCTGACCCTGAGCACACGTCTGTGTGCGATTTATAAACTCTCACTGGGGTAACTCTCTTTTAGTTCCTTCCAGCCCCCTTAGGGGATGGCCTATCTTGGGACACATAATTCCCTGAAATACATATTTCCTTCATAACTCCGTATGGGTGTGACCCACCATGAAAACATGACAACGATGTTTCCTGTTGTGATTTCACGTGTGTTTTGAGTCCACCCATGAGTAGTTTTGGACGCCTCTGATTTGAGATACGCAATTCTCGGCTCCTGAGTGTCGTGCAAATGTGGGAGTTCCTGCATCTTATTTGCAGGGATGCCACATTCCATAAAATATCCTCATTAGCGGGCTGCGACGTACAGATCTTTCATAGTTTTTAAATTACATTTTTCTTTGTCTTAAGGGCACGTTCTTTTGTTAACTTTGCCTCCAAAAGTTATCAGTTCAGTTACGACCATTTGGACCAGTAAGGGAGGGAAAGAGCTGCTGAGGTGTGAAGCCTGTTTCATCTCCTTATTTCCTAATATAAACATTTGCTGGCTCTGGCTCCAGAGGAGCTGTAGGACATCAAAGACCCCCTGGGGAAGAAGTGTAACAGCCTTTCCTGAAGTCTGCTTCAAAGGTAGTTTAGCACTCAGCTTTCCTATATGCGGAAAGACCATTAACTCTTCTCTCTACAAACTATACAAAATAACTGACAGACTACAATTTTCACATCACAATGCATATCTATCAATCTCTTATCTTTATCTGTCACTCTGGTATCTATCTACCCTTCTAATATCTATCTAGTAAGGGGAAAGGAAGTCAGCTCAGCTTTTCTAGTGTCCTGAACGTCAGCTGATTGATACTGGACAGCTGGGGGGACACTTTATTCCTCTCTTTTTACTACACAGTCTAAGTTGAAAATGTTCACGTGATGCCAGTGTGATAGACATGATGATTAGTCAGTGTAAAATGTCTATCGATTTGTACTAAACTAGATGTATTACGCAGCTGTAGTGACTTTAACTCTTAGAGGCTAATGACTGCATAATTTCATTATAGTAATTGCTGGACAATGGCATGGTGAAAGATGTGTGTGGTATAATGTTGACTTGGCATCAAGTTCCACAAGCAGCCTCTTAAAGAGTTAAGTCACATTCCAATACTGAAGAAGAGTATTCAGCCCCTCCTCCATACTAACTTCTGCAACAAAGAGATACTTTCAGTTTTGACCACATGCTGATAGAACAAAGGACTGGCTTACACACTGGACTTTGGAGAGGGGTGGGGGATTCTATATGATTCGACAAATGAGAATCCTATATGTTACTGATGTAATCTGTTGCACGCCCATTAAAGGGCAGGTATCATGTGTTACAATAAAGCCTGAGGCTCTATTCATTGTAGGGCAGACTCAGCTTAGACCGGCATTTGTGTCTGATCTGGTCGATGATGTGTGCACACTATACAATTTGGAAGCTACAGAATACCCCGAAACCTGCTGGAGGAAAATATGATCCAGCTCAATTGGTGCCCCTTAAAGAAAGGAAACAGACAAATCAAATAAAGAGTCAATAATTAAATCGTTGGTTAAACCGGAGGCACATGGTTTACTTAACATTTGTAACATAGGTCTCTTCAGTACATACGGTAACAGTCTTAAGTGACAACAGGTCTGAACCATCTTCTCCATGACAGTCGTCAACCATTTTCTATTTCCTAACACTCCGACCCAAAAACACACTTGCCAACAGTCTCAGTTATCTGACAGTGAATTGTCTGAAAGAGTGCTGTCAGTGGGGCAAGGAAAATAGATGGACAGTCTCTCTGTTTTTTAGTCTCTCACTTCTCGAATCTAACAAGCACTACATACACTCATTAACGCCCGATCAGCAGCCGAGCAGCCGGACCCATCGCACTCTTCTGTGGGTAAGCAGAGGATGGGTTTTCTTTTGGCTCTCTTCCGGACCATGACGGCTTCGAGGCCTGAGCCTCCTACACACATCATCCCTTCCCGACTACATCTTGTCTTCTCCACTTTCTCCCACTCACTGCACCCCCTAACCTGCCCACTTACTACTCCGCCAACCATGAGCAGGTTATAGTGACAAGGACACAGACACATTAAAGTTAATGACATGGACACCAAACACAGACAACATACGACAAGGGAAACACAAAAGAGCTTAGGTAACCCTAAGACCTTACCGGTACCCATAGACTCTCCTTTATTGGTACCTATAGACTCTTAAATTTCTCCAAATGTTATACACTATAAACTTCTCCCAGCTGTATCACCTAGTTCACCTAAAGGGACTTTATGGGTTCTTTTTCATTGTGTTCACTGTGGTAAAAATGTTAACCTTATGTTGTGGGTCAATACATTTACAGTGATACCAAATCTCTCTATGTATAATATGATTTTTTCATGTTTTACTGCTTTCAAAAGATAACAAACTCTTAAAAATCAGTTTTGTGACCCTTTATTCTGACACCGAGTTTTTTTTTTATTATTCCGGTAAGCTGTAGTTTTTATAGGTATCATTTTTGGATTTTTATAGCTAATTGATCATTTTTCTTCAATTTTTTTAAAGCAGGAATGATCAAAAAACACCCACAATTTTGGCATTGTGTATATTTTTCTTGTATGGATTTTACTGTATGAGATAAATAATGTTAGATTTAATTAGACTTTTTAAGACGCTATTCCAATATTAAGCATTTTACAGTGGCGAATAGCAAAATTGACTCCCTTCTTAAAGGGGTTATGCGAGCATTACTATTCTCAGGATAGGTTATCCATAGTTGATCGTTTGGGTCTGCTGCACAGGATCCCCGTCGGTCAGCTGATCCCTCATCCTGCTGTCGTCATCGGGGTCGGAGCCAAAAGTGTAACAGCCGGCTCCACTGCTATGACAGCGAACTAGACGGTCAGCTGATTGACAGGGTGGGAGACCCCCAAGGATCAACTATCCCGTGGATAGGTCATCAGTAGTTATGCCTGGAAAACCCCTTTAACTCAGCTCTTCAGTTGTCATGCAGCTCCGCTCTATGATATTGGATTATATCTCGGTTTTCCCTTTCTCACTGACAATGCTTCCATTTCTTGCAGCTATCTAAGCAATCTGGAGAGGATCACTCAGGATGATTATCAGCCTACAAATGAGGACATTGTGAGGATTCGAATGCCAACTACCGGAATCAATGAATATTCTTTCAGAGTAAACAGTGTTAATCTCAGGTGATATATGAGCCACATTTCTTATCACTTTATAACAGAGAGTCTGTGTGTAATACTAGGGGACAATCTGCAGCTTTTTAGGTCATCTGGTATAAAATAAGACCACGAATGGGATAACATTGTCTAAAAGCAAATGAAAATTAACATATTTTGCACACAGTGTTTGCATGCAGCCAACCTATAATAGCATCTCCTCTTTATATTTACATGCAGGGCAGGACAAACTAATTGGGGTTTCAGAATATGCCTCTGATGGCCATGGCTATATGTCTACTATTCGTTGGCTTTCGTTACAGGAAAGCGCTAATTGTTTACAGAGGCCACCAGTAAAGCTTATTCTTGTGTGGCCGGCGTCATTCACCCACGTTCCTTAGTGCAGGGTCAACATTGTAGCCTTTTTTCCTCATCCATGATCGTGCCCTCTCCTTGCCTCAGCTGCCTACGCTTTGTCCTGGCCCTGGCCCGTACTACATGCACACATTGATATCAGGACAGTTTGGTTTAGAGCAGTGGAACTGGGACAAGTTCAGTGCTTAATGGCTACTTTCATGATGGACTTTGTAAAGCACTTGATGCATAGAACTTAAACTGGTAATGGTGGTATTGACAGACATTGTGACTCTGAACACAGCGACCCAAAGAAAATGCTGAAAATCATAATCCGTTATTATTCTTATAGGCTGGTGGACGTTGGGGGTCAGAAATCTGAGCGGAAGAAGTGGATCCATAGCTTTGAGAATGTAAATTGTCTTATCTATTTGGCTTCACTCAGTGAATATGACCAGCAGCTAGAAGAGAACAGAAAAGAGGTGAGAAATGAACCAATGGAGTCATACAGAAGTAGGATGTTGAGTTGGGAAAATTGGCTTCTACCTCATTAGCGTTTTTTGCCTTTCTTTGGATCAACATTGGGGGGTAAGAGGCTGAACTGGATAGACATATGTCTTTTTTAACATGCAAATAAGGGAGATGGAACAATCCCTCTGCAGCGCCACCAATTAGAAGGCAGCATTCCTAGACTCTTTATACAAGCCTTGTAACAATGACTGAGAATTGACATCTTCTCTGTGCTATAGGTTACTATTCATTTTAGCTGTTCCCTTCAAAGCCAAACAAGAAATCTTAGAGCTACAAGTAAAAAAGTGTATTGTCTTCCCCCAGCGAATTTCTCTAAAATGGTTCCTACGAGCGTTCTCACACGGTCAAAACAGGACTTCATTATATCATCTGTGCTGAGGCTGCAACACCTCATTCTGAACCGCTGCTTCCATGTTGATCTACACTCGGGTGTTGTCCGTCATGTTGCAGCCATACGGGCTCCTTCACATGGGCAATTTTGTGTGAACTTGTGCACAAAAATGCAAACCGCAGAACCCATTGTGCACAGATTTCTGTTGGGGTAAAAAATATTTGATCACATGATCTGACTCCATCCAGAATGCTTTATTCATAGTACTGGGCTCCCTATATAGAGAAGAGAGGCCTTTTGGGCCCCCTAAGGCTCCGGGGCCCGGGTGCAACCACACCCCCTGCATCCTTTATAGTTACGCCCCTGATGTCATTGCCATCATGGCTAAAATATCCAAAGTCCGGCTGTTTTAGACTAGATAGTGGCGTTATGGCATTAAATGTTAGTTTTTGTAGCAATTTGACTGCTGGTTTCTGGATTCTGTTATTTCTCGTTAGCCTGACAATCCATCAAACATATAATTTGCATCATATGAATACAAAAATGTGCTTCACTGTTAAAACGACCATCCTCGTCTGGACAAACAAAGATGGCCGCACCACATCTCTGACTACCTGATGCATGCTGTACATAAGTAGGGTAGATAGGAAGGATGCCAACAGCATAACTTCAGAGCTGAATAGAGCCGGACAGATACATGCATAGCCGCCACAACAGGTCCCGATCCAGTGAAGACCCCGATCGTATGCTGTACATAAGTATACATCATTACTCTAAGACAGTGCTGCCCATGTAAGCCGCACTGACCAATCAGAGGAGCATGTAGTGTCTTAGACTACCAGTGTATCCAGAGTGCATCAGGTAGTCAGAGAAGCGGACATCTTTGTTGCTCCGGATCTAGAGGGTCGCTTTAAATACGTACCGTATATACCGGCGTATAAAACGACTTTTGAACCCCGAAAAATCTGCTCTGAAGTCGGGGGTCGTCTTATACGCCGGTAATACAACAAAAAAAAAAGTGTAAAAAAAAAAAATCATTACTCACTTGCCCCGGCGTTCTGTCGCGCTCCGGCAGGCTGTCGCTCCCTCCTCGTCCCCGGCACAGCATTGCTTTCTGAATGCGGGGCTTGAAATCCCCGCCTCCAGAAAGCTAATACACACGGCGTCAGCCAGTTACAGCCATTCAATGACATCATTGAATGGCTGTGATTGGCTGAAGGCGCACGTGTGTTTTAGCCAATCACAGCCATTCAATGATGCCATTGAATGGCTGTAACTGGCTGACGGCGTGTGTATTAGCTTTCTGGAGGCGGGGATTTCAAGCCCCGCATTCAGAAAGCAATGCTGCGCCGGGGACGAGGAGCGAGCGACATCCTGCCGGAGCGCGACAGAACGCCGGGGGAGGTGAGTAATGATTTTTTTTTTCTCCACTGTATTACCGGCGTATAAGGTGAAAGTTGGGGGGTCGTCTTATACACCCTGTCGCCTTATACGCCGGTATATACGGTAGTTGACTAATAGATACTCTAAAGTTGGTGTCACAGCAGGAACTTGTGCCTGCAGACATAACAACTCATATACACAACCCCTAAACACGGCTGAGCTGGGGAAGTGGCGAGGGTGCGGTCTGTTATTCACAGTTCTGAACATTTATCACGGCCACAGGAGTAGAAGGAGTTGTACCAAAATCTAAAGTGATCCCACCAACTGGAAAGGGGATAACTTTATGATGGGTGGGGGTCTCACTCCTGAGACATCCACTGATCCTGAGAATGGGGGTCTCAACATTGGCGCATGAATGGAGGACATGCATGTGCGCTGCCGTTCCATTCATTTCACTGTCAGCGGCAGATATTGCTGAGCGCTCGGACTTGGTCATTTCTGGCGCTGTCATTGAAATGAATAAAGCAGAAGCACATGTGCATGTTCTCCGCTGCCTTCATGCAAAGACTGTCAGGACCCTCGGGATTGGTGAGGGTCCAATGGTCAAACCCACACCTGTGGATAAGGGATGATTTTTGAGTTTGGTACAAAACCTCTAATGATGATTCTCACAAGCGCTAAGACCAGTCCTTGGGACATCATTGATTAATATGTCATGTATGTGTAGTGGCCCGAGCCTATATATCTGGCCCCTCCATAGCGGTCATACATGTCATATCTTGGATGCTCTCTGCAAATTGTCTTGTCTTTAGTTATGTGTATTGCACAGCTGCAGCATTTAAGTGTGTGCCTTGTGTCTCGGTCGCTGAATGTCATCATTACAGGATTGTTGGTCAATCACTTAGATCATAGTCAGCTGATACCCGCAATCTCAACACAAATGTCCACTAGTCTAAGGTTATGGTCCCGCAGTCTGGTAACTGCCCACTTGCAACAGCCAATGGCTGCGGACTTTGCTAATAAAGCTACTCTCTTATTGGCAAAACTTTTAGCGCATTGCCTGCTGGTGGGTGGGACTTCGGACACATTGCGGTTACCCTTGTGGCTGTACTCTAGTGTGTAGGGGGGTAACTAGACATCTACTAGCATCTTAGATTGTGAGACCCAATAGATACAGGTGTGAGCGATGATGATCTCAGCACGGTGCTGCAAACTATATTGGTTCTATACAAATAAAATAAAAGTAGCAGTTAGGACCAAATAAGGTGATGAATGGGTTAATATGCATATGAATTACACATGGTGGGTATAGAGGATAGAAATCAATTAATTTCTAAAATACCTGTAGGAGTAGGTTGGTTAAGTGGTTAATCCTTATTATAAACATAATATACAGTACGTGGTTGTTATAATGACATCTTTTAGGGTGGTGAAGGGTATTATGGGGGCACAGTCCAAGTATCTCTAATGTTATCTAATTTGACGTTGATGATAAAATGTTAGATGATAAAAAGTTAGATGATAAAATGTTGTTGGCCTGCAGCTACCACTAGATGGAGCTCACTGCGTAAACGCATACAGCTCTCATTGAATTCATTGCTAAATTCATACACAGTGAGCTGCCCCCGCTGGTGGCGAAGTGAATTGAATTCTGATTATACCATGTTCTTCCAAGTGTTTCATAGAGGTTTTCTAATTGCCGCACGCAAAACATAATGAAAAATGTGATTTATATGTGTTTTTGACATTCTCTTCATTTTGGCCACAGAATCGCATGCGGGAGAGTCTGGCCCTTTTTAAGAGTATAATGGAGCTGCCCTGGTTCAGAAACTGCCCCATCATTCTGTTTCTTAACAAGACCGACCTGCTTGCTGAAAAAATCTGTTTCTCTGATGTGGCCACATACTTCCCCACGTTTAAAGGTTCGTACACTGTTTCTAAAACTAATGTTATGTTATTAGCTGTTTAGTCGTTCCCGACCCTCGGCGACCCTGCAGGTGTTTTCGGTTTTGCACGGCTTCTTTCAGTTGTGTGATGACCATTGCAGTATCAGCCATCTGTTCTTTGGCGCCAGGTCTTCTTTTGCAACTGATACTAATAAACAGATGTATCAATTATTAACATGACTGGCGCGTTGCAATAACTCCATTTACAACATTGTAGTCAAGTCATCCTAATGTGTTGCATATCAAGTTAATGCTTGCTACATCTGTACCCAACCTTACCATAGTGTCAGAGACATGGCTTAAAGGAGATGTCCCGCGCCGAAACGGGTTTTTTTTTTTTTTAACCCCCCCCCCCGTTCGGCGCGAGACAACCCCGATGCAGGGGTTAAAAAAACCACCCGCACAGCGCTTACCTGAATCCCGGCGGTCCGGCGTCTTCATACTCACCTGCTGAAGATGGCCGCCGGGATCTTCTACCTTCGTGGACCGCAGCTCTTCTGTGCGGTCCACTGCCGATTCCAGCCTCCTGATTGGCTGGAATCGGCACGTGACGGGGCGGAGCTACACGGAGCCGCTCTCTGGCACGAGCGGCTCCATAGAAGACTGCTGAAGACCCGGACTGCGCAAGCGCGGCTAATTTGGCCATCGGAGGCCAAAAATTAGTCGGCTCCATGGAGACGAGGACGCTAGCAACGGAGCAGGTAAGTATAAAACTTTTTATAACTTCTGTATGGCTCATAATTAATGCACAATGTACATTACAAAGTGCATTATTATGGCCATGCAGAAGTGTATAGACCCACTTGCTGCCTCGGGACAACCCCTTTAAGGCTTGGGGGCCCGGATGCAAAAGTTCAACATGGGGGTCCCCCCCTCAACTTTCCTCTGGATCGTTGGGTCTCTTAAGAAGCCCCTTGATGCTACACTAGCAGGCGGGGGCATTGCTGTAATCTTTAATGATCAGGCAGTCTAAATGCAGGGGCCTCAAAGCAAAACCTGTAATATAGCCCCCCAACCATCCATGCCACATTTATAATACTGGTGCTGTCTTATACAATAGAGAGGCCTTTGGGCCCCTGAGGCTCCAGGGCGCGGTATCGACTGCTACCCCTGCACCCTCGTATAATCGCTATAACTCTACCCCTGCATCCGCTATATATCGTCTTGCGTCTATGGACTTACGATTTTCACATGTGTGAAAAGATCACAAGCGCTTCCAATAGTTTTCATTGGCGAACATTGCATATAAATCGCCTCGCATCTCTTCTGTGGAATTCCAATCCTCTTGCATGACTTTCATGCGCCATAGAGGATCGGAAGTGTTTCCCATTGATTTAAATGGGACACCGCGCACCGCACTCGCATGCACATTACACAGCAGGCAATGTATTTTAGGTCCCATTGAAATCAATGGGTGATGTGTTCCCAGGAACGTGAAAAAATAGATCATGCCACGATTTTTTCCCTCTGCACATCTCAGTGAGGAAAAACGTCTCTCATATATTTGGCTACATTCAAAATAACGGAATTCACATTCACGCACGTTTTGTGTGTTTCATAACACACAAAACTTTTGCGAAATTCTCGGCTGTGCGCAACCGGCCCAATACAAGTGTAAAATGCTTTGTTCAAGAGGAACTAGAAGATCCTGCCCACGGCACTTGTACTTCTCCGTAGGACAGGTTGGGAGGGGCCTTAAGTAGCAGTAGGTAATTAAGAGATTCTTATAAGGGAACCTTCACATTGGATGGATTTCTGCACACTGCTATAGACCTATTCACATGTGCGTATATCGGCCGCTGTTTTCATGGCCAGCCGATACACACTACCATCAGAGCTGATTTCCCCCTTCCTTTCCCCTCACCGGCTCTCTGCCTCTCTTAGCTTAGCTCCGCCCCCTTCTATTGCAAACAGCCGGAGGGGAGGAGAGAGGCAGAGAGCTGGCATATGAGCAACTACACTCGCCAGTGTAGATGTATATGAACGGCCTTTTTTTTTTCTTCTAAGTCCTTTCAAGCTCCGCGCCATAGCGCATGAGTCTGAAAAAAATAGCGGGAAGATAGGTCCTTAACCTCTTAAGGACATGGCCCTTTTTTTCCCATTTTCTTTTTTACTTTCGGTTCCCACCCTGCCCACGGCCGAGGACCCTGCTTACCTGTGCGGGCAGGCGTCGTCCATGCGGACCTCTCTTCTGCGGATGGTCCAGCAGTTATCTGGTAATGAAGTGCTTGTGTGATAGCAGCCTTAGGGCTTAAGCACATCATCAGGATGTCAAGGGGTTGGCTTTGACTAGTGTGATTCTCACGCTATATTGCTACGTGTGAGAGAAGACCGCGCACAACATCTTTCAGCTTTATTTGTTTTTACCGTGCGCAGCAAATGAGAAATTTTGTTCATTTTCAAATGCGCTCCGTAGCACCGAGTGTATTTGCGCACGCACTCGTCTTAATCTATACCTCAGGGTTTAAGCAGACATGTGATTTCAGGGGTTTCGGTTTCACCATTGTGATTCTCACCCGTTTACCTTATTGATTTCATACACAACCACTTTGAGCATACGGGCATCTGAAACCGCCCTCCACCTGACCCTTAGGCCGGTGTAAGTGTACTTGCGTATGCCTAAGTGTTGCGTATTTGCAGAATAACTATGCTTTTTGCGTGCGCATTGGTGTATTTTTCTCTACTCTTTATGCCCACAAGCCATGTCTTAATTTTGTGTGCGGCAAACGCACTGATTGAAGTGGCTAATTAGTTCCAGATGTGTTCTTTTTCCAGGGCAAATCCACAGTATTTCAGGTATCTCCTGCATATTGCGCATGTGCTTACCCCCATTGACTTCAATGGGGACCTTTGGAGCGCAAATACGCAGAAAGACAGAGCGTGCTCTCTTTTTCCTTGCGTGACCGAAATGTGTGCGCAAAATACAGAAATGTGAACAAACCCATTGAAATGGTTCTATTTGCTGCATATACTTTGCTTTGTGAGATTCTAGAACTTGTGATATTGCAGTGAAGGATCTTCGGCCTCGCTGCGTGTTCCTCTTTTCATTTCATATCTATGTAAAATGAGAAAAATATTGTTGAAGAGTTGCAGCTTGAACTTTCTAGAACTTTCCTCAATGGAGCTCAGAGAACCTTGAACTCTGAGCCTTCCGGGTAACTAGATCTCTGTGGACCCTTGAGAGTCCCAGATCAGAGACGTGGCAGCTTCTGTCTTCTCTCAGGGTCAGAAGTCTCACTTTTGGGATGAAATTCATGAGAAAATGAACAAACAGATACAGCAGTTATCAACAAAGGGATGTCAGTCACACCGCAGCGGCCATTACTTCATATCCGAAGGCGGACGGCGTCAGATTTGTATCCGTCAGCAGGAAGTCAGTAAACGATGAATGATGTCACAGCTGATCATAACGAGTGTCTCACTGTCTGTATAGGTAAGGGGACCAGCTTTTCCCAGGGTCAAAATGGGACAAAGGGGTGTGGCCAGGGGCGGGGCTTAGCTCAACATGTGAGTTTACATTCATTGTTATAAACATACAGGGAGCAAATTCTGCATTCTATACCACTGGTGCAGATTTTGACTGAAAATCGGAAGCCGAGGAGCACTGACAGCGGGAATTCTCGGAGGAGGTGAGGGGAGCGCTGCATAGTATAAAATCAGCTGTCAAATTCTACACAAATGGTACCGTTTTTTTGGGGTTTTTTTGAAAGCAGAAATGCTGCAGAATTTGCAGGAGAAATTTCTGCTGCAGGCATTCCGCAGCATTTCTTCCACATATAAACATACCCTAAATCAGCAGGAGGTATGCTGCCATGTACAGAGTGTCCTCAGTAGTAATGGTGACCCCCACAGTGGCCTTAGTAGTAATAGTGACCCCCACAGTGGCCTCAGTAGTAATAGTGACCCCCACAGTGGCCTCAGTAGTAATAGTGACCCCCACAGTGGCCTCACTAGTAATTGCAACCTCCACAGTGGTCTCAGTAGTAATTGTGACCCCCTTAGTGGCCTCAGTAGTAAAAATGACCCCGACAGTGGCCTCAGTAGTAATGGTGACCCCCACAGTGGCCTCAGTAGTAATAGTGACCCCCACAGTGGCCTCAGTAGTAATAGTGACCCCCACAGTGGCCTCAGTAGTAATAGTGACCCCCACAGTGGCCTCAGTAGTAATAGTGACCCCCACAGTGGCCTCAGTAGTAATAGTGACCCCCACAGTGGCCTCACTAGTAATTGCGACCTCCACAGTGGTCTCAGTAGTAATTGTGACCCCCTTAGTGGCCTCAGTAGTAAAAATGACCCCGACAGTGGCCTCAGTAGTAATAGTGTCCCCTATATTGGCCTCAGTAGTAATAGTGTTACCCTATATCGTCCCTAGTAGTAAAAGTGACCCCCACAGTGACCTCACAACTAATACTATTACTACTGGGGCTGATATCGGGGACACTATTACTAATACAAAATACACAGAAAATCTGTATACTTTGGCTAATTTCACATGGGCGATCATGGTCTCTGTCCCCGCGATTTTTGAGCGTCAGCTATGCTTTTCTTTTAGAATAATCTTCTATCGCATCATAAAAAAAAATCATACATCGCAGAAAGATAGAGCATGCTGCGATTTTTTTGCTCTGTGAACATCGCATCAGTGAAAACATCGCAGATGGGAAGGAAACCATTGAAAATTATTTTTTAGCAGTTTAGTGCATTGGGGGTCTGAATTTACAGAAATTGTACAACTCAGGAAACCCCACTAATTGGCCACCAATGTCTCTGCATGAGGAATGCATCAGAAATATTACCATTTGGCACATTACTATGGAGATACTGCCATTGCCACATTGGCCATAACAGCCGTAGTAGGTTTGACTGTTGAAGGCTATTCCTCTCTGCCAAAGATGGCCATACGTTAGTTGGAGGCCTGTGATATACTATTGTGTTCATAAGTAATGTCATGTTTGCAGCAAGACATCTGCATTACATATATTAACGACTCGCATGTGCATCACTACACATTTGGGGAAAATTGCACCTCAGCCCTGATCTTACAAAACAGCTTGACTAATGTGTTATGGAAAATTACTTTACAGACCTGGCAGTCTAGTTATTAGGCCAGCTTCTCAGACTTGCCTTTCTTCTGCTATTTCTGGCAGACGCAGACGTCGACCAGCTTTCTCTGTAACTTTGACTGCTGCATACTTCTTGCCAGCACTGGATGGTTACATTTTCTAGTACTCCTAGCTCAGCTGTAGGGCTTGGGCAATTACCTCCCTATTTAGCTGAGTCAGGAATCCTCCCTCATTGCCTGAGTGTTGGTGTGTGTATGCCTCAGACACCCAGCACAGGTCTTGTCTCAGACTTTTTTATCTGTGCTTAAATTGTACTTGTTTCTGTATTTGTTTGTTTCCTGCTCCCCTGTCGTTGTACAGTTCCTGTCTCTGTCTTTGTTGTCTCTCCCTCTGTCTTTTGCCCTGTCCATGAGTGCTTGTCCATTGTCTTCCTGTCCCTGAACCATTCCCGGTCCTGCCCTGTCTTATTGGTGTGTACAGTGGTGTGTTTTGTGTCCTATCAGGGATAGTCAGGCCCTAGAGAAGACCGTTGGGCCATCCTTGTAGGGATGCTTACCCTGCTTTAAGGCATGAGTTCCTCCATCTCCCTGACTAGCAAAGGGCAATATTTTCCATCTGACATTGCTCATAGGTCGGTCTGCTTCACACCGCCTTGTTCCAGTGCCTCTGACCACCAGGGATCAGCTGCCAACCATTCTGGGACTAGCCCAAGCCAAACCGGTAAGTTGACTCAGTGGGTCAACACTCGCTGTTCCTAACACTAGTCCAGACTTGGGCAGACACAAGCTCTATGGTTTTATTTCAGAAATTCAGAAACAAGTTTCAAATTTAGAACATTTTACCAAGATGTCTTCTCTTGGAGCTCCCTCCATATCGTTGATCAACTGGCTTACCCATTTCCTGAAAGGTGACGAGAGCAGCTTGACAAGTTACTGCCATAACTGAATGATTTTGCAATAGTAGTTCTCTTTTGTCCAATTTGTGTGACGGACTGATGATCAAAGGCAGTGCTTTCTATACCGTGGATATCCAGACTGTGTTGAGGAGGGCCTTTCAGAGGACTCTGCTACGTGACTGTCCTACATCGTTGCAACCTGATAAAGCAGATAAAAATTCAAATGCTTTGTTTAGACTCATTGCCACCTATGATGGGGCAGCTACACATTTAGGGATCTCATCTCTCGACATTAGGATATCTTATAGCTTGATCCAGACCTCACAGATGGCATAGGCAAATTGCCAAGTATCATATACAGACGTGGTAGATCTTTGTAAGATTGTTTGGATATCAGCCACTACGTGTCCCCAACTGGTGTAGGAAGGTTGTTGGCTGCTTCCAGTGCCGTGACCGTTTAGCCTGCAATTACTGCCAAATATATCAAAATCCATGACTTTATCAATTGTTGCTCAAAAGTCGTTGTGTATAAGGCCACCTGCATCTTTGGTCTTGAACATGTTGGTAAGACTATCGGTGAATTTAGGCATAGCCAATAGAATATCTGGGGTTGAGTTGGCCTGTCTGCCGTATACAAGGTGATCAGATTAAAAAGATTTTCCAAAAGGTCACATTTTGAATCTCCCAGTTGAGGACTATAAATCCCAGGGATTTGAACTATTACATTTTAGTTGTTTTTTGTGACTGTCCCGGTTATGAATACATTACACTAGTGGATATGATGAGTATTGGTAATTGCTTTGACTCTTTCACACCTCTTCGACTAATTACTGATTGCTGTTTGGATCTATAATCAGGTTATTATCTGCTAGAATACTTCTATGTGCTTACATAAAGCAGCATGTGTTACCATGCAGGGCGGCGCGGGGTCCCGCGGTCGGCGTGCGTCGCTCCGGCGTCGGCGTCCTGGAGCTCTGGTGTCGGGGCTCTCCTGGCGGCTTGGGGCGGCCGGTGGGCGGCGGCGTGGGGATGCCCGTAGGGTGCCGCCCGCACGCCTCCATCCTTCTTATGCAGCAGTGGGAGGAGTTGCCTCCTCCCACTCTCCGCCCCTGGGCGGAGCCTTGTAGTTAAAAGACTGGCACTGATCTGAGCTCATGGACAGTTATTGGTTCTGCTAGCATCTAGTCGGTCCTGTCTGCAGCTAAGTCTCAGTTCAGCCACTAGTTTGCCTGTCAGCTTCCATTTCCAGCTTTGCTTTCTCTGTATGTTCTGTTGGTCATTTCCATCTGCCTTCTCTGTTTCCCCCATCAGTTAGTCCCATCTTGTCAGTCGCCAGATCCCTAGCCAGTGCAGGGACCGCCGTCCAGTTGTCCGCCTGGGGTTAGCCAGGGCCGAGGCAAGTAGGCAGGGACAGTGGGGTGCGGGAAGATCAGGGCACCCCACCTGGCGCTCGGGGGGGCAGAGTGCCGTAACAGCATGTGTGCTACAATGCATTGTGCATCAGGATTGTATGCTTACTGGTCCCACGGTGACCACACTCCATCTGGTCCTCCACCCTCTGATGGAACAAGAGAGGCTGGTCTGCACTTATGTCACCCGTGCCAGTCGGAGGTAACATAGTGAATTTTGTCCAGGACTTTGCCCATATGAACATATGCAGGACACTGCAGCGTTGACAGCACCGCCATACTCAGATTTGACTGTTCTGGGGTATATGGAACCTACAGGCAGGGCCCAGTGCCACTTTATTCTATTTTATCCCTTTTCACCCCCTGATGAACACCATTTGTGGGACACATGAATTTGTTATTGTTAGGGTCTCCTAGGTTCAGACCTTATACGGGGTTGCCCTTTTCAGGATGACAACCCCTTGTTGGTTAATAGAATTTGTACCACTGTTGCTCAATAGGGTGACAGACATGAACTTCCCTATTTGGCATGGGTAGATGTACCCTTGTGTTTTTTCCTTTTATGAAGCTGCACATGGATGGATAACATTGTTTGAGGCATGCACATACAGTGTTGCACCCAAAATAAGACCCTGTCTTATATTCATTTTTGCCCCAAAAGAGGCACAGTGTCTTATTTTCTGGGTGAGGTCTTATTTTACTTACCTAACAAGCTCGGAGCGGGCCTTTCGCTGCACTCCGGAGCTTCGCTGCACTCCGGCCGTCCTCATTTGCCCACAGAAGATCACTTCCTGGTTACTGGAGTCATAAATCCTCCAGGAAGCGATAGCTCTGATTGGTTCTTGAGCGCCACTTAGCCAATCAATACAGCACTGATGCTCCAGAGAGCAGCAGAAGGACTCGGGCTAAGCCTGCTAGGTAAGTTTTACTTTTTTTTTTTACAATGCAGCTAGGGCTTATTTTCAGGGTAGGGATTATATTTCAAGCCTCCCTGAAAATGCTGGAAGATGGCTTATTTCCGGGGACACACGGGGGCTTGCTTTTTAATGAGAAAAGCTGTTTTTGTCAGTGGTACCATTTTGCATTTAACTTATTAAAAATCGGTCTTTACATGTCTTTTTGATATATGCTTTATAATTCCATGTAACTTAAGTGGAGGTAATACGACACAAATGCTGCCAGGCGGAAGTGAACATCTGCCAGAGCAACAAGGTTCTATTGGTCAGGGGTTGGAGCCACTCAGCTGCTGTTACCAGTTGGTTCCCAAAAACCACCCAGAGCAGGGCAAGAGGTGAAGTAAACACAAATTTGGTGGGGAAGCTCTCAGCCAAACAGGGGTCAAAAGGGCAGCTCAGTACTAATGATTACAAACCCATGCATTTTGTACAGTATTTCCATATTTTTTTCCACCCCTGTAAATTTTACTATAAACTTGGAAGAACAAAAGAGAATATGTGCGGACACAATGAAATTGATCTACATGTTATCTGACTACTCCAGACCTGAGAGAGGCTTCTCTACAGTATAATTAATTTCTTACAAAGTCTTCTTCTTATATAGGTCCCCGCCAGGACTCAAAAGCTGCTAAAGATTTCATTGGATCGGCCTACAAGGAAATCTTTGAAAAAACAAAAGTCAAAGATATTTTGGAGAAGGAGAAACAGAAGGCAGAACGCACTCTTTACCCTCATGAGACGTGTGCCACCGATACAGAAAATATCCGCAGAGTATTCAATGACATAAGGGACCATGTACTCAGGAAGTTCCTGGTCGACTTTGGAATCGTATGACGAACGTCCTTGGTGTCTCTTCTGCATAACCTGAACGATGCTACCCGTCACTGGAAGCTATCTAACGTGCAAAACCAAAGAGGACGTCTTTATTGTTTCTGGAGTTATGTAGTTACATCCACTTTTAGGCCCGATATCTTGGCTGCTGAGTTCTGAACGGGAGTACAGAGCTTCTACTGACAATTGTGTGCTTCGTATGTAGTACATGTCCATTCTGCAAAATGCTTCACATACTGAATTACCTTTTAAAGGGAATATATCATCAGAAAATAACCTATTATTTAAATCAAGATTTTATTTTAAACAGATTTTTTTCTATTTTTGGTGATTTTTTTTTTTTTTTTTTTTTAATTTTCATATCACTATGTATATTTTCTTAAAAGAATCCTAATATCAATTACAGTTTTCTGTCCTATAAGCAGAATAATTGACTGAGACTATCTCTTGGGCCACAGACAGAAAGGGAAGAAAGGGATTCAAATGCTCTGTGACCTGTGCAGGGAGGGGGAGGAGGTGAGCTGTGACCATTATCTACTGCAAATGGTGGATCCTGTGTTATCTATATATTTATTGTAATCCTGCCTGTGATAATAATATGATGAGTGTTGAAAATTTTTCTCTACACAACAATAAGTGTCAGGCTATTATGAGGCCTAGTGGTCAGTGTGAGAACTGCAGCATTTTTTAACATAGTGACATGGAAAATAAAGCAAAATTGCTAAAAATTTAAAAAACTATTTTTAACATAACATTTTGATTAACACTATAGGTCATTTTTTGATTATACATTCCCTTTAGATAATATTAAAGGGGTTGTCCGGTTTTTTTTTTTTAATTACTGTTCACCGGGCCTAAAAATACTAAAAGATTGTGTACTCACCTCTCCTCGGCCCCCACAGCTCCAGCGCTGCTGCATCCTCCGGTCACCCCTATGATGCTGTGTTGACAGGCTATGGTATCCCATTAACAAGCTGACTGCAGCCGGTCAACACAGACCCACCACGGAAAATGGAGCTGTGAGGACCCAGAGGAGATGAGTATACGGGCTTATATCAGATATATTTAGTTATGGAGGACAGGAGTTAAAAATAAGTAACTCAGGTGTTCCTTCTAACAAAGAAAAGCAGGCACAATATATGCATGTACCATAGATTTGTGTAGTGAGGTATACAAAGTACTGACATCTAAGAGATGGCACTTTTAAAGGCCACTCCAGTGAAAGCACATTTTTCCACCCCTGCACTCCTCACCTGATTGCTTGTCACACTCTGAAAGTCTCCAGTCACTTCCATGCAGTGCAGCCCCCTGTCTGATGCTTATTAGGCTCATCCTGATGCTGAGATTTCTGCTTTGTCTTTTCTGAGCTAATAATCCCAGTATTACATGAGTAACTAGAGTCAGTACCATCTCTTCTTTCTGGGAGAGCACTGCCATTCCACTCAGCATTTACCTAAATAAGGTACCGTAAGGGTGCTTTTACACGGAACGATCATCGTTCGCCTGAGCGAATGAATTAATAATGCCACAGTTTGCTCGTTTGCTTGAGCAGTCGGTTTAGTCACAAAGATAAACTGTTTGTTCAGTTGGTTCCCCAGTTCCGTTCATCGGTGTTTAAACCAAACGATTAGTGAACAAGCCAAAAGGTATTTTATGCCGGCAGGAATTGAATGATAAGTGAATGAATAATCGTCCATCATTCAATTATTGGCTGTGTTTACGCTGAATGATTGTCATTCATTTTTAGTCGTTTAAGTGATTTTTGGAACAATAATTGTTTTAGGTAAAAGTATTAAGTATGAGGTCATGAGGATGATTTGTGATCTCCTCTATTCTAACTGTGTGACAGGAGCCTCTAATCATCAGCAGTAACTGTGATAGAAAGTCTGTGTCCCCTTCTGAGAAGCTTATAGACATATATAGCATGTGAGGTGCAAAAATACAGCTAGCTAACCACTTGGGTAGATCCTTCCTACAGAACACATGTACCTTAACATTGGGTTGTCATACCTGCCACATTGTGCTAAGCTTGCTTAAGTCAGTCTGCTTTCACATCTGTGGCGGGGTTTTGGTTTTCTGCTCCATTCGGGGAGTAGAAAAGAGGAATCCCCCCGCCAAATGGATCAGAACAAACCCCATTTGGTTTCCACTTAGCTGCCCGGCCTTTGGACAGGAGAAAAAACACTGCATGCAAGGCTTTTTTTAATCTCTGTCTTCCAAGAGCTGTAGCTGTTTTCTTTATCCATTCACATAGCTGCACGAGGGCTTATTTATTTGGGGGGTGAGATGTTAACTTTCTTCTGCGGGTCGTACAAGTATGGAGATGTCACAGATATAATGTGTTTTCTATGTTTGGCCACCATTTAGGAAATAAAAGAAAGCTTTCTTTTAAAGTAAACTCAGCTTCTTTCTCCTCAGTTGGGCTGGTGGAAGGCATTTTTTTGCGTGCTGAGCTATAATTTTTCTTGGTACCATTTTGGGTACATAAGACTTTTTGATCTATATTTTTTGGAAAGTTCAGGAAGTCTATTTTTTTTCACAATATTCTCCAAGCCGGAGATCCAATGTGATATTTGAACAATTTAGAATTTTACAAATACATCGATACCAATTTCACTCGACCTCCAGCTGCCATGATAACTGCATAGCATTCCATATTTGCATTAATCCCTCTGTCTAATTGCTGACATGTCACTATTCAACCCAGCATTTAAAGCGTTAAGCAGCCAGAATTGGAATTATCTCTGAATCCCAGCGCTGGGACAAGGGGATTTGGTGCACTAGGCAGATCAGGCAAATCTGCCTTCAGGGTTTCTGTTATCCGCAGAAGAATATTCCTCTTCAGCTCCCCTGTATTATAAATGGATCCGTACAGCAAGGAATAGATTTTTATATAGAAGGTAACCCCTTAAAATGTGTCTACACTTGGGGCGTGGCCTGGATGGAGACCGGAGCGGCCGCATCTCTCTGAGCTCCATGAGACCTGGCCGATTAGAAGCAACCTAAAGCATAAAGGAGAGTGAGCTTTTGTAGATAAGCTTACCAGAGAACACAGCAGGCATGGCAGCAAGAAGAAGAGCGAAAACGGGACCGCAGCAGCTCACCTCGTTCTTCTCGGCACGATCGCATGAAGGAGGAGGAGAGGAGAAGGGCGCCGGCGGACGGGAGCAGCGGACCCCGGTAGGAGCGACAGCCAGGGGAAATACCCTCCAGGGTAGTAAAGGTAGGGGATCTCCCACCGCTCCTCCTCATCAGGGATCCCCCAAAAAAGCTTCGGGGACGCAGACAGAGGCTAACAAGATGGCGCCCGACACACCTGCGCTGAGCAAGCTTCCCGCGCTGCAAAAGCAGCAACAACATGACATAGCAGAGCTGACCGCTCACAGCACTCCACAAACTAATAACCCTGGGCAGCAAATTACATATTCCCCTAATCCAGGGCAAAACACAGACGACAATGAGGACCCTGTCCAGAGCATGAGCTGCACAGAGCAAGCAGCATCAGAGATTTTCATAAAGCAAATGGTGATGGCACTGAGGGAGTCCCTACAAAAGGACTTACAATCTGTCTCAGCCACACTTAACTCCTCTCTGGCAGAGCTAGGCACAAGAGTGGACCATATAGAGAATATGTTTGCCGAGTTCACATCCTCCCACAACGACCTTATCGACGCACACTACAGCGTCGAGGAAGAATTAGAAGCACTCAAAAGCAAAGTAGCGGATATGGAGGATAGGAACCGGCGAAATAACTTAAAACTCCGGGGAATAGCAGAAACAGTGAGGCAACACGAACTCAAAGAATACGTCCAAAAATTAATAAAAAACACGCTACCAAACACCACAGATGAAGAGAGAATTATCGACAGGGCGCACAGACTTCCTCGCCCGAAATCGGTCCCTGACCATCTACCTAGGGACGTGATAATAAGAATCCATTTCTTCCATGTGAAAGAAGCCCTGCTAAACGCAGCAAGAAAGAACCCAAACCTTCCAGCGCCATACGAACAAATAAAGTTGTTCACAGCTCTCTCTCATGCTACCTTACAAATGAGGAGAAAATTCCGAAATATCACACAAACACTACGTGAGAAGAACATGCCATACAAATAGGGCTTTCCGCCTAAACTAATCATAACCAGAAACGAGAGGACCCTCGTCATCCAAAAGCCAAAAGAAGGCCAGCAACTTCTAAACAAATGTGGGCTTACAACAGAAAACCAAAATCAACCTACTCACCTCAATACTGAGTGGAGCAAAGCACCTAACCGCTGAACCTAACCGCTGACATCCTTTCTTCCCTAAAGAGTTGAAACCAAGGATCTTTATCCATCTTCTTCTACAAGTTATACTCTTCTTTAAGAACTTCGCCAACTTAGCCGGGTCGCACAACGGCTGGACAGTTTTCCCCCCAAGAAGAAAAGGTTCCCTCATGCGGGCGCTGACACGTCCAAAGAGGGTAGCCGAAACACTGTTATAAGTTTGTTTTTTCCCACTTATTTAGGTTCTTCCCAATCCCTTTCCCACCACCCCCCCCCCCCAACATGGAGGAGTGCATCAGAAACCACTTCAACACAAGCAGCACTACAACAGAACAAAGAAGACGCAACTGAGAGGAAACCCCTTCGCCAACTTGTCAGTGGAAATGAGAAGATGGTAAATATACCCGAATCTACAAAGCAAGGTAAAAACACCCCACAATGGACACAAAGCTGATGTCCCTTAACGTCAAGGGGCTTAACTCCCCCTACAAAAGGGCCGCCCTCTGGAAAGATGCTTTAGCCACACATACGGACATCTTGTGTCTACAAGAGACTCACTTTATAAAAGGAAAGCACCCTAAATTTTCCCACCCTAAGTTCCCAGAAATATTCATGTCTAACACAGACAAAAACAAAAAGCAGGAGTCCTCATAGCGTTCAAGGACTCTATCCAACTTAAAATGCATAAGTCGGTAATAGATGAAAAAGGCAGATATATAATCTTGATATGTGAGGTAAATGGATATTTGATGACTCTGGTCAACATTTACGCACCAAACTCTTCTCAGTTAAGCTTCCTCAACAAACTAATGCGTAAAGTTAAGAAATGTCAAAGGGGCGAGCTCTTATTGTGTGGCAACTTTAATATAATCTCTGACAAAGAACTGGATACTAATAGCAAGGGAAAATCTAAATCGCCCACTCTAACCCCATGGACCATAAGAGAAGAACTTTACGACATTTTTAGATGTATAAACGGGAACTCGAGGGAATATACCTTCTATTCCACGAGACATAAGATCTTCACGAGAATAGATATGTTTCTGACTGATTTTTTTCTACTACCAAGGGCAAAGTCAGTTACAATAGGAACTACGTCTTGGTCGGATCACACCCCTGTATTTCTGTCCCTGGGACTCTCAAAATCTGAGTTTCTCCCCAAAATATGGAGAAATAATAGCTACTTGATGAGAGCTGACCCCTACAAGAACCAAATATGTTTCGCTATAAAAGAGTATTTCGCAACAAATTATACACCCGACATCAGCCTTTCACACTTTTGTCCGCACACAAAACAGTAATAAGGGGTCTGATGATCCAGCAGGGATCTAGATACAAAAAAGAAAAATCCAAAAAATTATCAGATCTTCTCACAATATCAAGAGACCTAGAACTAGCCGTACAACAAAACCCACCAGAAGAGAAACATAGAAACCTACTGAAAGCCAGACAAAACATAAGAGACCACCTAATGCTGGACCACGAAAGACATATTAAAGCATACAACACCACCTATTACACAGACAACAATAAATTAAGCAGCTACATGGCCATAAAAATCAAACCAAAGCGTATCAAGTCCAGGATATCACACATAATAGATTCAGACACGGGACAGAGGACTAGTAGCCCTAAAAGGTATAGCGGAGGCATTCTCTAAATTTTATGCAAAACTCTAAAACTTGAAAAACGAGAATTCAACAGTTCAACCAGACACAGAAAGTATAAAAAATTTCCTAAGCGAGATTAAACTTCCGAAACTAAGTGAGGAACAGCTGGAGGAACTCAATACCCCAATCTCCACCCAAGAAATTCTTAAAACAATTAAAAATCTTAAAAAAGAGAAGGCCCCGGGCCCAGACGTGTACTCCAATGAGTATTACCAAATTTTCGGAAAAGACCTATCAACATATCTTGCCAAAACATATAACACAGCCATGAAAAAGGGCCAACTTCCAATAGAAATGCTCCAAGCAACAATAGTCACGATTCCAAAGCCAGATAAGGACCATTCATCCTCGGCCAACTATAGGCCAATTTCCCTGCTCAACAGCGACACCAAGATCTATGCAAAAATATTAGCCCAAAGACTCATGGCAATCATACCGAACCTGATCCATAGCGACCAAGTTGGTTTTACCCTGGACCGCCAAGCCTCAGACGGCACAAGAAGGATTTTGGACCTTCTAGCAGCGGTGACAGAAATGCGAACGCCTTCTCTGCGCCTTACCTTGGATGCAGAGAAGGCGTTCGACAGAATACATTGGGGCTACGCATTTGCGGTTTTAGACAAATTTGGTTTCAAGGCGAGATACTTGGAGCGATACAGGCCCTATACTCCTCCCCAACGGCAAGAGTACTGGCTAACGGAGTTTTATCCAACAGCTTTCACATCACGAATGGGACCCGACAGGGGTGTCCCCTATCCCCTCTACTATTTGTGCTTACAATCCAACCCTTCGCCGAAAAAATCAGAATGGATCCAGAAATTTAAGGAATCCCCGTCTCTCACTGCCAACATAAGATCGGACTATTTGCCGACGATGTGGCGCTAATAATGACCCACCCAATTACATCTTTGAGAGCAATCACCAAAAACATCGACGAGTTTGGCCGGGTATCGTACTATAAAATCAACGCTCACAAATCCAAAAATACTGGGAATAAACATAAAAAAAAGTACGAAGGAATTAATACAAACAGAATTTCCATTTTCATGGGAATCAGAGGAGGTGCCGTACCTAGGCCTTAAACTCACAACCCCTCTAAGTAAGATGCCGTTGATAAACCTTACCCCTCTAATTAACCCCCTCCAAAAAGAATTAGATAAATACGACAAAACAGAGCCTACGTGGCTGGGGAGGATAGTGCTATATAAGATGATGGCCCTACCAAAAATTCTATACATACTCAGAACAATGATTGTACCCATCCCCCAGAGCCTCCTAAAAGCATTAAAAAAACAGATGCTATCATTTATATGGAAAAAAAAGAGACCGAGAATGGCGGCCTCCATACTCTATTCCTCCAGAGGAAGAGGTGGAATGGGGGTCTCCAATATAGAAGAGTATTACAGAGCCACAATTACGCAACAAATGAGAGCCTGGTGCACCCCCCAAGACTCTAGCTGGTCAGCTATAGAAAAACACTTGAGTAAGGGGAAAGACCTCCGCACAATCGACCCAAATGTAAAGACTCCAAACTACCCATCTATTAAAACCTCAATGGGAACATGGCTAACCGCCCTAGAAATCACCAAAGAGCACACTCCTAGGAAACATATACCAATACCGATTGAAGCTCTGGAAATACTCATTCCCAACACATCATTAAGGGCCTGGAAACAAAAGGGAATCAAATGTCTATCAGACATTTTAAAAGACGCTAAATTGACACCGTTCAATAAACTTTGCGAAAACATGAAACTCACCGACTCAGATCTACTCCAACATATGCAAATAAAAAGCCACCTGATAAACAACAAAAATCTCTCACTCTCATTACCGACACATTTGTACAACCTACTATTCGCACAGAATCTCCCAAAAAATAAGCTAAAACAATGGTACGAAATATACAACGGAGAAGCGAAAGAGGACCCGAACAAACAAAAAAAATGCACATACTAGACTGGGAAAAAGAGCTAAAAATATCAGACGACCTAGACTACTGGACAAAAATGTGCAACTGGGCATTTAAATGTATCCTAAGCGCCAAATTACTAGAAGTCCACCAGAAAACATTAACAAGGTGGTACTATTTCCCCCTAAGACTGGCCCAGATGTTTCCAGGGAACTCGGGAAAATGTTGCAGGGGATGTGAAGAAAAAGGATCTCTCACATATTCTGGGAATGTCCCGCTCTACGCCCCTTATGGTACGAGATACCCACGATCGCTCAAAATCTCTGGGGAATCAAAATCAAACTAAAACCCCAAACAGCAATCCTGTTATTGGAAGTAGAGAAATTCCCACACTACTGCAGAAAATTCATAACACACATGTTACTATGCGTTAAGTTACTGATTGTCAGAAACTGGAAATCTTCCAAACCCCCCACCCCAAACAACCTCACTAAAATGCTAGTAGAACATAGCACACTTGAAAAAATCTTTGCAACAAAACAAAATAGAATGGCTGAATTCAAAGAAACATGGCAACCCTGGATTGAAGCAATGAAAAAAAACACAATTCCATGGGAGCCGCATTAACGATAAAACGGGTATAGGGACCAGAGAAGCTCCCCCCCCCCCCCCCCCAACAAGGGCTCTTTAACGATCAAAAGTATATAATAGTTAGAAGTGGAATGCACTCAAACTCCTCCTCTCTGTCCCCCTTTGCTCCAAGTTCCCCACCCCCCATCCCCTTTACCCCCCCTCCCTTTATCCTACCCTCATGATATCTAAAAACAATTGTGAAACAGTCTGGTAATTAAAGTTAAGATGTAATGCGATGTAACTATGTATGAATAACATGCATGCTGAAAAACAGTTATAATGTAATACACCTGACTTCGCAATTAATAAAAACCATTGAAACTAAAATGTGTCTACACTTTACCCCTTAACCTATTTTCTGCCTTTCATGTTTGTCCTTATTCTGCTGCTGCCCATCTGAGCTCTGTAGTGTTCGCCTGTTTCTACTGTTCTGGCCCATATCTAGGGGCCACTTCAGAATGTCTTCTATGTTTGTCTTGTGCATTTGTATTGTCAGCAACGTCTGAGTGCATGAAGTATGTTTTACAGCTCTGCAGCACTGAAAGAGTTAATGTCTGCATGAGCTGTCTCTGTCTGAAAATGTATCTTTTTGTGTTGTAAGTCTGTGGTCACCTGAACATGCTTGATACTACCGTAATGTTTGCAGAGTGTGAATAAGAGTGGTGTGTGGTGAAGAGATTACAGAGATTAGTCTGGAGTCAATCAGAGCCTGGTCTAGCAGCAGTCTAGTCTAGCCAGACCGTCTACGAATAGACTGGCCTAAGCTACTAGGAATATCTGTTGGCGTTCCTTTGAAACTTGTGGAGGTAAGAATGGAGGAGGCCGAAAGGTATCACCCGTCTCCCTTGGACTTATCTGATCTCAGGAGGCTGCGGGATAACTACAAGCCTCTGCGAGCAAAAGGAGTTTGTCATTCAGCATTGAGAGGCATCTAACAAGTGAGTGTTGATAGGTTGAGAGTCCGGAGGGGAAATAGAGTGCAATTTTTCAGAAGCGGAGCTGCACAGATAACTAGGACTGTGGGCCCGATATTCATCCTGTGTTCTGCCTCCCTGTCTGACTACCAATTTCGCCTATACCCCTGCTGTATTGAATTTATGTACTCTTGAACTGTTTTGCTACTGGAATTTAAGTAAAGCAACATTGCCATCTGTTCCCAACTACTCTGTGTGTGAACTATTCCTCTATCCTATTCCTCCAGCTAGGGGTGACTGACAAGGCAGAGAGCAGGGTAAGGTGGATTATGCTCAGTCATACACGTTAGTTGGAACATACACCAGACATTGACCTTCTAGTGACCTGTCTAGGCCGATACACACAATTTAACACCATTGACAATACATCTACACATAAACATCTAGTAGCCCAGAGTGAATGGGGCCCCTCCATAATGTTATATGTCCGTCTTGTGCCATTTGTCTTGTCAGTGTCTTAATTGTGGAGGGCATTTGAGCTATGCATATTGCACCTCTGCAGCACTAAATGGGTTAATGTCTGGAAAATGTATCATGTTGTATGCCATGTGACTATGTCTTATATATGTGTTTGCAAGGATGCTAGGCTAGGCAGTCTAACTGTTAGGGCTGGCCAGGGCAGATAGACAGGGATTCCCTACACCAACCCGCTCTCGTGTCCCTACCTACTTGCCCCCCTGGGCTAAGCCCCAGGGTGACAACTGGGCGACGGTCCCTGCGCTACACTAGTGTCAGGGACCCAAGGAAGGAGGGAATGGGAAACCAACAGGTGGGAACCGTGTACCGACGAGGACAGAGAGGCACAAACCAAAGAATAGTCAGGAAACCAGCCTGATCAAAACCAAAAGGTCACGAGCAAGGTAAAGGAGGGTAAGGCAGAAGCAAGGTAAAAAAACAAGCAGAGGTCTAAGCTAAAGTCCGGTCACAGAATGCAAATGTAGTCAGGACTGAGTCAAAACAGACACTGGAAAAGAGGTCTAGGCCAGCAGGGTTTATATGCAGACCTACCCCGCCCAGAGGGCGTCATAAAAGCACCTCCTCCCAACGGCGCACACTCACCCGAGCACCGCACGGCCGACCAGCGGACCAGAGTGCCTGCGCAGGACGCTGCGACCAACCATGAGAGCGGAGGAACGCCGAACAGAGCTGCGAGCCCGGGTCCCAGCCATGCCAGGAGGAGCAGCCCGCACAGACCAGACCCCGGCGCCCCCAGAGGTAACCCTCTTTCTAACACTAAGCTAGGCTAGTCTATGCTAGAGAGTCTAAAAGAGTTTTGCAAGAGTCTAGCCTATGCTAATCTAAGTCTGCATGAAGTAAGTGAACCCCACAACACAGACTGGCCTGTGCATGTACAGGATGGAAGAGAAAGAGCGATTCCCTTCTGTTTGGCCTGGGACCAGTCTACCCAGGATATGCCAGTGCTATCACTGAATTCTGAGTGAGAGAAGGACCATTGTTTGACCAGAAGTACGGCGCAAGAAGCGTGAGTGTTGACCAGTAGAGAGTAGGAGAGAGAGTTGCCGGGAGCAGAATCATAGTATATATACCACATTACCACAAACTGCATTATATGTCCTCCCTCAATAATTCTAATTGGCCTGAAATTGGTAATCCCAGACACTTAGTCAATATTTGGGCACTTTAGAATCATTGATATTTTCATTGGTTTGGAGATTTGGGGTCCTGGAGTACAAGGGGGTCCTGAAGGTCTTCTGCCCCTTATAAAAAAAAGCTATAAATAAGAGTTGGGCAACTTCTTATATTGAGGCCCCAAAGGTTCAAGTGATGCTCCAGGATGGCTGACATCTCTCTTTGCTGTATGTTAAGATAGAACTGCAGATTTATTGGACTTTGTCTTCTCTTCCTTCTTCTTTAGCTCCCCGACAACATGAGCATCATATGGAACAAGAGGCTAACAGCGACCTCAGGTTATTGCCATGTGAAGAGCCAGGATGACGAGCATTACTGCGTCATCAACCTATCAGATAAAGTCTGTGATTCTGCAGGTAGGTCTCACATCTCATCCATCTCTACGTCTTTATATACGGGGTAAGAAGCTGCCAGGAAATGCCCCGTCTGTGATAGAAGTGATGGGCTGGTACTGGGGATGGGATCCGTCTTTTATGCTCATTGTACTTATAAATGCTTTTCAATTTAGAGCGATTGAGGGACACATTAGTCCACGAAATGTGCCACGCTGCCTGCTGGATAATTGATAGGAAAAAGGAAAGCGATCCCCACGGTCCATTATGGATGGCACGTGCAGCAACAGTCTCCAACATACATCCTGAGCTGCCAGAGGTGCGGGCCTACCATGACTACAACATCAACTACCCGTTCACCTACCAGTGCAGTTTGTGCCAACGCAGGTAAGATGGGTCAACATTTGGGGCTGATACAATCCATTCCTGTCCTGTAATGATTTGTGTCCTTCTCCGTTTCCTGTCTATTAACCAGTATTTTCTCTGTCTCTATAGTTTCGGCCGCTACAGAGAGATCGCTGACAAAAACGTTTACTGCAGTTCCTGTAAGAGCAGGCAAAATATGACCATCGGCAGTAAGGATGGATCTCCACCTTCATCCTCCATCCGCTGACAGCGAGAGCTGTATCCCTACCCCCACCCAATACCCTTACCCCTAACCAATAATCCTACCCTATCCCCCATCCCCCCCCCTCCATGGATACCCCCTTGTCGTGGGGGAGGGGCTTGCGTGCTCTGATAAGGCTGAAAGCTATGCTGGTGGTAGTGTATTCTGCCGGTAGGGTCACCCATGCCAGACAGGTTTCAACCGAGGAGCCAGACAAAGCGTATCCACCCAGATAGTGTAATATACATATATAATATTAACTGACCTTGTTTTTAAAAATGCTAATAAAATCATCCTGACATCATTTTTATTTGTTTCTGTTGAGTAATTCCAAGGAATCCTCAAAGCGCTCTCCCACCTAAAATAAGAGCTGGGGAGGGTGCGGGCGGCAGGGAGGTTGGGCTGGAAAGGGTTAATGATCAGAAGCTGCTGACTTGCTTCCCTGTTGCCTGAGCAGAGTATTATCTGCCTCTCCTCTCTGCTGCCCCTCGATGGACAGAGGGCAACATGTTCCTCAGTGGTGGGACTTCTGGCTTTGGGTGGGCTGCTGGGAGTCACTAGCAAGGCTACACACAGTCACCGCTTCTTGCTTGTAAGTAGTGCCACTGCAACACGGCCCTCTTTTGGCACCACGTGGCACGTCTTATACTTGTAGGACACGGCTGCTTCTGAAAGACTAAAGAGAGCTTGTATCCATGGTAGGGCGGTTTGGGTGGGCATGGGCCCTAGATGGCCACCCAAACCACCCCTATTATAACCCAACACTACTGGCAATTAGGACAAAAACTCAAAATTCAGTCTATTAACCTTATAATAAATACTGACTGCATGTGGACAGAAAGTACACCCATATGAATGCACCCTCATGAATATATAGGCCCTGGTGTTCTTCGAGTCATTATAGGCCCATTGTGCCCCCTTAGTTATTTATAGGCCTTGCAGCGTTTCCTGAGTCAATTTATAGGCCCCACTGTGCCCCGGCCATATGATAATAAACTCCCTCACCTGCATCATACTGCCACAGCATCCTTCATCCTCTACCTTGGTTTGTTCTGGCTGGCGTCATGTGTAATGACGGAGGTGGCGCCTTGACAGCATAACGCCACCTGTGTGACAGAGGAGCACAGACTTAGGAAACATGAAGTCAGTATGGTGAGCGGTGTGGCTAACGGAGTGTCTCCAGTAAGCAGTGCGCACTGTCAGCAGCTCTATGAGCTGGATTAGCCCCTCCGAAGAAGGGATATACAGAGGAAGAATGTGTTACTGCTCCCATTTTTTCCGGTGCCCGGTTAGTTGAGGCAGCTGCTTTGACTACATAGAGATATGAGACATACGCTACCCCCTACACGGACATCTTTGAGCACCCATTCTCAAGTGAGAGTCACAGGAGTGACTTTAAAACCCGTCTTGCTGAAAGGACTTTATACTTTGTTTGACGGCAGAGAGACTTTGTAAGAGAAGGCTCACTTGGCGCATGGAAGACCCGGCTGTTTTTTCTAGCTCTTCATTTTGGTTAAAGGGGTTCTCCACGAAGAATAATATTGATGACCTATCCTCAGGATATGCTTGTATCTGCACGCACGCCTCTCATAGAAATCCATGAGAGCCGTGCCTGCAGTTACAAGCACTGGCCACTACAAGGAGGTCGGCCCAGAGACTTCCGCTCCAACCTCTGTGTATTTGCGGCGCTGACAGCATGCGCCCACTCAGCTGACTGGTCGGGGTTTCAAGCGAGTTATCTGTTATTGATGACCTGAGGATAGGTCATCAATACTGCGTTTCCCTACAAGTAGGACCTACCCTAAAAATAAGTCGTACCCTGAAAATAAGGCCTAGCCACATAACATTAAACAAAAGCAGGCTCCGTCTGGGTCCCTCCCGCTGGTCTCCAGCACTCTTGTTTCAGTCCTCAACATACAACAGAACATCGCTTCCTGGTAATGGAGTTCGTAAACCCCGCCACCAAGAAGCATTGACTCTGATTGGTTCTTGAGTGCCACAACTGAGCCCGAGCCAATCAATGCAGCGTTCGATGAACCAACCACAGCCATTCAATGCAATGGCTGTGATTGGTCCTTCGAGCGCTGCATTGATCAGCTAAGCTGCAGCGTTCAAGAACCAATCAGAGCCATCACTTCCTGGGAGTGGGGATTACGAACTTTGTTACTAGGAAGCAATGTTCTGTCGTCTGCTGAGGACTGAAGCAAGAGCGCCAGAGCACCAGAGACCAGCGGGAGGGACCTGGGCAGTGCCTGCTAGGTAAGTATAAGACATCCCCTAAAAATAAGACCCTGTACCTCTTTGGGGGAAAAAATAATATAAGACACGGTCTTGTTTTGGGGGAAACACGGCAGTATTCTCCCTGGAATACTCATTTAATAAAGTTGATTCCGATTGTCTCAGCAAAGGTCTTCCTAAAAGAGTCATTCTATAAGCCCCACACCCTTCGAGCACTATCTCACGGGGGAGCACAATTTAAAACCCATCTGTCCACAGAGCCAGTGTAGCCAGACCCAGGCTATTTAATTGCTGGTGGCTTGGAAGACAGTGGGAGCGACTCCCTGGGGGTTGAGTCTTTTTGGCCCCTGAATTTCCTGCCAATGTCGCCCAGCCCCCGACTCCAACTATAACTAATTCTGCTACTTGTATACAATTGTTGGTTTCTTGTTTTAAGCAGTCCTCTAAATCACTGCGGCATTTAAACAAAAACTAATAAAATAACGGTAATTGTGACCACTCATTATAGCGCACATTTCACGGCTACAATCCCTTCCTTTTTCTTTAATGCATCATTTACTATTTACCATTTTAAAGGGGCATTGATCATTTTAACCATTTCTGCTTAATTACAAGTGCTTTGGAGGCATAAATTATGCACTTTTGTTTGGCGACTGTTAATGTCACTGTAATGAATGTAGAGCTGCAATTCTTTATCATGCCACATTATATAAGTTCCAAGGCAGAAGGTAATTAAATTATATGCAGTCATGTAATAAACAATGCAATACTTTATGTGATTAACCTGTTGGAGGATTTAATATTATTCACATAAAGGTGCATGGCGGTTGGAGAGGCGTCATCAAGCCACTCTGCCTTGAGCATTTAGATACAAATATAAAAGGTACCTATTGTGCTTTTACGTAACGTATCCACGGCCTATGTATGAACAGAGATCGCTCTGCGATCTCTTTCCATACATCGCGGCTGCCGGCTGTTTCATACAGCCGACACCCAGCAGCAACAGCTCCAATAAGCCACTCAGTTCATCGGAGCTGTTAACCCATTAAATGTCACCATCAATTCTGACAGTGGCATTTAAATCCCCCAAACGATGTTCTGGGGTCCTATACGGTCCCCCCGCAATGAGATAGCAGAGAGCCGTGTGGGTATCATGGCAGCCAGGGGCCTTCTGAAAGGCCCCAGGGCTGTCATGACAGAATTCCTATCAAGCCATCCCCGTGGGGTGGCTTGATAGACTGTCTGCCCAGTAGCAGTATGATGTAATGCTATGGCATTACATCATACTGCAGGAGAGATCAAAGCATTGTAAGTAGTTGTCCCCTCTAAGGACTAAAATAAATAAATAAAATCAATAACGTTTTACTAATAGTTTTAAAAAAAGTCAGAAAAGTTTTAAAAAAAGCCTTTTTGCCATATTTATTATAAAAGAATCTAAATTATAAAAGAAAAATACATATTTGGTATCGCTGCCCCTGTAAATGTCCGATCTATCAAAGTAAGACATTAGTACCCCTCATAGTGAGCGTCATCAGAAAAAAAATAAAGGACAGCAGAAATGCGCATTTTTGGTCACCCCATCTCCAAGAAAAAATGCAATAAAAGCGATCAAAAAGTCACATGCATTCAAAAATGGTACTAACGCCAACTACAGGATGCCCTCAAAAAAATAAGCCCTCACACAGCTATGTCGGCGGAAAAATAAAAAAGCTATAGTGCGCAGAAGATGGCGGCCGAAAGTAATTTTAAAAAATTAAATATCTTTGAAAAAAATACAAATACTACAGCAAAGAAAAAAAAACGACACAAGTTTGGCATCGCAGTCATCGTACCGACCCATAGAATAAAGTTATCAGGTCATTTTTGTTGCAGTTTGTGCGCCATAGAAACAAGACGCACCAAAAGATGGCGGAATGTCATTTTTTTCCATTTTTCTCCACTTTTAAAGTTTTTCAGTGCATTATATAGTAACATTGAAAGATACAACTCTTCCAACAAAAAACAAGCCCTCGTACAGCGACGTCAATCGATAAATAAAGGAGTTATGATTTTCTAAAACGGGGGAGAAAAAAACGAAAATGGAAAAAATTTAAAAAAGCACCGTCACTAAGTGGTTAAGCACACTTTAAGGCTGCATTCCCACGAACGTATATCGGCTCGGTTTTCATGCCGAGCCGATATACGTCGTCCTCATGTGCAGGGGGGGGGGGAGGATCGAAGAGCCAGGAGCAGGAACTGAGCTTCCGCCCCCTCTCTGCCTCCTCTCCGCCCCTCTGCACTATTTGCAATGGGGAGAGGCGGGACAGGGCGGGGCTAATTCGCAGCATTTGGCCCCGCCTCCTTTCATTGCAAATAGTGCAGAGGGGTGGAGAGGAGGCAGAGAGGAGGCGGGAGCTCAGTTCCTGCTCCTGGCTCTTCCATCCTCCCCCCCCTGCACACGAGGGCAACATATATCGGCTCGGCGTGAAAACCGAGACGATATACGTTCGTCTGAATGCAGCCTAAAGCCAAGCGACTATCAGCTTCATCTGTCAGTGAATGCAGGCAGGTGGCCGGAAGCTTGGGCGTACCGCTACGGGTTGGAATTGCGACGTGGCCCCTGCACTGAGAGGGCCAAGCGGCCCCCGCCATATATAAAAGGCATGCTGAGTGCATTGCTGGCTAGTCGTACAGCCATGTGATTAGTGCGGCCGCCAGCAGTGTGTGGCTGCTGCAGGAGGGCAGGAGAGGGGAATGCCTATGCAGACAGATAATGACCCCCATCATCCTCCCCGGAGTCATCCTGCAGAGAGGAGGGCAGCCGGGGTGTCTTACCACACACAGAGAGTGAAGGACACACAGACAGACCCACCTGCAGCACTGGACAGCAGCTGCCAGGACTTGTGATAATGTCACCTGTGTGGGAGCAGTCAGGGATCACATGATCAGCGGGTGATCAGCGTCTGCGGGAATCTGCTGTACTGGATGTGTAATACAGAGTGGATCACAGTAAACTAAAGCTGTCTAAAAACAAATATCTCGCTGTTGCCCATAGCAACCAATCACAGCACAGCTCTTATTTTACCTCAGCAGTTAGGAAATGAGATCTGTGCTGTGATTGGTTGCTAAACTTCTAGCTTAGATACAAGATGTGATACGGCTGATGCATGGAGACTCTAGTATCCTGTTGTACCGCGTCTAGCTTAGATGCATGATGTGATACGGGTGGACATGGAGGCTCTAGTACCCTGTTGTACTGCCTCTAGCTTGGATACAAGATGTGATACGGGTGGGCATGGAAGCTCTAGTACCCTGTTGTACCGCCTCTAGCTCGGATACAAGATGTGATACGGGTGGTCATGGAGGCTCTAGTACCTTGTTGTACCGCCTCTGGCTTGGATACAAGATGTGATACGGGTGGGCATGGAGGCTCTAGTACCCTGTTGTACCGCCTCTAGCTCGGATACAAGATGTGATACGGGTGGGCATGCAGGCTCTAGTACCCTGTTGTACCGCCTGTAGCTTGGATACAAGATGTGATACAGGGAGGCCTCGAAGCTCTAGTACCCTGTTGTACTGCCTCTAGCTTGGATACAAGATGTGATACGGGCAGGCATGGAGGCTCTAGTACCCTGTTGTACCACCTCTAGCTTGGATACAAGATGTGATACGGGCGGGCATGGAGGCTCCAGTACCCTGTTGTACCACCTCTAACTTGGATACAAGATGTGATACAGGCGGGCATGGAGGCATACAGACTCTGTATGGTATCCTGTGTCATATCACTCCACCTTTGCTGTAACTGAGCCTCTAGATCGTGCAATCTCCTAGGCTGTGGAAGTTGGTGTCCCAGATGGTCCCATACATGACCTATTGGTGACCGGGCAGCCAAAGAAGTGTGACAATGTTGTGGGGACATTCCTCTGACAGATGATAATGTGTAAGCATTATCCTGCTACTAAATATACAGGAGATGTATAACTTAGATATGTATAGCTGCTATACATATCCAATTATACACAGGAGATATGAGGTCTCTGCAGCCCTATCATGGAGTGTGCTCTTGCATCGCATCTCCCCTTGATTTCAATGGGGCTGGTGGCATCATCGTACCATGCGATGCGATACAAGGTTTCCCCATTGTCAACTGCAGCGGAGGATCGCTACCTTTCCGGAATGATGAGAGACGTTTTTGATACATCTGTGGCAAAATCGAATGCTGGTGAGTGTGATATCACGCTGTGGTTCACGGCCCAATATCGCATTCGCCCGTGTGAAATTAGCCTAAGGGGCTACAAACAAATTTTCATGTAGTCCAGGAAGTCATGTTTTGAAAGCTCATGCCAAGCCGCTAGATCATGTATGTAAATTTGTTTTTGCAGCTGTAGGCAGCACGGTTTAGGTATGGGTACGGGAACAGGTGGTGGGAGGGGGCCGTGCTGAACTTTTACACCAGAACCACAGAGCCTTTACTTACGCCCCTGGCCATAAGAGATCTCCAACGTGCTCTGTCCCCATTCTCTGCCGTGTGAAGGCATGGGAGCAAAAGTTGGTAAAAATACTGAATTTGTATAAAATTAGGGAATAATCATAGCAGCAGGAGATGAATGTGTGGACCATGTGGAGGCAGTGACCTGTCTATTCATATAACGATAACAGTGAAGATAAAGCTGTTTGTGATAGAGGTAGGCCTCATGTCCACGGGCAAAAGAAGAATTAAAATCCGCAGCGGATTTTAACTCTTCTCCTGCCCGTGGATCCGCACCCCATAGGGATGCATTGACCACCCGCGGGGTAGATAAATACCCACGGATGGTCAATAAAAGGGATTTTTTTAAAAATGGAGCATGAAAAAATCTGTATGCGAACACTCACATGTAGTGGATAGCTCACTGTATTTCAAAGTAGGTCTGCTTTTCACTAGCTAGGAAGAGCTGGGACCCATATATTAGGGTATGTTTTAAAGAGGAACAAGAGTAACCTCCAACCTTACAAATGTATTACTTATCCTCGAGGTGATAAATATTTGATTGGTACGTAGAGATGAGCGAGCACCAAAATGCTCGGGTGCTCGTTACTCGAGACGCACTTTTCGTGATAACGAATAACGAACCCCATTGAAGTCAATGGGCATTTTTGTATATCGCCGATGCTCGCTAAGGTTTTCATTTGTGAAAATCTGGGCAATTCAAGAAAGTGATGGGAACGACAGAGCAACAGATAGGGCAGGCGAGGGGCTACATGTTGGGCTGCATCTCAAGTTCACAGGTCCCACTATTAAGCCACAATACCGGCAAGAGTGGGCCCTCCCCCCCCAACAACTTTTACTTCTGAAAAGCCCTCATTAGCAATGGATACCTTAGCTAAGCACCACACTACCCCCAACAAAGCACAATCACTGCCTGCATGACACTCCGCTGCCACTTCTCCTGGGTTACATGCTGCCCAACCCCCCCCCCCCCCCTGCACGACGCAGTGTCCACAGCGCACACCAAACTGGCCCTGTGCAGCCTTCAGCTGCCCTCATGCCACGCCACACTCATGTCTATTTATAAGTGCGTCTGCCATGAGGAAAAGCAGGCACACACTGCAGAGGGTTGGCACGGCTAGGCAGCGACCCTCTTTAAAAGGGGCGGGGCGATAGTCCACAATGCTGTACAGAAGCAATGAGAAATCCAATCCTGTGCCACCTCCATCTGGAGCTGCACACGTGGGCATAGCAATGGGGAACCTATGTGCCACACACTATTCATTCTGTCAAGGTGTCTGCATGCCCCAGTCAGACCGCGGTTTTTTATAAATAGTCACAGGCAGGTACAACTCCGCAATGGGAATTCCGTGTGCACCCACAGCATGGGTGGCTCCCTGGAACCCACCCGCTGTACATAAATGTATCCCATTGCAGTGCCCTGGACAGCAGAGCTAACGTCAGATTAAATGCAGGTGGACTTCGGCCCACACTGCATGCCCCAGTCAGACTGGGGTTCTTTAGAAGTAGACACATGTAGCTACAACTCCGTGTGGACCCACAGCATGGGTGGGTGCCAGGAAGCCACCGGCGGTACATAAACACATCCCATTGCAGTGCCCAACACAGCTGATGTAACGTCAGCTGTAATGCAGGTGGGCTAAAAATTAATTTGATTACACAAAAATTGGTGTACCAACAGTACTAATGTACCTCAGAAAAATTGCCCATGCCCAACCGAGAGGGCAGGTGAAACCCATTAATCGCTTTGGTTAATGTGGCTTAATTTGTAACTAGGCCTGGAGGCAGCCCAGTTAAAAAAAAAATTGGTTCAGGTGAAAGTTTCAACGCTTTAATGAGCATTGAAACGTATAAAAATTGTTTAGAAAAATTATATGAGTGAGCCTTGTGGGCCTAAGAAAAATTGCCCGTTCGGCGTGATTATGTGAGGTTTCAGGAGGAGGAGCAGGAGGAGGAGAAGGAATATTAGACACAGATTGATGAAGCAGAAATGTCCCCGTTTTGGATGGTGATAGAGAACGTAGCTTCCATCCGCGGGTGCAGCCTACGTATTGTTTAGGTATCGCTGCTGTCCGCTGGTGGAGAACAGAAGTCTGGGGAAATCCAGGCTTTGTTCATCTTGATGAGTGTTAGCCTGTCGGCACTGTCGGTTGACAGGCGGGTACGCTTATCCGTGATGATTCCCCCAGCCGCACTAAACACACTCTCTTGTAGGAGGCAGAGGCGTCACGGAGGACGGTCGTGCGATCGGCTACGTACTCCCTCACCATCCTTTTACAGTGCTCCCGCCGACTCAGCCATGACTGGGGAGCGGTGACACAGTCTTGCTGGGGAGCCATAAAGCTGTCAAGGGCCTTAAAGAGTGTTGCCCTGCCTGTGCTGTACATGCTGCCTGATCTCCGCGCCTCCCCTGCTACCTGGCCCTCGGAACTGCGCCTTCGGCCACTAGCGCTGTCGTATAGGAATTTTACCATCAGTTTGTCCGACAGGGTCCTGTGGTATAGCAACACTCTCGAACCCCTTTCCTCTTCGGGTATGAGAGTGGAAAGGTTCTCCTTATACCAGGGTACCTGTACGCAACACATAGCTGTCCTCACTAGGAAGATCACTTTCAGGATCCTCCTCCTCCTCCTCCTCCTCCTCAGGTCATACACGCTGAAAGGATGACAGGCCAGCAGCATGTGTACCCTCACCAGTGGGCCAAGCTGTCTCTTCCCCCTCCTCCTCATCTTCCTCCTCCTCCTCCTCACCGCGCTGAGATATAGACAGGAGGGTGCTCTGACTATCCAGCGACATACTGTCTTCCCCCGGCTCTGTTTCCGAGCGCAAAGCATCTGCCTTTATGCTTTGCAGGGAACTTCTCAAGAGGCATAGCAGAGGAATGGTGACGCTAATGATTGCAGCATCGCCGCTCACCACCTGGGTAGACTCCTCAAACTTTCCAAGGACCTGGCAGATGTCTGCCAACCAGGCCCACTCTTCTGAAAAGAATTGAGGAGGCTGACTCCCACTGCGCCGCCCATGTTGGAGTTGGTATTCCAATATAGCTCTACGCTGCTCATAGAGCCTGGCCAACATGTGGAGCGTCGCACTGCAGTCGGTGCACTGGTAGATTAAACCGATGTTGCAGAGTGCGCAGGGTGGCAGCGTCCGTGTGGGACTTGCGGAAATGTGCGCAGAGCCGGCGCACCTTTCCGAGCAGGTCTGACAAGCGTGGGTAGCTTTTCAGAAAGCGCTGAACCACCAAATTAAAGACGTGGGCCAGGCATGGCACGTGCGTGAGGCTGCCGAGCTGCAGAGCCGCCACCAGGTTACGGCCGTTGTCACACACGACCATGCCCGGTTGGAGGCTCAGTGGCGCAAGCCAGCGGTCGGTCTGCTCTGTCAGACCCTGCAGCAGTTCGTGGGCCGTGTGCCTCTTCTCTCCTAAGCTGAGTAGTTTCAGCACGGCCTACTGACGCTTGCCCACCGCTGTGCTGCCACGGCGCGCGACCCCGACTGCTGGCGACGTGCTGCTGCTGCTGACACATCTTGATTGCGAGACAGAGGTTGCGTTGGAGGAGGAGGAGGAGGGTGGTTTAGTGGAGGAAGCATACACCGCCGCAGATACCACCACCGAGCTGTGGCCCGCAATTCTGGGGGTGGGTAGGACGTGAGCGGTCCCAGGCTCTGACTCTGTCCCAGCCTCCACTAAATTCACCCAATGTGCCGTCAGGGAGATATAGTGGCTCTGCCCGCCTGTGCTTGTCCACGTGTCCGTTGTTAAGTGGACCTTGGCAGTAACCGCGTTGGTGAGGGCGCATACAATGTTGCGGGAGACGTGGTCGTGCAGGGCTGGGACGGCACATCGGGAAAAGTAGTGGCGACTGGGAACTGAGTAGCGCGGGGCCGCCGCCGCCATCATACTTTTGAAGGACTCCATTTCCACAACCCTATACGGCAGCATCTCCAGGCTGATAAATTTGGCTACATGCACGTTTAACGCTTGAGCGTGCGGGTGCGTGGCAGCGTACTTGCGCTTGCGCTCAAACAATTGCGCTAGTGATGGCTGGACACTGCGCTGACAGACATTGCTGGATGGGGCCGAGGACAGCGAAGGTGAGGGTGTGGGTGCAGGCCAGGAGATGGTAGTGCCTGTGCCCTGAGAGGGGGGTTGGATCTCAGTGGCAGGTTGGGGCACAGGGGGAGAGGCAGTGGTGCAAACCGGAGGCGGTGAACGGCCTTCGTCCCACCTTGTGGGGTGCTTGGCCATCATATGTCTGCGCATGCTGGTGGTGGTGGCTCCCCGGCTGATCTTGGCGCGACAAAGGTTGCACACCCCTGTTCGCCGGTCGTCTGCACTCTCAGTGAAAAACTGCCAGACCTTTGAGCACCTCGGCCTCTGCAGGGTGGCATGGCGCGAGGGGGCGCTTTGGGAAACAGTTGGTGGATCATTCGGTCTGGCCCTGCCTCTACCCCTGGACACCGCACTGCCTCTTGCAACCTGCCCTGCTGCTGTCCTTGCCTCCCCCTCTGAAGACCTGTCCTCAGTAGGCGTAGCAAACCAGGTGGGGTCAGTCACCTCATCGTCCTGCTGCTCTTCCTCTGAATCCTCGGTGCGCTCCTCCCTCGGACTTACTGCCCTTACTACTACCTCACTGATAGACAACTGTGTCTCATCGTCATCGGCCTCCTCACCCACTGAAAGGTCTTGAGACAGTTGCCGGAAGTCCCCAGCCTCATCCCCCGGACCCCGGGAACTTTCCAATGGTTGGGCATCAGTCACGTTAAACTCCTCTGGTGGGAGAGGAACCACTGCTGCCCAATCTGAGCAGGGGCCCGAGAACAGTTCCTGGGAGTCTGCTCCTCAGAATGTGTCATTTTCATGGAGTGAGGAGGCAGGGAGGAAGGAGGAGCAGCAGCCAGAGGATTCTGAGTTGCAGCAGTGGACGGTGCAGAACTGTGGGTGGACGATAGGTTGCTGGAAGCACTTTCTGCCATCCACGACAGGACCGTTCTCATTTTCTAATAAAGGTCTACCACGTGGACCCATTAAATGTGCTATGAATGTGGGGACGCCAGAAACGTGCCTCTCTCCTAATCCCGCAGCAGTCGGCTGCGATACACCTGGATCAGGAGCTCGGCCTGTGCCCACACCCGGACTAGGGCCTCCGCGTCCTCGGCCGCACCCACGTCCTCTAGGCCTACCCCTACCCCTCAGCATGCGGTATTACCAGTAATGCAGAAACAGAACGCTGTAATTAAATGTGCCGCTTATTGGCCTGTGGCTGGAGGCTGACTTCGCTTACGGAACGCCAGGAAATAATTTGGCGCAAGCCTGCTGTAACACTTAGCTGGCTGCGTATGATTTTGTAGAACTACTACACCCAGCACACACAGACCCAGAACACTGAGCACAGTGACAGGCAGGCCAAATAGATTTTTTTCCAATATTTTTTAGAAAAGGCCCACTGCCTATATTCAATCAATAATATGTCTTCTGTCCCTGGAGTATTACTGCAGGGTGCAATGCTCTGCACGGCCGATATACCAAAAAAAAAAAAAGTGCAACACTGCAAAAAGCAGCCTCCACAGTACTGCACACGGTTAGATGTGGCCCTAAGAAGGACCGTTGGGGTTCTTGAAACCTACAATAACTCCTAACGCTCTCCCTATAGCAGCTCCGGCACCAGCAGCACTGTCCCTGATTTCTGTCAGAATGCATCTGAGGCGAGCCGCGGGAGGGGCCGATTTTTATACTCGGGTGACACCTGATCTCCCCAGCCACTCACTGCAGGGGGGTGGTATAGGGCTTGAACGTCGCAGGGGGAAGTTGTAATGCCTTCCCTGTCTTTCTATTGGCCAGAAAAGCGCGCTAACGTCTCAGAGATGAAAGTGAAAGTAACTCGAACATCGCGTGGTGCTCGCCTCGAGTAACGAGCATCTCGAACACGCTAATACTCGAACGAGTATCAAGCTCGGACGAGTACGTTCGCTCATCTCTAGTTGGTAGGGTTGCACTGATAAAATATATAGCGCAGGCACATCAGCTTGTCAGATACATTTAAAGGGCAAGTCATACTGACCTAACTGAGGACTAAAAAAGGAGTGAAAAATATAAAACACTGCAGAAAATGTTTAATAACGTTCGGCCCGATGTATATGTATATAAATATTGTCACCTGAGAACAAAGAGCTCATTCCAGACATGCTAATTGTCACCTACAGACACATAGTGTTCCTAAACCTTTCAGCAGTCATTTCATTATTGTCACAGGCTGGATGACAATTAAAGGTAACATATATATATATATATACTCCTTGTAAAAGAAATCTAGCACCTAGAAGGACTTGTTGCTGTATTGTTCCATCTCCCTTATTCGCTGTAAAACTCGTCCTGCAGTTCCATCTCAGGCAGATCTGTAAATATTGAGAGTTGTGGTGATTAGATGGACGGTCTTGTCACATGAGACCCTAAAAGTGGTTCCCCCCTTGGCCTATAAGAGGCTCTCGGAGGCTCCTTGTGTGTAGTGACCTCTTCTTCCACTTGTGTAGAGCTTGTAGACCACCAGACGCCTCTACGACACAGAGAAGAGATGTCACCCCGTTACCAGAGTCTGAGAGGGGTGCATTATTGGGATGTGAGAAGCTGGATGGTCGTATCAACGTACTGCCTGCAACCCGGGCCTTTCTGGCTAGACTGTTAGGAGGTGTTGGGGCCAGTAGATGTGTGAGGGCACACAAGATGACCGGGCTCAGGACAGACCGCTAGTAGAGAGGAGCACCTGATCGTCCGACAAGCATGAGCAGCTCCAACCAGGGCCGTAAGTAAAGGCTCAGCGGCCCGGGTGTAAAAGTTCAGCTCGGGCCCCGATCCCCCCTCCCTCACCTATACCCATACTTAAACCGTGCTGCATACAGCTGCAAAATGAATCTACATACATGATCCAGCCCCTTGGCATAAGCTTTCAAAACATGACTCATTTCCTGGACTACATGACAATGTGTTTGTAGCCCCTTAGGCTGTTCATGTTTTTGGTTGCATTTTTGAACCACAATAAAAAAAAACACATCCAAAAACTGCATGTGGTATTTAAACAATACTGCATTTTTTTAAAACCACATGAAGGTTTTCAATGCATTTTTTAATTATGTGTAAACTGTGCAATCATATACGAGAGATACCCAAGTTATACCAGCATGGTCCATACCACTTTATACAGGATGTATAGCATATACCAGCTGCACATATATAATTAAATACATATATACAAGCTAAAGGCAGTACAACAAGGTAGTTGAGCCTCCATACCCATCGATATCCCATCTTGTATCCAAGCTAGAGGCGGTACAACAGGGTACTGGAGCCTCCATGCTCGCCTGTATCACATCTTGTATCCAAGTTAGAGGCTGTACAACAGGGTACTAGAGCCTCCATGCCCGCCTGTATCACATCTTGTATCCAAGTTAGAGGCGGTACAACAGGGTACCAGAGCCTCCATGCCCACCCGTATCACATCTTGCATCCAAGCCAGAGGCGGTACAACAAGGTACTAGAGCCTCCATGTCCACCCATATCACATCTTGTATCTGAGCTAGAGGCGGTACAACAGGGTACTAGAGTCCCCATGCCCACCCGTATCACATCTTGTATCCAAGCTAGAGGTGGTACAACAGGGTACTAGAGCCTCCATGCCCACCCGTATCACATCTTGTATCCGAGCTAGAGGCGGTACAACAGGGTACTAGAGCCTCCATGCCCACCCGTATCACATCTTGTATCCGAGCTAGAGGCGGTACAACAGGGTACTAGAGCCTCCATGCCCACCTGTATCACATCTTGTATCCAAGCTAGAGGTGGTACAACAGGGTACTAGAGCCTCTATGCCCAACCGTATCACATCTTGTATCCGAGCTAAAGGCAGTACAACAAGGTACTAGAGCCTCCATGTCCACCCGTATCACATCATGCATCTAAGCTAGATGCGGTACAACAGGATACTAGAGTCCCCATGCATCAGCCGTATCACATCTTGTATCTAAGCTAGAAGTTTAGCAACCAATCACAGCACAGATCTCATTTCCTAAACTGCTGGGGTAAAATAAGAGCTGTGCTGTGATTGGTTGCTATGGGCAACAGCGAGATATTTGTTTTTAGACAGCTTTTATGCCGGGCTAGTTTACTGTGATCCACTCTGTATTACACATCCAGTACAGCAGATTCCCGCAGACGCTGATCACCCGCTGATCATGTGATCCCTGACTGCTCCCACACAGGTGACATTATCACAAGTCCTGGCAGCTGCTGTCCAGTGCTGCAGGTGGGTCTGTCTGTGTGTCCTTCACTCTCTGTGTGTGGTAAGACACCCCGGCTGCCCTCCTCTCTGCAGGATGACTCCGGGGAGGATGATGGGGGTCATTATCTGTCTGCATAGGCATTCCCCTCTCCTGCCCTCCTGCAGCAGCCACACACTGCTGGCGGCCGCACTAATCACATGGCTGTACGACTAGCCAGCAATGCACTCAGCATGCCTTTTATATATGGCGGGGGCCGCTTGGCCCTCTCAGTGCAGGGGCCACGTCGCAATTCCAACCCGTAGCGGTACGCCTATGCTTCCGGCCACCTGCCTGCATTCACTGACAGATGAAGCTGATAGTCGCTTGGCTTTAGGCTGCATTCAGACGAACGTATATCGTCTCGGTTTTCACGCCGAGCCGATATATGTTGCCCTCGTGTGCAGAGGGGGGAGGATGGAAGAGCCAGGAGCAGGAACTGAGCTCCCGCCTCCTCTCTGCCTCCTCTCCGCCCCTCTGCACTATTTGCAATGAAAGGAGGCGGGGCGGGGCCAAATGCCGCGAATTAGCCCCGCCCTGTCCCGCCTCTCCCCATTGCAAATAGTGCAGAGGGGCGGAGAGGAGGCAGAGAGGGGGCGGAAGCTCAGTTCCTGCTCCTGGCTCTTCCATCCTCCCCCCCCCCTGCACATGAGGACGACGTATATCGGCTCGGCATGAAAACCGAGCCGATATACGTTCGTGGGAATGCAGCCTTAAAGTGTGCTTAACCACTTAGTGACGGTGCTTTTTTAAATTTTTTCCATTTTCGTTTTTTTCTCCCCCGTTTTAGAAAATCATAACTCCTTTATTTATCGATTGACGTCGCTGTACGAGGGCTTGTTTTTTGTTGGAAGAGTTGTATCTTTCAATGTTACTATATAATGCACTGAAAAACTTTAAAAGTGGAGAAAAATGGAAAAAAATGACATTCCGCCATCTTTTGATGCGTCTTGTTTCTATGGCGCACAAACTGCAACAAAAATGACCTGATAACTTTATTCTATGGGTCGGTACGATGACTGCGATGCCAAACTTGTGTAGTTTTTTTTCTTTGCTGTAGTATTTGTATTTTTTTTCAAAGATATTTAATTTTTTTAAAATTACTTTCGGCCGCCATCTTCTGCGCACTATAGCTTTTTTATTTTTCCGCCGACATAGCTGTGTGAGGGCTTATTTTTTTGAGGGCATCCTGTAGTTGGCGTTAGTACCATTTTTGAATGCATGTGACTTTTTGATCGCTTTTATTGCATTTTTTCTTGGAGATTGGGTGACCAAAAATGCGCATTTCTGCTGTCCTTTATTTTTTTTCTGATGACGTTCACTATGAGGGGTACTAATGTGTTACTTTGATAGATTGGACATTTACAGGGGCAGCGATACCAAATATGTATTTTTCTTTTATAATTTAGATTCTTTTATAATAAATATGGCAAAAAGGCTTTTTTAAAAACTTTTCTGACTTTTTTTTAAAAACTATTAGTAAAACTTTATTGATTTTATTTATTTATTTTAGTCCTTAGAGGGGACAACTACTTACGATGCTTTAATCTCTCCTGCAGTATGATGTAATGCCATAGTATTACATCATACTGCTACTGGGCAGACAGTCTATCAAGCCACCCCACGGGGATGGCTTGATAGGAATTCTGCCATGACAGCCCTGGGGCCTTTCAGAAGGCCCCCTGGCTGCCATGATACCCACACGGCTCCCTGCTATCTCATTGCGGGGGGACCGTATAGGACCCCAGAACATCGTTTGGGGGATTTAAATGCCGCTGTCAGAATTGATGGTGACATTTAATGGGTTAACAGCTCCGATGAACTGAGTGGCTTATTGGAGCTGTTGCTGCTGGGTGTCGGCTGTATGAAACAGCCGGCAGCCGCGATGTATGGAAAGAGATCTGTTCATACATAGGCCGTGGATACGTTACGTAAAAACACAATAGGTACCTTTTATATTTGTATCTAAATGCTCAAGGCAGAGTGGCTTGATGACGCCTCTCCAACCGCCATGCACCTTTATGTGAATAATATTAAATCCTCCAACAGGTTAATCACATAAAGTATTGCATTGTGTATTACATGACTGCATATAATTTAATTACCTTCTGCCTTGGAACTTATATAATGTGGCATGATAAAGAATTGCAGCTCTACATTCATTACAGTGACATTAACAGTCGCCAAACAAAAGTGCATAATTTATGCCTCCAAAGCACTTGTAATTAAGCAGATATGGTTAAAATGATCAATGCCCCTTTAAAATGGTAAATATTAAATGATGCATCAAAGAAAAAGGAAGGCATTGTAGCCGTGAAATGTGCGCTATAATGAGTGGTAACAATTACCGTTATTTTATTAGTTTTTGTTTAAATGCCGCAGTGATTTAGAGGACTGCTTAAAACAAGAAACCAACAATTGTATACAAGTAGCAGAATTAGTTATAGTTGGAGTCGGGGGCTGGGCGACATTGGCAGGAAATTCAGGGGCCAAAAAGACTCAACCCCCAGGGAGTCGCTCCCACTGTCCTCCCAGTCACCAGCAATTAAATAGCCTGGGTCTAGCTACACTGGCTCTGTGGACAGACGGGTTTTAAATTGTGCTCCCCCGTGAGATAGTGCTCGAAGGGTGCGGGGCTTATAGAATGACTCTTTTAGGAAGACCTTTGCTGAGACAATCGGAATCAACTTTATTAAATGAGTATTCCAGGGACAATACTGCCATGTTTCCCCCAAAACAAGACCCTGTCTTATATTAATTTTTCCCCCAAAGAGGTACAGGGCTCTTATTTTTAGGGGATGTCTTATACTTACCTAGCAGGCACTGCCCAGGTCCCTCCCGCTGGTCTCTGGTGCTCTGGCGCTCTTGCTTGAGTCCTCAGCAGACGACAGAACATTGCTTCCTAGTAACAAAGTTCGTAATCCCCACTCCTAGGAAGTGATGGCTCTGATTGGTTCTTGAACGCTGCAGCTTAGCTGATCAATGCAGCGCTCGAAGGACCAATCACAGCCATTGCATTGAATGGCTGTGGTTGGTTCATCGAACGCTGCATTGATTGGCTCAGGCTCAGCTGCAAGCACTCAAGAACCAATCAGAGTCAATGCTTCTTGGTGGCATGGTTTACGAAATCCATTACCAGGAAACGATGTACTGTTGTATGCTGAGGACTGAAACAAGAGTGCCGGAGACCAGCGGGAGGGACCTAGATGGGGCCTGCTGGTTAAGTCTTGCTTTTTGTTTAATGTTATGTGGTTAGGCCTTATTTTCAGGGTACGGCTTATTTTTAGGGTAGGTCCTCCTTTCGGGGAAACACAGTATTGATGGCCAATCCTCAGGTCATCAATAACAGATAAGCCGGGGTCCCTCGCTTGAAACCCCGACCAGTCAGCTGAGTGGATGCATGCTGTCAGCGCTGCAAATACACAGAGGTCGGAGCGGAAGTCTCTGTGCCAACCTCCTTGTAGTGGCCAGTGCTTGTAACTGCAGGCATGGCTCTCATGGATTTCTATGAGAGGCGTGCGTGCAGATACAAGCATATCCTGAGGATAGGCCATCAATATTATTCTTCGTGGAGAACCCCTTTAACTAAAATGAAGAGCCAGAACAAACAGCCGGGTCTTCCATGCGCCAAGTGAGCCTTCTCTTACAGAGTCTCTCTGCCGTGAAACAAAGTATAAAGTCCTTTCAGCAAGACGGGTTTTAAAGTCACTCCTGTGACTCTCACTTGAGAATGGGTGCTCAAAGATGTCCGTGTAGGGGGTAGCGTATGTCTCATATCTCTATGTAGTCAAAGCAGCTGCCTCAACTAACCGGGCACCGGAAAAAATGGGAGCAGTAACACATTCTTCCTCTGTATATCCCTTCTTTGGAGGGGCTAATCCAGCTCATAGAGCTGCTGACAGTGCGCACTGCTTACTGGAGACACTCCGTTAGCCACACCGCTCACCATACTGACTTCATGTTTCCTAAGTCTGTGCTCCTCTGTCACACAGGTGGCGTTATGCTGTCAAGGCGCCACCTCCGTCATTACACATGACGCCAGCCAGAACAAACCAAGGTAGAGGATGAAGGATGCTGTGGCAGTATGATGCAGGTGAGGGAGTTTATTATCATATGGCCGGGGCACAGTGGGGCCTATAAATTGATCCAGAAAACGCTGCAAGGCCTATAAATAACTAAGGGGGCACAATGGGCCTATAATGACTCAAAGAACACCAGGGCCTATATATTCATGAGGGTGCATTCATATGGGTGTACTTTCTGTCCACATGCAGTCAGTATTTATTACTGACTGAATATGGACAGCATACGGACCTATTAAAGGGGATGTCCAGTTGTAAGCTGCTGATGGCCTTTCCTCAGGATAAGTCATAAACATTAGATTGCAGGAAATCTATCGCCTAGGACCCCCTCTGATCAGCTGTTCTCCTGGCCAATGCTCTTATGTACTGAGCTGATTCCTGTAGGATGCAGACAGCTCCATTCTCACTGATGTGGCAAGGCTTGGTATTACACACCAAGTTCCCATTCATTGCCATTCTGCAGTGAGAGTCTAGCCTTGTGGTTCCTGCAGGAATTGTCTCCGTACACAAGCGCATTGGCCCAGACAGCAGCTGATTGTCAGGTTTCCTGGTGAAATTGGACAACCCTTTTAAAGCAAATTGGTGAATTCAGACGTGCGTTTCTTTTATGTCGAAATAAAAATCACACCGTGTTCTATTTTGGTCCTCAAAACATCGCCCCCCCCCCCACTCTTTCCAAAACAAGCATCTTGATTGTCCCCAAAGCTTCTGACACATATATGTCCCCCGAACAATTCGGTTGGGCGCTATCGGAATGTGTATGTTGGGGAGACTGCTGGATCAGATATGAAGGTGCTGAAGGGTCCAGCCAGTTACAAGGGTCTCTGTTCCTAAAAGCGTCAGGTTTGTTTCAGCAAGTCCAGAACTTAGTAGTCAAATTGGCAACAAATACAAGTTATAGACGGCTGGCCGACTTGGATGTAGGAGAGCAATATCCGTATCCGAAGGCCCATCTTTGCACTGGGAGGGGGTATGATTGTGGTTACTTGTATTGGTTGTTCGGTCCTTTCCAGCCTCCGGCGGTCGTGTTCGCCTGTAGAGTAATATGAGAGAATATGGAAATAGAAAGCATTACTTGCTGTAACCGATAGTGTAAGGTTAATAGACTGAATTTTGAGTTTTTCTCCTAATTGCCAGTAGTGTTGGGTTATAATAGGGTGGTTTGGGTGGCCATCTAGGGCCCATGCCCACCCAAACCGCCCTACCATGGATACAAGCCCTCTTTAGTCTTTCAGAAGCAGCCGTATCCTACAAGTATAAGACGTGCCACGTGGCGCCAAAAGAGGGCCGTGTTGCAGTGGCACTACTTACAAGCAAGAAGCGGTGACTGTGTGTAGCCTTGCTAGTGACTCCCAGCAGCCCACCCAAAGCCAGAAGTCCCACCGCTGAGGAACATGTTGCCCTCTGTCCATCAAGGGGCAGCAGAGAGGAGAGGCAGATAATACTCTGCTCAGGCAGCAGGGAAGCAAGTCAGCAGCTTCTGATCATTAACCCTTTCCAGCCCAACCTCCCTGCCGCCCGCACCCTCCCCAGCTCTTATTTTAGGTGGGAGAGCGCTTTGTGGATTCCTTGGAATTACTTAACAGAAACAAATAAAAATGATGTCAGGATGATTTTATTAGCATTTTTAAAAACAAGGTCAGTTAATATTATATATGTATATTACACTATCTGGGTGGATATGCTTTGTCTGGCTCCTCGGTTGAAACCTGTCTGGCATGGGTGACCCTACCGGCAGAATACACTACCACCAGCATAGCTTTCAGCCTTATCGGAGCACGTAAGCCCCTCCCCCACGACAAGGGGGTATCCCTGGAGGGGGGGATGGGGGATAGGGTAGGATTATTGGTTAGGGGTAAGGGTGTTGGGTGGGGGTAGGGATACAGCTCTCGCTGTCAGCAGATGGAGGATGAAGGTGGAGATCCATCCTTACTGCCGGTGGTCATATTTTGCCTGCTCTTACAGGAATTGCAGTAAACTTTTTTGTCAGCGATCTCTCTGTAGCGGCCGAAACTATAGAGACAGAGAAAATACTGGTTAATAGACAGGAAACGGAGAAGGACACAAATCATTACAGGACAGGAATGGATTGTATCAGCCCCAAATGTTGACCCATCTTACCTGCGTTGGCACAAACTGCACTGGTAGGTGAACGGGTAGTTGATGTTGTAGTCATGGAAGGCCCGCACCTCTGGCAGCTCAGGATGTATGTTGGAGACTGTTGCTGCACGTGCCATCCATAATGGACCATGGGGATCGCTTTCCTTTTTCCTATCAATTATCCAGCAGGCAGCGTGGCACATTTCGTGGACTAATGTGTCCCTCAATCGCTCTAAATTGAAAAGCATTTATAAGTACAATGAGCATAAAAGACGGATTCCATCCCCAGTACCAGCCCATCACTTCTATCACAGACGGGGCATTTCCTGGCAGCTTCTTACCCCGTATATAAAGACGTACAGATGGATGTGATGTGAGACCTACCTGCAGAATCGCAGACTTTATCTGATAGGTTGATGACGCAGTAATGCTCGTCATCCTGGCTCTTCACATGGCAATAAGCTGAGGTCGTTGTCAGCCTCTTGTTCCATATGATGCTCATGTTGTCGGGGAGCTAAAGAAGAAGGGAGAGAAGACAAAGTCCAATAAATCTGCAGTTCTATCTTAACATACAGCAAAGAGAGATGTCAGCCATCCTGGAGCATCACTTGAACCTTTGGGGCCTCAATGTAAGAAGTTGCCCAACTCTTATTTATAGCTTTTTTTATAAGGGGCAGAAGACCTTCAGGACCCCCTTGTACTCCAGGACCCCAAATCTCCAAACCAATGAAAATATAAATTATTCTAAAGTGCCCAAATGTTGACTAAGTGTCTGGGATTACCAATTTCAGGCCAATTAGAATTATTGAGGGAGGACATATTGGATCAGTCGATGATAAGATACCTTGTTCTCAAAGATGGTGCTGTTGTAGAGCTGGTAGAGCCTGGATACCAGCTCCTGCTTTGTCTCCTTGAAGTTAGTGGTGTAAATGGAGGTTGGCAATGTAATGTCTTCAAGGAAACAGCCATGGATGTTACACAGAGGCCTCCTGGGAAGAATAAGGAATCCTATATAAGCATTGCTTCACATCAAAATCATGGAGATGAGTAATATATGTAACAGGACTCACCTCTCCTCTGAACTGTCTGAATCTATATCGTCCTCATCGTCGCTGATGGTTATAGCCGAGTCCAGCGGTATATACGTACGATGAGTCCCGGTATCCATACAGATTCCTATAAATTACAGAGAACAGAGCAGTTTTCTATACTTAATAACATAAATCTAGATTGAAACTACAAAACGCAGTAAGACAAGCGTCAACCTATCAGGAGCGTTATTGGATCAGTGCCGTACCTGGGTTATAAGTAGATGGGTGGTAATCGAAGCCACCATCTTCACCTCCGTATGGAGAGCTGGTAGTCGGCTTCTTAGGACGGGGCTGGAAAAACATAGAAAAGATATTGAACAAAACCCGAAAACATGATTGTCTAATTTCTGGAATAAATCATCTTGGTACATACCCCACTGACTTCTATCATCGCCCTATATGTGGTGTATGAAGGGTGTGAGGGGCTCGGCTATGGTTATGGTATGGATAGGGTTGGGGGTGACATTTATTTGGCCTCTTACAATACTAATCTCTGTCCTGCACATGGACCTGTAGTCACAATGACCCCACTGAGGGGGACTTTAGTCTGCAAGCATCATCCAGGCTGTCTGGAATAGTTTTGATCATCTTCTTCCCTCCATCTTCTAAGACTTTTACCCCCCCCCCCCCCATGTATTAGAATTAACTAACTGTATAGATATGATGCGCTCTAATGATATTTTGTCTACCCTTGACCTCTTGAGATATTTCCTATATGGGACTTGGGAAATCAGACCAGTTTAATTTTACTTGTTTTTGTATTAAAACGGTTTGATCTGTTTCCAATGTAGTAATGAAACTTCGGATTGTGTCACTTCATGGCCGACACTGAAATAGGACTTTGTTTTCTTTATCAAAAATCTTGTCAAAAACTCAATAAAATATTGTTTACAAAAAAAAGCTCTGCTCACCTGCTGGATCTCCTCGTCCTCGTCCTCTGAACTGGACACAATTATATAATGCTTTCGCTTTGACATAATAGCCAAACTTGTACAGAAGGATCCTCACTCCACAAACTCCTACAAAGACCTTCAATGGAACTTTGGGCGACTGGGAATTTATGGATGTTGGTAATTTGTGACATCGTTAGATTGTTCTTACTTATGGAACACTGTGACATCATGACAGTGACATTACTGGTCGTCTGATCACTTCTCACTGTGCGGGTCACCTTTGACCTTTCGTCGCTTTATGATTGTCCTATATGATATTCATACATGCACATATGTATAGAATGTTTAACCCTTTCCTGTTGCAGCCAGTTTTGGCAGTGATACTTTTTTTGATGTTCCCTTGTGCTTTGAATGATGATGTATTTTTTAATAGAATCATGAAAAGTAACTTATAATGCATTGAAAAACTTTAAAAACATTTTTGGGGAGTGAAATACATTTTTAATTGTCTCCTGTATGAGGTCTGGTTTTTTGCCAGAGAGCTGTAGTTTTCATTGATACCGTTTCAGCTACATATGATTTTTTTCAGCACTTTTTATTGCATATTTTTGGGTAACAAAGTGACAAAAAAACTGAGATTCTCTCCTCATGTTATTTTTTACCATGGACTTTTATGGTTTATATTTGTTTCCGTTTATAGATCTTACATAAGAAATTGGAGAAGTTTTTTTTTAATGTCTATCTTATATTTTCTTAAACTTTTGAAAAGTTAGCAAACGGGGAACCACTGCCCCCCACCATGTACTGCACCTCTGTTGCGGGCTGGCTCCCAGTGATGCTCCAGGAGGGGAGGGCTGTTACCCGGGGCAGCCAATCCTGTACTGCAGACTCCCCCGGTGTGCAGTCCTCCCTCCCACTGAGATACTGCAGTTGTGATATATCAGTGCACTGCCGGGCCTGTGATTGGTCCGACCTGCGGTGGCTGATAGCAGAGGAGGGGAGTGAGCCAGCAGGGTAACCAGGTATGCACCGCATGTAATCCTGTATGTATAGCTGGTATACGTTATACCAGCTGTTCATATATAAGTATATACAGTAGATATATTTAATTGTTTTCAAATAGCTCATCTACGTATGTAATATATCTACTAGAATGTCCCTGTAAGCTTCAATATACTGGACGCACCACCTAGACCCTGAGAAGTCGCATCAGGACTCAAATATACAGGAGATACCCCGGCTACACCAGCATGCTCCATATCACTATATACAGGAGACTTGACGAAGGCCGCGGCGACAGCCGAAACGTTGGCATCAAGCCCGTGTGGCTTCAATAAAGATGAAATTCTTTTATGTTTCTGCATTGAGGTATTTGGGTCCCCTGCTCTGCGGCTCCAACACATCATTTCTTGCTGGACTGTATAGGGGTCACAGATCAGACTCCTTTTGGGAGCCCGCAACACACACCGAAAGGAGCCTCCCTTATTCTATAAGGTACGCACAAGTGCTGTTGTGTTTGTGTTATTTGGTTCTACTATATGCAGGAGATATAGTAAATATATATATATATATACTAGCTGATATACCCGTTTTCATCTGAGTTAATTTGGTACAGGTGTTTACATGTAGTTCGCATTGAAAATTTTATGAAGTCGAGGTTACTTCAGAGGAACTGAGGAATAAAGTATGTATACTCATAGAGGAGCGTTAGATTCTCCTCACACTGCATGTACCGATGTGCCACCCCTCCCATTCTTGTCACTTTTCACCCTTAAAGGTAATGTCCCTTTTTATTCAAATTTCCCCCCATACTGGAGGTTGCAGTACCCTCCAGCTTGGATACAAGATGTGATATCAGCGGGCATGAAGGCTCTATTACCCTGTTTTACTGCCTCTAGCTTGGATACAAGATTTGATACGGGTGGGCATGGAGGCTCTAGTACTCTGTTATACCACCTCTAGCTTAGATACAAGATGTGATACAGGTGGGCATGAAGGCTCTAGTACCATGTTGTACCACCTCTAGTTTGGAGGCAAGATGTGATAGGGCGGGCATGGAGACTCTATGCCCTGTTGTATTACTTCTAGCTTGGATACAAGATGTGATATAGGCAGGCATGGAGGCTCTAGTACCCTGTTGTACCACCTCTAGCTTGGATACAAGATGTGATATGGGGGGGGGTGCATGGGGGCTCCACTACCGTGTTGTATCACCTCTAGCTCAGATACAAGATGTGATACAGGTGGGCATGGAGGCTCTAGTACCCTATTGTACCGCCTCTAGCTTGGATACAAGATGTGATATGGGGGGGGGGCATGGGGGCTCTACTACCGTGTTGTATCACCTCTAGCTCAGATACAAGATGTGATACAGGTGGGCATGGAGGCTCTAGTACACTGTTATACTGCCTTTAGCTTGAATATATGTATAAAATTCTATATGTACAGCTGGTATATGTTATACATCCTGTCTAAAGTGGTATGGACCATGCTGGTATAACTTGGGTATCTCCCTATGTGATTGCACAGTTTACACATAATTAAAAAATGTTGTATTGTTTAAATCGACATGTGGTTTTTAAATACCACATGCAGTTTTTGGATGTGTTTTTTTTTATTGTGGCTCAAAAATGCAACCAAAAACATGAACAGCCTAAGGGGCTACAAACACATTGTCATGTAGTCCAGGAAATGAGTCATGTTTTGAAAGCTTATGCCAAGGGGCTGGATCATGTATGTAGATTCATTTTGCAGCTGTATGCAGCACGGTTTAAGTATGGGTATAGGTGAGGGAGGGGGGACCGGGGCCCGAGCTGAACTTTTGCACCCGGGCCCCTGAGCCTTTACTTATGGCCCTGGTTGGAGCTGCGCATGCTTGTCGGATGATCAGACGCTCCTCTCTACTGGTGGTCTGTCCTGAGCCCGGTCATCTTGAGTGCCCTCACACATCTACTGGCCCCAACACCTCCTAACAGTCTGGTCAGACGCTCCTCTCTACTGGTGGTCTGTGGGGGGCATCCTGAGCCCGGTCGCCTTGTGTGCCCTCACACATCCACTGGTCCCAACACCTCCTAACAGTCTGGTCAGACACTCCTCTCTACTGGTGGTCTGTGGGGGGCATCCTGAGCCCGGTCGCCTTGTGTGCCCTCACACATTCACTGGTCCCAACACCTCCTAACAGTCTGGTCAGATGCTCCTCTCTACTGGTGGTCTGTGGGGGGCATCCTGAGCCCGGTCGCCTTGTGTGCCCTCACACATCTACTGGCCCCAACACCTCCTAACAGTCTGGTCAGAAAGGCCCGGGTTGCAGGCAGTGCGTTGATACGACCATCCATCTTCTTGCATCCCAATAATTCGCCCCTCTCAGACTCTGGTAACGGGTGTGGGGATTAGCGTTTAGGGTCAGTAGCAGCGTGGGCATCTGCGGCCAGAGACAGTGACACTGGGCAACAAAAGGTCCTTTAGTCCAGGCTTCGCCTGGGTTTATTGCAGCATACAACACAAATAAAACAGGCCTTGACTTCAGGCCAACAGAAAATAATCACCTGCTCGTCTGAGCGCTTACTACACAGAGTCCGGCCCTGACTACTCACTTCAAAACGTCACATAGCCAGTCCGGTCCTCAGACCTGTGGAGGTCTCACCACACCCTCCTGTGTGTTGAGGTTAGGGGTGTCACCCTGTCAACCTCGCCTTTGGCTCTCTCAGCCCACACGCTGGGCTAGCTGGGCTCCTTGCTCCACAGAGCCCTTTCTCTGGCTCTCAGCCAGACGCTCTCTCTATCTCTGACCTGCAGGCCCAGGCTTTATAAGGCCTGGTACCAGCCTCACCTGGTACGTGGGAGTGGCCATCCCACCCTTCACTCTGACCACTCCAGGAAAAGCCGGCCCGGACTATGCGGCTTGGAGCCGCTTACTTGCTACAAACGTGTTAGTAGCTTAATGCTACTAACACACAACTTCCGGCTTCCTCCACCGAGCCCAGGCTGCTCGGTGGCATGTATCTGCCCTCCAACACGCTATCAGTCACTGTCTTACACGAGGCAAAATCTCTTCTCTGCATCGTAGAGGCGTCTAGTGGCCAACAAGCTCTACACAAGCGGAAGAAGAGGTCACTGCACACAAGGAGCCTCCGAGACCCTCTTATAGGCCAAGGGGGGGAACCACTTTTAGGGCCTCATGTGACAAGACCGTTCATCTAATCACGACAACTCTTATCATTCACATATCTGCCTGAGATGGAACTGCAGGACGAGTTTTACAGCGAATAAGGGAGATATATATATATATATGTTACCTTTTATTGTCATCCAGCCTGTGACAATAATGAAATGACTGCTGAAAGGTTTAGTAACACTGTGTGTCTGTAGGTGACAATTAACATGTCTGGAATGAGCTCTTTGTTCCCAAATTACAGTATTTATATACATATACATCGGGCCGAACGTTATTAAATATTTTCTGCAGTGTTTTATATTTTTCACTCCTTTTTTAGTCCTCGGCTAGCTCAGTATAACTTGCCCTTTAAATGTGTCTGACAAGTAATACATTTGTAAGGCTGGAGGTTGTTCTTGTTCTTCTTTAAAACAGACCCTAAAATATTGGTCCCGGCTCTTCCTAGCTAGTGAAAAGCAGACCTGCTTTCAAATACAGTGAGCTATCCACTACATGTGAGTGTTCGCATACAAGCGCTGGCGGCAGCCGCTAGCATTCACAATTTAGTGTTTACTGCCACTCTAAATGTGCATGTCCAGGTGCAGCCTGACAATTAGCTTTACATTGTGACAGTCAGCGGCACTTGCAGATTCAGCTCGGCAATTGTCCGGGAGACGCGCATGCTAATGGCTCTTGCTAGCACCAATGTAATAGCAGCCTGAGGCTAGTTTTACACGAGCGTTTTATTGCAGCAACCTTGCCTCAATTAAACGCTAGCCGAAAATCGCGACCATCTGATGCTTTGGATTCCAATGCATCCTTTCAGATGGGCGATTTTCCGGGGCATAGAATACGGTGCGCATTCTGTCCAGCCGCTTTTCTGTCCGGCTTGAAAAGATAGGTCTTGTCCTATAATTTGCCAGAATACGACAACCGTTCTAATAGGCTCCTATGGAAGCCTATGAGAGTCGTCATACAAGGGAAAGGGGAGGGAGTTTAGCAGCGGTTCACGATGCTAAAAGTCCATCCCCTTGCCGGCAGCTCCCATAGGCTGGGGAGAGGGGAAGGGAGTTTAACACACTAGCTCTACTAAGCTTCCCCTCCCTCCCTTTGCCAGCAACCTTTGCCAGCACCAACCCCCTCCCTCCCGACAATGGCATTCCGAGCTACAGCCCAGCCATCTGAATGTGCCATAAAATGGGAGAAGGCCAAAAACTGCAGCACCCATGTGAAGGGGTTCTAAGAGTTTAGAAATAAACACTAATGATTACTGATTTTTACCGCCCTCATTCGTTATATATTCCTCATTTAATATCTACATAATGACTCTACAAAGACAGACTTGCAACATCAACCATTTTATTGACTAAGCTTTTTTATTGACATTTGACAGTAAATGATGGAAGTAGACAACTCATTGGATCAAATTTACCTCTTAACCCTAAAGTGCATATATGCCCACCCGCTAGGGGTGGGGTCTTTGACCCGCCCACAAAAGCTAACAAACCCTTTAACCTTTTAACTCCAATTCTTGCAGCAGCTTTTTAAATGAGATTATTAGGTACCGTTCCATTGTCATGGCAGCCCAGGAGCGTCTGAAGATTCCCAGGATTGCCATGAATGATTGTTTATATCAAGATGTGGCCACAGGCATGAGGCAATACTATGGTATTGCAGAAGACTGAATGAGTGATCAATCAATTAATCGCAAGCTCAAGTCTCACTAGGGTACAAAAGTTTTTTATTATTGTAAAAAATAAATAAAGAATATTAGAAGTTTAAAAAAAACTTTTCCCATATATCTAATTTTAAAAAAATCAAAACAGAAAAAAGACCAAAACATATTTGATACCACTGCTTTCATAAAAGTAGTACAGCAATTTTTTTTTTTTTTAATTTTTCAGTGCATTAGTCCCATTGAAAAATTGAACTCGGCCCACAAAAAATAAGCCCTCAGACAGCTATGTTGATGGAAAAATAAGACTTATGAGAAACCAAAAATTTTTAAAAAAGGGCTTCATCATCAAGGGGTTAAAGAAAAATCATATATTTTATTAATAAATAACAGAAGGATCGATACAATAAAATCCTGTGGCCATTCCTCAGGAGTAGAGATGAGCGAACGTAATCGTCCGAGCTTGATACTCGTTCCAGTATTAGCGTGTTCGGGATGCTCGTTACTCGTAACGAGTACCACGCGATGTTCGAGTTACTTTCACTTTCATCTCTGAGACGTTAGCGCGCTTTTCTGGCCAATAGAAAGACAGGGAAGGCATTACAACTTCCCCCTGTGACGTTCAAGCCCTATACCACCCCCCTGCAGTGAGAGGCTGGCGAGATCAGGTGTCACCCGAGTATAAAAATCGTCCCCTCCCGCGGCTCGCCACAGATGCGTTCTGACATAGCTGAGGGACAGTGCTATCGTGTTGGAGCTGCTGTAGGGAGAGTGTTAGGAGTTAGTGTAGGTTTCAAGAACCCCAACGGTCCTTCTTAGGGCCACATCTAACCGTGTGCAGTACTGTGGAGGCTGCTTTTTGCAGTGTTGCACTTTTTTTTTTTTTTGTATATCAGCCGTGCAGAGCATTGTGCCCTGCAGTAATTATACATAGTCCAGGGCCAGTAGTGGTGAGGCAGGGACAGAAGACATATTTAGTGTATATAGGCAGTGGGCCTTTCCAAAAACATTTGGGAAAAAAAATCTATTTGGGCTGCCTGTGACCGTCCTCAGTGTACTGGGTCTCTGCTGGGGGTAGTTGTCCTCCTAATTCATACGCAGCCAGCTAAGTGTTACAGCAGGCTTGCGCAAAATTATTTCCTGGCTCTGTGTTGGCTGTTAAATCACTATGAAGGTGCTGAAGGGTCCGGACAGTTACAAGGGTCTCTGTTCCTAAAAGCGTCAGGTTTGTTTCAGCAAGTCCAGAACTTAGTAGTCAAATTGGCAACAAATACAAGTTATAGATGGCTGGCCGACTTGGACGCAGTAGAGCAATATCACTATCCGAAGTCCAACCTTTGCACTGGGAGGGGGTATGATTGTGGTTACTTGTATTGGTTGTTCGGTCCTTTCCAGCCTCCGGCGGTCGTGTTCGCCTGTAGAGTAATATGAGAGAATATGGAAATAGAAAGCATTACTTGCTGTAACCGATAGTGGAAGGTTAATAGACTGAATTTTGAGTTTTTCTCCTAATTGCCAGTAGTGTTGGGTTATAATAGGGTGGTTTGGGTGGCCATCTAGGGCCCATGCCCACCCAAACCGCCCTACCATGGATACAAGCTCTCTTTAGTCTTTCAGAAGCAGCCGTATCCTACAAGTATAAGACGTGCCACATGGCGCCAAAAGAGGGCCGTGTTGCAGCAGCATTGCTTACAAGCAAGAAGCCATGACTGTGTGTAGCCTTGCTAGTGACTCCCAGCAGCCCACCCAAAGCCAGAAGTCCCACCACTGAGGAACATGTTGCCCTCTGTCCATCGAGGGGCAGCAGAGAGGAGAGGCAGATAATACTCTGATCAGGCAGCAGTGAAGCAAGTCAGCAGCTTCTGATCATTAACCCTTTCCAGCCCAACCTCCCTGCCGCCCGCACCCTCCCCAGCTCTTATTTTAGGTGGGAGAGTGCTTTGAGGATTCCTTGGAATTACTCAACAGAAACAAATAAAAATGATGTCAGGATGATTTTATTAGCATTTTTAAAAACAAGGTCAGTTAATATTATATATGTATATTACACTATCTGGGTGGATACGCTTTGTCTGTCTCCTCGGTTGAAGCCTGTCTGGCATGGGTGACCCTACCGGCAGAATACACTACCACCAGCATAGCTTTCAGCCTTATCGGAGCACGCAAGCCCCTCCCCCACGACAAGGGGGTATCTCTTGTCACAAGTCCATCAAGGATTTGATGTATTTTCTTGTGAGATTGCTATAATCCGAGGTTGATTACACTGTATGACATTGTAGCCCCATTAGGCTTTCATCGACATTACATGTACCCCTCTAAACTAAGTAGGTTACAAGTGCATCTGTGTAGTGAGGATTATCTATAGTCTTCTCTGTGAAGCCGTTCAATGGATGATAGATAGCATATATAACTATGATCACTGCATCTATCTATATTGACATAGATATTCACTAACAGATCAGGATATATGACATTTGGAGGGCACTGAATAATCTCTGAATTACCAGGCAATTTATGTAATTGAATGGGAGTATGCAGATAAACAGCAGCCCCTCTACTATATGGGGATGACATTATCCCTAACAGCCTCGAATTCTTCTTTCCTGTGTCCATTGAGAAATCTATACATTGGTCTTAGTATATCTGGTTTAAGCGCAGTTAAAAGGGTTGTCCCGCGAAAGCAAGTGGGGTATACACTTCTGTATGGCCATATTAATGCACTTTGTAATATACATCGTGCATTAATTATGAGCCATACAGAAGTTATTCACTTACCTGTTCCGTTGCTGGCGTCCTCGTCTCCATGGTGCCGTCTAATTTTCAGCGTCTAATCGCCGGATTAGACGCGCTTGCGCAGTCCGTTCTTCTTGTCTTCTGAATGGGGCCGCTCGTGCCAGAGAGCGGCTCCTTGTAGCTCCGCCCCGTCACGTGCCGATTCCAGCCAATCAGGAGGCTGGAATCGGCAATGGACCGCACAGAAGCCCTGCGGTCCACCGAGGGAGAAGATCCCGGCGGCCATCTTCACCAGGTAAGTAAGAAGTCACCGGAGCGCGGGGATTCAGGTAAGCGCTGTGCGGTTTTTTTTTTAAGTCCCTGCATCGGGTTTGTCTCGCGCCGAACGGGGGGGCTGTTGAAAAAAAAAAAAACCCGTTTCGGCGCGGGACAACCCCTTTAACTATCTATGGGGATGTAATAAGTATCAAGAACATCCTTTATAGGCCATAATTGGTGGGGTCGCCACAGTTAGACTGTCAGTAAAGGGATTGATCTATAGATACTGATAGCAATAGTAAGCGGTGGCGAGAAGCTGTGACGGTTTGTCCTCCGGTTCTTGCATGTCATTTTTGTACATATTTTCGCCACATTTTTAATATATTTAATAAAGGTTATATTTTAGGTCAGTTTTTTGTTCCCATTGGTGATTATAAGTATTTAATAAAGGTTAATTTTTGATTGCAGTGAAGGCATAAAAACTCTGGTACAGTTTGTTATATCAATGGGCCGTTTCCAAAGCATTCAGCACACTGTACATAACAAGATGTCAGCCATCGGGCCTAAGGGGGGCTTTACTTGAGATGAGTGTTGCGCACATAAGCGCCTGACATTCCTCTCATTGACTTATTGATTCTTGCTTTCACATAGGAGCGACAGTCATTCTATGAATGTAGGTGGAGCGCCGCAGATCTCTTCTGGCCGCCGGCCCCCATTCGCTGTGAAGAAGTAGTCATTGAAACCTGAACAATTGCTTGCTTACATTGAGCAAGAACTAGTTGCTCTTGTGTTTACACAGGATGTCTATTGCTGTAAATCACTCGCTTGTGCGATTTTTCGCCCGAGAGTCGTCCCATGTAAAGCCACCCCAACTGTACAGGTGACATCGCTCTCCTTGTCTTACCGCGGACACTGCCGGGCTCTCTATAGAGGCACGCATGTGTCAGCAGGTTAGTTCTCACCCTGCGACTAATGGATTATTTGAACCTGCTCAGAATTGACATATTTTGCCCAAATCTCTTGAGACCTGTGTGCACCATTTGAATATAAAGTTGAACAAGTGGGCAAAATAAGGTGAGCAAAACCATATACCATAAAAGTATATTGGAAACTGAAGCTTGTTTCCACTATAATTGGATTTCACACTCTATTTCGCCCACTTATTCATATGGGACACAGATAGGTCACGAGATTTTGCATTGGGGCCTCTGAACTTTAAAAATTCTGCATAACATGTTCTTCTTGTGATGTGAGGGCATTTAGTTGTATAAGTGCTCAGGACCGCTCCTATGACAGGCGAGCACTACACAGCAGCTATTCTAGTAGCTCTAGCCATACCGGTACATTGCCAGCTGGGCTTCTGTCTTTCAAATATAGTGAGAACTCTTTGAGACAACAACCGAAAATTGCAAAGCGGTCTTTTAGGGTCTTCTGTAAGAATATGTCCACCATGTAGTGGAATTGAAGCACAAGACCGCTGGGGTCAATGACTGACTGAAGTGGTCACGCACTTAAACAGGTATGTGACTGCGGGAACTGGAAGAGGAGACCACGGGAACCAGAGTACACAAGAGGTAAGTGTTAGTTTACTATGTTTTTAAGCTCCAGAAAACTTTTCAAATCTATCTGTAGTGTCCCCGAACAACATCCTGGTCCCCTCCATAATTGTCATACATGTCTGTCTCATGTGGATGCACTGTGTAAAACTGTCATGTCTATTTTCTGTATGTATGTTGCACGGCTGCAGCTTCTAAAGAGTTAACTCCCATAAAATCATCGCCTGTCAGCTCTGCTGCTGAATGTATCTATCCTCCTGTGTCATGTGGTACAAGTGAGGTTATAAAAGTGAGTGTCTGAGAGCGGGAAAGGTGGTTGTGGTTGATGATGATCCATCTGGCCATGCTGTTGGAGGACCCTGTAATGACTCTTCACAGGATTGGGCGTTGCATATCTGTGCCCTGGTACCGCTGCCATGGCCAGAAGCAGATGCACCATTGTTCTTTTGTTAAAGCAGACCTATTTGCAAGAGCTTCATGTAAAGACTGGCAAGACTGGCACGTTTCACCTGGTACAGGCATATAATAATAATCTTTATTTATATAGCGCCAACTTATTCCGCAGCGCTTATATGTTTTGCTCACTTCGTTTTGAGTGCCACATATCCCATATACGCTGGGAAAACCCTTGGTGAATATGTCAAATATATCCATAGAGCTCCAGTCAGCAGAAGAAGGCTGAAAGTTTATCCTTCCAGCATCTGCTGGCTGGTATTTTCTACAATGGGAATCAGTTGGCGCCACACGCCTGTGTAGTGTCATACATCAGAGCCCTGAGCACAGGCATGTTCGCCTGTGACTGATTGCTGCATTCTTGCAGAATGAACAGGGCTTTTTTGTTCGCACATCCGTGTGTTTTACTGTACTTTGTGCGCCGGTAAGGCGTGTTCATTTGCACCCAGCAAACAAAGACACACTGACTGACATGGCTAATTAGTCTTCATGAGTTCCAGATGTGTTTTTTTTTCCTGCGCATTCACACATCTTTGCGTATTGTATATACATTTGCGCATCCCCTATAGGCTTCTATGGATACCTTTGGTGAACAAGTAGAGCATGCTGATTTTCTTTTTGCGCCTTAAATCGACGCGCCAAACTCTGATGTTAATGGGTTTGGTCTAATTTCCATATTTTGTGCGCACATTTCGTACGTGCAAAAAAAATAGAACATGCTCTATTGTTTTGCATATTTGTGCACCAACGGTCCACATAGAAGTCAATGGGGGTGCGCAAATGTGCAAGCAATACATGAGTAGATGCATGAAACACTGCATGATTGTGCAGGAAAAAGAACACATCTGGAACTCATTAGACTAATTAGCCATTTCAATTGGTGCGCGTTTGTCTGCCGCGTGCAAATGAACATAAGTTGCAGGCGCAAAAAGTACAGTAAAATATGCTGATGTGCGCACAAAAGAGCCTCCTTCATTCTGCTAATACGCATACGCCCGTGTGAGGCTGGCCTAACACTTTCCCTCCATTGTATGCGTTAACTGTTGTACTACACCTCGAAAGTGCGTGGTTTACAGTGTTCCTAAGTGCACACTCCCAGACTTTGGCGTGAGAACATATGTTTTGTATCACTGATCTATAACCATCCGTAATTTGACCTGTTTTAATCTATATTAATAAAAGTTATATTTTAATTGTTTCTGCTTTTTACAGACAAAAAAATTAAAGATAGAATGTTGGCAGCCACCACTAGGGGGAGCTAAGGAGCGTACGTCATACAGTTATACATTGAACGCAGTCTGCAGTAACCTCCTAAGCTCTGGAGGTGGAGCCGTAGGATTATAGGTTGCGATTGATGGATTTGTGTCTTTTTTCAATGTTATCAACTATATAATAAGTTATCTTGGAACCAACGATGAATAACACTTTCTTGGAAACTCTGCAGTGCTGAATGCTGCTTGTTGTATAATGACCTGCAAGAAAATCTAAAACACACAACACTTCATAAATCTAATTTTTATACACTATTGAATATTTTTATTTTACTGTGAAAGTAAGGCCTGTATGATGAGTAATGTGAACATGCAGGAACAAAGGACCCCTAGAGGCAGAAATGTGCAACTATTAGAGATCTGGGGTTTCATATTGGGAGATGGTCTGTTTGATCCATTCCAAGTATTGGCCAACTCTTGCATAGACACCAGGAGGGTGATCATATCCGAATGACACGATGCCTTCTAAAGCCCCGTCACAAACGAGGGGTCCACCTGAGTCTCCCTATAAACACAAGAGGAAGAAATTAGGGAAACACATTATGAATCAGTCCTTGAGCCTAAAAATATATTCGTTTGTGGAGAAGAAACCCAAATATCTCTAGATCAGTCCAGCAATCATCATCTCACTGGTCGCTTTTTCTCCCAGTAAAACTGAATAGACCCCATTATGTCAAAGAGGTCCGTTTGGCCGAAAGACAGACCCATTCGACCAGGGGATTCCCCTTTCCTGCTCTCATATTGGAATCCAATACAGGGTCCTAACTAGAGATGAGCGAGCGTACTCGCTAAGGCAAATTACTAGAGCGAGTATTGCCTTTTGCGAGTACCTGCCCGCTCGTCTCAAAAGATTCGGGTGCCAGCGGGGGAGAGCGGGAGGAATGGAAGGAGATCTCTCTCTTCCCCCTGCTTTTCCCGCAACTCACTACTCACCCCCGCCAGCACCCGAATCTTTTGAGACGAGCGGGCAGGTACTCGCAAAAGGCAATACTCGCTCTAGTAATTTGCCTTAGCGAGTACGCTCACTCATCTCTAGTCCTTACTAGTATAGGCACACAACAGGCAGAAACTTTTCAGTTTTCTGCCAAAATCAGGATCAGATGCCATCAGGACAAAGAACAGGTACGCCCCCAGTGGCTCGGCCAGGAAAGAATCAGCCTGCTTGGTTATGATGGGATTTTTCCCTGTTCCTGGCAGAAAATATGCATGGAGCTGCATTACCAGATTCTGAAACATGGAGCTGCATTACCAGAGTCTGCAACATGGAGCTGCATTACTAGTGTCTGAAACATGGAGCTGCATTACCAGAGTCTGAAACATGGAGCTGCATTACCAGTGACTGAAACATGGAGCTGCATTACCAGAGTCTGAAACATGGAGCTGCATTACCAGAGTCTGAAACATGGAGCTGCATTACCAGAGTCTGAAACATGGAGCTGCATTACCAGTGACTGAAACATGGAGATGCATTACCAGAGTCTGAAACATGGAGCTGCATTACCAGAGTCTGAAACATGGAGCTGCATTACTAGTGTCTGAAACATGGAGCTGCATTACTAGTGTCTGAAACATGGAGCTGCATTACTAGTGTCTAAAACATGGAGCTGCATTACAAGAGTCTGAAACATGGAGCTGCATTACTAGTGTCTGAAACAATGAGCTGCATTACAAGAGTCTGAAACATGGAGCTGTATTACTAGCGTCTGAAACATGGAGCTGCATTACTAGTGTCTGAAACATGGAGCTGCATTACCAGTGACTGAAACATGGAGCTGCATTACCAGAGTCTGAAACATGGAGCTGCATTACTAGTGTCTGAAACATGAAGCTGTATTACAAGAGTCTGAATCATGGAGCTGCATTACTAGTGTCTAAAACATGGAGCTGCATTACTAGTGTCTGAAACATGGAGCTACATTACCAGAGTCTGAAACATGGAGCTGCATTACTAGTGTATGAAACATGAAGCTGCATTACTAGTGTCTGAAACATGGAGCTGCATTACAAGAGTCTGAAACATGGAGCTGCATTACAAGAGTCTGAAACATGGAGCTGCATTACAAGAGTCTGAAACATGGAGCTGCATTACAAGAGTCTGAAACATGGAGCTGCATTACAAGAGTCTGAAACATGGAGCTGCATTACAAGAGTCTGAAACACGGAGCTGCATTACAAGAGTCTGAAACACGGAGCTGCATTACAAGAGTCTGAAACATGGAGCTGCATTACTAGCATCTGAAACATGGAGCTGCATTACTAGCGTCTGAAACATGGAGCTGCATTACTAGTGTCTGAAACATGGAGCTGCATTACTAGTGTCTGAAACATGGAGCTGCATTACTAGCGTCTGAAACATGGAGCTGCATTACTAGTGTCTGAAACATGGAGCTGCATTACTAGTGTCTGAAACATGGAACTGCATTACCAGAGTCTGAAACATGGAGCTGCATTACTAGTATCTGAAACATGGAGCTGCATTACCAGAGTCTGAAACATGGAGCTGCATTACTAGTGTCTGACACATGGAGCTGCATTACTAGCGTCTGAAACATGGAGCTGCATTACAAGAGTCTGAAACATGGAGCTACATTACAAGAGTCTGAAACATGGAGCTGCATTACTAGTGTCTGACACATGGAGCTGCATTACCAGAGTCTGAAACATGGAGCTGCATTACTAGTATCTGAAACATGGAGCTGCATTACCAGAGTCTGAAACATGGAGCTGCATTACTAGTGTCTGACACATGGAGCTGCATTACTAGCGTCTGAAACATGGAGCTGCATTACAAGAGTCTGAAACATGGAGCTACATTACAAGAGTCTGAAACATGGAGCTGCATTACTAGTGTCTGAAACATGGAGCTGCATTACTAGTGTATGAAACATGAAGCTGCATTACTAGTGTCTGAAACATGGAGCTGCATTACAAGAGTCTGAAACATGGAGCTGCATTACAAGAGTCTGAAACATGGAGCTGCATTACAAGAGTCTGAAACATGGAGCTGCATTACAAGAGTCTGAAACATGGAGCTGCATTACCAGAGTCTGAAACATGGAGCTGCATTACCAGAGTCTGAAACATGGAGCTGTATTACTAGTGTCTGAAACATGGAGCTACATTACTAGTGTCTGAAGCATGGAGCTGCATTACAAGAGTCTGAAACACGGAGCTGCATTACAAGAGTCTGAAACACGGAGCTGCATTACAAGAGTCTGAAACATGGAGCTGCATTACTAGCATCTGAAACATGGAGCTGCATTACTAGCGTCTGAAACATGGAGCTGCATTACTAGTGTCTGAAACATGGAGCTGCATTACTAGTGTCTGAAACATGGAGCTGCATTACTAGCGTCTGAAACATGGAGCTGCATTACTAGTGTCTGAAACATGGAGCTGCATTACTAGTGTCTGAAACATGGAACTGCATTACCAGAGTCTGAAACATGGAGCTGCATTACTAGTGTCTGACACATGGAGCTGCATTACCAGAGTCTGAAACATGGAGCTGCATTACTAGTATCTGAAACATGGAGCTGCATTACCAGAGTCTGAAACATGGAGCTGCATTACCAGAGTCTGAAACATGGAGCTGCATTACTAGTGTCTGAAACATGGAGCTGCATTACCAGAGTCTGAAACATGGAGCTGCATTACAAGAGTCTGAAACATGGAGCTGCATTACCAGAGTCTGAAACATGGAGCTGCATTACTAGTGTCTGACACATGGAGCTGCATTACCAGAGTCTGAAACATGGAGCTGCATTACTAGTATCTGAAACATGGAGCTGCATTACCAGAGTCTGAAACATGGAGCTGCATTACCAGAGTCTGAAACATGGAGCTGCATTACTAGTGTCTGAAACATGGAGCTACATTACTAGTGTCTGAAACATGGAGCTGCATTACTAGTGTCTGAAGCATGGAGCTGCATTACTAGTGTCTGAAACATGGAGCTGCATTACTAACATTAGTTAGCCAGCAGTTTGCACAGCGCTTTACCTGACTGGAGTCAGTGATTCTGCTGTGGCTCCCAGCACAGATCATCCCTTCGGTCAATCCAGGATAGTACCGACGACACAACCTGCGGCTCACAATAGTAACATTGGTCTCAAATAATTTATCAGTGTAATGCGTCTGATCAATTTTCCCCCAGCCTGCGACACTGCACGGCGTATCTTTCGGAAGATCCATGGTGCTGGAAGGAAGTGGAATTGTCTGTACATATTCGTTTATCTCAGCCTGCGATGAAAGCTGTAGGAGCAGAAATGTAAGGTTACTATTACAAAATGGTCCTGGCTTATAAGGTTATAGCGGCAGATCAGGGTGTATTCACACGGGCGAGCGCGATATCCATCCAAGAAACTCCGAGTGATATCGATCTCTAAAGCCTCCGATTCTGGGTGCGAGCGCGATGTATTGTTGCATCTCTGTACTCGTGTTTTTCACACCTGTGAAATTATTTCAAAAGCTTCCAATAGTTTCAGTGGTAAAAATTGCATTGTAGTCGCATGTAAATCTCACGGCATGCGAGTGGGATTAGATTATTTTACAGATCATACAGGAAATAATGGGTCAGTTCTTGCAAGGAATCACCCAAAAATAGGACATGCAGTGATTTTTCAATCTCTCAGCATCGCTGCAAGAGAAAAGTAAGCCAACGTTTCCACCGCACTCACCTACCACATTATATGAAAACAGATGGAACATTTTATAACATTATGGAGAAAAGATAAGTGTTCTTAGCATATAATGTAGTGACAAAAAGTGCCTCCAAGTACAGCGACAGCCAGATGGTGCGGAGAAGTGAAGATGATCGCACATCTCACCTTTAACAACAGGACATCATTGAACGGCATGGCTGCTTCCTCATCGTATTCTGGGTGCATGTGATAGCTCTCAACCCCCAGAATCTGCTGCGTTGCCTCTGGCTGAGAGACATCATGAGCGCCAAGAATGACAACTGTGTCCCTGCAAAGACACCATCATCAGTAATTATGACAATACCAAAATATTATTTCTTTTAGGTTCTTCCACTTTTGTACAAAGAAAACCCTTTTTTTTTACATTTTTTATTCTTTTACGTTGTTAAATTCAAAGTCCCATAGCTTTTTTATTTTCCATGGATGGAGCTCTGTGAGGTCTTGTTTTGTGTGATGAGCTGTAGTTTTTAGTGGTACCATTTTGGGATTCATGTGATTACTTTTATTGCATTTTTTGGCTTATTCCAAGGATTGTATATCGGCTGCCATTTTCTTGGCTGTCTTCCCCTTCCCTCCACCTCACCGGCTCTCTGCTGTCCTCCCCTCTGGCTGTTTACAAGGGAAGGGAATGGTGGCGGAGCTAAGCTCCTGCCCCCTCTCTGCAGCCAGCAATGGAAGGGGGCAGGAGCTCCACCTCTGCCCCACCCCCTGGAAGGGAAAGACAGAGAGCCAGTAAGGGGGAGTGAAGGGGGAAGACAGCTCAGATGGTAGCGTATACATCAGCCAGCCGTGAAAACGGCGGACGGTATACACTGCTGTAGGAGGAAAAATGAACAAAATAAGCATTTTGCCTCCTTTTTTAGTTTTTTTTAGGTCTTTTTGCTGTGCAGAATGTATGGTGTGTTCAGTTTTTTTGTACAGGTCGTTACGGGTACGATGATCCCAAATATGTGGGTTTAAAAAAAAATAATAATAATTTTGTGTATACAAATGGGAAGTGTGCAAAAATTTTTTTTTGTTTGATACATTTTTTTAAACTATATACATTTTTAAAATATTTTTTATATCCCTGTAGGGGACTTTAAAGCTATGATCGCTTCACATAACGGGCAGTTCTCATCGATCCCCGTGGCTGCAGCGGGAGGCCGGCTATCAGTCACAACCGACTCCTGCTGCAGAATGACACAGGCCCACTTCTGAGCTCGCGCCATCCACAGGACATACGTTTACATCCTGTCGCATTAAGTTCCCCCCAGGCTGGATGTAAACTTATGTCCTGTGGCATTAAGTGGTTAATAACAATTCCTTCACCCACATAGCCACAAGAAGCCTTGTTTTTTGTGGGACCAGTTGTATCTTCTATTGGTGCCACTTTGGGAACATATAAGGCATTGTTTAACGTTTATTACTGTTTTTCTGGAGAGGATGGAAGGTAAACAGACAATACGCCATTGTTTTTTAGTTTTTTTTTTTATGGGCTTCACCGTACGGTAAAAACAAAATGTGACTTGTAGTCTGCAGGTCAATATAAGTTATGTTAGTATTCTTATACAATAAAAGCACTTCATTGTATTTGCATCGCCACCTTCCACGACCCATAAGATTTACATTTTTTTCGCCCAATGAGCCATGGGAAGCCTTGTATTTTGCAAGACAAGCTGTAGCTTCCTTCCGTACTACTTTGGGATATATGTGATACATGGGACTTTTTGATAACTTTTTATTGTGTTTTTTAGGAGGTGAGTGAATGAAAAAAATAAATTTTCACATTGTCTTTTTAATTTACCGTGTGGGAGAATGAAACTATAGTATCAGCTGTATCCCACTGTGAATTCCTGATAAGGCTGATCGTTCTCTTTCAGCACACTTAAAGGGGTGGTCTCGCGAAACCAAGTGGGTCTATACACTTCTGTATGGCCATATTAATGCACTTTGTAATATACATCGTGCATTAAATATGGGCCATACAGAAGTTATTCACTTACCTGCTCCGTTGCTAGCGTCCTCGTCTCCATGGTTCCGTCTAAATTCGCTGGCAGCTTGCTTTTTTAGACGCGCTTGCGCAGTCCGGTCTTCTCTATTCAGCACGAGCCGCTTCAGTGTGCTCCTCGCTACAGCTCTTCTGCGCATGCGCAGACGAGCTGTCACTGCTCGGGAGCGCGCTGCAGCGGCCATTCTGCACCTTCCTCTGTTAGAGGAAGGTGCAGAAACTGGAGCTGCCCAGCGGAGAAGCCCAGCCCAGCAGCCCCGAGAAGCGTCCCAGGTAAGTGATGGGTCGGGGGGGGAACTAGCGCTGCGCCGGGGGAACTAGCGCTGCGCCGGGGGGGGGCTGTCGCTGCGCCGGGGGGGCTGCCGCTGTGATGGGGGAACTAGCGCTAGGCCGGGGGGGCTGTCGCTGCGATGGGGGGGCTGCCGCTGCGCCGGGCTGCGCCGGGGGGGGGCTGTCGCTGCGCCGGGGGGGGGGGGGCTGCCGCTGTGATGGGGGAACTAGCGCTAGGCCGGGGGGGCTGCCGCTAGGCCGGGGGGGGCTGCCGCTGTGATGGGGGAACTAGCGCTAGGCCGGGGGGGCTGTCGCTAGGCCGGGGGGGGCTGCCGCTAGGCCGGGGGAACTAGCGCTGGGCTCCGGAACCTAGCGCTGGGCTCCGGGGCCTTCACCTGGGCTGAGGGTCTAGCGCTGGGGAGCCGGGGGCTAGCGCCTTACCTGCTGCCTGGCGGTGGGCGTCTGGTCGGCGGCTGCGGGGCGTCTGGTCGGCGGCTGCGATGCGTCCGGTTGCCATGGAGACACAGCTGGCGGCGTCTCGGGAGCGCGCACGTCGGGCTGCAGCGAGCGACGGGGAAAGAGCCGGCGGCCATCTTGAGAAAACTTTTATAAGTTGCTGAAACGCTGGAACGGTAAGTACGAACCAGCTAGAAATGTCATTTACAGGGGGGCTTAGTAATGTATGTTTAATGGGGGGGACTGGGCAAAAAAAAAATTTAACTGCTTCCTCGAGACATCTCCTTTAATAAAAACTGCACAACGTCAGTTATCGCTCAAAAGATGGCTTTGGGCAATTTTTAAATGCAAATCGTGTCTAATTCAGCCTTTAGGTTAGGAAATATGCTGCGCCTCCCAAAAAAGACGTGCATTTAAGTCACACTTTATATATGTAACTGTTGGGGATTAACCTGATTGTCCCGGGTAGCGCAATCCAGAGAATTGGAGCAGCTAGGGAAAAGTCTTGGAGAGAAGGGTTTAAGTTAAAAGTTTCTTTTAACTATATTTGATTGCACACTGCATACATTCAATACAAGTGGCATATCTTACACTGCAAGTAGTGAACTTAGTGAAATTTACTTATTTTGTAGTCATTATCACTTTACTTATTTTGGAAGAACTGTGTTTCTTAAAGGGGTTTTCCCATTATTTAAAATTGCTTCACAGCCACTGTGTCCTACCTGGTTGCAGCTGACCAGAACATGTGACTGCTGTAGCCAATCACTGGCCACAGCAGTGACTTTCTGTAGCCAGTGATTTGCTGCAGCATCACATGTCCTGGTCAGCAGCAATCAGGAAGGACAGAGCTGGTGTAAAGCATTTTTAAGTCATGTGAAAACGCTTTTAAGCAAGTTGTCACATCAAGACCAGCCCTCTTCATACGTCTAATCAGGGTATATATATATATATATATATATATATATATATATATATATATATATATATATATATATATATATATATATATCACTAGAGTTCCACCATAGTGACTGATGCAGTGGAAATGTATGGCTAGCCCTGACTCCCCCCAGTAATCACGGGTTTCTGAACCCAGACCTGAGGAAACCATCTGATCACTGGTCGAACTTTGTCAAGTTTGAAAAGGAGTTGTCTTTCTGAAACAACTCCCTGTAGAGACTTTCTAATTAAAGGGAATATATTACCTAAATCAAATCAAATCATGGTATTTGTATAGCGCCAACTTATTCTGCAGCGCTTTCAGGTAATTATTATTTATTATCCCCCCACCAAGCTGGGTTCTCATATTTAAATATATTATATATTACCTATTATTCTTTTACTAATATTCTAAACTACAATATTCAGAACCTTTATTTTTTTTCCAACTAATCCTTATTCTGTTTCTGTATGTGATCATTGGGCGGCCGTCCTGCCTGAGCCGCTGTTCTGTTCCGTGAACAGAGATTTGCTGTACAACAGCCACATGGACGTAGGAAACTGATACCTAGAGATGACTGTTGTGGCCATGCTCTGTGACCAGGCAGATGCTTAGTTAGAACACATATAAGTAAACTTGGATTAACTTACCCATTGCAATGGGCAGCAGATAAGACCCAGCCTGGAGAAATCAAAGAACCACCACAATAACCATAACCAATTTTTAAATGCGCTATATAAGGTCTTGAATGTGGTTTGGCTTCATTCCCTCCAACGATCTGATGGTGGAAGTTTTCTGCAATATACATCAAATTTAATACAATTTAGTATTCAGTAAAGGAAATACATGAATATCTTCCAATATTTTGTCACTAGTCATGATAGGCCAGTGTGCCAAAAATTGCAGAATTTGATTGGATCAGCCCAAGACAACAGTGCTAGTCTCTGAGCCACCAAACTTCCTCCTCCTTCCTTCTCCAGAGGTGAAGGAGATCTTCTCATCTTCCTCCTTTGCCTTCACTTCCGTTTTGCTTGCTTTCCTCTTATTCTTCTCCTTCTTTGTAAGAGGGGAGAAGTAAGAAGAAGAAAGAGAAAGGAGGAGCTGAAGGAAGAACAAGCATAGTGGCTCAGTTTAGCCCTGTTGCCTTGCAGTGCTGAAGTTCTACGTTCAAATGTGATAAAGGGCAACATTTGTATGGAGTTTTTCAAAGTCCATGCTGATGTTGTCTATGATGAGATTTGAACCTAGGACCCCAGCAAGGCAACAGTTCTAACTACTGAGCTACGCTCATTGAAGAGCCCCAAAAGCACTTTTCAGTATACATTATGGAAAACCTATTTTCAAGTGATGTTTGCCAAAAATCAGTTTGGGCTAATCCCATCCGATTCTGTGAAAATCAGCCTGATTTGACCCACCAGCCAATCACAATGAGCAACTCTACTTATAAGTCTTGAGTGGTTATGGACAAATATTGAATAGCCCTGAGGATCTACAGTGGTACATTGTAATATTCCTAGTGGTTTGGGATGGTGTAGTCAATGGGGTTATCCCAAAATATCAAGTTAATGATCAGTGGGGGTTTCACCGCAGACACCACACTCATCCCATCATCGGGGGTCCCATGTCTCTCCTCATCACTGTGGGTTAGCTGCATCCCCCACAGTGAGGATGAGCTTGAATAAAGAGGCTGTCGCGCATACGTGGTGCCACTCCATTCACTTGCAATGGGACTGCTGGAGATAGCCAAGTACACGAGATCATCAATTTTTGTAAGCCCCTTTAATGAAAGGAGCAGCGGCTGTGCTTGTCATGAGAAGAAGGGGGTACGGGACCCCGTTCTCAAAATCATAAAGATAACCAATCATAAAGATAACCAATCATAAAGATATCCCGTATTCTGTGGATAGACAATAACTTTAGATTTTGATATGACCCTTTGAATTACGTGTCATATAAAAAGATACAAACTTCTGTGTGGGGTCAAAGCTGTTTTACGGCTTCAGAGCTCCAAATATCCTATATCTTTTCACACCGCCAGCAGAGCACTAGGTGAAGCCCCCTGAAGTAGGGATTCATGGAGCGTAATAAGTCCATTTCACCCGCTTCTCTATTTGTCCTAGTTTAAAATAATAATTCATAAAGTTTTACTTTTTTAGGTAAAAAACCGCCTTATAGACAACCGACATGTAAATAAAGAATTCTCACCATCCAGTTGTGGTTCCTGATATCAGCATTCAAGAGACAAGCGATCACAGTATACAGAACATTAGGAAGCTGGAGCACAAGATACAGTCTGATGTAAGAAGTTATTATTTATAGGTTATAGAACCCCTTCATGTTCCCCGTAATAAACATCGATGTTACAAGTTGTATACACATAATATGGAAGACAATGGGGCAGATTTACTACCCAAAAGACAATAGTTTTGGGTGTAAATTACTGTCTTACATGATTTCTGCCACATTTACATTTTTTTTGACTTGCCCAAAAAGAGGTATAGCCAAAAATTTCACCTAAACTTTGGCATAATTTTTGTCGTAAACTAAGACAACAAATAGGTGATGTAAATTTAGACTAGTCCGTCTTAAAATTTGACAGATTTACCTTTCAGCTGGGATGTTTCTGGCACGTCTTGTCTTAGTTAGAACTAACTTTTAGACAGTATTAGTAAATGTGGCCCAATGTGATTACTCCGTTACACATTACAACAAAACACGCTCTGCTCTAGCTGGAAATACTGACCTGCAGACGGGGTTGATATGAAGAAGGCAGAAGATATACAGACCACAAGGATAAGCTGAACGTGTTCCATCTCACGCTGCTTCCAAGTCTCTACAAACTCTCTGCTTCTAGTCCCTTTATGAACTTCTTACCACTGATAATATCTGCAGTCACACCCCGGACCCACAGCATAGGCGACTGCTAGTAAGTCATGGAAATCAACTGGTTTCTTAAAAATTAATGATAATTCAGAATATTGGAGTAGTAATGAAACCTGAAAACTATGGTACTTCTTTTCACTTCGTTTATACCGTTCTGTGTGTGCTGTGCATTAGACAGAGGTTTCACCGCTAAACAGTACTGTAATATTACCGGGGCCACTGCAAAGTATTTCAGCTCTGCCGCTGTGCAGAGCATCCCACATTACCATTTCCTTTGGTGGGGTTGAGATCGCCGCAGTTACCAGCACTATCCACTGGCTTTAGAGTCTTCTCCCACTCCACACAGCCTCTATTATCTACAAGTCTCTGCGAGCTGTAAATTACCCCTAGTTATCAAGACAGCGGGTCAATTTTTTCAAGTCACAGCATAGAGCCTCCGCTATCTACAAGTCTCTGTGTGCGGTGAATTAAGGCCCAGTTGTCAGCGCTGTACAGTGGGGTAATTTATTTGGGCCCTGCTCTATTCTTAATCCGCCATGATGAGGAGTAGGGGAAAGAGTCGAGGACGTGGACGTGGTAGAGGACGCGGACGTCCAAGTGAGGGTGTGGGCACAGGCCGAGTTCCTGGTCCAGGTGAATCACAGCCGCCTGCTGCAGGATTAGGAGAGAGGCAAGTTTCTGGGCTCCCCAGCTTCATATCACAATTTATGGGTCCACGTGGTAGACCTTTATTACAAACAGAGCAGTGTGAGCAGGTCCTGTCGTGGGTGGCAGAAAATGCGTCCAGCAATGTATCGACCACCCAGTCTTCTACGCAGTCCACTACTCCCGGCTTAGGGACTGCAACTCTGAATCTTTTGGCTGCTGCTCCTCCTTCCTCCAGGCCTCCTCTCTCCATAAAAATGACATATTCTGAGGAGCAGGCAGACTCCCAGGAACTGTTCTCGGGTCCCTGCCTTGAGTGGGAAAAAATGGTTCCTCTCTCACCTGAGGAGTTTGTCGTGACCGATGCCCAACCTTTGAAAAGTTCCCAGAACCCGGGTGATGAGGCTGGGGACTTCCGGCAACTGTCTCAAGAGCTTTTTGTGGGTGAGGAGGAGGATGATGATGATGAGACACAGTTGTTTGTCAGTGAGGTAGTAGTAAGGGCAGTAAGTCCGAGGGATGAGCGCACAGAGGATTTGGAGGAAGAGCAGTTGGACGATAAAGTGACTGACCCCACCTGGTTTGCTAAGCCTACTGAGGACAGGGCTTCAGAGGGGGAGGCAAGTGCAGCAGCACGACAGGTTGGAAGAGGCAGTGGAGTGGCCAGGGGGAGAGGCAGGGTCAGAGCAAAGAAACCCCCAACTGTTTCCCAAAGCACCACCTCACAGCAAGCCTCCGTGCAGAGGGCTAGGTGTTCAAAGGTGTGGATGTTTTTCAGTGAGAGCGCGGATGACCGACGAACAGTGGTGTGCAACCTGTGTCGCACCAAGATCAGCCGGGGAGCCACCACTACCAGCCTCACCAGCATGCAGAGGCATATGATGGCCAAGCACCCCACAGGGTGGGGCGAAGGACATTCACCGCCTCCGGGTCACACCACTGCCTCTTCCCCTGTACCCCAACCTGCCACACAGATCCAATCCCCCTCTCAGGACACAGGCACGAGCGCCTCCTGGCCTGCACCCACACCCTCACCTCCACTGTCTTCCACCCCATCCAGCAATGTCTCTCAGCGCAGCGTTCAGCTGTCGCTAATACAAGCGTTGGAGCAAAAGCGCAAATATGCCGCCAGGCACCTGCATGCACAATCTTTAAATGTGCACATTGCCAAATTAATCAGCCTGGAGATGCTGCCGTACAGGCTTTTGGAAACATAGGCTTTCAAAAACATGATGGCTGCGGCGGTCTTGCACTACTCGGTCCCCAGTCGCCACTGTTTTTCCTCGTGTGCCGTCCCAGCCCTACACCAGCATGTCTCCCACAACATTAATCGTGCCCTCACCAACGCGGTTACTGGGAAGGTCGACTTAACCACAGAAACGTGGACAAGTACTGGCGGGCAGGGCCACTACATTTCCCTGACGGCACATTGAGTGAATTTGGTGGAGGCTGGGACCGAATTAGAGCCTGGGACCGCTCACGTCCTACCCACCCCCAGAATAGCGAGTCCTACCTCGGTGCTGGTATCTGCGGCGTTTTATGCCACCTCCTCCAAACCCTCCCCCTCCTCCTCCTCCACCACCTCTACCTCTCAATTAAGAAGTGTGAGCACGTCGCCAGCAGTCGGTATCGCGTGTCGCGCCAGCACAATAGTGGGCAAGCGTCAGCAGGCCGTGCTGAAACTAATTAGCTTAGGTGACAAGAGGCACACGGCCCCCGAACTGTTACAGGGTCTGACAGAGCAGACCGACCTCTGGCTTTCGCCGCTGAGCCTCCAACCGGGCATGGTCGTGTGTGACAATGGCCGTAACCTGGTGGCGGCTCTGCAGCTCGGCAGACTCACACACGTGCCATGCCTGGCCCACGTCTTCAATCTGGTGGTTCAGCAGTTTCTGAAAAACTACCCCACTTGTCTGACCTGCTCGGCAAGGTGCGCCGTGTCTGCGCACATTTCCGCAAGTCCACCACGGACGCTGCCAACCTGAGGAGCCTGCAACATCGGTTTCAGCTGCCAGAGCACCAACTGCTGTGCGACGTGCCCACATGCTGGAATTCTACGCTGCACATGTTGGCCAGGCTGTGTGAGCAGCATAGAGCAATAGTGGAATTCCAGCTGCAACATGGGCGGCGGAGTGGTAGCTCTACGGAGCAGGATTGGAATATGATGTGCGCCCGATGACGCGGCACGCTCTAGTCATGTGACCACGCTGTATGGGCGTGACGTAATGACGTCACAATGAACGCAATGAGACTTACACAGATTCTGGCCAGTAGGAGCCCCATACAACAGATCTCCATGACAACATATCCACACAAGGAAGTAAAAGGTTGCTAGCACAATGCTCCACCATAGCTACAACCCCGCAACATGTGCATGCCATGATGACATCAATGAATGCAGGTGAATTTTATCATGTGATCTATTGTGATTGGTTTACTGTGATACTAGACACACTATATATTTGTATATTGTTCACTTGTTGTCCATACTTGACAAAGACTCTTGTAGTCGAAACGTCGTGTTTATCTGTCTGGGAGGAAAGAAATAAAGAAAACTTCATTGTTTTGCACCTTGATCTGCTGCCTTCACTACTTTTTCAACATTTGTAGTAAAAGTATAGGCAGACCCCTGTAACATTCCTGTAGCAAGAGTATAGGCGAACCCCTGAAACATTGGTGTACCATGAGTGTAGGCGAAGGCTGGAAAAATTAGTTAGAAAACAGTATAGGCGAGGGCCAGAAAAAGTTGTGTACCAAGAGTACAAGTATATCCCTGAAAAATTGCTCAGCCGCGAGGGCAGGTGAAAGTCATAAACATTTTTTAAAGATACAGCTCGCTGTTGCTTAATTTGTAACAGAGCCTGGAGGCAGAACTGTGAAAAAAATTGTTTTCTGACTGTTAAAGTATCAATACAATGCTTTTGAAACTTTGAAAAATTGTAAAAAAATTGTAAGCAGAGCCTTTTGGGCTGCAGAAAAATTGGCAGTTCAGCGTGATAACATGCTATTTTAGGAGGAGGAGGAGTAATAATATCCGAGAGTGATTGACAAAGCTAATTCCCCCTTTTTTTTCTGGTGATAGAGAATGCTTTTTTCTCCGGTTGCAGCGAAAAGAATCTTTAGGTTCCGCTGCTCTCCACCGGTGGAGAAGATGTAAGCATGTCGGCACTGGCAGTTGACAGGCGGGTACGCTTATTCGTGATGATTCCCCCAGCTGCACTAAACACCCTCTCTGACAAGACGCTAGTGGCAGGGCAGGCCAGCACCTCCAGGGCGTACAGCGCAAGTTCGTGCCGCGTGTCCAGCTTTGATACCCAATAGTTGTATGGAGCAGAGGCATCACGGAGGACGGTGGTACGATTGGCTATGTACTCCCTCACCATCCTTTTACAGTGCTCCCGCCGACTCAGCCTTGACTGGGGAGCGGTGACACAGTCTTGCTGGGGAGCCAGAAAACTGTCAAAGGCCTTAGAGAGTGTTCCCCTGCCTGTGCTGTACATGCTGCCTGATCTCCGCGCCTCCCCTGCTACCTGGCCCTCGGAACTGCGCCTTCTGCCACTAGCGCTGTCGGATGAAAATTTTACCATCAGCTTGTCCGCCAGGGTCCTGTGGTATAGCATCACTCTCGAACCCCTTTCCTCTTCGGGTATGAGAGTGGAAAGGTTCTCCTTATACCGTGGGTCGAGCAGTGTGTACACCCAGTAATCCGTAGTGGCCAGAATGCGTGTAAGGCGAGGGTCACGAGAAAGGCATCCTAACATGAAGTCAGCCATGTGTGCCAGGATACCTGTACGCAACACATGGCTGTCCTCACTAGGAAGATCACTTTCAGGATCCTCCTCCTCCTCCTAAGGCCATACACGCTGAAAGGATGACAGGCAAGCAGCATGGGTACCCTCAGCAGTGGGCCAAGCTGTCTCTTCCCCCTCCTCCTCATGCTCCTCCTCATCCTCCTCAACGTGCTGAGATATAGACAGGAGGGTGCTCTGACTATCCAGCGACATACTGTCTTCTCCCGCCTCCGTTTCCGAGTGCAAAGCGTCTGCCTTTATGCTTTGCAGGGAACTGCTCAAGAGGCATAGCAGAGGAATGGTGACGCTAATGATTGCAGCATCGCCACTCACCATCTGGGTAGACTCCTCAAAGTTTCCAAGGACCTGGCAGATGTCTGCCAACCAAGCCCACTTTTCTGTAAAGAATTGAGGAGGCTGACTCCCACTGCGCCGCCCATGTTGGAGTTGGTATTCCACTATAGCTCTACGCTGCTCATAGAGCCTGGCCAACATGTGGAGCGTAGAGTTCCACTGTGTGGGCACGTCGCACAGCAGTCGGTGCACTGGCAGATTAAACCGATGTTGCAGGGTCTGCAGGGTGGCAGCGTCCGTGTGGGACTTGCGGAAATGTGCGCAGAGCCGGCGCACCTTTTTGAGCAGGTCTGACAAGCGTGGGTAGCTTTTCAGAAAGCGCTGAACCACCAAATTAAAGACGTGGGCCAGGCATGGCACGTGCGTGAGGCTGCCGAGCTGCAGAGCCGCCACCAGGTTACGGCCGTTGTCACACACGACCATGCCCGGTTGGAGGCTCAGCGGCGCAAGCCAACAGTCGGTCTGCTCTGTCAGACCCTGCAGCAGTTCGTGGGCTGTGTGCCTCCTATCTCCTAAGCTGAGTAGTTTCAGCACGGCCTGCTGACGCTTGCCCACCGCTGTGCTGCCACGCCGCGCGACACCGACTGCTGGCGACGTCCTGCTGCTGCTGACACATCTAGATTGCGAGACAGAGGTTGAGGAGGAGGAGGAGGAGGAGGGTGCTTTAGTGGACGAAGCATACACCGCCGAACATACCAGCACCGAGCTGGGGCCCGCAATTCTGGGGGTGGGTAGGCCGTGAGCGGTCCCAGGCTCTGACTCTGTCCCAGCCTCCACTAAATTCACCCAATGTGCCGTCAGGGAGATGTAGTGGCCCTGCCCGCCTGTGCTTATCCACGTGTCCGTAGTTAAGTGGACCTTGCCACTAACCGCATTGGTGAGGCCGCGTACAATGTTGCGGGAGACGTGGTCGTGCAGGGCTGGGACGGCACATCGGGAAAAGTAGTGGCGACTGGGAACTGAGTAGCGCGGGGCCGCCGCCGCCATCATAGCTTTGAAAGCCTCCGTTTCCACAACCCTATACGGCAGCATCTCAAGGCTGATAAATTTGGCGATGTGGACGGTTAACGATTGAGCGTGCGGGTGCGTGGCGGCGTACTTGCGCTTGCGCTCCAACACTTGCGCTAGCGACGGCTGGACTGTGCGGTGCGAGACATTGGTGGATGGGGCCGAGGACAGCGGAGGTGAGGGTGTGGGTGCAGGCCATGAAACGGTTGTGCCTGTGTCCTGAGAGGGGGGTTGTATCTCAGTGGCAGGTTGGGGCACAGGGGGAGAGGCAGCGGTGCAAACCGGAGGCGGTGAACGGCCTTCGTCCCACCTTGTGGGGTGCTTGGCCATCATATGTCTACGCATGCTGGTGGTGGTGAGGCTGTTGGTGGTGGCTCCCCGGCTGATCTTGGCGCGACAAAGGTTGCACACCACTGTTCGTCGGTCCTCAGGTGTCTCTGTGAAAAACTGCCAGACCTTTGAGAACCTCGGCCTCTGCAGGGTGGCATAGCGCGAGGGAGCGCTTTGGGAAACAGTTGGTGGATTATTCAGTCTGGCCCTGCCTCTACCCCTGGACACCGCACTGCCTCTTGCAACCTGCCCTGCTGCTGCCTCCCCCTCTGAAGACCTGTCCTGAGTAGGCGTTGCACACCAGGTGGGGTCAGTCACCTCATCGTCCAGCTGCTCTTCCTCCGAATCCTCTGTGCGCTCCTCCCTCGCACTTACTGCCCTTACTACTACCTCACTGCAAGACAACTGTGTCTCATCGTCATCGTCCTCCTCACCCACTGAAAGGTCTTGAGACAGTTGGCAGAAGTCCCCAGCCTCATCCCCCGGACCCCGGGAACATTCCAATGGTTGGGCATCAGTGACGATAAACTCCTCTGGTGGGAGAGGAACCACTGCTGCCCAATCTGAGCAGGGGCCCGAGAACAGTTCCTGAGAGTCTTCCCGCTCCTGAGCATGTGTCATTGTAGTGGAGTGAGGAGGCTGGGAGGAAGGAGGAGCAGCAGACAGAGGATTCGGATTTGCAGCACTGGACGGCGCAGAACTCTGGGTGGATGATAGCTTGCTGGAAGCACTTTCTGCCATCCAGGACAGGACCTGCTCACACTGCTCATTTTCTAATAAAGGTCTCCCGCGTGGACCCATTAATTGTGCGATGAATGTGGGGACGCCAGAAACGTGCCTCTCTCCTAATCGCGCAGCAGTCGGCTGCGACACACCTGGATCAGGAGCTCGGCCTGTGCCCACACCCTCACTTGGGCCTACGCGTCCTCGGCCGCGTCCACGTCCTCTAGCCCTACCCCTACCCCTCAGCATGCTGTATTACCAGTGATTTCACAGCCAGGAAATAAATTGGCGCAAGCCTGCAGGCCAAATAGAATTTTTTCCCTGCTTTTTACAAGGAACACCCACACTGCGTGTATTCAATGAATACTAAGTTTAATAACTGTGTTGTGGCCCTGCCAATTTGTCCCAGAACTGCAGTGATGCAAAGTAATTCGCTACCTACAGCAGATCAGGGATTTCCCATGCAGGAAAAAAATTGCCGCACGCCTGCGGTAAAACGTAGCTGACTGCGTCTGATTTTTTCTGAACGTTCAGCGCACAGCACACACGTACACAGAGCCCTGAGTACTGTAAGAGGCAGGCCAAATAGAATTTTTTCCCTGCTTTTTACAAGGAACACCCACACTGCGTGTATTCAATGAATAATGTATGTCTTCTGGCCCTGCCTACACAATTCTATCCCTGTAGTATTAATGCCGGGTGCAATGCCCTGCACAGCCGGTTTTGAGAAGAAAAAAAAAAAATGCAACACTGCTAACAGCAGCCTGGACAGTACTGCACACGGATAGATGTGGCCCTAGAAAGGACCGTTGGGGTTCTTGAAGCCTACACTAACTCCTAACACTCTCCCTGCCTAACCCCCACTTCTGTCCCTATTGCAGGGCGCAATGCTCTGCAGATCCAATTTTGGAAAAAAAAATAAAAATACTGTGCTAACACAGTACTGCACAATAGTAGATGTGGCCCTAAGAAGGGCCGTTGGGGTTCTTGAAGCCTACACTAACTCCTAACGCTCTCCCTACAGCAGCTCCAGCACGATAGTACTTTCCCTCAGCTAAGTCACAAGGCATGTGTGGCGAGCCGCGGGAGGGGCCGATTTTTATACTCGGGTGACACCTGATCTCGCCAGCCACTCACAGCAGGGGGGTGGTATAGGGCTTGAACGTCACAGAGGGAAGTTGTAATGCCTTCCCTGTCTTTCAATTGGCCAGAAAAGCGCGCTAACGTCTCAGAGAGGAAACTGAAAGTAACCGGAACACCGCGTGGTACTCGTTACGAGTAACGAGCATCCCGAACACCCTAATATTCGCACGAATATCAAGCTCGGATGAGTACGTTCGCTCATCTCTACTACTAACCCCAGCAGAGACGCAGTACACTCAGGACGGTCACAGGTAGCCCAAATATATTTTTTTGTCCCAAATTTTTTGGGAAAAGCCCACTGCCTATATAGACAGTATATGTCTTTCACGTTTTTCACTGTCCCTGCCTCAGCACTACTGGCCCTATACTATGTAAAATTACTGCAGACTGAGGACGCAATGCTCTGCACGGCCGATATACAAAAAAAAAAGTGCAACACTGCAAAAAGCAGCCTCAACAGTACTGCACACGGTCAGATGTGGCCCTAAGAAGGACCGTTGTGGTTCTTGAAGCCTAAAATCACTCCTAACACTCTCCCTATAGCAGCTCCAGCATCAGCAGCACTTTCCCTGAGCTATGTCAGAATGCATCTGTGCCGAGCCGCGGGAGGGGCCGATTTATATACTATTTATTGGACGTCCAGGAGGCTCGGTGAGATGTTTGTGTATTTTGGGCAATACGTATATGGTAGGTATATTTGGATGTTGTATATACAAGTTCTTTGATAAAGCTAAATCTATATTGCCTTCACAAAGGGCCTCATTTAAGATACTCCTCAACTCCGTCTGATAATTATCCGTGGGATCACTTGTGGTGTCTGTCATAGGAGTGGGGCAGAATGACAAACCTTTGCATAATACCTTCATCTCAAGGGTAGTCAGAGTCCTTGATGAAATGTTCACAACCGTATTTATGTCGTCACTTGTGGTGATAGTTTCTTGTTGGTAGATCGCGTCATCATTGATTGTGGTCCTTTTGCGGAATCAGTGATGTTTGCGGCCCCCTCGCCGCCGATGCCATGGCCATCTCGTCTCGATTTGGAGGGTCTCATATGACGTGTCTCTAAAAAATTCCTCGGATTTCATAGATGCTTGAGAGGAATCATCTGTAGAGTCCGATGTGGCGGATGTAAACCCAAATTTGTTAGTGTCCATCTGATGATTTCTTCTATTGGGTCTCCGTGTGCGCCTATTCATTGGATTATCACGATTACGAGACACCTGCCAAACAACACAGGAGGTGAGGAGTAGAATTTCGAGTCACAAGAGTGCAATACGCACCAAGAAATTATTTTTATGACAGTGGACACTCGGTATGTCAACTGAAACTTTGCATCATTGATTCGGTACCTGAAACATCTAAAGGGGGTGACAGAACACGAATGTTATTAAAGAAAGAATTCTATTGGATCTATACACTTGATACCATGACCCCGAGGGGTCTAAATCCTGATTCTGATACCCATATGTTCCTGTAATTATTTCCGTGCTTCTCTGCATCGATGATGCCATTTATATGGATTTTAATTCACTTGTGTATTTGTACTTTTATGTTTTCACAGTGCATTCATGATGTTGTTATGGCACGAAAGAATTTACGCCACATTGCATTGTTATGCGAATGAATAGCAAAATTTGGGTGCATTGATTATATCCGATTATTGGTGGTAGTCCTGTGGTGGCTACAGCATTATTTGAATATTGATAAATGCATGATCATCTATTTTGATATTCATGTCCACTATCAGTGCCGTTATTGACCTATTATTATGATTATGTGCATATGACATGCTATACTCGGATTTTTTGTCCAATTGCTTTGCAACAATTCATGATATTCTGTAGATGTCTGTTTTCTTTGAATATAGACATTTAAGAGTTAAAGAACAAACTATGGGTTTTTTTTCACATAGAGGCCACGCCCTTTTGGGAGGAGCCTACGTGTGTGGTTATGACTTAGCAACTACATAATGTATCCCTGACTTACTTCTTATTGTGTGTCTTTACACAACAATGCCTTATATATCTTGTGATGTTCATTATAGAAGCTATTTATTCAGGGCATGTCACATAGTGGGATCTGAATGCGCGTTTATGACGTGCCTGATGACGCGGTACGTCTCGGACATGTGATCACGCTCTATTGGCGCGGCTTGATTGCGTCAAGATGACTATCAGGAATTACTGATATTTCCTGTCTATCAGTAGCTCTACGGAGCAGGATTGGAATATGATGTGCGCCCGATGACGCGGCACGCTCTAGTCATGTGACCACGCTGTATGGGGGTGACGTAATGACGTCACGATGAACGCGATGAGACTTACACAGATTCTCGCCAGTAGGAGCCCCATACAACAGATCTCCATGACAACATATCCACACAAGGAAGTAAAAGGTTGCTACCACAATGCTCCTCCATAGCTACAACCCCGCAACATGTGCATGCCATGATGACATCAATGAATGCAGGTGAATTTTATCATGTGATCTATTGTGATTGGTTTACTGTGATACTAGACACACTATATATTTGTATATTGTTCACTTGTTGTCCATACTTGACAAAGACTCTTGTAGTCGAAACGTCGTGTTTATCTGTCTGGGAGGAAAGAAATAAAGAAAACTTCATTGTTTTGCACCTTGATCTGCTGCCTTCACTACTTTTTCAACATTTGTACTAAGGAACGGTTTGGTTTGGATCCCAAGCTCAGTGGGCGTGCAGGATACCTGTTCAACCTTATGGTATTTACATTGTGCTGCTGACAACCTTTTGCTTTTGGATATACTTTTACTACAGAAATGTTACAGGGGTCCGCCTATACTTCTGCTACAGAAATGTTACAGGGGTCCGCCTATACGTCTACTACAGAAATGTTACAGGGGTCTGCCTATACTTTTGCCACATAAATGTTACTGGTGTCCGTCTATACTTTTACTACCGAAATGTTACCGGGGTCTGCCTATACTTCTGCTACAGAAATGTTACAGGGGTCCGCCTATAAGTCTGCTACAGAAATCTTACTGGGGTCCGCCTATACTTTTGCTACAGAAATGTTACTGGGGTCCGCCTATACTTTTGCTACAGAAATGTTACTGGCGTCCGTCTATACTTTTACTACAGAAATGTTACTGGGGTTTGCCTATACCTTTGCTACAGAAATGTTACAGGGGTCTGCCTATACCTTTGCTACAGGAATGTTACAGGGGTCTGCCTATACCTTTGCTACAGGAATGTTACAGGGGTCTGCCTATACCTTTGCTACAGGGGTCTGCCTATACTTTTATTACAGGAATGTTACTGGGGGTCCATCTGTACTTTTACTACAGAAATGTTACAGGGATCTGCCTATACCTTTGCTACAGGAATGTTACTGGGGTCTGCCTATACTATGGGTGCACAAACACTTCCCATTGCGGTCTTTTACCTATCTGGCACAAATACACTGACTGACTAGGGCAGAAATGTGGACCGAGGCCAAGGTCCTTGGCGGGGTGAAACTCTCCCATGCTTGGGCACTCTGATTTCTTCCTGTGTAATACCATCTTTGTGCGCTGACTGCACAGGCGAGCCCAAGGAACTCAAAGACTTCCCCTTGCGGTGTTGTGCTATCTGCGTTTGGACACATGGATTTCCCATTGCTATGTAACTCAGGGCAACTTGGGTCACACGAGGTGGAGGCTGAGACAGAGCCTGACCCAGGGCCCGCTCACATACTTTCCACACAGACTATAGCGGGTCCTGGTCCTGGTTTCTTGGCCTTGTAATGCCAGCTCCTACTCCTGCTTGGGGTCAGGGGATCAGCACTGGGCAGCATGTATTTTCTGTCGTCTTACCACAGTTATCTGAGGCACTGGTTTGGGCCAAACAAAAGGAGCGTCACTGCATTAATGAGACGTTCACTGCTGTACTAGCATCAGAGTCTGCTTTATGCCCACGATTGCTGAGGGTGTGGGCAGAGGCCAAGGTCCTCGGCGGAGTGAAAGGCTGCCATGTTTTGGCACTGTAATTGCTTCATGTTTAACACTTTCCTTGGATTCCTTTGACTTTGACTTCCTTTCCCCTTGCGGTGTTGTGCTATCTGTGTTTGGACACCTGGATTTCCTATTGCTATGTAACTCAGGGCACCTTGGGTCACACAAGGTGGAGGCTGAGACCGAGCCTGACCTAGGGCCACTCACATACTTCCCACACAGACTATAGCGGGTCCTGGTCATGGTTTCTTGGCCTTGTAATGCCACCTCCTCTTCCTGCTTGGGGTCAGGGGATCAGCACTGGGCAACATGTATTTTTTCTCATGTTACCACAGTTATCTAAGACACTGGTTTGGGCCAAACAAAAGGAGCGTTACTGCAATAATGAGACATTCGCTGCTGTACTAGCATCGGAGTCCGCTTTATGCCCACGATTGCTGAGGGTGTGGGCAAAGGCCTATGTCCTGGGGGAAATGCAACTGCTCCAGGTTGGGCCTGTGGAACTTCTTCCTGGTTAATCCAGTCTTTGGAGCGGGGTAAGCAACCATAACTGATTTAATGAGACATTCACAGCTGTACTAGCATCGGTGTCTGCTTTATGCCCATGATTGCTGAGGGTGTGGGCAAAGGCCTATGTCCTGGGGGAAATGCAACTGCTCCAGGTTTGGCCCGTGGAACTTCTTGCTGGTTCATCCAGTCTTTGGAGCGATGAAAGCAACCGCAACTAATTAAATGAGACGTTCACAGCTGTACCAACATCGGAGTCCGCTTTATGCCCATGATTGCTGAGGGTGTGTGCAGAGGCTGAGATCCTCGGCAGAGTGAAAGTCTGCCATGTTTAGGCACTATAATTGCTTCATGTTTAATACTTTCCTTGGATTCCTTTGGCTCGCCTCTGCTGTGGGTGCACAAAGACTCCCCATTGCGTTGTTTTACCTGTCTGGCACAAACACACTGAATGACTAGGGCAGAAATGTAGGCCGAGGCCCTTAGCAGAGTGAAACTCTGCCATGTTTGGGTACTCTGATTTCCTGATGTGTAATACCATGCTTGAGTTCCTTGGGCTCGCCTATGCTGTGAGTGCACAAAGACTTCCAATTGTGTTGCTTTACCTGTCTGGCACAAATACACTGACTGACTAGGGTAGAAATGTGGGCCGAGGTCCTTGGCGGGGTGAAACTCTGCCATGTTTGGGCGCTCTGATTTCTTCTTGTGTAATAACATCTTTGTGCGCCGACAGCATAGGGAAGCCCAAGGAACTCAAAGACTTTTACATAGGAGCGACAGTTGTTCAGTGAATGTAGGTGGAGCGCCGCAGATCTCTTCTGGCCGCCGGCCCCCATTCGCTGTGAAGAAGTAGTCATTGAAACCTGAACAATTGCTTGCTTACAGTGAGCAAGAACTAGTTGCTCTTGTGTTTACACAGGATGTCTATTGCTGTAAATCACTCGTTTGTACGATTTTTTCGCCCGAGAGTCGTCCCATGTAAAGCCACCCCAACTGTACAGGTGACATCGCTCTCCTTGTCTTACCGCAGACACTGCCGGGCTCTCTATAGAGGCACACGTGTCAGCAGGTTAGTTCTCACCCTGCGACTAATGGATTATTTGAACCTGCTCAGAATTGTCATATTTTGCCCAAATCTCTTGAGACCTGTGTGCACCATTTGAATATAAAGTTGAACAAGTGGGCAAAATAAGGTGAGCAAAACCATATACCATAAAAGTATATTGGAAACTGAAGCTTGTTTCCACTATAATTGGATTTCACACTCTATTTCGCCCACTTATTCATATGGGACACAGATAGGTCACGAGATTTTGCATTGGGGCCTCTGAACTTTAAAAATTCTGCATAACATGTTCTTCTTGTGATGTGAGGGCATTTAGTTGTATAAGTGCTCAGGACCGCTCCTATGACAGGCGAGCACTACACAGCAGCTATTCTAGTAGCTCTAGCCATACCAGTACATTGCCAGCTGGGCTTCTGTCTTTCAAATATAGTGAGAACTCTTTGAGACAGCAACCGAAAATTGCAAAGCGGTCTTTTAGGGTCTTCTGTAAGAATATGTCCACCATGTAGTGGAATTGAAGCACAAGACCGCTGGGGTCAATGACTGACTGAAGTGGTCACGCACTTAAACAGGTATGTGACTGCTGAAACTGGAAGAGGAGACCGCGGGGACCAGAGTGGCGGAGTACACAAGAGGTAAGTGTTAGTTTACTATGTTTTAAAGCTCCAGAAAACTTTTCAAATCTATCTGTAGTGTCCCCGAACAACATCCTGGTCCCCTCCATAATTGTCATACATGTCTGTCTCATGTGGATGCACTGTGTAAAACTGTCATGTCTATTTTCTGTATGTATGTTGCACGGCTGCAGCTTCTAAAGAGTTAACTCCCATAAAATCATCGCCTGTCAGCTCTGCTGCTGAATGTATCTATCCTCCTGTGTCATGTGGTACAAGGGAGGTTATAAAAGTGAGTGTCTGAGAGCGGGAAAGGTGGTTGTGGTTGATGATGATCCATCTGGCCATGCTGTTGGAGGACCCACAGTGATGCAGGGAAGCACCTTTAGCTTCTTTGCATTAAAAATGGAGACAAAGGAGAGGCTCCCCATGGAGGAGCTGAGGATCTTCCCTCTTCCCCGATCTGCTGGAGAAACCACAAGGGCACAGGGAGACACTTCTGGTTTCCTTGTGTCTAATATGGAGGAGAAGAAGAGACATCCCTACCGCATGTGAAATTCATGGGAGAATGAGTGAGTTACCAAATTCCCCAGAGTGAGAGCAACCCCGAAATAATTCTATATAGAGCGGCCAACCATATCAGGTACCTGTTCACATTCCTGTGGCCGTCCCCAATAAGGATCACCACACAGAGGTACGTAATTGTGACCCCCACGCGAACAATGTGCGGGGTGCATCTGGGCTAAGCCGTCTCCTTAAGTAATTTCTGCCGCCAGAGTGTATGTGGAGTGATCCCTGTGTTTTATCTCCTCTGGAGTATTCCCAATTTCCAGCACCAGTGACATAGATAACGTGGACTATAGGGCCGTATTGTTTCTGTGTTTCCTCCCAACCTCTGAGCTCCTGCCTGTAACTTCTACAAGCGATTGATGCCTGTAACTACCTGTTATACAAAGTTTAATGCAAGTAAAGTTTTCCCGGGCCTGAACCGTTCCTGAGAGTCCTTCCCTGCAGTATCTCACTCATTGGTGTTGCAGAAGTTGCAGCGGCCACCCTGTAATGACTCTTCACAGGATTGGGCGTTGCATATCTGTGCCCTGGTACCGCTGCCATGGCCAGAAGCAGATGCACCATTGTTCTTTTGTTAAAGCGGACCTGTTTGCAAGAGCTTCATGTAAAGACTGGCAAGACTGGCACGTTTCACCTGGTACAGGCATATAATAATCTTTATTTATATAGCGCCATCTTATTCCGCAGCGCTTATATGTTTTGCTCACTTCGTTTTGAGTGCCACATATCCCATATACGCTGGGAAAACCCTTGGTGAATATGTCAAATATATCCATAGAGCTCCAGTCAGCAGAAGAAGGCTAAAAGTTTATCCTTCCAGCATCTGCTGGCTGGTATTTTCTACAATGGGAATCAGTTGGCGCCACACGCCTGTGTAGTGTCATACATCAGAGCCCTGAGCATAGGCATGTTCGCCTGTGACTGATTGCTGCATTCTTGCAGAATGAACAGGGCTTTTTTGTTCGCACATCCGTGTGTTTTACTGTACTTTGTGCGCCGGTAAGGCGTGTTCATTTGCACCCAGCAAACAAAGACACACTGACTGACATGGCTAATTAGTCTTCATGAGTTCCAGATGTGTTTTTTTTCCTGCGCATTCACACATCTTTGCGTATTGTATATACATTTGCACATCCCCTATAGGCTTCTATGGATACCTTTGGTGAACAAGTAGAGCATGCTGATTTTCTTTTTGCGCCTTAAATCAACGCGCCAAACTCTGATGTTAATGGGTTTGGTCTAATCTCCATATTTTTTGCGCACATTTCGTACGTGCAAAAAAAAAAAAAAATAGAACATGCTCTATTGTTTTGCATATTTGTGCACCAACGGTCCACATAGAAGTCAATGGGGGTGCGCAAATGCGCAAGCAATACATGAGTAGATGCATGAAACACTGCATGATTGTGCAGGAAAAAGAACACATCTGGAACTCATTAGACTAATTAGCCATTTCAATGGATGCGCGTTTGTCTGCCGCGTGCAAATGAACATAAGTTGCGGGCGCAAAAAGTACAGTAAAATATGCTGATGTGCGCACAAAAGAGCCTCCTTCATTCTGCTAATACGCATACGCCCGTGTGAGGCTGGCCTAACACGTTCCCTGCATCGTATGCGTTAACTGTTGTACTACACCTCGAAAGTGCGTGGTTTACATTGTTCCTAAGTGCACACTCCCAGACTTTGGTGTGAGAACATATGTTTTGTATCACTGATCTATAACCATCCGTAATTTGACCTGTTTTAATCTATATTAATAAAAAATATATTTTAATCGTTTCTGCTTTTTACAGACAAAAAAATTAAAGATAGAATGCTGGCAGCTTGCAGCCACCACTAGGGGGAGCTAAGGAGCGTACGTCATACAGTTATACATTGAACGCAGTCTGCAGTAACCTCCTAAGCTCTGGAGGTGGAGCCGTAGGATTATAGGTTGCGATTGATGGATTTGTGTCTTTTTTCAACGTTATCAACTATATAATAAGTTATGTTGGAACCAACGATGAATAACACTTTCTTGGAAACTCTGCAGTGCTGAATGCTGCTTGTTGTATAATGATCTGCAACAAAATCTAAAACACACAACACTTCATAAATCTAATTTTTATACACTATTGAATATTTTTATTTTACTGTGAAAGTAAGGCCTGTATGATGAGTAATGTGAACATGCAGGAACAAAGGACCCCTAGAGGCAGAAATGTGCAACTATTAGAGATCTGGGGTTTCATATTGGGAGATGGTCTGTTTGATCCATTCCAAGTATTGGCCAACTCTTGCATAGACACCAGGAGGGTGATCATATCCGAATGACACGATGCCTTCTAAAGCCCCGTCACAAACGAGGGGTCCACCTGAGTCTCCCTATAAACACAAGAGGAAGAAATTAGGGAAACACATTATGAATCAGTCCTTGAGTCTAAAAATATATTCGTTTGTGGAGAAGAAACCCAAATATCTCTAGATCAGTCCAGCAATCATCTTACTGGTCGCTTTTTCTCCCAGTAAAACTGAATAGACCCCATTATGTCAAAGAGGTCGGTTTGGCCGAAAGACAGACCCATTCGACCAGGGGATTCCCCTTTCCTGCTCTCATATTGGAATCCAATACAGGGTCCTAACTAGAGATGAGCGAGCGTACTCGCTAAGGCAAATTACTAGAGCGAGTATTGCCTTTTGCGAGTACCTGCCCGCCTGTCTCAAAAGATTTGGGTGCCAGCAGGGGAGAGCGGGAGGAATGGAAGGAGATCTCTCTCTTCCCCCTGCTTTTCCCGCAACTCACTACTCACCCCTACCAGCACCCGAATCTTTTGAAACGAGCGGGCAGGTACTCGCAAAAGGCAATACTCGCTCTAGTAATTTGCCTTAGTGAGTATGCTCACTCATCTCTAGTCCTTACTAGTATAGGCACACAACAGGCAGAAACTTTTCAGTTTTCTGCCAAGATCAGGATCAGATGCCATCAGGACAAAGCCGAGGTACGCCCCCAGTGGCTCGGCCAGGAAAGAATCAGCCTGCTTGGTTATGATGGGATTTTTCCCTGTTCCTGGCAGAAAATATGCATGGAGCTGCATTACCAGCGTCTGAAACATGGAGCTACATTACTAGTGTCTGAAACAAGGAGCTGCATTACCAGTGTCTGAAACATGGAGCTGCATTACTAGTGTCTGAAACATGGAGCTGCATTACTAGTGTCTGAAACATGGAGCTACATTACTAGTGTCTGAAACATGGAGCTGCATTACCAGAGTCTGAAACATGGAGCTGCATTACTAGTGTCTGAAACATGGAGCTGCATTACCAGAGTCTGAAACATGGAGCTGCATTACTAGTGTCTGAAACATGGAGCTGCATTACCAGTGTCTGAAACATGGAGCTGCATTACCAGTGACTGAAACATGGAGCTGCATTACTAGTGTCTGAATCATGGAGCTGCATTACCAGTGACTGAAACATGGAGCTGCATTACCAGCGTCTGAAACATGAAGCTACATTACTAGTGTCTGAAACATGGAGCTGCATTACCAGTGACTGAAACATGGAGCTGCATTACCAGTGACTGAAACATGGAGCTGCATTACTAGTGACTGAAACATGGAGCTGCATTACCAGTGACTGAAACATGGAGATGCATTACTAGTGTCTGAAACATGAAGCTGTATTACCAGTGACTGAAACATGGAGCTGCATTACTAGTGTCTGAAACACGGAGCTGCATTACTAGTGTCTGAAACATGGAGCTGCATTACCAGTGACTGAAACATGGAGCTGCATTACCAGAGTCTGAAACATGGAGCTGCATTACCAGAGTCTGAAACATGGAGCTACATTACAAGAGTCTGAAACATGGAGCTACATTACTAGTGTCTGAAACATGGAGCTGCATTACTAGTGTCTGAAACATGGAGCTGCATTACTAGTGTCTGAAACATGGAGCTGCATTACAAGAGTCTGAAACATGGAGCTGCATTACTAGTGTCTGAAACATGGAGCTACATTACTAGTGTCTGAAACATGGAGCTGCATTAGTAGTGTGTGAAACATGGAGCTGCATTACTAGTGTCTGAATCATGGAGCTGTAATACCAGAGTCTGAAACATGGAGCTGCATTACCAGTGTCTGAAACATGGAGCTGCATTACTAGTGTCTGAAACATGGAGCTGCATTACTAGTGTCTGAAACATGGAGCTGCATTACTAGTGTCTGAAACATGGAGCTGCATTACTAGTGTCTGAAACATGGAGCTGCATTACAAGAGTCTGAAACATGGAGCTGCATTACCAGAGTCTGAAACATGGAGCTGCATTACTAGTGTCTGAAACATGGAGCTACATTACCAGAGTCTGAAACATGGAGCTGCATTTCTAGTGTCTGAAACAAGGAGCTGCATTACCAGTGACTGAAAGATGGAGCTGCATTACCAGTGACTGAAACATGGAGCTGCATTACCAGTGACTGAAACATGGAGCTGCATTACCAGTGACTGAAACATGGAGCTGCATTACCAGTGACTGAAACATGGAGATGCATTACTAGTGTCTGAAACATGGAGCTACATTACCAGAGTCTGAAACATGGAGCTGCATTACTAGTGTCTGAAACATGGAGCTGCATTACCAGTGACTGAAACATGGAGCTGCATTACCAGTGACTGAAACATGGAGCTGCATTACCAGTGACTGAAACATGGAGCTGCATTACCAGTGACTGAAACATGGAGATGCATTACTAGTGTCTGAAACATGAAGCTGTATTACAAGAGTCTGAATCTTGGAGCTGCATTACTAGTGTCTAAAACATGGAGCTGCATTACTAGTGTCTGAAACATGAAGCTGCATTACCAGAGTCTGAAACATGGAGCTACATTACAAGAGTCTGAAACATGGAGCTACATTACTAGTGTCTGAAACATGGAGCTGTATTACTAGTGTCTGAAACATGGAGCTGCATTACTAGTGTCTGAAACATGGAGCTGCATTACTAGTGTCTGAAACATGGAGCTACATTACTAGTGTCTGAAACATGGAGCTGCATTACTAGTTTCTGAATCATGGAGCTGTAATACCAGAGTCTGAAACATGGAGCTGCATTACCAGTGTCTGAAACATGGAGCTACATTACTAGTGTCTGAAACATGGAGCTGCATTACTAGTGTCTGAAACATGGAGCTGCATTACTAGTGTCTGAAACATGGAGCTGCATTACAAGAGTCTGAAACATGGAGCTGCATTACAAGAGTCTGAAACATGGAGCTGCATTACAAGAGTCTGAAGCATGGAGCTACATTACCAGAGTCTGAAACATGGAGCTGCATTACTAGTGTCTGAAACATGGAGCTACATTACCAGAGTCTGAAACATGGAGCTGCATTACAAGTGACTGAAACATGGAGCTGTAATACCAGTGACTGAAACATGGAGCTGCATTACCAGTGACTGAAACATGGAGCTGTATTACAAGAGTCTGAATCATGGAGCTGCATTACTAGTGTCTAAAACATGGAGCTGCATTACTAGTGTCTGAAACATGAAGCTGCATTACCAGAGTCTGAAACATGGAGCTGCATTACAAGAGTCTGAAACATGGAGCTACATTACTAGTGTCTGAAACATGGAGCTGCATTACTAGTGTCTGAAACATGGAGCTGCATTACCAGAGTCTGAAACATGGAGCTACATTACAAGAGTCTGAAACATGGAGCTACATTACTAGTGTCTAAAACAGGGAGCTGCATTACTAGTGTCTGAAACATGAAGCTGCATTACCAGAGTCTGAAACATGGAGCTACATTTCAAGAGTCTGAAACATGGAGCTGCATTACTAGTGTCTGAAACATGGAGCTGTATTACTAGTGTCTGAAACATGGAGCTGCATTACAAGAGTCTGAAACATGGAGCTGCATTACTAGTGTCTGAAACATGGAGCTGCATTACTAGTGTCTGACACATGGAGCTGCATTACTAGTGTCTGACACATGGAGCTACATTACTAGTGTCTGACACATGGAGCTGCATTACTAGTGTCTGAAACATGGAGCTGCATTAGTAGTGTCTGAAACATGGAGCTGCATTACTAGTGTCTGAAACATGAAGCTGCATTACCAGAGTCTGAAACATGGAGCTACATTACAAGAGTCTGAAACATGGAGCTACATTACCAGAGTCTGAAACATGGAGCTGCATTACTAGAGTCTGAAACATGGAGCTGCATTACTAGTGTCTGAAACATGGAGCTGCATTACTAGTGTCTGAAACATGGAGCTGCATTACCAGAGTCTGAAACATGGAGCTGCATTACTAGTGTCTGAAACATGGAGCTACATTACTAGTGTCTGAAACATGGAGCTGCATTACTAGTGTCTGAATCATGGAGCTGTAATACCAGAGTCTGAAACAAGGAGCTGCATTACTAGTGTCTGACACATGGAGCTGCATTACTAGTGTCTGAAGCATGGAGCTGCATTACTAGTGTCTGAAGCATGGAGCTGCATTACAAGAGTCTGAAACATGGAGCTGCATTACTAGTGTCTGAAACATGGAGCTGCATTAGTAGTGTCTGAAGCATGGAGCTGCATTACTAGTGTCTGAATCATGGAGCTGTAATACCAGAGTCTGAAACAAGGAGCTGCATTACTAGTGTCTGAAACATGGAGCTGCATTACTAGTGTCTGAAGCATGGAGCTGCATTACTAGTGTCTGAAGCATGGAGCTGCATTACTAGTGTCTGAAGCATGGAGCTGCATTACTAGTGTCTGAAGCATGGAGCTACATTACTAGTGTCTGAAGCATGGAGCTGCATTACTAGTGTCTGAAACATGGAGCTACATTACTAGTGTCTGAAACATGGAGCTGCATTACTAGTGTCTGAAACATGGAGCTGCATTACTAGAGTCTGAATCATGGAGCTGCATTACTAGTGTCTGAAACATGGAGCTGCATTTCAAGAGTCTGACACATGGAGCTGCATTAGTAACATTAGTTAGCCAGCAGTTTGCACAGCACTTTACCTGACTGGAGTCAGTGATTCTGCTGTGGCTCCCAGCACAGATCATCCCTTCGGTCAATCCAGGATAGTACCGACGACACAACCTGCGGCTCACAATAGTAACATTGGTCTCAAATAATTTATCAGTGTAATGCGTCTGATCAATTTTCCCCCAGCCTGCGACACTGCACGGCGTATCTTTCGGAAGATCCATGGTGCTGGAAGGAAGTGGAATTGTCTGTACATATTCGTTTATCTCAGCCTGCGATGAAAGCTGTAGGAGCAGAAATGTAAGGTTACTAATACAAAATGGTCCTGGCTTATAAGGTTATAGCGACAGATCAGGGTGTATTCACACGGGCGAGCGCGATATCGATCCAAGAACCTCCGAGTGATATCGCTCTCTAAAGCCTCCGATTCTGGGTGCGAGCGCGATGTATTGTTGCATCTCTGTACTTGTGTTTTTCACACCTGTGAAATTATTTCAAAAGCTTCCAATAGTTTCAGTGGTAAAAATTGCATTGTACTCGCATGTAAATCTCACGGCATGCGAGTGGGATTAGATTATTTTACAGATCATACAGGAAATAATGGGTCAGTTCTTGCATGGAATCACCCAAAAATAGGACATGCAGTGATTTTTCAATCTCTCAGCATCGCTGCAAGAGAAAAGTAAGCCAACGTTTCCACCGCGCTCACCTACCACATTATATGAAAACAGATGGAACATTTTATAACATTATGGAGAAAAGATAAGTGTTCTTAGCATATAATGTAGTGACAAAAAGTGCCTCCAAGTACAGCGACAGCCAGATGGTGCGGAGAAGTGATGATGATCGCACATCTCACCTTTAACAACAGGACATCATTGAACGGCATGGCTGCTTCCTCATCGTATTCTGGGTGCATGTGATAGCTCTCAACCCCCAGAATCTGCTGCGTTGTCTCTGGCTGAGAGACATCATGAGCGCCAAGAATGACAACTGTGTCCCTGCAAAGACACCATCATCAGTAATTATGACAATACCAACATTTTATTTTTTTTTTAGCTTTTTCCACTTTTGTACAAAAACCCTTTTTTTTTTACATTTTTTATTCTTTTACATTGTTAAATTCTAAGTCCCATAGCTTTTTTATTTTCCATGGATGGAGCTCTGTGAGGTCTTGTTTTGTGTGATGAGCTGTAGTTTTTAGTGGTACCATTTTGGGATTCATGTACTCATTAATCCAAGGAGTGTATATCGGCCACCATTTTTACAGCTGGCTGATATACGCTACCATCTGAGCTGTCTTCCCCTTCCCTCCACCTCACCGGCTCTCTGCTGTCCTCCCCTCTGGCTGTTTACAATGGAAGGGAATGGTGGCGGAGCTAAGCTCCTGCCCCCTCTCTGCAGTCACCAATGGAAGGGGGCAGGAGCTCCACCTCTGCCCCACCCCCTGGAAGGGAAAGGCAGAGAGCCAGTAAGGGGGAGTGAAGGGGGAAGACAGCTCAGATGGTAGCGTATATACCAGCCAGCCGTGAAAACGGCGGACGATATACGCTCCTGTAGGAGGAAAAATGAACAAAATAAGCATTTTGCCTCCTTTTTTAGTTTTTTTTAGGTCTTTTTGCTGTGCAGAATGTATGGTGTGTTCAGTTTTTTTGTACAGGTCGTTACGGGTACGATGATCCCAAATATGTGGGTTTAAAAAAATAATAATTTTGTTTATACAAATGGGAAAGTGTGCAAAAATTTTTTTTTGTTTGTTACATTTTTTTAAACTATATACATTTTTAAAATATTTTTTATATCCCTGTAGGGGACTTTAAAGCTATGATCGCTTCACATAACGGGCAGGGAGGCCGGCTATCAGTCACAACCGACTCCTGCTGCAGAATGACACAGGCCCACTTCTGAGCTCGCGCCATCCACAGGACATACGCTTACATCCTGTCGCATTAAGTTCCCCCCAGGCTGGATGTAAACTTATGTCCTGTGGCATTAAGTGGTTAATAACAATTCCTTCGCCCACATAGCCACAAGAAGCCTTGTTTTTTGTGGGACCAGTTGTATCTTCTATTGGTGCCACTTTGGGAACATATAAGGCATTGTTTAACATTTATTACTGTTTTTCTGGAGAGGATGGAAGGTAATCAGACAATACGCCATTGTTTTTTTTTTTCTATGGGCTTCACCGTACGGTAAAAACAAAATGTGACTTGTAGTCTGCAGGTCAATATAAGTTATGTTAGTATTCTTATACAATAAAAGCACTTCATTGTATTTGCATCGCCACCTTCCACGACCCATAAGATTTACATTTTTTTCGCCCAATGAGCCATGGGAAGCCTTGTATTTTGCAAGACAAGCTGTAGCTTCCTTCCGTACTACTTTGGGATATATGTGATACATTGGACTTTTTGATAACTTTTTATTGTGTTTTTTAGGAGGTGAGTGAATGAAAAAAATAAATTTTCACATTGTCTTTTTAATTTACCGTGTGGGAGAATGAAACTATAGTATCAGCTGTATCCCACTGTGAATTCCTGATAAGGCTGATCGTTCTCTTTCAGCACACTTAATAAAAACTGCACAACGTCAGTTATCGCTCAAAAGATGGCTTTGGGCAATTTTTAAATGCAAATCGTGTCTAATTCAGCCTTTAGGTTAGGAAATATGCTGCGCCTCCTGAAAAAGATGTGCATTTAAGGCATACTTTATATATGTAACTGTTGGGGATTAACCTGATTGTCCCGGGTAGCGCAATCCAGAGAATTGGAGCAGCTAGGGAAAAGTCTTGGAGAGAGGGGTTTAAGTTAAAAGTTTCTTTTAACTATATTTGATTGCACACTGCATACATTCAATACAAGTGGCATATCTTACACTGCAAGTAGTGAACTTAGTGAAATTTACGTATTTTGTAGTCATTATCACTTTACTTATTTTGGAAGAACTGTGTTTCTTAAAGGGGTTTTCCCATTATTTAAAATTGCTTCACAGCCACTGTGTCCTACCTGGTTGCAGCTGACCAGGACATGTGACTGCTGTAGCCAATCACTGGCCATAGCAGTGACTTTCTGTAGCCAGTGATTTGCTGCAGCATCACATGTCCTGGTCAGCAGCAATCAGGAAGGACAGAGCTGGTGTAAAGCATTTTTAAGTCATGTGAAAACGCTTTTCAGCAAGTTGTCACATCAAGACCAGCCCTCTTCATACGTCTAATCAGGGTATATATATATATATATATATATATATATATATATATATATATATATATATCACTAGAGTTCTACCATAGTGGCTGATGCAGTGGAAATGTATGGCTAGCCCTTACTCCCCCCAGTGATCACGGGTTTCTGAACCCAGACCTGAAGAAACCATCTGATCACTGGTCGAACTTTGTCAAGTTTGAAAAGGAGTTGTCTTTCTGAAACAACTCCCTGTAGAGACTTTCTAATTAAAGGGAATATATTACCCAAATCAAATCAAATCAAATCATGGTATTTGTATAGCGCCAACTTATTCCGCAGCGCTTTCAGGTAATTATTATTTATTACCCCCCACCAAGCTGGGTTCTCATATTTAAATATATTATATATTACCTATTATTCTTTTACTAATATTCTAAACTACAATATTCAGAAACTTTATTTTTTTTCCAACTAATCCTTATTCTGTTTCTGTATGTGATCATTGGGCGGCCCTCCTGCCTGAGCTGCTGTTCTGTTCCGTGAACAGAGATTTGCTGTACAACAGCCACATGGACGTAGGAAACTGATACCTAGAGATGACTGTTGTGGCCATGCTCTGTGATCAGGCAGATGCTTAGTTGGAACACATATAACTAAACTTGGATTAACTTACCCATTGCAATGGGCAGCAGATAAGACCCAGCCAGGAGAAATCAGAGAACCACCACAATAACCATAACCAATTTTTAAATGCGCTATATAAGGTCTTGAATGTGGTTTGGCTTCATTCCCTCCAACGATCTGATGGTGGAAGTTTTCTGCAATATACATCAAATTTAATATAATTTAGTATTCAGTAAAGGAAATACATGAATATCTTCCAATATTTTGTCACTAGTCATGATAGGCCAGTGTGCCAAAAATTGCAGAATTTGATTGGATCAGCCCAAGACAACAGTGCTAGTCTCTGAGCCACCAAACTCCCTCCTCCTTCCTTCTCCAGAGGTGAAGGAGATCTTCTCATCTTCCTCCTTTGCCTTCACTTCCGTTTTGTTTGCTTTCCTCTTATTCTTCTCCTTCTTTGTAAGAGGGGAGAAGTAAGAAGAAGAAAGAGAAAGGAGGAGCTGAAGGAAGAACAAGCATGGTGGCTCAGTTTAGCCCTGTTGCCTTGCAGTGCTGAAGTTCTACGTTCAAATGTGATCAAGGGCAACATTTGTATGGAGTTTTTCAAAGTCCATGCTGATGTTATCTATGATGAGATTTGAACCTAGAACCCCAGCAAGGCAACAGTTCTAACTACTGAGCTACGCTCATTGAAGAGCCCCAAAACCACTGTTCAGTATACATTATGGAAAACCTATTTTCAAGTGATGTTTGCCAAAAATCAGTTTGGGCTAATCCCATCCGATTCTGTGAAAATCAGCCTGATTTGACCCACCAGCCAATCACAATGAGCAACTCTACTTATAAGTCTTGAGTGGTTATGGACAAATATTGAATAGCCCTGAGGGTCTACAGTGGTACATTGTAATATTCCTAGTGGTTTGAGATGGTGTAGTCAATGGGGTTATCCCAAAATATCAAGTTAATGATCAGTGGGGGTTTCCCCGCAGACACCACACTCATCCCATCATCGGGGGTCCCATGTCTCTCCTCATCACTGTGGGTTAGCTGCATCCCCCACAGTGAGGATGAGCTTGAATGAAGAGGCTGTCACGCATACGTGGTGCCACTCCATTCACTTGCAATGGGACTGCTGGAGATAGCCAAGTACACGAGATCATCAATTTCTGTAAGCCCCTTTAATGAAAGGAGCAGCGGCTGTGCTTGTGATGAGAAGGGGGTACGGGACCCCATTCTCAAAATCATAAAGATAACCAATCATAAAGATATCCCCTATTCTGTGGATAGACAATAACTTTAGATTTTGATATGACCCTTTGAATTACGTGTCATATAAAAAGATACAAACTTCTGTGTGGGGTCAAAGCTGTTTTACCGCTTCAGAGCTCCAAATATCCTATATCTTTTCACACCGCCAGCAGAGCACTAGGTGAAGCCCCCTGAAGTAGGGATTCATGGAGCGTGATAAATCCATTTCACCCACTTCTCTGTTTGTCCTAGTTTAAAATAATAATTCATAAAGTTTTACTTTTTTAGGTAAAAAAACGCCTTATAGACAACCGACATGTAAATAAAGAATTCTCACCATCCAGTTGTGGTTCCTGATATCAGCATTCAAGAAACAAGCGATCACAGTATACAGAACATTAGGAAGCTGGAGCACAAGATACAGTCTGATGTAAGAAGTTATTATTTATAGGTTATAGAACCCCTTCATGTTCCCCGTAATAAACATCCATGTTACAAGTTGTATACACATAATATGGAGGACAATGGGGCAGATTTACTACCCAAAAGACAATAGTTTTGGGTGTAAATTACTGTCTTACATGATTTCTGCCACATTTACATTTTTTTTGACTTGCCCAAAAAGAGGTATAGCCAAAAATGGCACCTAAACTTTGGCATAATTTTTGTCGTAAACTAAGACAACAAATAGGTGATGTAAATTTAGACCAGTCAGTCTTAAAATTTGACAGATTTACCTTTCAGCTGGGATGTTTCTGGCACGTCTTGTCTTAGTTAGAACTAACTTTTAGACAGTATTAGTAAATGTGGCCCAATGTGATTACTCCGTTACACATTACAACAAAACGCGCTCTGCTCTAGCTGGAAATACTGACCTGCAGACGGGGTTGGTATGAAGAAGGTAGAAGATATACAGACCACAAGGATAAGCTGAACGTGTTCCATCTCACGCTGCTTCCAAGTCTCTACAAACTCTCTGCTTCTAGTCCCCTTTATGAACTTCTTACCACTGATAATATCTGCAGTCACACCCCGGACCCACAGCATAGGCGACTGCTAGTAAGTCATGGAAATCAACTGGTTTCTTAAAAATTAATGATAATTCAGAATATTGGAGTAGTAATGAAACCTGAAAACTATGGTACTTCTTTTCACTTCGTTTATACCATTCTGTGTGTGCTGTGCATAGACAGAGGTTTCACAGCTAAACAGTACTGTAATATTACCGGGGCCACTGCAAAGTATTTCAGCTCTGCCGCTGTGCAGAGCATCCCACATTACCATTTCCTTTGGTGGGGCTGAGATCGCCGCAGTTACCAGCACTATCCACTGGCTTTAGAGTCTTCTCCCACTCCACATAGCCTCTATTATCTACACGTCTCTGCGAGCGGTAAATTACCCCTAGGTATCAAGACAGCGGGTTAATTTTTTCAAGTCACAGCATAGAGCCTCCGCTATCTACATGTCTCTCTGTGTGCGGTGAATTAAGCCACAGTTGTCAGCGCTGTACAGTGGGGTAATTTATTTGGGCCCTGCTCTATTCTTAATCCGCCATGATGAGGAGTAGGAGAAAGAGTCGAGGACGTGGCCGTGGTAGAGGACGCAGACGTCCAAGTGAGGGTGTGGGCAGAGGCCGAGTTCCTGGTCCAGGTGAATCACAGCCGCCTGCTGCGGGATTAGGAGAGAGGCAAGTTTCTGGGGTCCCCAGCTTCATATCACAATTTATGGGTCCACATGGTGGACCTTTATTACAAACAGAGTGAGCAGGTCCTGTTGTGGATGGCAGAAAATGCGTCCAGCAATGTATCGACCACCCAGTCTTCTACGCAGTCCACTACTCCCGGCTTAGGGACTGCAACTCTGAATCTTTTGGCTGCTGCTCCTCCTTCCTCCCAGCCTCCTCTCTCCATAAAAATGACATATTCTGAGGAGCAGGCAGACTCCCAGGAACTGTTCTCGGGTCCCTGCCTTGAGTGGGAAAAATGGTTCCTCTCTCACCTGAGGAGTTTGTCGTGACCGATGCCCAACCTTTGGAAAGTTCCCAGAACCCGGGTGATGAGGCTGGGGACTTCTGGCAACTGTCTCAAGAGCTTTTTGTGGGTGAGGAGGAGGATGATGATGATGAGACACAGTTGTTTGTCAGTGAGGTAGTAGTAAGGGCAGTAAGTCCGAGGGAGGAGCGCACAGAGGATTTGGAGGAAGAGCAGTTGGACGATAAAGTGACTGACCCCACCTGGTTTGCTAAGCCTACTGAGGACAGGGCTTCAGAGGGGGAGGCAAGTGCAGCAGCAGGACAGGTTGGAAGAGGCAGTGGAGTGGCCAGGGGGAGAGGCAGGGTCAGAGCAAAGAAACCCCCAACTGTTTCCCAAAGCACCCCCTCGCGCCAAGCCTCCGTGCAGAGGGCTAGGTGTTCAAAGGTGTGGATGTTTTTCAGTGAGAGCGCGGATGACCGACGAACAGTGGTGTGCAACCTGTGTCGCACCAAGATCAGCCGGGGAGCCACCACTACCAGCCTCACCAGCATGCACAGGCATATGATGGCCAAGCACCCCACAGGGTGGGGCGAAGGACATTCACCGCCTCCGGGTCACACCACTGCTTCTTCCCCTGTACCCCAACCTGCCACACAGATCCAATCCCCCTCTCAGGACACAGGCACGAGCACCTCCTGGCCTGCACCCACACCCTCACCTCCACTGTCTTCCACCCCATCCAGCAATGTCTCTCAGCGCAGCGTTCAGCTGTCGCTAATACAAGCGTTGGAGCAAAAGCGCAAATATGCCGCCAGGCACCTGCATGCACAATCTTTAAATGTGCACATTGCCAAATTAATCAGCCTGGAGATGCTGCCGTACAGGCTTTTGGAAGCATAGGCTTTCAAAAACATGATGGCTGCGGCGGTCTTGCACTACTCGGTCCCCAGTCGCCACTGTTTTTCCTCGTGTGCCGTCCCAGCCCTACACCAGCATGTCTCCCACAACATTAATCGTGCCCTCACCAACGCGGTTACTGGGAAGGTCGACTTAACCACAGAAACGTGGACAAGTACTGGCGGGCAGGGCCACTACATTTCCCTGACGGCACAGTGAGTGAATTTGGTGGAGGCTGGGACCGAATCAGAGCCTGGGACCGCTCACGTCCTACCCACACCCAGAATAGCGGGTCCTACCTCGGTGCTGGTATCTGCGGCATTTTATGCCACCTCCTCCAAACCCTCCCCCTCCTCCTCCTCCACCACCTCTACCTCTACCTAAGAAGTGTGAGCACGTCGCCAGCAGTCGGTATCGCGTGTCCCGCCAGCACAACAGTGGGCAAGCGTCAGCAGGCCGTGCTGAAACTAATTAGCTTAGGTGACAAGAGGCACACGGCCCCCGAACTGTTACAGGGTCTGACAGAGCAGACCGACCTCTGGCTTTCGCCGCTGAGCCTCCAACCGGGCATGGTCGTGTGTGACAACAGCCGTAACCTGGTGGCGGCTCTGCAGCTTGGCAGACTCACACACGTGCCATGCCTGGCCCACGTCTTCAATCTGGTGGTTCAGCAGTTTCTGAAAAACTACCCCACTTGTCTGACCTGCTCGGCAAGGTGCGCCGTGTCTGCGCACATTTCCGCAAGTCCACCATGGACGCTGCCACCCTGAGGAGCCTGCAACATCGGTTTCAGCTGCCAGAGCACCGACTGCTGTGCGACGTGCCCACATGCTGGAATTCTACGCTGCACATGTTGGCCAGGCTGTATGAGCAGCATAGAGCAATAGTGGAATTCCAGCTGCAACATGGGCGGCGGAGTGGTAGCTCTACGGAGCAGGATTGGAATATGATGTGCGCCCGATGACGCGGCACGCTCTAGTCATGTGACCACGCTGTATGGGCGTGACGTAATGACGTCACAATGAACGCAATGAGACTTACACAGATTCTGGCCAGTAGGAGCCCCATACAACAGATCTCCATGACAACATATCCACACAAGGAAGTAAAAGGTTGCTACCACAATGCTCCACCATAGCTACAACCCCGCAACATGTGCATGCCATGATGACATCAATGAATGCAGGTGAATTTTATCATGTGATCTATTGTGATTGGTTTACTGTGATACTAGACACACTATATATTTGTGTATTGTTCACTTGTTGTCCATACTTGACAAAGACTCTTGTAGTCGAAACGTCGTGTTTATCTGTCTGGGAGGAAAGAAATACAGAAAACTTCATTGTTTTGCACCTTGATCTGTTAAAGTATCAATACAATACTTTTGAAACTTTGAAAAATTGTAAAAAAATTGGAAGCAGAGCCTTTTGGGCTGCAGAAAAATTGGCAGTACAGCGTGATGACATGCTATTTTAGGAGGAGGAGGAGTAATAATATCCGGGAGTGATTGACAAAGCTAATTCCCCCTTTTTTTTCTGGTGATAGAGAATGCTTTTTTCTCCGGTTGCAGCGAAAAGAATCTTTAGGTTCCGCTGCTCTCCGCCGGTGGAGAAGATGTAAGCATGTCGGCACTGGCAGTTGACAGGCGGGTACGCTTATTCGTGATGATTCCCCCAGCTGCACTAAACACCCTCTCTGACAAGACGCTAGTGGCAGGGCAGGCCAGCACCTCCAGGGCGTACAGCGCAAGTTCGTGCCACGTGTCCAGCTTTGATACCCAATAGTTGTATGGAGCAGAGGCATCACGGAGGACGGTGGTATGATTGGCTATGTACTCCCTCACCATCCTTTTACAGTGCTCCCACCGACTCAGCCTTGACTGGGGAGCGGTGACACAGTCTTGCTGGGGAGCCAGAAAGCTGTCAAAGGCCTTAGAGAGTGTTCCCCTGCCTGTGCTGTACATGCTGCCTGATCTCCGCGCCTCCCCTGCTACCTGGCCCTCGGAACTGCGCCTTCTGCCACTAGCGCTGTCGGATGGGAATTTTACCATCAGCTTGTCCGCCAGGATCCTATGGTATAGCATCACTCTCGAACCCCTTTCCTCTTCGGGTATGAGAGTGGAAAGGTTCTCCTTATACCGTGGGTCGAGCAGTGTGTACACCCAGTAATCCGTAGTGGCCAGAATGCGTGTAACGTGAGGGTCACAAGAAAGGCATCCTAACATGAAGTCAGCCATGTGTGCCAGGATACCTGCACGCAACACATGGCTGTCCTCACTAGGAAGATCACTTTCAGGATCCTCCTCCTCCTCCTCAGGCCATACACGCTGAAAGGATGACAGGCAAGCAGCATGGGTACCCTCAGCAGTGGGCCAAGCTGTCTCTTCCCCCTCCTCCTCATGCTCCTCCTCCTCCTCAACGTGCTGAGATATAGACAGGAGGGTGCTCTGACTATCCAGCGACATACTGTCTTCTCCCGCCTCCGTTTCTGAGCGCAAAGCGTCTACCTTTATGCTTTGCAGGGAACTTCTCAAGAGGCATAGCAGAGGAATGGTGACGCTAATGATTGCAGCATTGCCGCTCACCATCTGGGTAGACTCCTCAAAGTTTCCAAGGACCTGGCAGATGTCTGCCAACCAAGCCCACTTTTCTGTAAAGAATTGAGGAGGCTGACTCCCACTGCGCCGCCCATGTTGGAGTTGGTATTCCACTATAGCTCTACGCTGCTCATAGAGCCTGGCCAACATGTGGAGCGTAGAGTTCCACTGTGTGGGCATGTCGCACAGCAGTCGGTGCACTGGCAGATTAAACCGATGTTGCAGGGTCTGCAGGGTGGCAGCGTCCGTGTGGGACTTGCGGAAATGTGCGCAGGGCCGGCGCACCTTTCTGAGCAGGTCAGACAAGCGTGGCTAGCTTTTCAGAAAGCGCTGAACCACCAAATTAAATACGTGGGCCAGGCATGGCACGTGCGTGAGGCTGCCGAGCTGCAGAGCCGCCACCAGGTTACGGCCGTTGTCACACACGACCATGCCCGGTTGGAGGCTCAGCGGCGCAAGCCAGCGGTCGGTCTGCTCTGTCAGACCCTGCAGCAGTTCGTGGGCCGTGTGCCTCTTCTCTCCTAAGCTGAGTAGTTTCAGCACGGCCTGCTGACGCTTGCCCACTGCTGTGGAGGAAGCATACACCGCCGCAGATACCACCACCGAGCTGGGGCCCGCAATTCTGGGGGTGAGTAGGACGTGAGCGGTCCCAGGCTCTGACTCTGTCCCAGCCTCCACTAAATTCACCCAATGTGCCGTCAGGGAGATATAGTGGCCCTGCCCGCCTGTGCTTGTCCACGTGTCCGATGTTAAGTGGACATTGGCAGTAACCGTGTTGCGGGAGACGTGGTCGTGCAGGGCTGGGACGGCACATCGGGAAAAGTAGTGGCGACTGGGAACCGAGTAGCGCGGGGCTGCCGCCGCCATCATGCTTTTGAAAGCCTCCGTTTCCACAAGCCTATATGGCAGCATCTCCAGGCTGATCAATTTGGCTATGTGCCGTTTAACGCTTGAGCGTGCGGGTGCGTGGCGGCGTACTTGCGCTTGCGCTCAAACACTTGCGCTAGCGACTGCTGGACGCTGCGCTGAGAGACATTGGTGGATGGGGCCGAGGACAGCAGAGGTGAGGATGTGGGTGCAGGCCAGGAGACGGTAGTGCCTGTGTCCTGAGAGGGGGGTTGGATCTCAGTGGCAGTTTGGGGCTCAGGGGGAGAGGCATTGGTGCAAACCGGAGGCGGTGAACGGCCTTTGTCCCACCTTGTGGGGTGCTTGGCCATCATATGTCTGCGCATGCTGGTGGTGGTGAGGCTGGTGGTGGTGGCTCCCCGACTGATCTTGGCGCGACAAAGGTTGCACACCACTGTTCATCGGTCGTCTGCACTCTCAGTGAAAAACTGCCAGACCTTTGAGCACCTCGGCCTCTGCAGGGTGGCATGGCGTGAGGGGGCGCAATACGCACCAAGAAATTAGATCAGCCGGTGCCACGCCATTTTTATGACAGTGGACACTCGGTATGTCAACTGAAACTTCGCATCATTGATTCTGTACCTGAAACATCTAAAGGGGGTGACAGAACACGAATGTTATTAAAGAAAGAATTCTATTGGGTCTATACACTTGATACCATGACCCCGAGGGGCCTAAATCCTGATTCTGATACCCATATGTTCCTGTAATTATTTCCGTGCTTCTCTGCATCGATGATGCCATTTATATGGATTTTAATTCACTTGTGTATTTGTACTTTTATGTTTTCACAGTGCATTCATGATGTTGTTATGGCACGAAAGAATTTACGCCACATTGCATTGTTATGCGAATGAATAGCAAAATTTGGGTGCATTGATTATATCCGATTATTGGTGGTAGTCCTGTGGTGGCTACAGCATTATTTGAATATTGATAAATGCATGATGATCTATTTTGATATTCATGTCCACTATCAGTGCCGTTATTGACCTATTATTATGATTATGTGCATATGACATGCTATACTCGGATTTTTTGTTAAAGAACAAGCTATGGTTTTTTTTTCACATAGAGGCCACGCCCTTTTGGGAGGAGCCTACGTGTGTGGTTATGACTTAGCAACTACATAATGTATCCCTGACTTACTTCTTATTGTGTGTCTTTACACAACAATGCCTTATATATCTTGTGATGTTCATTATAGAAGCTATTTATTCAGGGCATGTCACATAGTGGGATCTGAATGCGCGTTTATGACGCGCCTGATGACGCGGTACGTCTCGGACGTGTGATCACGCTCTATTGGCGCGGCTTGATTGCGTCAAGATGACTATCAGGAATTACTGATATTTCCTGTCTATCAGTAGCTCTACGGAGCAGGATTGGAATATGATGTGCGCCCGATGACGCGGCACGCTCTAGTCATGTGACCACGCCGTATGGGGGTGACGTAATGACGTCACGATGAACGCGATGAGACTTACACAGATTCTGGCCAGTAGGAGCCCCATACAACAGATCTCCATGACAACATATCCACACAAGGAAGTAAAAGGTTGCTACCACAATGCTCCACCATAGCTACAACCCCGCAACATGTGCATGCCATGATGACATCAATGAATGCAGGTGAATTTTATCATGTGATCTATTGTGATTGGTTTACTGTGATACTAGACACACTATATATTTGTATGTTGTTCACTTGTTGTCCATACTTGACAAAGACTCTTGTAGTCGAAACGTCGTGTTTATCTGTCTGGGAGGAAAGAAATAAAGAAAACTTCATTGTTTTGCACCTTGATCTGCTGCCTTCACTACTTTTTCAACATTTGTACTAAGGAACGGTTTGGTTTGGATCCCAAGCTCAGTGGGCGTGCAGGATACCTGTTCAACCTTATGGTATTTACATTGTGCTGCTGACAACCTTTTGCTTTTGGATATACTTTTACTACAGAAATGTTACAGGGGTCCGCCTATACTTCTGCTACAGAAATGTTACAGGGGTCCGCCTATACGTCTACTACAGAAATGTTACAGGCGTCTGCCTATACTTTTGCCACATAAATGTTACTGGCGTCCGTCTATACTTTTACTACAGAAATGTTACTGGGGTCCATCTATACTTTTACTACCGAAATATTACCGGGGTCTGCCTATACTTCTGCTACAGAAATGTTACAGGGGTCCGCCTATAAGTCTGCTACAGAAATCTTACTGGGGTCCGCCTATACTTTTGCTACAGAAATGTTACTGGGGTCTGCCTATACTTCTACTACAGAAATGTTACTGGCGTCCGTCTATACTTTTACTACAGAAATGTTACTGGGGTTTGCCTATACCTTTGCTACAGAAATGTTACAGGGGTCTGCCTATACCTTTGCTACAGGAATGTTACAGGGGTCTGCCTATACCTTTGCTACAGGAATGTTACAGGGGTCTGCCTATACCTTTGCTACAGGAATGTTACAGGGGTCTGCCTATACCTTTGCTACAGGAATGTTACAGGGGTCTGCCTATACCTTTGCTACAGGAATGTTACAGGGGTCTGCCTATACCTTTGCTACAGGAATGTTACAGGGGTCTGCCTATACCTTTGCTACAGGGGTCTGCCTATACTTTTATTACAGGAATGTTACTGGGGGTCCATCTGTACTTTTACTACAGAAATGTTACAGGGATCTGCCTATACCTTTGCTACAGGAATGTTACTGGGGTCTGCCTATACTATGGGTGCACAAACACTTCCCATTGCGGTCTTTTACCTATCTGGCACAAATACACTGACTGACTAGGGCAGAAATGTGGACCGAGGCCAAGGTCCTTGGCGGGGTGAAACTCTCCCATGCTTGGGCACTCTGATTTCTTCCTGTGTAATACCATCTTTGTGCGCTGACTGCACAGGCGAGCCCAAGGAACTCAAAGACTTCCCCTTGCGGTGTTGTGCTATCTGCGTTTGGACACATGGATTTCCCATTGCTATGTAACTCAGGGCAACTTGGGTCACACGAGGTGGAGGCTGAGACAGAGCCTGACCCAGGGCCCGCTCACATACTTTCCACAGAGACTATAGCGGGTCCTGGTCCTGGTTTCTTGGCCTTGTAATGCCAGCTCCTACTCCTGCTTGGGGTCAGGGGATCAGCACTGGGCAGCATGTATTTTCTGTCGTCTTACCACAGTTATCTGAGGCACTGGTTTGGGCCAAACAAAAGGAGCGTCACTGCATTAATGAGACGTTCACTGCTGTACTAGCATCAGAGTCTGCTTTATGCCCACGATTGCTGAGGGTGTGGGCAGAGGCCAAGGTCCTCGGCGGAGTGAAAGGCTGCCATGTTTTGGCACTGTAATTGCTTCATGTTTAACACTTTCCTTGGATTCCTTTGACTTTGACTTCCTTTCCCCTTGCGGTGTTGTGCTATCTGTGTTTGGACACCTGGATTTCCTATTGCTATGTAACTCAGGGCACCTTGGGTCACACAAGGTGGAGGCTGAGACCGAGCCTGACCTAGGGCCACTCACATACTTCCCACACAGACTATAGCGGGTCCTGGTCATGGTTTCTTGGCCTTGTAATGCCACCTCCTCTTCCTGCTTGGGGTCAGGGGATCAGCACTGGGCAACATGTATTTTTTCTCATGTTACCACAGTTATCTAAGACACTGGTTTGGGCCAAACAAAAGGAGCGTTACTGCAATAATGAGACATTCGCTGCTGTACTAGCATCGGAGTCCGCTTTATGCCCACGATTGCTGAGGGTGTGGGCAAAGGCCTATGTCCTGGGGGAAATGCAACTGCTCCAGGTTGGGCCTGTGGAACTTCTTCCTGGTTAATCCAGTCTTTGGAGCGGGGTAAGCAACCATAACTGATTTAATGAGACATTCACAGCTGTACTAGCATCGGTGTCTGCTTTATGCCCATGATTGCTGAGGGTGTGGGCAAAGGCCTATGTCCTGGGGGAAATGCAACTGCTCCAGGTTGGGCCTGTGGAACTTCTTCCTGGTTAATCCAGTCTTTGGAGCGGGGTAAGCAACCATAACTGATTTAATGAGACATTCACAGCTGTACTAGCATCGGTGTCTGCTTTATGCCCATGATTGCTGAGGGTGTGGGCAAAGGCCTATGTCCTGGGGGAAATGCAACTGCTCCAGGTTTGGCCCGTGGAACTTCTTGCTGGTTCATCCAGTCTTTGGAGCGATGAAAGCAACCGCAACTAATTAAATGAGACGTTCACAGCTGTACCAACATCGGAGTCCGCTTTATGCCCATGATTACTGAGGGTGTGTGCAGAGGCTGAGATCCTCGGCAGAGTGAAAGTCTGCCATGTTTAGGCACTATAATTGCTTCATGTTTAATACTTTCCTTGGATTCCTTTGGCTCGCCTCTGCTGTGGGTGCACAAAGACTCCCCATTGCGTTGTTTTACCTGTCTGGCACAAACACACTGAATGACTAGGGCAGAAATGTAGGCCGAGGCCCTTAGCAGAGTGAAACTCTGCCATGTTTGGGCACTCTGATTTCCTGATGTGTAATACCATGCTTGAGTTCCTTGGGCTCGCCTATGCTGTGAGTGCACAAAGACTTCCAATTGTGTTGCTTTACCTGTCTGGCACAAATACACTGACTGACTAGGGTAGAAATGTGGGCCGAGGTCCTTGGCAGGGTGAAACTCTGCCATGTTTGGGCGCTCTGATTTCTTCTTGTGTAATAACATCTTTGTGCGCCGACAGCATAGGGAAGCCCAAGGAACTCAAAGACTTTTACATAGGAGCGACAGTTGTTCAGTGAATGTAGGTGGAGTGCCGCAGATCTCTTCTGGCCGCCGGCCCCCATTCGCTGTGAAGAAGTAGTCATTGAAACCTGAACAATTGCTTGCTTACATTGAGCAAGAACTAGTTGCTCTTGTGTTTACACAGGATGTCTATTGCTGTAAATCACTCGTTTGTACGATTTTTTCGCCCGAGAGTCGTCCCATGTAAAGCCACCCCAACTGTACAGGTGACATCGCTCTCCTTGTCTTACCGCAGACACTGCCGGGCTCTCTATAGAGGCACACGTGTCAGCAGGTTAGTTCTCACCCTGCGACTAATGGATTATTTGAACCTGCTCAGAATTGCCATATTTTGCCCAAATCTCTTGAGACCTGTGTGCACCATTTGAATATAAAGTTGAACAAGTGGGCAAAATAAGGTGAGCAAAACCATATACCATAAAAGTATATTGGAAACTGAAGCTTGTTTCCACTATAATTGGATTTCACACTCTATTTCGCCCACTTATTCATATGGGACACAGATAGGTCACGAGATTTTGCATTGGGGCCTCTGAACTTTAAAAATTCTGCATAACATGTTCTTCTTGTGATGTGAGGGCATTTAGTTGTATAAGTGCTCAGGACCGCTCCTATGACAGGCGAGCACTACACAGCAGCTATTCTAGTAGCTCTAGCCATACCGGTACATTGCCAGCTGGGCTTCTGTCTTTAAAATACAGTGAGAACTCTTTGAGACAACAACCGAAAATTGCAAAGCGGTCTTTTAGGGTCTTCTGTAAGAATATGTCCACCATGTAGTGGAATTGAAGCACAAGACCGCTGGGGCCAATCACTCATATATGGAGTGGGACCAGAGTGGTGGAGTACACAAGAGGTAAGTGTTAGTTTACTATGTTTTAAAGCTCCAGAAAACTTTTCAAATCTATCTGTAGTGTCCCCGAACAACATCCTGGTCCCCTCCATAATTGTCATACATGTCTGTCTCATGTGGATGCACTGTGTAAAACTGTCATGTCTATTTTCTGTATGTATGTTGCACGGCTGCAGCTTCTAAAGAGTTAACTCCCATAAAATCATCGCCTGTCAGCTCTGCTGCTTAATGTATCTATCCTCCTGTGTCATGTGGTACAAGTGAGGTTATAAAAGTGAGTGTCTGAGAGCGGGAAAGGTGGTTGTGGTTGATGATGATCCATCTGGCCATGCTGTTGGAGGACCCACAGTGATGCAGGGAAGCACCTTTAGCTTCTTTGCATTAAAAATGGAGACAAAGGAGAGGCTCCCCATGGAGGAGCTGAGGATCTTCCCTCTTCCCCGATCTGCTGGAGAAACCACAGGGGCACAGGGAGACACCTCTGGTTTCCTTGTGTCTAATATGGAGGAGAAGGAGAGACATCCCTACCGCATGTGAAATTCATGGGAGAATGAGTGAGTTACCAAATTCCCCAGAGTGAGAGCAACCCCGAAATAATTCTGTATAGAGCGGCCAACCATATCAGGTACCTGTTCACATTCCTGTGTGGCCGTCCCCAATAAGGATCACCACACAGAGGTACGTAATTGTGACCCCCACGCAAGCAATGTGCAGGGTGCATCTAGGCTAAGCCGTCTCCTTAAAGGGATTCTGTCATTACAATCTGTATTTTTTTTCTCCAGTAAATCTGCCCCGCTGGCACAACCTGTGGTAAATAACACATATAAAACGTTTTTTTCAGAAGTAGTACTTACCTAGGCTCCATTTTTCACCTCCATGCTCTGTTTACATCTTCAGCCCCTCCTGCTAGGAGGTCATCTCCCAGCACCCCTTGCTGTGCTGACCACTTCCGCCCTCACAAAGCTACTTCCGCCCATCCAGTGCAGTGAATAGTCCTGCCTGCAGTCTACCAAAATCTGCTAGTGTTTCTCCCTGGGTCTCTGAACACCCAGAGTTTCCCAAGGGCCTCCAGATCTTCCCTGCAATCTCACTGTAGTCACTCAAAGCAGTCACTCATAAAAATCACTCACAGTAGCCCCTCACAGTAGTCACTCCACATGGTAAAAACAGGAATATTCCCCATGCAATGTATTGTATGAGTGTATGTATATATACATTTATCTATGCGTATATGTATCATGATGTGTGTGTATAGATATATGTATGTATGTGTGTGTGTATGTGTATATATATATATATATATATATATATATATATATATATATATACACACATACACACACACACACACATATAATATGTATAGTAATATATCTGCACATTGCATAGGACATGTACGTTCCACGCTTACACCCATGTGCGGCTGCCCTCAGAGAGACAAAAAAGTGCATAAAAGTGTGCGCAACTGCACTTACATCTGTGTAAAGCTGGTCCTATTGTATGTATATATGTATGTCCTGTTGTACCGCCTCTAGCTTGGATACAAGATGTGATACAGGGGGCATGCAGGCTCTAGTACCCTGTTGTACCACCTCTAGCTTGGATACAAGATGTGATACAGGTGGGCATGCAGGCTCTAGTACCCTGTTGTACCACCTCTAGCTTGGATACAAGATGTGATACGGGCGGGCATGCAGGCTCTAGTACCCTGTTGTACCACCTCTAGCTTGGATACAAGATGTGATACAGGCAGGCATGGAGGCTCTAGTACCCTGTTGTACCACCTCTAGCTTGGATTCAAAATGCGAAACGGACGGGCATGGACGTTCTAGGACCCTGTTGTATCGCCTCTAGCTTGGATACAAGACGTGATATGGGTGGGCACGCTGCCACTTGGGATGCATTATGCATTGACACTTGGGGGTCAGGATAACAGCATGCTGACAATAGAGGGCAATGTATAGCTTTATGTCTTTGGTGATGTTAAATTCATTCTCTGTGGCTGATTTTACACAAGTGAGCACTATATCAGCCCGAGAAACTCAAACCTATATCTTGCATGGCAAATATGCGAGTGTGTCTGCCAGTGCAGTGCGCCTTGTAAGAACAATGCATTGCGATGTGTGTATGTGTGTAAAATATATACACATACATACACACATACATATACAAACACACACACACCGCTTTAGGAGCAACTGTAAGAAACAAAATAAATGGTGGGAATACGGCGGCCGCCTGATCTTTCACGCACATAGTATTCATAGGGGAGGTCCTATATTTTCTCGGTCAAGTATTAACGAGAGAGAAACCACAGTAATCATAAGCTTAGTTTTGTCCCAATATACGGCCGTGACAATCATGGCCGCATAAGGGAAGAAAATTACATTCGCCTGAAACCGCCATATACACACACACAGACAAATAAAGCTAGATAGATATATGTGTGTATATACACATAAACATATAGATGAATAGACGCGGATGGATAGACGGGCAGACGCAGACGGATAAATGCAGGCGGATAGACAAATAAATGCAGACGGATAGATGGATAAATACAGACGCATAGAGAGATAAATGTAGACGGATAAATACAGACGGATAGACGGATAAATACAGACGGATAGAAACAGACGGGTAGACAGATACAGATAGCATATATGCTTTTTATATATATACTTTTATTTATATATATATATTTATATAAATAAAATATATATATGCTTATATGCAGAAGCTTGCATTTCCATTGGCTAATAGAAATGTATTCTGCCTGACAACAGTGTCAGGGATACATTTCTATTGGCAGAGAGTGTGCACGTGTAACGTGCTCCCAGGTGAGCGCGAGCACGCCGCAGACTCGCGCATGCGCAGTTGTGTGCCGCTGTCTCGCGCGTGCGCAGTCGTGCCGTTGTCTCGCGCGGCTACCTTCATTCCGCGCTTCCTCACAAGACAATGTACGCACACATCACTAGTGACGTATGTGTACATTGACCTGAAGGAAGCGGAAGGTAGGCAGTGTACGCTTTTTGACCGGATGGAAGAAAATCGGGTGCTGGAGGTCACGTGACCGAATTGACAAGCGGCTCCAGGAGAAGATTTGGGATAAGAAGAAGAGGTAAGCAGGCTGCCTGGGGAGCAATAGGTAAGTATAAAATTTTTTGTTTTTAATGACAGAACCCCTTTAAGTAATTTCTGCCGCCAGAGTGTATGTGGAGTGATCCCTGTCTTTTACCTCCTCCGGAGTATTCCCAATTTCCAGCACCAGTGACATAGATAACGTGGACTATAGGGCCGTATTGTTTCTGTGTTTCCTCCCAACCTCTGAGCTCCTGCCTGTAACTTCTACAAGTGATTGATGCCTGTAACTACCTGTTATACAAAGTTTAATGCAAGTAAAGTTTTCCCGGGCCTGAACCGTTCCTGAGGACCCGCGGTACGATACACAAGTCTCTGTGTTTTTACTCTGCCACATAGATTAATGGTGTGTTAGAACGGTGGCATCACAACGGGATATTTACGACTACACCCCTCATCCTGCGGACCACTGGCCCTATCCTCTGCTGCAGTAACTCCCTATGGGACCAGGAGTTGGTAAGTGCCACCGTAATGGGTCCAAGCACCACACCCTCCCAACCCCAGCCATATGCGTGGGTAGAGAGTCCTTCCCTGCAGTATCTCACTCATTGGTGTTGCAGAAGTTGCAGCGGCCACCCTGTAATGACTCTTCACAGGATTGGGCGTTGCATATCTGTGCCCTGGTACCGCTGCCATGGCCAGAAGCAGATGCACCATTGTTCTTTTGTTAAAGCGGACCTATTTGCAAGAGCTTCATGTAAAGACTGGCAAGACTGGCACGTTTCACCTGGTACAGGCATATAATAATAATCTTTATTTATATAGCGCCAACTTATTCCGCAGCGCTTATATGTTTTGCTCACTTCGTTTTGAGTGCCACATATCCCATATACGCTGGGAAAGCCCTTGGTGAATATGTCAAATATATCCATAGAGCTCCAGTCAGCAGAAGAAGGCTAAAAGTTTATCCTTCCAGCATCTGCTGGCTGGTATTTTCTACAATGGGAATCAGTTGGCGCCACACGCCTGTGTAGTGTCATACATCAGAGCCCTGAGCATAGGCATGTTCGCCTGTGACTGATTGCTGCATTCTTGCAGAATGAACAGGGCTTTTTTGTTCGCACATCCGTGTGTTTTACTGTACTTTGTGCGCCGGTAAGGCGTGTTCATTTGCACCCAGCAAACAAAGACACACTGACTGACATGGCTAATTAGTCTTCATGAGTTCCAGATGTGTTTTTTTTTCCCCTGCGCATTCACACATCTTTGCGTATTGTATATACATTTGCGCATCCCCTATAGGCTTCTATGGATACCTTTGGTGAACAAGTAGAGCATGCTGATTTTCTTTTTGCGTCTTAAATCGACGCGCCAAACTCTGATGTTAATGGGTTTGGTCTAATCTCCATATTTTTTGCGCACATTTCGTACGTGCAAAAAAAAATAAATAGAACATGCTCTATTGTTTTGCATATTTGTGCACCAACGGTCCACATAGAAGTCAATGGGGGTGCGCAAATGCGCAAGCAATACATGAGTAGATGCATGAAACACTGCATGATTGTGCAGGAAAAAGAACACATCTGGAACTCATTAGACTAATTAGCCATTTCAATGGATGCGCGTTTGTCTGCCGCGTGCAAATGAACATAAGTTGCGGGCGCAAAAAGTACAGTAAAATATGCTGATGTGCGCACAAAAGAGCCTCCTTCATTCTGCTAATACGCATACGCCCGTGTGAGGCTGGCCTAACACTTTCCCTCCATCGTATGCGTTAACTGTTGTACTACACCTCGAAAGTGCGTGGTTTACATTGTTCCTAAGTGCACACTCCCAGACTTTGGTGTGAGAACATGTTTTGTATCACTGATCTATAACCATCAGTAATTTGACCTGTTTTAATCTATATTAATAAAAAATATATTTTAATGGTTTCTGCTTTTTACAGACAAAAAAATTAAAGATAGAATGCTGGCAGCTTGCAGCCACCACTAGGGGGAGCTAAGGAGCGTACGTCATACAGTTATACATTGAACGCAGTCTGCAGTAACCTCCTAAGCTCTGGAGGTGGAGCCGTAGGATTATAGGTTGCGATTGATGGATTTGTTTCTTTTTTCAACGTTATCAACTATATAATAAGTTATGTTGGAACCAACGATGAATAACACTTTCTTGGAAACTCTGCAATGCTGAATGCTGCTTGTTGTATAATGACCTGCAAGAAAATCTAAAACACACAACACTTCATAAATCTAATTTTTATACACTATTGAATATTTTTATTTTACTGTGAAAGTAAGGCCTGTATGATGAGTAATGTGAACATGCAGGAAAAAAGGACCCCTAGAGGCAGAAATGTGCAACTATTAGAGATCTGGGGTTTCATATTGGGAGATGGTCTGTTTGATCCATTCCAAGTATTGGCCAACTCTTGCATAGACACCAGGAGGGTGATCATATCCGAATGACACGATGCCTTCTAAAGCCCCGTCACAAACGAGGGGTCCACCTGAGTCTCCCTATAAACACAAGAGGAAGAAATTAGGGAAACACATTATGAATCAGTCCTTGAGTCTAAAAATATATTCGTTTGTGGAGAAGAAACCCAAATATCTCTAGATCATTCCAGCAATCATCTCACTGGTCGCTTTTTCTCCCAGTAAAACTGAATAGACCCCATTATGTCAAAGAGGTCCGTTTGGCCGAAAGACAGACCCATTCGACCAGGGGATTCCCCTTTCCTGCTCTCATATTGGAATCCAATACAGGGTCCTAACTAGAGATGAGCGAGCGTACTCGCTAAGGCAAATTACTAGAGCGAGTATTGCCTTTTGCGAGTACCTGCCCGCCTGTCTCAAAAGATTTGGGTGCCAGCAGGGGAGAGCGGGAGGAATGGAAGGAGATCTCTCTCTTCCCCCTGCTTTTCCCGCAACTCACTACTCACCCCTACCAGCACCCGAATCTTTTGAAACGAGCGGGCAGGTACTCGCAAAAGGCAATACTCGCTCTAGTAATTTGCCTTAGTGAGTATGCTCACTCATCTCTAGTCCTTACTAGTATAGGCCCACAACAGGCAGAAACTTTTCAGTTTTCTGCCAAGATCAGGATCAGATGCCATCAGGACAAAGCCGAGGTACGCCCCCAGTGGCTCGGCCAGGAAAGAATCAGCCTGCTTGGTTATGATGGGATTTTTCCCTGTTCCTGGCAGAAAATATGCATGGAGCTGCATTACCAGCGTCTGAAACATGGAGCTACATTACTAGTGTCTGAAACAAGGAGCTGCATTACCAGTGTCTGAAACATGGAGCTGCATTACTAGTGTCTGAAACATGGAGCTGCATTACTAGTGTCTGAAACATGGAGCTACATTACTAGTGTCTGAAACATGGAGCTGCATTACCAGAGTCTGAAACATGGAGCTGCATTACTAGTGTCTGAAACATGGAGCTGCATTACCAGAGTCTGAAACATGGAGCTGCATTACTAGTGTCTGAAACATGGAGCTGCATTACCAGTGTCTGAAACATGGAGCTGCATTACCAGTGACTGAAACATGGAGCTGCATTACTAGTGTCTGAATCATGGAGCTGCATTACCAGTGACTGAAACATGGAGCTGCATTACCAGCGTCTGAAACATGAAGCTACATTACTAGTGTCTGAAACATGGAGCTGCATTACCAGTGACTGAAACATGGAGCTGCATTACCAGTGACTGAAACATGGAGCTGCATTACTAGTGACTGAAACATGGAGCTGCATTACCAGTGACTGAAACATGGAGATGCATTACTAGTGTCTGAAACATGAAGCTGTATTACCAGTGACTGAAACATGGAGCTGCATTACTAGTGTCTGAAACACGGAGCTGCATTACTAGTGTCTGAAACATGGAGCTGCATTACCAGTGACTGAAACATGGAGCTGCATTACCAGAGTCTGAAACATGGAGCTGCATTACCAGAGTCTGAAACATGGAGCTACATTACAAGAGTCTGAAACATGGAGCTACATTACTAGTGTCTGAAACATGGAGCTGCATTACTAGTGTCTGAAACATGGAGCTGCATTACTAGTGTCTGAAACATGGAGCTGCATTACAAGAGTCTGAAACATGGAGCTGCATTACTAGTGTCTGAAACATGGAGCTACATTACTAGTGTCTGAAACATGGAGCTGCATTAGTAGTGTGTGAAACATGGAGCTGCATTACTAGTGTCTGAATCATGGAGCTGTAATACCAGAGTCTGAAACATGGAGCTGCATTACCAGTGTCTGAAACATGGAGCTGCATTACTAGTGTCTGAAACATGGAGCTGCATTACTAGTGTCTGAAACATGGAGCTGCATTACTAGTGTCTGAAACATGGAGCTGCATTACTAGTGTCTGAAACATGGAGCTGCATTACAAGAGTCTGAAACATGGAGCTGCATTACCAGAGTCTGAAACATGGAGCTGCATTACTAGTGTCTGAAACATGGAGCTACATTACCAGAGTCTGAAACATGGAGCTGCATTTCTAGTGTCTGAAACAAGGAGCTGCATTACCAGTGACTGAAAGATGGAGCTGCATTACCAGTGACTGAAACATGGAGCTGCATTACCAGTGACTGAAACATGGAGCTGCATTACCAGTGACTGAAACATGGAGCTGCATTACCAGTGACTGAAACATGGAGATGCATTACTAGTGTCTGAAACATGGAGCTACATTACCAGAGTCTGAAACATGGAGCTGCATTACTAGTGTCTGAAACATGGAGCTGCATTACCAGTGACTGAAACATGGAGCTGCATTACCAGTGACTGAAACATGGAGCTGCATTACCAGTGACTGAAACATGGAGCTGCATTACCAGTGACTGAAACATGGAGATGCATTACTAGTGTCTGAAACATGAAGCTGTATTACAAGAGTCTGAATCTTGGAGCTGCATTACTAGTGTCTAAAACATGGAGCTGCATTACTAGTGTCTGAAACATGAAGCTGCATTACCAGAGTCTGAAACATGGAGCTACATTACAAGAGTCTGAAACATGGAGCTACATTACTAGTGTCTGAAACATGGAGCTGTATTACTAGTGTCTGAAACATGGAGCTGCATTACTAGTGTCTGAAACATGGAGCTGCATTACTAGTGTCTGAAACATGGAGCTACATTACTAGTGTCTGAAACATGGAGCTGCATTACTAGTTTCTGAATCATGGAGCTGTAATACCAGAGTCTGAAACATGGAGCTGCATTACCAGTGTCTGAAACATGGAGCTACATTACTAGTGTCTGAAACATGGAGCTGCATTACTAGTGTCTGAAACATGGAGCTGCATTACTAGTGTCTGAAACATGGAGCTGCATTACAAGAGTCTGAAACATGGAGCTGCATTACAAGAGTCTGAAACATGGAGCTGCATTACAAGAGTCTGAAGCATGGAGCTACATTACCAGAGTCTGAAACATGGAGCTGCATTACTAGTGTCTGAAACATGGAGCTACATTACCAGAGTCTGAAACATGGAGCTGCATTACAAGTGACTGAAACATGGAGCTGTAATACCAGTGACTGAAACATGGAGCTGCATTACCAGTGACTGAAACATGGAGCTGTATTACAAGAGTCTGAATCATGGAGCTGCATTACTAGTGTCTAAAACATGGAGCTGCATTACTAGTGTCTGAAACATGAAGCTGCATTACCAGAGTCTGAAACATGGAGCTGCATTACAAGAGTCTGAAACATGGAGCTACATTACTAGTGTCTGAAACATGGAGCTGCATTACTAGTGTCTGAAACATGGAGCTGCATTACCAGAGTCTGAAACATGGAGCTACATTACAAGAGTCTGAAACATGGAGCTACATTACTAGTGTCTAAAACAGGGAGCTGCATTACTAGTGTCTGAAACATGAAGCTGCATTACCAGAGTCTGAAACATGGAGCTACATTTCAAGAGTCTGAAACATGGAGCTGCATTACTAGTGTCTGAAACATGGAGCTGTATTACTAGTGTCTGAAACATGGAGCTGCATTACAAGAGTCTGAAACATGGAGCTGCATTACTAGTGTCTGAAACATGGAGCTGCATTACTAGTGTCTGACACATGGAGCTGCATTACTAGTGTCTGACACATGGAGCTACATTACTAGTGTCTGACACATGGAGCTGCATTACTAGTGTCTGAAACATGGAGCTGCATTAGTAGTGTCTGAAACATGGAGCTGCATTACTAGTGTCTGAAACATGAAGCTGCATTACCAGAGTCTGAAACATGGAGCTACATTACAAGAGTCTGAAACATGGAGCTACATTACCAGAGTCTGAAACATGGAGCTGCATTACTAGAGTCTGAAACATGGAGCTGCATTACTAGTGTCTGAAACATGGAGCTGCATTACTAGTGTCTGAAACATGGAGCTGCATTACCAGAGTCTGAAACATGGAGCTGCATTACTAGTGTCTGAAACATGGAGCTACATTACTAGTGTCTGAAACATGGAGCTGCATTACTAGTGTCTGAATCATGGAGCTGTAATACCAGAGTCTGAAACAAGGAGCTGCATTACTAGTGTCTGACACATGGAGCTGCATTACTAGTGTCTGAAGCATGGAGCTGCATTACTAGTGTCTGAAGCATGGAGCTGCATTACAAGAGTCTGAAACATGGAGCTGCATTACTAGTGTCTGAAACATGGAGCTGCATTAGTAGTGTCTGAAGCATGGAGCTGCATTACTAGTGTCTGAATCATGGAGCTGTAATACCAGAGTCTGAAACAAGGAGCTGCATTACTAGTGTCTGAAACATGGAGCTGCATTACTAGTGTCTGAAGCATGGAGCTGCATTACTAGTGTCTGAAGCATGGAGCTGCATTACTAGTGTCTGAAGCATGGAGCTGCATTACTAGTGTCTGAAGCATGGAGCTACATTACTAGTGTCTGAAGCATGGAGCTGCATTACTAGTGTCTGAAACATGGAGCTACATTACTAGTGTCTGAAACATGGAGCTGCATTACTAGTGTCTGAAACATGGAGCTGCATTACTAGAGTCTGAATCATGGAGCTGCATTACTAGTGTCTGAAACATGGAGCTGCATTTCAAGAGTCTGACACATGGAGCTGCATTAGTAACATTAGTTAGCCAGCAGTTTGCACAGCACTTTACCTGACTGGAGTCAGTGATTCTGCTGTGGCTCCCAGCACAGATCATCCCTTCGGTCAATCCAGGATAGTACCGACGACACAACCTGCGGCTCACAATAGTAACATTGGTCTCAAATAATTTATCAGTGTAATGCGTCTGATCAATTTTCCCCCAGCCTGCGACACTGCACGGCGTATCTTTCGGAAGATCCATGGTGCTGGAAGGAAGTAGAATTGTCTGTACATATTCGTTTATCTCAGCCTGCGATGAAAGCTGTAGGAGCAGAAATGTAAGGTTACTAATACAAAATGGTCCTGGCTTATAAGGTTATAGCGACAGATCAGGGTGTATTCACACGGGCGAGCGCGATATCGATCCAAGAACCTCCGAGTGATATCGCTCTCTAAAGCCTCCGATTCTGGGTGCGAGCGCGATGTATTGTTGCATCTCTGTACTTGTGTTTTTCACACCTGTGAAATTATTTCAAAAGCTTCCAATAGTTTCAGTGGTAAAAATTGCATTGTACTCGCATGTAAATCTCACGGCATGCGAGTGGGATTAGATTATTTTACAGATCATACAGGAAATAATGGGTCAGTTCTTGCATGGAATCACCCAAAAATAGGACATGCAGTGATTTTTCAATCTCTCAGCATCGCTGCAAGAGAAAAGTAAGCCAACGTTTCCACCGCGCTCACCTACCACATTATATGAAAACAGATGGAACATTTTATAACATTATGGAGAAAAGATAAGTGTTCTTAGCATATAATGTAGTGACAAAAAGTGCCTCCAAGTACAGCGACAGCCAGATGGTGCGGAGAAGTGATGATGATCGCACATCTCACCTTTAACAACAGGACATCATTGAACGGCATGGCTGCTTCCTCATCGTATTCTGGGTGCATGTGATAGCTCTCAACCCCCAGAATCTGCTGCGTTGTCTCTGGCTGAGAGACATCATGAGCGCCAAGAATGACAACTGTGTCCCTGCAAAGACACCATCATCAGTAATTATGACAATACCAACATTTTATTTTTTTTTTAGCTTTTTCCACTTTTGTACAAAAACCCTTTTTTTTTTACATTTTTTATTCTTTTACATTGTTAAATTCTAAGTCCCATAGCTTTTTTATTTTCCATGGATGGAGCTCTGTGAGGTCTTGTTTTGTGTGATGAGCTGTAGTTTTTAGTGGTACCATTTTGGGATTCATGTACTCATTAATCCAAGGAGTGTATATCGGCCACCATTTTTACAGCTGGCTGATATACGCTACCATCTGAGCTGTCTTCCCCTTCCCTCCACCTCACCGGCTCTCTGCTGTCCTCCCCTCTGGCTGTTTACAATGGAAGGGAATGGTGGCGGAGCTAAGCTCCTGCCCCCTCTCTGCAGTCACCAATGGAAGGGGGCAGGAGCTCCACCTCTGCCCCACCCCCTGGAAGGGAAAGGCAGAGAGCCAGTAAGGGGGAGTGAAGGGGGAAGACAGCTCAGATGGTAGCGTATATACCAGCCAGCCGTGAAAACGGCGGACGATATACGCTCCTGTAGGAGGAAAAATGAACAAAATAAGCATTTTGCCTCCTTTTTTAGTTTTTTTTAGGTCTTTTTGCTGTGCAGAATGTATGGTGTGTTCAGTTTTTTTGTACAGGTCGTTACGGGTACGATGATCCCAAATATGTGGGTTTAAAAAAATAATAATTTTGTTTATACAAATGGGAAAGTGTGCAAAAATTTTTTTTTGTTTGTTACATTTTTTTAAACTATATACATTTTTAAAATATTTTTTATATCCCTGTAGGGGACTTTAAAGCTATGATCGCTTCACATAACGGGCAGGGAGGCCGGCTATCAGTCACAACCGACTCCTGCTGCAGAATGACACAGGCCCACTTCTGAGCTCGCGCCATCCACAGGACATACGCTTACATCCTGTCGCATTAAGTTCCCCCCAGGCTGGATGTAAACTTATGTCCTGTGGCATTAAGTGGTTAATAACAATTCCTTCGCCCACATAGCCACAAGAAGCCTTGTTTTTTGTGGGACCAGTTGTATCTTCTATTGGTGCCACTTTGGGAACATATAAGGCATTGTTTAACGATTATTACTGTTTTTCTGGAGAGGATGGAAGGTAATCAGACAATACGCCATTGTTTTTTTTTTTCTATGGGCTTCACCGTACGGTAAAAACAAAATGTGACTTGTAGTCTGCAGGTCAATATAAGTTATGTTAGTATTCTTATACAATAAAAGCACTTCATTGTATTTGCATCGCCACCTTCCACGACCCATAAGATTTACATTTTTTTCGCCCAATGAGCCATGGGAAGCCTTGTATTTTGCAAGACAAGCTGTAGCTTCCTTCCGTACTACTTTGGGATATATGTGATACATTGGACTTTTTGATAACTTTTTATTGTGTTTTTTAGGAGGTGAGTGAATGAAAAAAATAAATTTTCACATTGTCTTTTTAATTTACCGTGTGGGAGAATGAAACTATAGTATCAGCTGTATCCCACTGTGAATTCCTGATAAGGCTGATCGTTCTCTTTCAGCACACTTAATAAAAACTGCACAACGTCAGTTATCGCTCAAAAGATGGCTTTGGGCAATTTTTAAATGCAAATCGTGTCTAATTCAGCCTTTAGGTTAGGAAATATGCTGCGCCTCCTGAAAAAGATGTGCATTTAAGGCATACTTTATATATGTAACTGTTGGGGATTAACCTGATTGTCCCGGGTAGCGCAATCCAGAGAATTGGAGCAGCTAGGGAAAAGTCTTGGAGAGAGGGGTTTAAGTTAAAAGTTTCTTTTAACTATATTTGATTGCACACTGCATACATTCAATACAAGTGGCATATCTTACACTGCAAGTAGTGAACTTAGTGAAATTTACGTATTTTGTAGTCATTATCACTTTACTTATTTTGGAAGAACTGTGTTTCTTAAAGGGGTTTTCCCATTATTTAAAATTGCTTCACAGCCACTGTGTCCTACCTGGTTGCAGCTGACCAGGACATGTGACTGCTGTAGCCAATCACTGGCCATAGCAGTGACTTTCTGTAGCCAGTGATTTGCTGCAGCATCACATGTCCTGGTCAGCAGCAATCAGGAAGGACAGAGCTGGTGTAAAGCATTTTTAAGTCATGTGAAAACGCTTTTCAGCAAGTTGTCACATCAAGACCAGCCCTCTTCATACGTCTAATCAGGGTATATATATATATATATATATATATATATATATATATATATATCACTAGAGTTCTACCATAGTGGCTGATGCAGTGGAAATGTATGGCTAGCCCTTACTCCCCCCAGTGATCACGGGTTTCTGAACCCAGACCTGAAGAAACCATCTGATCACTGGTCGAACTTTGTCAAGTTTGAAAAGGAGTTGTCTTTCTGAAACAACTCCCTGTAGAGACTTTCTAATTAAAGGGAATATATTACCCAAATCAAATCAAATCAAATCATGGTATTTGTATAGCGCCAACTTATTCCGCAGCGCTTTCAGGTAATTATTATTTATTACCCCCCACCAAGCTGGGTTCTCATATTTAAATATATTATATATTACCTATTATTCTTTTACTAATATTCTAAACTACAATATTCAGAAACTTTATTTTTTTTCCAACTAATCCTTATTCTGTTTCTGTATGTGATCATTGGGCGGCCCTCCTGCCTGAGCTGCTGTTCTGTTCCGTGAACAGAGATTTGCTGTACAACAGCCACATGGACGTAGGAAACTGATACCTAGAGATGACTGTTGTGGCCATGCTCTGTGATCAGGCAGATGCTTAGTTGGAACACATATAACTAAACTTGGATTAACTTACCCATTGCAATGGGCAGCAGATAAGACCCAGCCAGGAGAAATCAGAGAACCACCACAATAACCATAACCAATTTTTAAATGCGCTATATAAGGTCTTGAATGTGGTTTGGCTTCATTCCCTCCAACGATCTGATGGTGGAAGTTTTCTGCAATATACATCAAATTTAATACAATTTAGTATTCAGTAAAGGAAATACATGAATATCTTCCAATATTTTGTCACTAGTCATGATAGGCCAGTGTGCCAAAAATTGCAGAATTTGATTGGATCAGCCCAAGACAACAGTGCTAGTCTCTGAGCCACCAAACTCCCTCCTCCTTCCTTCTCCAGAGGTGAAGGAGATCTTCTCATCTTCCTCCTTTGCCTTCACTTCCGTTTTGTTTGCTTTCCTCTTATTCTTCTCCTTCTTTGTAAGAGGGGAGAAGTAAGAAGAAGAAAGAGAAAGGAGGAGCTGGAGGAAGAACAAGCATGGTGGCTCAGTTTAGCCCTGTTGCCTTGCAGTGCTGAAGTTCTACGTTCAAATGTGATCAAGGGCAACATTTGTATGGAGTTTTTCAAAGTCCATGCTGATGTTATCTATGATGAGATTTGAACCTAGGACCCCAGCAAGGCAACAGTTCTAACTACTGAGCTACGCTCATTGAAGAGCCCCAAAACCACTGTTCAGTATACATTATGGAAAACCTATTTTCAAGTGATGTTTGCCAAAAATCAGTTTGGGCTAATCCCATCCGATTCTGTGAAAATCAGCCTGATTTGACCCACCAGCCAATCACAATGAGCAACTCTACTTATAAGTCTTGAGTGGTTATGGACAAATATTGAATAGCCCTGAGGGTCTACAGTGGTACATTGTAATATTCCTAGTGGTTTGAGATGGTGTAGTCAATGGGGTTATCCCAAAATATCAAGTTAATGATCAGTGGGGGTTTCCCCGCAGACACCACACTCATCCCATCATCGGGGGTCCCATGTCTCTCCTCATCACTGTGGGTTAGCTGCATCCCCCACAGTGAGGATGAGCTTGAATGAAGAGGCTGTCACGCATACGTGGTGCCACTCCATTCACTTGCAATGGGACTGCTGGAGATAGCCAAGTACACGAGATCATCAATTTCTGTAAGCCCCTTTAATGAAAGGAGCAGCGGCTGTGCTTGTGATGAGAAGGGGGTACGGGACCCCATTCTCAAAATCATAAAGATAACCAATCATAAAGATATCCCCTATTCTGTGGATAGACAATAACTTTAGATTTTGATATGACCCTTTGAATTACGTGTCATATAAAAAGATACAAACTTCTGTGTGGGGTCAAAGCTGTTTTACCGCTTCAGAGCTCCAAATATCCTATATCTTTTCACACCGCCAGCAGAGCACTAGGTGAAGCCCCCTGAAGTAGGGATTCATGGAGCGTGATAAATCCATTTCACCCACTTCTCTGTTTGTCCTAGTTTAAAATAATAATTCATAAAGTTTTACTTTTTTAGGTAAAAAAACGCCTTATAGACAACCGACATGTAAATAAAGAATTCTCACCATCCAGTTGTGGTTCCTGATATCAGCATTCAAGAAACAAGCGATCACAGTATACAGAACATTAGGAAGCTGGAGCACAAGATACAGTCTGATGTAAGAAGTTATTATTTATAGGTTATAGAACCCCTTCATGTTCCCCGTAATAAACATCCATGTTACAAGTTGTATACACATAATATGGAGGACAATGGGGCAGATTTACTACCCAAAAGACAATAGTTTTGGGTGTAAATTACTGTCTTACATGATTTCTGCCACATTTACATTTTTTTTGACTTGCCCAAAAAGAGGTATAGCCAAAAATGGCACCTAAACTTTGGCATAATTTTTGTCGTAAACTAAGACAACAAATAGGTGATGTAAATTTAGACCAGTCAGTCTTAAAATTTGACAGATTTACCTTTCAGCTGGGATGTTTCTGGCACGTCTTGTCTTAGTTAGAACTAACTTTTAGACAGTATTAGTAAATGTGGCCCAATGTGATTACTCCGTTACACATTACAACAAAACGCGCTCTGCTCTAGCTGGAAATACTGACCTGCAGACGGGGTTGGTATGAAGAAGGTAGAAGATATACAGACCACAAGGATAAGCTGAACGTGTTCCATCTCACGCTGCTTCCAAGTCTCTACAAACTCTCTGCTTCTAGTCCCCTTTATGAACTTCTTACCACTGATAATATCTGCAGTCACACCCCGGACCCACAGCATAGGCGACTGCTAGTAAGTCATGGAAATCAACTGGTTTCTTAAAAATTAATGATAATTCAGAATATTGGAGTAGTAATGAAACCTGAAAACTATGGTACTTCTTTTCACTTCGTTTATACCATTCTGTGTGTGCTGTGCATAGACAGAGGTTTCACAGCTAAACAGTACTGTAATATTACCGGGGCCACTGCAAAGTATTTCAGCTCTGCCGCTGTGCAGAGCATCCCACATTACCATTTCCTTTGGTGGGGCTGAGATCGCCGCAGTTACCAGCACTATCCACTGGCTTTAGAGTCTTCTCCCACTCCACATAGCCTCTATTATCTACACGTCTCTGCGAGCGGTAAATTACCCCTAGGTATCAAGACAGCGGGTTAATTTTTTCAAGTCACAGCATAGAGCCTCCGCTATCTACATGTCTCTCTGTGTGCGGTGAATTAAGCCACAGTTGTCAGCGCTGTACAGTGGGGTAATTTATTTGGGCCCTGCTCTATTCTTAATCCGCCATGATGAGGAGTAGGAGAAAGAGTCGAGGACGTGGCCGTGGTAGAGGACGCAGACGTCCAAGTGAGGGTGTGGGCAGAGGCCGAGTTCCTGGTCCAGGTGAATCACAGCCGCCTGCTGCGGGATTAGGAGAGAGGCAAGTTTCTGGGGTCCCCAGCTTCATATCACAATTTATGGGTCCACATGGTGGACCTTTATTACAAACAGAGTGAGCAGGTCCTGTTGTGGATGGCAGAAAATGCGTCCAGCAATGTATCGACCACCCAGTCTTCTACGCAGTCCACTACTCCCGGCTTAGGGACTGCAACTCTGAATCTTTTGGCTGCTGCTCCTCCTTCCTCCCAGCCTCCTCTCTCCATAAAAATGACATATTCTGAGGAGCAGGCAGACTCCCAGGAACTGTTCTCGGGTCCCTGCCTTGAGTGGGAAAAATGGTTCCTCTCTCACCTGAGGAGTTTGTCGTGACCGATGCCCAACCTTTGGAAAGTTCCCAGAACCCGGGTGATGAGGCTGGGGACTTCTGGCAACTGTCTCAAGAGCTTTTTGTGGGTGAGGAGGAGGATGATGATGATGAGACACAGTTGTTTGTCAGTGAGGTAGTAGTAAGGGCAGTAAGTCCGAGGGAGGAGCGCACAGAGGATTTGGAGGAAGAGCAGTTGGACGATAAAGTGACTGACCCCACCTGGTTTGCTAAGCCTACTGAGGACAGGGCTTCAGAGGGGGAGGCAAGTGCAGCAGCAGGACAGGTTGGAAGAGGCAGTGGAGTGGCCAGGGGGAGAGGCAGGGTCAGAGCAAAGAAACCCCCAACTGTTTCCCAAAGCACCCCCTCGCGCCAAGCCTCCGTGCAGAGGGCTAGGTGTTCAAAGGTGTGGATGTTTTTCAGTGAGAGCGCGGATGACCGACGAACAGTGGTGTGCAACCTGTGTCGCACCAAGATCAGCCGGGGAGCCACCACTACCAGCCTCACCAGCATGCACAGGCATATGATGGCCAAGCACCCCACAGGGTGGGGCGAAGGACATTCACCGCCTCCGGGTCACACCACTGCTTCTTCCCCTGTACCCCAACCTGCCACACAGATCCAATCCCCCTCTCAGGACACAGGCACGAGCACCTCCTGGCCTGCACCCACACCCTCACCTCCACTGTCTTCCACCCCATCCAGCAATGTCTCTCAGCGCAGCGTTCAGCTGTCGCTAATACAAGCGTTGGAGCAAAAGCGCAAATATGCCGCCAGGCACCTGCATGCACAATCTTTAAATGTGCACATTGCCAAATTAATCAGCCTGGAGATGCTGCCGTACAGGCTTTTGGAAGCATAGGCTTTCAAAAACATGATGGCTGCGGCGGTCTTGCACTACTCGGTCCCCAGTCGCCACTGTTTTTCCTCGTGTGCCGTCCCAGCCCTACACCAGCATGTCTCCCACAACATTAATCGTGCCCTCACCAACGCGGTTACTGGGAAGGTCGACTTAACCACAGAAACGTGGACAAGTACTGGCGGGCAGGGCCACTACATTTCCCTGACGGCACAGTGAGTGAATTTGGTGGAGGCTGGGACCGAATCAGAGCCTGGGACCGCTCACGTCCTACCCACACCCAGAATAGCGGGTCCTACCTCGGTGCTGGTATCTGCGGCATTTTATGCCACCTCCTCCAAACCCTCCCCCTCCTCCTCCTCCACCACCTCTACCTCTACCTAAGAAGTGTGAGCACGTCGCCAGCAGTCGGTATCGCGTGTCCCGCCAGCACAACAGTGGGCAAGCGTCAGCAGGCCGTGCTGAAACTAATTAGCTTAGGTGACAAGAGGCACACGGCCCCCGAACTGTTACAGGGTCTGACAGAGCAGACCGACCTCTGGCTTTCGCCGCTGAGCCTCCAACCGGGCATGGTCGTGTGTGACAACAGCCGTAACCTGGTGGCGGCTCTGCAGCTTGGCAGACTCACACACGTGCCATGCCTGGCCCACGTCTTCAATCTGGTGGTTCAGCAGTTTCTGAAAAACTACCCCACTTGTCTGACCTGCTCGGCAAGGTGCGCCGTGTCTGCGCACATTTCCGCAAGTCCACCATGGACGCTGCCACCCTGAGGAGCCTGCAACATCGGTTTCAGCTGCCAGAGCACCGACTGCTGTGCGACGTGCCCACATGCTGGAATTCTACGCTGCACATGTTGGCCAGGCTGTATGAGCAGCATAGAGCAATAGTGGAATTCCAGCTGCAACATGGGCGGCGGAGTGGTAGCTCTACGGAGCAGGATTGGAATATGATGTGCGCCCGATGACGCGGCACGCTCTAGTCATGTGACCACGCTGTATGGGCGTGACGTAATGACGTCACAATGAACGCAATGAGACTTACACAGATTCTGGCCAGTAGGAGCCCCATACAACAGATCTCCATGACAACATATCCACACAAGGAAGTAAAAGGTTGCTACCACAATGCTCCACCATAGCTACAACCCCGCAACATGTGCATGCCATGATGACATCAATGAATGCAGGTGAATTTTATCATGTGATCTATTGTGATTGGTTTACTGTGATACTAGACACACTATATATTTGTGTATTGTTCACTTGTTGTCCATACTTGACAAAGACTCTTGTAGTCGAAACGTCGTGTTTATCTGTCTGGGAGGAAAGAAATACAGAAAACTTCATTGTTTTGCACCTTGATCTGTTAAAGTATCAATACAATACTTTTGAAACTTTGAAAAATTGTAAAAAAATTGGAAGCAGAGCCTTTTGGGCTGCAGAAAAATTGGCAGTACAGCGTGATGACATGCTATTTTAGGAGGAGGAGGAGTAATAATATCCGGGAGTGATTGACAAAGCTAATTCCCCCTTTTTTTTCTGGTGATAGAGAATGCTTTTTTCTCCGGTTGCAGCGAAAAGAATCTTTAGGTTCCGCTGCTCTCCGCCGGTGGAGAAGATGTAAGCATGTCGGCACTGGCAGTTGACAGGCGGGTACGCTTATTCGTGATGATTCCCCCAGCTGCACTAAACACCCTCTCTGACAAGACGCTAGTGGCAGGGCAGGCCAGCACCTCCAGGGCGTACAGCGCAAGTTCGTGCCACGTGTCCAGCTTTGATACCCAATAGTTGTATGGAGCAGAGGCATCACGGAGGACGGTGGTATGATTGGCTATGTACTCCCTCACCATCCTTTTACAGTGCTCCCACCGACTCAGCCTTGACTGGGGAGCGGTGACACAGTCTTGCTGGGGAGCCAGAAAGCTGTCAAAGGCCTTAGAGAGTGTTCCCCTGCCTGTGCTGTACATGCTGCCTGATCTCCGCGCCTCCCCTGCTACCTGGCCCTCGGAACTGCGCCTTCTGCCACTAGCGCTGTCGGATGGGAATTTTACCATCAGCTTGTCCGCCAGGATCCTATGGTATAGCATCACTCTCGAACCCCTTTCCTCTTCGGGTATGAGAGTGGAAAGGTTCTCCTTATACCGTGGGTCGAGCAGTGTGTACACCCAGTAATCCGTAGTGGCCAGAATGCGTGTAACGTGAGGGTCACAAGAAAGGCATCCTAACATGAAGTCAGCCATGTGTGCCAGGATACCTGCACGCAACACATGGCTGTCCTCACTAGGAAGATCACTTTCAGGATCCTCCTCCTCCTCCTCAGGCCATACACGCTGAAAGGATGACAGGCAAGCAGCATGGGTACCCTCAGCAGTGGGCCAAGCTGTCTCTTCCCCCTCCTCCTCATGCTCCTCCTCCTCCTCAACGTGCTGAGATATAGACAGGAGGGTGCTCTGACTATCCAGCGACATACTGTCTTCTCCCGCCTCCGTTTCTGAGCGCAAAGCGTCTACCTTTATGCTTTGCAGGGAACTTCTCAAGAGGCATAGCAGAGGAATGGTGACGCTAATGATTGCAGCATTGCCGCTCACCATCTGGGTAGACTCCTCAAAGTTTCCAAGGACCTGGCAGATGTCTGCCAACCAAGCCCACTTTTCTGTAAAGAATTGAGGAGGCTGACTCCCACTGCGCCGCCCATGTTGGAGTTGGTATTCCACTATAGCTCTACGCTGCTCATAGAGCCTGGCCAACATGTGGAGCGTAGAGTTCCACTGTGTGGGCATGTCGCACAGCAGTCGGTGCACTGGCAGATTAAACCGATGTTGCAGGGTCTGCAGGGTGGCAGCGTCCGTGTGGGACTTGCGGAAATGTGCGCAGGGCCGGCGCACCTTTCTGAGCAGGTCAGACAAGCGTGGCTAGCTTTTCAGAAAGCGCTGAACCACCAAATTAAATACGTGGGCCAGGCATGGCACGTGCGTGAGGCTGCCGAGCTGCAGAGCCGCCACCAGGTTACGGCCGTTGTCACACACGACCATGCCCGGTTGGAGGCTCAGCGGCGCAAGCCAGCGGTCGGTCTGCTCTGTCAGACCCTGCAGCAGTTCGTGGGCCGTGTGCCTCTTCTCTCCTAAGCTGAGTAGTTTCAGCACGGCCTGCTGACGCTTGCCCACTGCTGTGGAGGAAGCATACACCGCCGCAGATACCACCACCGAGCTGGGGCCCGCAATTCTGGGGGTGAGTAGGACGTGAGCGGTCCCAGGCTCTGACTCTGTCCCAGCCTCCACTAAATTCACCCAATGTGCCGTCAGGGAGATATAGTGGCCCTGCCCGCCTGTGCTTGTCCACGTGTCCGATGTTAAGTGGACATTGGCAGTAACCGTGTTGCGGGAGACGTGGTCGTGCAGGGCTGGGACGGCACATCGGGAAAAGTAGTGGCGACTGGGAACCGAGTAGCGCGGGGCTGCCGCCGCCATCATGCTTTTGAAAGCCTCCGTTTCCACAAGCCTATATGGCAGCATCTCCAGGCTGATCAATTTGGCTATGTGCCGTTTAACGCTTGAGCGTGCGGGTGCGTGGCGGCGTACTTGCGCTTGCGCTCAAACACTTGCGCTAGCGACTGCTGGACGCTGCGCTGAGAGACATTGGTGGATGGGGCCGAGGACAGCAGAGGTGAGGATGTGGGTGCAGGCCAGGAGACGGTAGTGCCTGTGTCCTGAGAGGGGGGTTGGATCTCAGTGGCAGTTTGGGGCTCAGGGGGAGAGGCATTGGTGCAAACCGGAGGCGGTGAACGGCCTTTGTCCCACCTTGTGGGGTGCTTGGCCATCATATGTCTGCGCATGCTGGTGGTGGTGAGGCTGGTGGTGGTGGCTCCCCGACTGATCTTGGCGCGACAAAGGTTGCACACCACTGTTCATCGGTCGTCTGCACTCTCAGTGAAAAACTGCCAGACCTTTGAGCACCTCGGCCTCTGCAGGGTGGCATGGCGTGAGGGGGCGCAATACGCACCAAGAAATTAGATCAGCCGGTGCCACGCCATTTTTATGACAGTGGACACTCGGTATGTCAACTGAAACTTCGCATCATTGATTCTGTACCTGAAACATCTAAAGGGGGTGACAGAACACGAATGTTATTAAAGAAAGAATTCTATTGGGTCTATACACTTGATACCATGACCCCGAGGGGCCTAAATCCTGATTCTGATACCCATATGTTCCTGTAATTATTTCCGTGCTTCTCTGCATCGATGATGCCATTTATATGGATTTTAATTCACTTGTGTATTTGTACTTTTATGTTTTCACAGTGCATTCATGATGTTGTTATGGCACGAAAGAATTTACGCCACATTGCATTGTTATGCGAATGAATAGCAAAATTTGGGTGCATTGATTATATCCGATTATTGGTGGTAGTCCTGTGGTGGCTACAGCATTATTTGAATATTGATAAATGCATGATGATCTATTTTGATATTCATGTCCACTATCAGTGCCGTTATTGACCTATTATTATGATTATGTGCATATGACATGCTATACTCGGATTTTTTGTTAAAGAACAAGCTATGGTTTTTTTTTCACATAGAGGCCACGCCCTTTTGGGAGGAGCCTACGTGTGTGGTTATGACTTAGCAACTACATAATGTATCCCTGACTTACTTCTTATTGTGTGTCTTTACACAACAATGCCTTATATATCTTGTGATGTTCATTATAGAAGCTATTTATTCAGGGCATGTCACATAGTGGGATCTGAATGCGCGTTTATGACGCGCCTGATGACGCGGTACGTCTCGGACGTGTGATCACGCTCTATTGGCGCGGCTTGATTGCGTCAAGATGACTATCAGGAATTACTGATATTTCCTGTCTATCAGTAGCTCTACGGAGCAGGATTGGAATATGATGTGCGCCCGATGACGCGGCACGCTCTAGTCATGTGACCACGCCGTATGGGGGTGACGTAATGACGTCACGATGAACGCGATGAGACTTACACAGATTCTGGCCAGTAGGAGCCCCATACAACAGATCTCCATGACAACATATCCACACAAGGAAGTAAAAGGTTGCTACCACAATGCTCCACCATAGCTACAACCCCGCAACATGTGCATGCCATGATGACATCAATGAATGCAGGTGAATTTTATCATGTGATCTATTGTGATTGGTTTACTGTGATACTAGACACACTATATATTTGTATGTTGTTCACTTGTTGTCCATACTTGACAAAGACTCTTGTAGTCGAAACGTCGTGTTTATCTGTCTGGGAGGAAAGAAATAAAGAAAACTTCATTGTTTTGCACCTTGATCTGCTGCCTTCACTACTTTTTCAACATTTGTACTAAGGAACGGTTTGGTTTGGATCCCAAGCTCAGTGGGCGTGCAGGATACCTGTTCAACCTTATGGTATTTACATTGTGCTGCTGACAACCTTTTGCTTTTGGATATACTTTTACTACAGAAATGTTACAGGGGTCCGCCTATACTTCTGCTACAGAAATGTTACAGGGGTCCGCCTATACGTCTACTACAGAAATGTTACAGGCGTCTGCCTATACTTTTGCCACATAAATGTTACTGGCGTCCGTCTATACTTTTACTACAGAAATGTTACTGGGGTCCATCTATACTTTTACTACCGAAATATTACCGGGGTCTGCCTATACTTCTGCTACAGAAATGTTACAGGGGTCCGCCTATAAGTCTGCTACAGAAATCTTACTGGGGTCCGCCTATACTTTTGCTACAGAAATGTTACTGGGGTCTGCCTATACTTCTACTACAGAAATGTTACTGGCGTCCGTCTATACTTTTACTACAGAAATGTTACTGGGGTTTGCCTATACCTTTGCTACAGAAATGTTACAGGGGTCTGCCTATACCTTTGCTACAGGAATGTTACAGGGGTCTGCCTATACCTTTGCTACAGGAATGTTACAGGGGTCTGCCTATACCTTTGCTACAGGAATGTTACAGGGGTCTGCCTATACCTTTGCTACAGGAATGTTACAGGGGTCTGCCTATACCTTTGCTACAGGAATGTTACAGGGGTCTGCCTATACCTTTGCTACAGGAATGTTACAGGGGTCTGCCTATACCTTTGCTACAGGGGTCTGCCTATACTTTTATTACAGGAATGTTACTGGGGGTCCATCTGTACTTTTACTACAGAAATGTTACAGGGATCTGCCTATACCTTTGCTACAGGAATGTTACTGGGGTCTGCCTATACTATGGGTGCACAAACACTTCCCATTGCGGTCTTTTACCTATCTGGCACAAATACACTGACTGACTAGGGCAGAAATGTGGACCGAGGCCAAGGTCCTTGGCGGGGTGAAACTCTCCCATGCTTGGGCACTCTGATTTCTTCCTGTGTAATACCATCTTTGTGCGCTGACTGCACAGGCGAGCCCAAGGAACTCAAAGACTTCCCCTTGCGGTGTTGTGCTATCTGCGTTTGGACACATGGATTTCCCATTGCTATGTAACTCAGGGCAACTTGGGTCACACGAGGTGGAGGCTGAGACAGAGCCTGACCCAGGGCCCGCTCACATACTTTCCACAGAGACTATAGCGGGTCCTGGTCCTGGTTTCTTGGCCTTGTAATGCCAGCTCCTACTCCTGCTTGGGGTCAGGGGATCAGCACTGGGCAGCATGTATTTTCTGTCGTCTTACCACAGTTATCTGAGGCACTGGTTTGGGCCAAACAAAAGGAGCGTCACTGCATTAATGAGACGTTCACTGCTGTACTAGCATCAGAGTCTGCTTTATGCCCACGATTGCTGAGGGTGTGGGCAGAGGCCAAGGTCCTCGGCGGAGTGAAAGGCTGCCATGTTTTGGCACTGTAATTGCTTCATGTTTAACACTTTCCTTGGATTCCTTTGACTTTGACTTCCTTTCCCCTTGCGGTGTTGTGCTATCTGTGTTTGGACACCTGGATTTCCTATTGCTATGTAACTCAGGGCACCTTGGGTCACACAAGGTGGAGGCTGAGACCGAGCCTGACCTAGGGCCACTCACATACTTCCCACACAGACTATAGCGGGTCCTGGTCATGGTTTCTTGGCCTTGTAATGCCACCTCCTCTTCCTGCTTGGGGTCAGGGGATCAGCACTGGGCAACATGTATTTTTTCTCATGTTACCACAGTTATCTAAGACACTGGTTTGGGCCAAACAAAAGGAGCGTTACTGCAATAATGAGACATTCGCTGCTGTACTAGCATCGGAGTCCGCTTTATGCCCACGATTGCTGAGGGTGTGGGCAAAGGCCTATGTCCTGGGGGAAATGCAACTGCTCCAGGTTGGGCCTGTGGAACTTCTTCCTGGTTAATCCAGTCTTTGGAGCGGGGTAAGCAACCATAACTGATTTAATGAGACATTCACAGCTGTACTAGCATCGGTGTCTGCTTTATGCCCATGATTGCTGAGGGTGTGGGCAAAGGCCTATGTCCTGGGGGAAATGCAACTGCTCCAGGTTGGGCCTGTGGAACTTCTTCCTGGTTAATCCAGTCTTTGGAGCGGGGTAAGCAACCATAACTGATTTAATGAGACATTCACAGCTGTACTAGCATCGGTGTCTGCTTTATGCCCATGATTGCTGAGGGTGTGGGCAAAGGCCTATGTCCTGGGGGAAATGCAACTGCTCCAGGTTTGGCCCGTGGAACTTCTTGCTGGTTCATCCAGTCTTTGGAGCGATGAAAGCAACCGCAACTAATTAAATGAGACGTTCACAGCTGTACCAACATCGGAGTCCGCTTTATGCCCATGATTACTGAGGGTGTGTGCAGAGGCTGAGATCCTCGGCAGAGTGAAAGTCTGCCATGTTTAGGCACTATAATTGCTTCATGTTTAATACTTTCCTTGGATTCCTTTGGCTCGCCTCTGCTGTGGGTGCACAAAGACTCCCCATTGCGTTGTTTTACCTGTCTGGCACAAACACACTGAATGACTAGGGCAGAAATGTAGGCCGAGGCCCTTAGCAGAGTGAAACTCTGCCATGTTTGGGCACTCTGATTTCCTGATGTGTAATACCATGCTTGAGTTCCTTGGGCTCGCCTATGCTGTGAGTGCACAAAGACTTCCAATTGTGTTGCTTTACCTGTCTGGCACAAATACACTGACTGACTAGGGTAGAAATGTGGGCCGAGGTCCTTGGCAGGGTGAAACTCTGCCATGTTTGGGCGCTCTGATTTCTTCTTGTGTAATAACATCTTTGTGCGCCGACAGCATAGGGAAGCCCAAGGAACTCAAAGACTTTTACATAGGAGCGACAGTTGTTCAGTGAATGTAGGTGGAGTGCCGCAGATCTCTTCTGGCCGCCGGCCCCCATTCGCTGTGAAGAAGTAGTCATTGAAACCTGAACAATTGCTTGCTTACAGTGAGCAAGAACTAGTTGCTCTTGTGTTTACACAGGATGTCTATTGCTGTAAATCACTCGTTTGTACGATTTTTTCGCCCGAGAGTCGTCCCATGTAAAGCCACCCCAACTGTACAGGTGACATCGCTCTCCTTGTCTTACCGCAGACACTGCCGGGCTCTCTATAGAGGCACACGTGTCAGCAGGTTAGTTCTCACCCTGCGACTAATGGATTATTTGAACCTGCTCAGAATTGCCATATTTTGCCCAAATCTCTTGAGACCTGTGTGCACCATTTGAATATAAAGTTGAACAAGTGGGCAAAATAAGGTGAGCAAAACCATATACCATAAAAGTATATTGGAAACTGAAGCTTGTTTCCACTATAATTGGATTTCACACTCTATTTCGCCCACTTATTCATATGGGACACAGATAGGTCACGAGATTTTGCATTGGGGCCTCTGAACTTTAAAAATTCTGCATAACATGTTCTTCTTGTGATGTGAGGGCATTTAGTTGTATAAGTGCTCAGGACCGCTCCTATGACAGGCGAGCACTACACAGCAGCTATTCTAGTAGCTCTAGCCATACCGGTACATTGCCAGCTGGGCTTCTGTCTTTAAAATACAGTGAGAACTCTTTGAGACAACAACCGAAAATTGCAAAGCGGTCTTTTAGGGTCTTCTGTAAGAATATGTCCACCATGTAGTGGAATTGAAGCACAAGACCGCTGGGGCCAATCACTCATATATGGAGTGGGACCAGAGTGGTGGAGTACACAAGAGGTAAGTGTTAGTTTACTATGTTTTAAAGCTCCAGAAAACTTTTCAAATCTATCTGTAGTGTCCCCGAACAACATCCTGGTCCCCTCCATAATTGTCATACATGTCTGTCTCATGTGGATGCACTGTGTAAAACTGTCATGTCTATTTTCTGTATGTATGTTGCACGGCTGCAGCTTCTAAAGAGTTAACTCCCATAAAATCATCGCCTGTCAGCTCTGCTGCTTAATGTATCTATCCTCCTGTGTCATGTGGTACAAGTGAGGTTATAAAAGTGAGTGTCTGAGAGCGGGAAAGGTGGTTGTGGTTGATGATGATCCATCTGGCCATGCTGTTGGAGGACCCACAGTGATGCAGGGAAGCACCTTTAGCTTCTTTGCATTAAAAATGGAGATGAAGGAGAGGCTCCCCATGGAGGAGCTGAGGATCTTCCCTCTTCCCCGATCTGCTGGAGAAACCACAGGGGCACAGGGAGACACTTCTGGTTTCCTTGTGTCTAATATGGAGGAGAAGGAGAGACATCCCTACCGCATGTGAAATTCATGGGAGAATGAGTGAGTTACCAAATTCCCCAGAGTGAGAGCAACCCCGAAATAATTCTATATAGAGCGGCCAACCATATCAGGTACCTGTTCACATTCCTGTGTGGCCGTCCCCAATAAGGATCACCACACAGAGGTACGTAATTGTGACCCCCACGCAGATAATGTGCGGGGTGCATCTAGGCTAAGCCGTCTCCTTAAGTAATTTCTGCCGCCAGAGTGTATGTGGAGTGATCCCTGTCTTTTACCTCCTCCGGAGTATTCCCAATTTCCAGCACCAGTGACATAGATAACGTGGACTATAGGGCCGTATTGTTTCTGTGCTTCCTCCCAACCTCTGAGCTCCTGCCTGTAACTTCTACAAGTGATTGATGCCTGTAACTACCTGTTATACAAAGTTTAATGCAAGTAAAGTTTTCCCGGGCCTGAACCGTTCCCGAGGACCCGCGGTACGATACACAAGTCTCTGTGTTTTTACTCTGCCACATAGATTAATGGTGTGTTAGAACGGTGGCATCACAACGGGATATTTACGACTACACCCCTCATCCTGAGGACCACTGGCACTATCCTCTGCTGCGGTAACTCCCTATGGGACCAGGAGTTGGTAAGTGCCACCGTAACGGGTCCAAGCACCACACCCTCCCAACCCCAGCCATATGCGTGGGTAGAGAGTCCTTCCCTGCAGTATCTCACTCATTGGTGTTGCAGAAGTTGCAGCGGCCACCCTGTAATGACTCTTCACAGGATTGGGCGTTGCATATCTGTGCCCTGGTACCGCTGCCATGGCCAGAAGCAGATGCACCATTGTTCTTTTGTTAAAGTGGACCTGTTTGCAAGAGCTTCATGTAAAGACTGGCAAGACTGGCACGTTTCACCTGGTACAGGCATATAATAATAATCTTTATTTATATAGCGCCAACTTATTCCGCAGCGCTTATATGTTTTGCTCACTTCGTTTTGAGTGCCACATATCCCATATACGCTGGGAAAGCCCTTGGTGAATATGTCAAATATATCCATAGAGCTCCAGTCAGCAGAAGAAGGCTGAAAGTTTATCCTTCCAGCATCTGCTGGCTGGTTTTTCTACAATGGGAATCAGTTGGCGCCACACGCCTGTGTAGTGTCATACATCAGAGCCCTGAGCATAGGCATGTTCGCCTGTGACTGATTGCTGCATTCTTGCAGAATGAACAGGGCTTTTTTGTTCGCACATCCGTGTGTTTTACTGTACTTTGTGCGCCGGTAAGGCGTGTTCATTTGCGTGTTCATTTGCGCCCAGCAAACAAAGACACACTGACTGACATGGCTAATTAGTCTTCATGAGTTCCAGATGTGTTTTTTTTTCCTGCGCATTCACACATCTTTGCGTATTGTATATACATTTGCGCATCCCCTATAGGCTTCTATGGATACCTTTGGTGAACAAGTAGAGCATGCTGATTTTCTTTTTGCGTCTTAAATCGACGCGCCAAACTCTGATGTTAATGGGTTTGGTCTAATCTCCATATTTTTTGCGCACATTTCGTACGTGCAAAAAAAAATAAATAGAACATGCTCTATTGTTTTGCATATTTGTGCACCAACGGTCCACATAGAAGTCAATGGGGGTGCGCAAATGCGCAAGCAATACATGAGTAGATGCATGAAACACTGCATGATTGTGCAGGAAAAAGAACACATCTGGAACTCATTAGACTAATTAGCCATTTCAATGGATGCGCGTTTGTCTGCCGCGTGCAAATGAACATAAGTTGCGGGCGCAAAAAGTACAGTAAAATATGCTGATGTGCGCACAAAAGAGCCTCCTTCATTCTGCTAATACGCATACGCCCGTGTGAGGCTGGCCTAACACTTTCCCTCCATCGTATGCGTTAACTGTTGTACTACACCTCGAAAGTGCGTGGTTTACATTGTTCCTAAGTGCACACTCCCAGACTTTGGTGTGAGAACATATGTTTTGTATCACTGATCTATAACCATCCGTAATTTGACCTGTTTTAATCTATATTAATAAAAAATATATTTTAATCGTTTCTGCTTTTTACAGCCAAAAAAATTAAAGATAGAATGCTGGCAGCTTGCAGCCACCACTAGGGGGAGCTAAGGAGCGTACGTCATACAGTTATACATTGAACGCAGTCTGCAGTAACCTCCTAAGCTCTGGAGGTGGAGCCGTAGGATTATAGGTTGCGATTGATGGATTTGTTTCTTTTTTCAACGTTATCAACTATATAATAAGTTATGTTGGAACCAACGATGAATAACACTTTCTTGGAAACTCTGCAGTGCTGAATGCTGCTTGTTGTATAATGACCTGCAAGAAAATCTAAAACACACAACACTTCATAAATCTAATTTTTATACACTATTGAATATTTTTATTTTACTGTGAAAGTAAGGCCTGTATGATGAGTAATGTGAACATGCAGGAAAGAAGGACCCCTAGAGGCAGAAATGTGCAACTATTAGAGATCTGGGGTTTCATATTGGGAGATGGTCTGTTTGATCCATTCCAAGTATTGGCCAACTCTTGCATAGACACCAGGAGGGTGATCATATCCGAATGACACGATGCCTTCTAAAGCCCCGTCACAAACGAGGGGTCCACCTGAGTCTCCCTATAAACACAAGAGGAAGAAATTAGGGAAACACATTATGAATCAGTCCGTGAGTCTAAAAATATATTCGTTTGTGGAGAAGAAACCCAAATATCTCTAGATCATTCCAGCAATCATCATCTTACTGGTCGCTTTTTCTCCCAGTAAAACTGAATAGACCCCATTATGTCAAAGAGGTCCGTTTGGCCGAAAGACAGACCCATTCGACCAGGGGATTCCTCATTCCTGCTCTCCAATTGGAATCCAATACAGGGTCCTAACTAGAGATGAGCGAGCGTACTCGCTAAGGCAAATTACTAGAGCGAGTATTGCCTTTTGCGAGTACCTGCCTGCTCGTCTCAAAAGATTCGGGTGCCAGCGGGGGAGAGCGGGGAGGAATGGAAGGAGATCTCTCTCTTCCCCCTGCTTTTCCCGCAACTCACTACTCACCCCTACCAGCACCCGAATCTTTTGAGACGAGCGGGCAGGTACTCGCAAAAGGCAATACTCGCTCTAGTAATTTGCCTTAGTGAGTACGCACACTCATCTCTAGTCCTTACTAGTATAGGCACACAACAGGCAGAAACTTTTCAGTTTTCTGCCAAGATCAGGATCAGATGCCATCAGGACAAAGCAGAGCAACGCCCCCAGTGGCTCGGCCAGGAAAGAATCAGCCTACTTGGTTATGATGGGATTTTTCCCTGTTCCTGGCAGAAAATATGCATGGAGCTGCATTACCAGTGTCTGAAACATGGAGCTGTATTACCAGAGTCTGAAACATGGAGCTGTATTACCAGAGTCTGAAACATGGAGCTGTATTACCAGAGTCTGAAACATGGAGCTGCATTACAAGAGTCTGAAACATGGAGCTGCATTACCAGAGTCTGAAACATGGAGCTGCATTACCAGAGTCTGAAACATGGAGCTGCATTACTAGTGTTTGAAACATGGAGCTGCATTACAAGAGTCTGACACATGGAGCTGCATTACCAGAGTCTGACACATGGAGCTGCATTACCAGAGTCTGACACATGGAGCTGCATTACCATTGACTGAAACATGGAGCTGCATTACTAGTGTCTGAAACATGGAGCTGCATTACAAGAGTCTGACACATGGAGCTGCATTACCAGAGTCTGACACATGGAGCTGCATTACCAGAGTCTGACACATGGAGCTGCATTACCATTGACTGAAACATGGAGCTGCATTACCAGTGACTGAAACATGGAGCTGCATTACCAGTGACTGAAACATGGAGCTGCATTACCAGTGACTGAAACATGGAGATGCATTACTAGTGTCTGAAACATGGAGCTGCATTACAAGAGTCTGACACATGGAGCTGCATTACCATTGACTGAAACATGGAGCTGCATTACCAGTGACTGAAACATGGAGCTGCATTACCAGTGACTGAAACATGGAGATGCATTACTAGTGTCTGAAGCATGGAGCTGCATTACCAGTGACTGAAACATGGAGATGCATTACTAGTGTCTGAAACATGGAGCTACATTACCAGAGTCTGAAACATGGAGCTGCATTACTAGTGTCTGAAACATGGAGCTGCATTACCAGTGACTGAAACATGGAGCTGCATTACCAGTGACTGAAACATGGAGCTGCATTACCAGTGACTGAAACATGGAGCTGCATTACTAGTGTCTGAAACATGAAGCTGTATTACAAGAGTCTGAATCATGGAGCTGCATTACTAGTGTCTAAAACATGGAGCTGCATTACTAGTGTCTGAAACATGAAGCTGCATTACCAGAGTCTGAAACATGGAGCTACATTACTAGTGTCTGAAACATGGAGCTACATTACTAGTGTCTGAAACATGGAGCTGCATTACTAGTGTCTGAAACATGGAGCTGCATTACTTGTGTCTGAAACATGGAGCTGCATTACAAGAGTCTGAAACATGGAGCTGCATTACAAGAGTCTGAAACATGGAGCTGCATTACTAGTGTCTGAAACATGGAGCTACTTTACTAGTGTCTGAAACATGGAGCTGCATTACTAGTGTCTGAATCATGGAGCTATAATACCAGAGTCTGAAACATGGAGCTGCATTACCAGAGTCTGAAACATGGAGCTACATTACAAGAGTCTGAAACATGGAGCTACATTACCAGAGTCTGAAACATGGAGCTGCATTACTAGTGTCTGAAACATGGAGCTGCATTACTAGTGTCTGAAACATGGAGCTGCATTACTAGTGTCTGAAACATGGAGCTGTATTACAAGAGTCTGAATCATGGAGCTGCATTACTAGTGTCTAAAACATGGAGCTGCATTACTAGTGTCTGAAACATGAAGCTGCATTACCAGAGTCTGAAACATGGAGCTACATTACAAGAGTCTGAAACATGGAGCTACATTACCAGAGTCTGAAACATGGAGCTGCATTACCAGAGTCTGAAACATGGAGCTGCATTACTAGTGTCTGAAACATGGAGCTGCATTACTAGTGTCTGAAACATGGAGCTGCATTACCAGAGTCTGAAACATGGAGCTGCATTACTAGTGTCTGAAACATGGAGCTACATTACTAGTGTCTGAAACATGGAGCTGCATTACTAGTGTCTGAATCATGGAGCTGTATTACCAGTGTCTGACACATGGAGCTGCATTACTAGTGTCTGAAGCATGGAGCTGCATTACTAGTGTCTGAAGCATGGAGCTGCATTACAAGAGTCTGAAACATGGAGCTGCATTACCAGAGTCTGAAACATGGAGCTGCATTACTAGTATCTGAATCATGGAGCTGTATTACCAGAGTCTGAAACATGGAGCTACATTACTAGTGTCTGAACATGGAGCTGCATTAGTAGTGTCTGAAACATGGAGCTGCATTACTAGTGTCTGAAACATGAAGCTGCATTACCAGAGTCTGAAACATGGAGCTACATTACAAGAGTCTGAAACATGGAGCTACATTACCAGAGTCTGAAACATGGAGCTGCATTACTAGAGTCTGAAACATGGAGCTGCATTACTAGTGTCTGAAACATGGAGCTGCATTACTAGTGTCTGAAACATGGAGCTGCATTACTAGTGTCTGAAACATGGAGCTGTATTACAAGAGTCTGAATCATGGAGCTGCATTACTAGTGTCTAAAACATGGAGCTGCATTACTAGTGTCTGAAACATGAAGCTGCATTACCAGAGTCTGAAACATGGAGCTACATTACAAGAGTCTGAAACATGGAGCTGCATTACCAGAGTCTGAAACATGGAGCTGCATTACTAGTGTCTGAAACATGGAGCTACATTACTAGTGTCTGAAACATGGAGCTGCATTACTAGTGTCTGAATCATGGAGCTGTAATACCAGAGTCTGAAACAAGGAGCTGCATTACTAGTGTCTGACACATGGAGCTGCATTACTAGTGTCTGAAGCATGGAGCTGCATTACTAGTGTCTGAAGCATGGAGCTGCATTACAAGAGTCTGAAACAAGGAGCTGCATTACTAGTGTCTGAAACATGGAGCTGCATTACTAGTGTCTGAAGCATGGAGCTGCATTACTAGTGTCTGAAGCATGGAGCTGCATTACTAGTGTCTGAAGCATGGAGCTGCATTACTAGTGTCTGAAGCATGGAGCTACATTACTAGTGTCTGAAGCATGGAGCTGCATTACTAGTGTCTGAAGCATGGAGCTGCATTACTAGTGTCTGAAGCATGGAGCTGCATTACTAGTGTCTGAAGCATGGAGCTGCATTACTAGTGTCTGAAGCATGGAGCTACATTACTAGTGTCTGACACATGGAGCTGCATTACCAGAGTCTGAAACATGGAGCTGCATTACTAACATTAGTTAGCCAGCAGTTTGCACAGCACTTTACCTGACTGGAGTCGGTGATTCTGCTGTGGCTCCCAGCACAGATCATCCCTTCGGTCAATCCAGGATAGTACCGACGACACAACCTGCGGCTCACAATAGTAACATTGGTCTCAAATAATTTATCAGTGTAATGCGTCTGATCAATTTTCCCCCAGCCTGCGACACTGCACGGCGTATCTTTCGGAAGGTCCATGGTGCTGGAAGGAAGTGGAATTGTCTGTACATATTCGTTTATCTCAGCCTGCGATGAAAGCTGTAGGAGCAGAAATGTAAGGTTACTAATACAAAATGGTCCTGGCTTATAAGGTTATAGCGACAGATCAGGGTGTATTCACACGGGCGAGCGCGATATCCATCCAAGAAACTCCGAGTGATATCGATCTCTAAAACCTCCGATTCTGGGTGCGAGCGCGATGTATTGTTGCATCTCTGTACTTGTGTTTTTCTCACCTGTGAAATTATTTCAAAAGCTTCCAATAGTTTCAGTGGTAAAAATTGCATTGTACTCGCATGTAAATCTCACGGCATGCGAGTGGGATTAGATTATTTTACAGATCATACAGGAAATAATGGGTCAGTTCTTGCAAGGAATCACCCAAAAATAGGACATGCAGTGATTGTTCAATCTCTCAGCATCGCTGCAAGAGAAAAGTAAGCCAACGTTTCCACCGCGCTCACCTACCACATTATATGAAAACAGATGGAACATTTTATAACATTATGGAGAAAAGATAAGTGTTCTTAGCATATAATGTAGTGACACAAAGTGCCTCCAAGTACAGCGACAGCCAGATGGTGCGGAGAAGTGATGATGATTGTACATCTCACCTTTAACAACAGGACATCATTGAACGGCATGGCTGCTTCCTCATCGTATTCTGGGTGCATGTGATAGCTCTCAACCCCCAGAATCTGCTGCGTTGTCTCTGGCTGAGAGACATCATGAGCGCCAAGAATGACAACGATGTCCCTGCAAAGACACCATCATCAGTAATTATGACAATACCAAAATTCTATTTTTTTTAGCTTTTTCCACTTTTGTACAAAAAAAGCACCCTTTTTTTTTACATTTTTCTATTCCTTTACATTGTTAAATTCTAAGTCCCATATCTTTTTTATTTTCCATGGATGGAGCTCTGTGAGGTCTTGTTTTGTGTGATGAGCTGTAGTTTTTAGTGGTACCATTTTGGGATTCATGTGATTACTTTTATTGCATTTTTTGGCTTATTCCAAGGAGTGTATATCGGCTGCCATTTTCTTGGCTGTCTTCCCCTTCCCTCCACCTCACCGGTTCTCTGCCTCTCCTCCCCTCCGGCTGTTTATAATGGAAGGGAACGGTGGCGGAGCTAAGCTCCTGCCCCCTCGCTGCAGCCAGCAATGGAAGGGGGCAGGAGCTCCACCTCTGCACCACCCCCTGGAAGGGAAAGGCAGAGAGCCAGTAAGGGGGAGTGAAGGGGGAAGACAGCTCAGATGGTAGCGTATATACCAGCCAGCCGTGAAAACGGCGGACGGTATACACTCCTGTGGGAGGAAAAATGAACAAAATAAGCATTTTGCCTCCTTTTTTTAGTTTTTTTAAAGGTCTTTTTGCTGTGCAGAATGTATGGTGTGTTCAGTTTTTTTGTACAGGTCGTTACGGGTACGATGATCCCAAATATGTGGGTTTAAAAAAATAATAATTTTGTTTATACAAATGGGAAAGTGTGCAAAATGTTTTTGTTGTTTGTTACATTTTTTTAAACTATATACATTTTTAAAATATTTTTTATATCCCTGTAGGGGACTTTAAAGCTATGATCGCTTCACATAACGGGCAGTTCTCATCGATCCCCGTGGCTGCAGCGGGAGGCCGGCTATCAGTCACAACCGACTCCTGCTGCAGAATGACACAGGCCCACTTCTGAGCTCGCGCCATCCACAGGACATACGTTTACATCCTGTCGCATTAAGTTCCCCCCAGGCTGGATGTAAACTTATGTCCTGTGGCATTAAGTGGTTAATAACAAATGTATTCCTTCACCCACATAGCCACAAGAAGCCTTGTTTTTTGTGGGACCAGTTGTATCTTCTATTGGTGCCACTTTGGGAACATATAAGGCATTGTTTAACGTTTATTACTGTTTTTCTGGAGAGGATGGAAGGTAAACAGACAATACGCCATTGTTTTTTAGGTTTTTTTTTTATGGGCTTCACCGTACGGTAAAAACAAAATGTTACTTTTAGTCTGCAGGTCAATATAAGTTCTGTTAGTATTCATTGTATTTGCATCGCCACCTTCCACGACCCATAAGATTTACATTTTTTTCGCCCAATGAGCCATGGGAAGCCTTGTATTTTGCAAGACAAGCTGTAGCTTCCTTCCGTACTACTTTGGGATATATGTGATACATGGGACTTTTTGATAACTTTTTATTGTGTTTTTTAGGAGGTGAGTGAATGAAAAAAATACATTTTCACATTGTCTTTTTAATTTACCGTGTGGGAGAATGAAACTATAGTATCAGCTGTATCCCACTGGGAATTCCTGATAAGGCTGATCGTCCTCTTTCAGCCACTTAATAAAAACTGCACAACGTCAGTTATCGCTCAAAAGATGGCTTTGGGCAATTTTTAAATGCAAATCGTGTCTAATTCAGCCTTTAGGTTAGGAAATATGCTGGGCCTCCTGAAAAAGACGTGCTTTTAAGGCACACTTTATATATGTAACTGTTGGGGATTAACCTGATTGTCCCGGGTAGCGCAATCCAGAGAATTGGAGCAGCTAGGGAAAAGTCTTGGAGAGAAGGGTTTAAGTTCAAGGTTCCTTTTAACTATATTTGATTGCACACTGCATACATTCAATACAAGTGGCATATCTTACACTGCAAGTAGTGAACTTAGTGAAATTTACTTATTTTGTAGTCATTATCACTTTACTTATTTTGGAAGAACTGTGTTTCTTACAGGGGTTTTCCCATTATTTAAAATTGCTTCACAGCCACTGTGTCCTACCTGGTTGCAGCTGACCAGAACATGTGACTGCTGTAGCCAATCACTGGCCACAGCAGTGACTTTCTGTAGCCAGTGATTTGCTGCAGCATCACATGTCCTGGTCAGCAGCAATCAGGAAGGACAGAGCTGGTGTAAATCATTTTTAAGTCATGGGAAAACTTCTTTAAGCAAGTTGTCACATCAAGACCAGCCCTCTTCATACGTCTAATCAGGGTATATATATATATATATATATATATATATATATCTATATCACTAGAGTTTCACCATGGTGGCTGCTGCAGTGGAAATGTATGGCTGGCCCTTACTCCCCCTAGTAATTACGGGTTTCTGAACCCAGACCTGGAGAAACACTCTGATCACTGGTCGAAGTTTGTCAAGTTTGAAAAGGAGTTGTCTTTCTGAAACAACTCCCTGTAGAGACTTTCTAATTAAGGGGAATATATTACCTATTATTCTTTTACTAATATTCTAAACTACAATATTCAGAAACTTTATTTTTTTCCAACTAATCCTTATTCTGTTTCTGTATGTGATCATTGGGCGGCCGTCCTGCCTGAGCTGCTGTTCTGTTCCGTGAACAGAGATTTGCTGTACAACAGCCACATGGACGTAGGAAACTGATACCTAGAGATGACTGTTGTGGCCATGCTCTGTGATCAGGCAGATGCTTAGTTAGAACACATATAAGTAAACTTGGATTAACTTACCCATTGCAATGGGCAGCAGATAAGACCCAGCCTGGAGAAATCAGAGAACCACCACAATAACCATAACCAATTTTTAAATACGCTATATAAGGTCTTGAATGTGGTTTGGCTTCATTCCCTCCAACGATCTGATGGTGGAAGTTTTCTGCAATATACATCAAATTTAGTACAATTTAGTATTCAGTAAAGGAAATACATCAACATCTTCCAATATTTTATCTATATTGAATTAGGATCACTAGTCATGATCGGCTAGTGTGCCAAAAATTGCAGAATTTTATGGGATCAGCCCAAGACAACAGTGCTAGCCTCTGAGCCACCAAACTTCCTCCTCCTTCCTTCTCCAAAGTGAAGGAGATCTTCTCATCTTCCTCCTTTGCCTTCACTTCCGTTTTGTTTGCTTTCTTCTTATTCTTCTCCTTTTTTGGAGGAGGGGAGAAGTAAGAAGAAGTAAGAGAAAGGAGGAGCTGAAGGAAGAACAAGCATGGTGGCTCAGTTTAGCCCTGTTGCCTTGCAGTGCTGGAGTTCTAGGTTGAAATGTGATCAAGGACAACATTTGTATGGAGTTTTTCAAAGTCCATGCTGATGTTGTCTATGATGAGATTTGAATCTAGGACCCCAGCAAGGCAACAGTTCTAGCTACTGAGCTACGCTCATTGAAGAGCCCCAAAACCACTGTTCAGTATACATTATGGAAAACCTATTTTCAAGTGATGTTTGCCAAAAATCAGTTTGGGCTAATCCCATCCGATTCTGTGAAAATCAGCCTGATTTGACCCACCAGCCAATCACAATGAGCAACTCTACTTATAAGTCTTGAGTGGTTATGGACAAATATTGAATAGCCCTGAGGGTCTACAGTGGTACATTGTAATATTCCTAGTGGTTTGGGATGGTGTATTCAATGGGGTTATCCCAAAATATCAAGTTAATTATCAGTGGGGGTTTCACCGCAGACACCACACTCATCCCATCATCGGGGGTCCCATGTCTCTCCTCATCACTGTGGGTTAGCTGCATCCCCCACAGTGAGGATGAGCTTGAATGAAGAGGCTGTCACGCATACGTGGTGCCACTCCATTCACTTGCAATGGGACTGCTGGAGATAGCCAAGTACACAAGATCATCAATTTCTGTAAGCCCCTTTAATGAAAGGAGCAGCGGCTGTGCTTGTGAAGAGAAGAAGGGGCTACGGGACCCCGTTCTCAAAATCATAAAGATAACCAATCATAAAGATATCCCCTATTCTGTGGATAGACAATAACTTTAGATTTTGATATGACCCTTTGAATTACGTGTCATATAAAAAGATACAAACTTCTGTGTGGGGTCAAAGCTGTTTTACCGCTTCAGAGCTCCAAATATCCTATATCTTTTCACACCGCCAGCAGAGCACTAGGTGAAGCCCCCTGAGTAGGGATTCATGGAGCTTAATAAATCCATTTCACCCGCTTCTCTGTTTGTCCTAGTTTAAAATAATAATTCATAAAGTTTTACTTTTTTAGGTAAAAAACCGCCTTATAGACAACCGACATGTAAATAAAGAATTCTCACCATCCAGTTGTGGTTCCTGATATCAGCATTCAAGAAACAAGCGATCACAGTATACAGAACATTAGAAAGCTGGAGCACAAGATACAGTCTGATGTAAGAAGTTATTATTTATAGGTTATAGAACCCCTTCATGTTCCCCGTAATAAACATCGATGTTACAAGTTGTATACACATAATATGGAAGACAATGGGGCAGATTTACTACCCAAAAGACAATAGTTTTGGGTGTAAATTACTGTCTTACATGATTTCTGCCACATTTACATTTTTTTTGACTTGCCCAAAAAGAGGTATGGCCAAAAATGGCACCTAAACTTTGGCATAATTTTTGGCGTAAACTAAGACAACAAATAGGTGATGTAAATTTAGACTAGTCAGTCTTAAAATTTGACAGATTTACCTTTCAGCTGTGATGTTTCTGGCACGTCTTGTCTTAGTTAGAACTAACTTTTAGACAGTATTAGTAAATGTGGCCCAATGTGATTACTCCGTTACACATTACAACAAAACACGCTCTGCTCTAGCTGGAAATACTGACCTGCAGACGGGGTTGATATGAAGAAGGCAGAAGATATACAGACCACAAGGATAAGCTGAACGTGTTCCATCTCACGCTGCTTCCAAGTCTCTACAAACTCTCTGCTTCTAGTCCCCTTTATGAACTTCTTACCACTGATAATATCTGCAGTCACACCCCGGACCCACAGCATAGGCGACTGCTAGTAAGTCATGGAAATCAACTGGTTTCTTAAAAATTAATGATAATTCAGAATATTGGAGTAGTAATGAAACCTGAAAACTATGGTACTTCTTTTCACTTTGTTTATACCGTTCTGTGTGTGCTGTGCATAGACAGAGGTTTCACCGCTAAACAGTACTGTAATATTACCGGGGCCACTGCAAAGTATTTCAGCTCTGTCGCTGTGCAGAGCATCCCACATTACCATTTCCTTTGGTGGGGTTGAGATCGCCGCAGTTACCAGCACTATCCACTGGCTTTAGAGTCTTCTCCCACTCCACATAGCCTCTATTATCTACAAGTCTCTGCGAGCGGTAAATTACCCCTAGTTATCAAGACAGCGGGTTAATTTTTTCAAGTCATAGCATAGAGCCTCCGCTATCTACAAGTCTCTGTGTGCGGTGAATTAGCCACAGTTGTCAGTGCTGTACAGTGGGGTAATTTATTTGGGTCCTGCTCTATTCTTAATCCGCCATGATGAGGAGTAGGGGAAAGAGTCGAGGACGTGGACGTGGTAGAGGACGCGGACGCCCAAGTGAGGGTGTGAGCACAGGCCGAGTTCCTGGTCCAGGTGAATCACAGCCGCCTGCTGCGGGATTAGGAGAGAGGCAAGTTTCTGGGGTCCCCAGCTTCATATCACAATTTATGGGTCCACGTGGTGGACCTTTATTACAAACAGAGTGAGCAGGTCCTGTTGTGGATGGCAGAAAATGCATCCAGCAATGTATCGACCACCCAGTCTTCTACGCAGTCCACTACTCCCGGCTTAGGGACTGCAACTCTGAATCTTTTGGCTGCTGCTCCTCCTTCCTCCCAGCCTCCTCTCTCCATGAAAATGACATATTCTGAGGAGCAGGCAGACTCCCAGGAACAGTTCTCGGGTCCCTGCCTTGAGTGGGAAAAAATGGTTCCTCTCTCACCTGAGGAGTTTGTCGTGACCGATGCCCAACCTTTGGAAAGTTCCCAGAACCCGGGTGATGAGGCTGGGGACTTCCGGCAACTGTCTCAAGAGCTTTTTGTGGGTGAGGAGGAGGATGATGATGATGAGACACAGTTGTTTGTCAGTGAGGTAGTAGTAAGGGCAGTAAGTCCGAGGGAGGAGCGCACAGAGGATTTGGAGGAAGAGCAGTTGGACGATAAAGTGACTGACCCCACCTGGTTTGCCAAGCCTACTGAGGACAGGGCTTCAGAGGGGGAGGCAAGTGCAGCAGCAGGACAGGTTGGAAGAGGCAGTGGAGTGGCCAGGGGGAGAGGCAGGGTCAGAGCAAAGAAACCCCCAACTGTTTCCCAAAGCACCACCTCACAGCAAGCCTCCGTGCAGAGGGCTAGGTGTTCAAAGGTGTGGATGTTTTTCAGTGAGAGCGCGGATGACCGACGAACAGTGGTGTGCAACCTGTGTCGCACCAAGATCAGCCGGGGAGCCACCACTAGCAGCCTCACCAGCATGCACAGGCATATGATGGCCAAGCACCCCACAGGGTGGGGCGAAGGACATTCACCGCCTCCGGGTCACACCACTGCCTCTTCCCCTGTACCCCAACCTGCCACACAGATCCAATCCCCCTCTCAGGACACAGGCACGAGCGCCTCCTGGCCTGCACCCACACCCTCACCTCCACTGTCCTCCACCCCATCCAGCAATGTCTCTCAGCGCAGCGTTCAGCTGTCGCTAATACAAACATTGGAGCAAAAGCGCAAATATGCCGCCAGGCACCTGCACGCACAATCTTTAAATGTGCACATTGCCAAATTAATCAGCCTGGAGATGCTGCCGTACAGGCTTTTGGAAACATAGGCTTTCAAAAACATGATGGCTGCGGCGGTCTTGCACTACTCGGTCCCCAGTCGCCACTGTTTTTCCTCGTGTGCCGTCCCAGCCCTACACCAGCATGTCTCCCACAACATTAATCGTGCCCTCACCAACGCGGTTACTGGGAAGGTCGACTTAACCACAGAAACGTGGACAAGTACTGGCGGGCAGGGCCACTACATCTCCCTGACGGCACATTGGGTGAATTTGGTGGAGGCTGGGACCGAATCAGAGCCTGGGACCGCTCACGTCCTACCCACACCCAGAATAGCGGGTCCTACCTCGGTGCTGGTATCTGCGACGTTTTATGCTGCCTCCTCCAAACCCTCCCCCTCCTCCTCCTCCACCACCTCTACCTCTCAATTAGGAAGTGTGAGCACGTCGCCAGCAGTCGGTATCGCGTGTAGCGCCAGCACAACAGTGGGCAAGCATCAGCCATGCTGAAACTAATTGGCTTAGGTGACAAGAGGCACACGGCCCCCGAACTGTTACAGGGTCTGACAGAGCAGACCGACCTCTGGCTTTCGCCGCTGAGCCTCCAACCGGGCATGGTCGTGTGTGACAATGGCCGTAACCTGGTGGCGGCTCTGCAGCTTGGCAGCCTCACACACGTGCCATGCCTGGCCCACGTCTTCAATCTGGTGGTTCAGCAGTTTCTGAAAAACTACCCACACTTGTCTGACCTGCTCGGCAAGGTGCGCCGTGTCTGTGCACATTTCCGCAAGTCCACCACGGACGCTGCCACCCTGAGGAGCCTGCAACAACGGTTTCAGCTGCCAGAGCACCGACTGCTGTGCGACGTGCCCACATGCTGGAATTCTACGCTGCACATGTTGGCCAGGCTGTATGAGCAGCATAGAGCAATAGTGGAATTCCAGCTGCAACATGGGTGGCGGAGTGGTAATCAACCTCCCCAATTCTTTACTGAGGAGTGGGCATGGATGGCAGATATCTACCAGGTCCTCGGAAACTTTGAGGAGTCAACCCAGATGGTGAGCGGCGATGCGGTAATCATTAGCATTACCATCCCGCTGCTTTGCCTGCTGAGAAGTTCGCTGCAAAGCATAAAGGCCGACGTTTTGCGGTTGGAACAGGAGACGGGAGATGACAGTATGTCACTTGATAGCCAGACCACCCTCATGTCTATATCTCAGCCCATTTTGGAGGAGGAGGAGGAGGGGGAGGAGCAGGAGGAGGAGGGGGAAGAGACAGCTGGGCACACTGCAGAGGGTACCCAAGCTGCTTTCCTGTCATCTGTTCAGCGTGTATGGCCTGTAGAGGAGGAGAAGGAGGAGGATCCTGAAAGTCATCTTCCTAGTGAGGACAGCGATGTGTTGCGTACTGGTACCCTGGCACACATGGCTGACTTCATGTTAGGCTGCCCTTCTTGTGACCCTTGTGTTAGACGCATTCTGGCCAACACGTATTACTGGGTGTACACCCTTCTCGACCCACAGTATAAGGAGAACCTTTCCACTCTCATTCCCGAAGAGGAAAGGGATACGAGAGTGATGCAATAACCCAGGGCCCTAGTGGAAAAAGTGATGCTAAACTTCCGATCTGACAGTGCTAGTGGCAGAAGACGCAGTTCTGAGGGCCAAGAAGCAGGAGAGGTGCAGGAATCAGGCAGCACATCCAGCACAGGCAGAGGAACACTCTCCAAGGCCTTTGCCAGCTTTATGGCTCCCCAGCAAGACTGTGTCACCACTCCCCAGTCAAGGCTGAGTCGGTGGGAGCACTGTAAAAGGATGGTGAGGAAATACGTAGCCAATCGTACCACCGTCCTCCGTGATGCTCCATACAACTATTGGGTGTCAAAGCTGGACACGTGGCACGAACTTGCGCTGTACGCCCTGGAGGTGCTGGCCTGCCCTGCCACTAGCGTCTTGTCAGAGAGGGTGTTTAGTGCAGCTGGGGGAATCATCACGAATAAGCGTACCCGCCTGTCAACTGCCAGTGCCGACATGCTTACATCTTCTCCACCGGCGGAGAGCAGCGGAACCTAAAGATTCTTTTCGCTGCAACAGGAGAAAAAAGCATTCTCTATCACCAGAAAAAAAAGGGGGAATTAGCTTTGTCAATCACTCTCAGATATTATTACTCCTCCTCCTCCTAAAATAGCATGTCATCACGCTGAACTGCCAATTTTTCTGCAGCCCAAAAGGCTCTGCTTACAATTTTTTTACAATTTTTCAAAGTTTCAAAAGTATTGTATTGATACTTTAACAGTCAGAAAACAATTTTTTTCACAGGTCTGCCTCCAGGCTCTGTTACAAATTAAGCAACAGCGAGCTGTATCTTTAAAAAATGTTTATGACTTTCACCTGCCCTCGCGGCTGAACAATTTTTCAGGGATATACTTGTACTCTTGGTACACAACTTTTTCTGGCCCTCGCCTATACTGTTTTCTAACTAATTTTTCCAGCCTTTGCCTACACTCATGGTACACCAATGTTTCAGGGGTTCGCCTATACTCTTGCTACAGGAATGTTACAGGGGTCTGCCTATACTTTTACTACAAATGTTGAAAAAGTAGTGAAGGCAGCAGATCAAGGTGCAAAACAATGAAGTTTTCTTTATTTCTTTCCTCCCAGACAGATAAACACGACGTTTCGACTACAAGAGTCTTTGTCAAGTATGGACAACAAGTGAACAATATACAAATATATAGTGTGTCTAGTATCACAGTAAACCAATCACAATAGATCACATGATAAAATTCACCTGCATTCATTGATGTCATCATGGCATGCACATGTTGCGGGGTTGTAGCTATGGTGGAGCATTGTGGTAGCAACCTTTTACTTCCTTGTGTGGATATGTTGTCATGGAGATCTGTTGTATGGGGCTCCTACTTGCCAGAATCTGTGTAAGTCTCATCGCGTTCATCGTGACGTCATTACGTCACCCCCATACAGCGTGGTCACATGACTAGAGCGTGCCGCGTCATCGGGCGCACATCATATTCCAATCATGCTCCGTAGAGCTACTGATAGACAGGAAATATCAGTAATTCCTGATAGTCATCTTGACGCAATCAAGCCGCGCCAATAGAGCGTGATCACACGTCCGAGACGTACCGCGTCATCAGGCGCGTCATAAACGCGCATCCAGATCCCACTATGTGACATGCCCTGAATAAATAGCTTCTATAATGAACATCACAAGATATATAAGGCATTGTGTAAAGACACACAATAAGAAGTAAGTCAGGGATACATTATGTAGTTGCTAAGTCATAACCACACATGTAGGCTCCTCCCAAAAGGGTGTGGCCTCTATGTAAAAAAAAAACCATAGTTTGTTCTTTAACTCTTAAATGTCTATATTCAAAGAAAACAGACAACTACAGAATATCATGAATTGTTGCAAAGCAATTGGACAAAAAATCCGAGTATAGCATGTCATATGCACATAATCATAATAATAGGTCAATAACGGCACTGATAGTGGACATGAATATCAAAATAGATCATCATTTATCAATATTCAAATAATGCTGTAGCCACCACAGGACTACCACCAATAATCGGATATAATCGATGCACCCAAAATTTTGCTATTCATTCGCATAACAATGCAATGTGGCGTAAATTCTTTAGTGCCATAACAACATCATGAATGCACTGTGAAAACATAAAAGTACAAATACACAAGTGAATTAAAATCCATATAAATGGCATAACTGATGCAGAGAAGCACGGAAATAATTACAGGAACATATGGGTATCAGAATCAGGATTTAGACCCCTCGGGGTCATGGTATCAGGTGTATAGATCCAATAGAATTCTTTCTTTAATAACATTCGTGTTCTGTCACCCCCTTTAGATATTTCAGGTACCGAATCAATGATGCGAAATTTCAGTTGACATACCGAGTGTCCACTGTCATAAAAATGGCGTGGCACCGGCTGATCTAATTTCTTGGTGCGTATTGCACTCTTGTGACTCGAAATTCTACTCCTCACCTCCTGTGTTGTTTGGCCGACATGTTGTAGGCCACACGGGCAGGTGAGTAAGTAGATGACATACATCGATGAACATGTATGGCGTCCCTTAATATGGAAGCTTTTCCCGGTTTGTGAATGGAAGAACTGACTACCCTTGATCATGTTCATGTTCATGAGAAATTGATGTATAGAGGGCAGTGACATCGAGAGTAGCCAAAATTATGTTTTCATGATAAGGAATGGACTTCAATTTGGTTAAGAAGTCACTAGTGTCCTTAACATGTTACATGTGAAATGTTACAGGGGTCTGCCTATACTTTTGCCACATAAATGTTACAGGGGTCTGCCTATACTTCTGCTACAGAAATGTTACTGGGGTCTGCCTATACTTTTACTACAGAAATGTTACTGGGGTCCGCCTATACTTTTGCTACAGAAATGTTACTGGGGTCCGCCTATACTTTTACTACAGAAATGTTACTGGCGTCCGTCTATACTTTTACTACCGAAATATTACCGGGGTCTGCCTATACTTCTGCTACAGAAATGTTACAGGGGTCTGCCTATACTTTTACAACAGAAACGTTACTGGGGTTTGCTTATACTTCTGCTACAGGAATGTTACAGGGGTCTGCCTATACCTTTGCTACAGGAATGTTACAGGGGTCTGCCTATACCTTTGCTACAGGAATGTTACTGGGGTCTGCCAATACCTTTGCTACAGAAATGTTACTGGGGTCCGTCTATACTTTTACTACAGAAATGTTACTGGGGTCCATCTGTACTTTTACTACAGAAATGTTACAGGGATCTGCCTATACCTTTGCTACAGGAATGTTAAAGGGGTCTGCCTCTACTTTTACTACAGAAAGTTACTGGGGTCTGCCTATACTTCTGCTACAGAACTGTTACAGGGGTCTGCCTATACTTTTACTACAGAAATGTTACTGGGGTCTGCCTATACTATGGTTGCACAAAGACCTCCCATTGCGGTCTTTTACCTATCTGGCACAAATACACTGACTGACTAGGGCAGAAATGTGGGCCGAGGCCAAGGTCCTTGGTGGGGTGAAACTCTCCCATGCTTGGGCACTCTGATTTCTTCCTGTGTAATACCATCTTTGTGCACTGACAGCATAGGCGAGCCCAAGGAACTCAAAGACTTCCCCTTGCTGTGTTGTGCTATCTGTGTTTGGACACATGGATTTTCCATTGCTATGTAACTCAGGGCACCTTGGGTCACACGAGGTGGAGGCTGAGACCGAGCCTGACCCAGGGCCCGCTCACATACTTTCCACACAGACTATAGCGGGTCCTGGTCATGGTTTCTTGGCCTTGTAATGCCAGCACCTACTCCTGCTTGGGGTCAGGGGATCAGCACTGGGCAGCATGTATTTTCTGTCGTCTTACCACAGTTATCTGAGGCACTGGTTTGGGCCAAACAAAAGGAGCATCACTGCATTAATGAGACGTTCACTGCTGTACTAGCATCAGAGTCTGCTTTATGCCCACGATTGCTGAGGGTGTGGGAAGAGGCCAAGGTCCTCGGCGGAGTGAAAGGCTGCCATGTTTTGGCACTGTAATTGCTTCATGTTTAACACTTTCCTTGGATTCCTTTGACTTTGACTTCCTTTCCCCTTGCGGTGTTGTGCTATCTGTGTTTGGACACCTGGATTTCCCATTGCTATGTAACTCAGGGCACCTTGGGTCACACAAGGTGGAGGCTGAGACCGAGCCTGACCTAGGGCCCACTCACATACTTCCCACACAGACTATAGCGGGTCCTGGTCATGGTTTCTTGGCCTTGTAATGCCACCTCCTCTTCCTGCTTGGGGTCAGGGGATCAGCACTGGGCAACATGTATTTTTCCTCATGTTACCACAGTTATCTGAGACACTGGTTTGGGCCAAACAAAAGGAGCGTTACTGCAATAATGAGACATTCGCTGCTGTACTAGCATCGGAGTCCGCTTTATGCCCACGATTGCTGAGGGTGTGGGCAAAGGCCTATGTCCTGGGGGAAATGCAACTGCTCCAGGTTGGGCCTGTGGAACTTCTTCCTGGTTAATCCAGTCTTTGGAGTGGGGTAAGCAACCATAACTGATTTAATGAGACATTTACAGCTGTACTAGCATCGGTGTCCGCTTTATGCCCATGATTGCTGAGGGTGTGGGCAGAGGCCGAAGTCCTGGAGGAAATGCAACTGTGCCAGGTTTGGCCCGTGGAATTTCTTGCTGGTTCATCCAGTCTTTGGAGCGATGAAAGCAACCGCAACTAATTAAATGAGACGTTCACAGCTGTACCAGCATCGGAGTCCGCTTTATGCCCATGATTGCTGAGGGTGTGTGCAGAGGCTGAGATCCTCGGCAGAGTGAAAGTCTGCCATGTTTGGGCACTGTAATTGCTTCATGTTTAATACTTTCCTTGGATTCCTTTGGCTCGCCTCTGCTGTGGGTGCACAAAGACTCCCCATTGCGTTGTTTTACCTGTCTGGCACAAACACACTGAATGACTAGGGCAGAAATGTAGGCCGAGGCCCTTAGCAGGGTGAAACTCTGCCATGTTTGGGCACTCTGATTTCCTGATGTGTAATACCATGCTTGAGTTCCTTGGGCTCACCTATGCTGTGAGTGCACAAAGACTTCCAATTGTGTTGCTTTACCTGTCTGGCACAAATACACTGACTGACTAGGGTAGAAATGTGGGCCGAGGTCCTTGGCGGGGTGAAACTCTGCCATGTCTGGGCGCTCTGATTTCTTCTTGTGTAATAACATCTTTGTGCGCCGACAGCATAGGGAAGCCCAAGGAACTCAAAGACTTTTACATAGGAGCGACAGTTGTTCAGTGAATGTAGGTGGAGCACCGCAGATCTCTACTGGCCGCCGGCCCTCATTCGCTGTGAAGAAGTAGTCATTGAAACCTGAACGATTGCTTGCTTACAGTGAGCAAGAACTAGTTGCTCTTGTGTTTACACAGGATGTCTATTGCTGTAAATCACTCGCTTGTATGATTTTTCGCCCGAGAGTCGTCCCATGTAAAGCCACCCCAACTGTACAGGTGACATCGCTCTCCTTGTCTTACCGCGGACACTGCCGGGCTCTCTATAGAGGCACGCATGTGTCAGCAGGTTAGTTCTCACCCTGCGACTAATGGATTATTTGAACCTGCTCAGAATTGACATATTTTGCCCAAATCTCTTGAGACCTGTGTGCACCATTTGAATATAAAGTTGAACAAGTGGGCAAAATAAGGTGAGCAAAACCATATACCATAAAAGTATATTGGAAACTGAAGCTTGGTTCCACTATAATTGGATTTCACACTCTATTCCGCCCACTTATTCATATGGGACACAGATAGGTCACGAGATTTTGCATTGGGGCCTCTGAACTTTAAAAATTCTGCATTACATGTTCTTCTTGTGATGTGAGGGCATTTAGTTGTATAAGTGCTCAGGACCGCTCCTATGACAGGCGAGCACTACACAGCAGCTATTCTAGTAGCTCTAGCCATACCGGTACATTGCCAGCTGGGCTTCTGTCTTTAAAATACAGTGAGAACTCTTTGAGACAACAACCGAAAATTGCAAAGCGGTCTTTTAGGGTCTTCTGTAAGAATATGTCCACCATGTAGTGGAATTGAAGCACAAGACCGCTGGGGCCAATCACTCATATATAGTACATAGTATGTTAGGCTGAAGGGAGACAATGTCCATCTAGTTCAGCCTGTTTCCACCCCCCCCCCCCCCGCCCCTTCTTTGTTGACCTTAATGATGCTGAAAATTGTGACTGGCTGAAGTGGTCACGCACTTAACAGGTATGTGACTGCTGAAACTGGAAGAGGAGACCATGGGGACCAGAGTGGCGGAGTACACAAGAGGTAAGTGTTAGTTTACTATGTTTTTAAGCTCCAGAAAACTTTTCAAATCTATCTGTAGTGTCCCCGAACAACATCCTGGTCCCCTCCATAATTGTCATACATGTCTGTCTCATGTGGATGCACTGTGTAAAACTGTCATGTCTATTTTCTGTATGTATGTTGCACAGCTGCAGCTTCTAAAGAGTTAATTCCCATAAAATCATCGCCTGTCAGCTCTGCTGCTGAATGTATCTATCCTCCTGTGTCATGTGGTACAAGTGAGGTTATAAACGTGAGTGTCTGAGAACGGGAAAGGTGGTTGTGGTTGATGATGATCCATCTGGCCATGCTGTTGGAGGACCTACAGTGATGCAGGGAAGCACCTTTAGCTTCTTTGCATTAAAAATGGAGACAAAGGAGAGGCTCCCCATGGAGGAGCTGAGGATCTTCCCGCTTCCCCGATCTGCTGGAGAAACCACAGGGGCACAGGGAGACACTTCTGGTTTCCTTGTGTCTAATATGGAGGAGAAGGAGAGACATCCCTACCGCATGTGAAATTCATGGGAGAATGAGTGAGTAACCAAATTCCCCAGAGTGAGAGCAACCCCGAAATAATTCTGTATAGAGCGACCTACCATATCAGGTACCTGTTCACATTCCTGTGTGGCCGTCCCCAATAAGGATCACCACACAGAGGTACGTAATTGTGACCCCCACGCGAACAATGTGCGGGGTGCTTCTAGGCTAAGCCGTCTCCTTAAGTAATTTCTGCCGCCAGAGTGTATGTGGAGTGATCCCTGTCTTTTACCTCCTCCGGAGTATTCCCAATTTCCAGCACCAGTGACATAGATAACGTGGACTATAGGGCCGTATTGTTTCTGTGTTTCCTCCCAACCTCTGAGCTCCTGCCTGTAACTTCTACAAGCGATTGATGCCTGTAACTACCTGTTATACAAAGTTTAATGCAAGTAAAGTTTTCCCGGGCCTGAACCGTTCCCGAGGACCCGCGGTACGATACACAAGTCTCTGTGTTTTTACTCTGCCACATAGATTAACGGTGTGTATGAACGGTGGCGTCACAACGGGATATTTACGACTACACCCCCTCATCCTGAGGACTTCTGGCCCTATCTTCTGCTGCGGTAACTCCCTATGGGACCAGGAGTTGGTAAGTGCCACTGTAACGGGTCCAAGCACCACACCCTCCCAACCCCAGCCGTATGCGTGGGTAGAGAGTCCTTCCCTGCAGTATCTCACTCATTGGTGTTGCAGAAGTTGCAGCGGCCACCCTGTAATGACTCTTCACAGGATTGGGCGTTGCATATCTGTGCCCTGGTACCGCTGCCATGGCCAGAAGCAGATGCACCATTGTTCTTTTGTTAAAGTGGACCTGTTTGCAAGAGCTTCATGTAAAGACTGGCAAGACTGGCACGTTTCACCTGGTACAGGCATATAATAATAATCTTTATTTATATAGCGCCAACTTATTCCGCAGCGCTTATATGTTTTGCTCACTTCGTTTTGAGTGCCACATATCCCATATACGCTGGGAAAGCCCTTGGTGAATATGTCAAATATATCCATAGAGCTCCAGTCAGCAGAAGAAGGCTGAAAGTTTATCCTTCCAGCATCTGCTGGCTGGTTTTTCTACAATGGGAATCAGTTGGCGCCACACGCCTGTGTAGTGTCATACATCAGAGCCCTGAGCATAGGCATGTTCGCCTGTGACTGATTGCTGCATTCTTGCAGAATGAACAGGGCTTTTTTGTTCGCACATCCGTGTGTTTTACTGTACTTTGTGCGCCGGTAAGGCGTGTTCATTTGCGTGTTCATTTGCGCCCAGCAAACAAAGACACACTGACTGACATGGCTAATTAGTCTTCATGAGTTCCAGATGTGTTTTTTTTTCCTGCGCATTCACACATCTTTGCGTATTGTATATACATTTGCGCATCCCCTATAGGCTTCTATGGATACCTTTGGTGAACAAGTAGAGCATGCTGATTTTCTTTTTGCGTCTTAAATCGACGCGCCAAACTCTGATGTTAATGGGTTTGGTCTAATCTCCATATTTTTTGCGCACATTTCGTACGTGCAAAAAAAAATAAATAGAACATGCTCTATTGTTTTGCATATTTGTGCACCAACGGTCCACATAGAAGTCAATGGGGGTGCGCAAATGCGCAAGCAATACATGAGTAGATGCATGAAACACTGCATGATTGTGCAGGAAAAAGAACACATCTGGAACTCATTAGACTAATTAGCCATTTCAATGGATGCGCGTTTGTCTGCCGCGTGCAAATGAACATAAGTTGCGGGCGCAAAAAGTACAGTAAAATATGCTGATGTGCGCACAAAAGAGCCTCCTTCATTCTGCTAATACGCATACGCCCGTGTGAGGCTGGCCTAACACTTTCCCTCCATCGTATGCGTTAACTGTTGTACTACACCTCGAAAGTGCGTGGTTTACATTGTTCCTAAGTGCACACTCCCAGACTTTGGTGTGAGAACATATGTTTTGTATCACTGATCTATAACCATCAGTAATTTGACCTGTTTTAATCTATATTAATAAAAAATATATTTTAATCGTTTCTGCTTTTTACAGCCAAAAAAATTAAAGATAGAATGCTGGCAGCTTGCAGCCACCACTAGGGGGAGCTAAGGAGCGTACGTCATACAGTTATACATTGAACGCAGTCTGCAGTAACCTCCTAAGCTCTGGAGGTGGAGCCGTAGGATTATAGGTTGCGATTGATGGATTTGTTTCTTTTTTCAACGTTATCAACTATATAATAAGTTATGTTGGAACCAACGATGAATAACACTTTCTTGGAAACTCTGCAATGCTGAATGCTGCTTGTTGTATAATGACCTGCAAGAAAATCTAAAACACACAACACTTCATAAATCTAATTTTTATACACTATTGAATATTTTTATTTTACTGTGAAAGTAAGGCCTGTATGATGAGTAATGTGAACATGCAGGAAAGAAGGACCCCTAGAGGCAGAAATGTGCAACTATTAGAGATCTGGGGTTTCATATTGGGAGATGGTCTGTTTGATCCATTCCAAGTATTGGCCAACTCTTGCATAGACACCAGGAGGGTGATCATATCCGAATGACACGATGCCTTCTAAAGCCCCGTCACAAACGAGGGGTCCACCTGAGTCTCCCTATAAACACAAGAGGAAGAAATTAGGGAAACACATTATGAATCAGTCCGTGAGTCTAAAAATATATTCGTTTGTGGAGAAGAAACCCAAATATCTCTAGATCATTCCAGCAATCATCATCTTACTGGTCGCTTTTTCTCCCAGTAAAACTGAATAGACCCCATTATGTCAAAGAGGTCCGTTTGGCCGAAAGACAGACCCATTCGACCAGGGGATTCCTCATTCCTGCTCTCCAATTGGAATCCAATACAGGGTCCTAACTAGAGATGAGCGAGCGTACTCGCTAAGGCAAATTACTAGAGCGAGTATTGCCTTTTGCGAGTACCTGCCTGCTCGTCTCAAAAGATTCGGGTGCCAGCGGGGGAGAGCGGGGAGGAATGGAAGGAGATCTCTCTCTTCCCCCTGCTTTTCCCGCAACTCACTACTCACCCCTACCAGCACCCGAATCTTTTGAGACGAGCGGGCAGGTACTCGCAAAAGGCAATACTCGCTCTAGTAATTTGCCTTAGTGAGTACGCACACTCATCTCTAGTCCTTACTAGTATAGGCACACAACAGGCAGAAACTTTTCAGTTTTCTGCCAAGATCAGGATCAGATGCCATCAGGACAAAGCAGAGCAACGCCCCCAGTGGCTCGGCCAGGAAAGAATCAGCCTACTTGGTTATGATGGGATTTTTCCCTGTTCCTGGCAGAAAATATGCATGGAGCTGCATTACCAGTGTCTGAAACATGGAGCTGTATTACCAGAGTCTGAAACATGGAGCTGTATTACCAGAGTCTGAAACATGGAGCTGTATTACCAGAGTCTGAAACATGGAGCTGCATTACAAGAGTCTGAAACATGGAGCTGCATTACCAGAGTCTGAAACATGGAGCTGCATTACCAGAGTCTGAAACATGGAGCTGCATTACTAGTGTTTGAAACATGGAGCTGCATTACAAGAGTCTGACACATGGAGCTGCATTACCAGAGTCTGACACATGGAGCTGCATTACCAGAGTCTGACACATGGAGCTGCATTACCATTGACTGAAACATGGAGCTGCATTACTAGTGTCTGAAACATGGAGCTGCATTACAAGAGTCTGACACATGGAGCTGCATTACCAGAGTCTGACACATGGAGCTGCATTACCAGAGTCTGACACATGGAGCTGCATTACCATTGACTGAAACATGGAGCTGCATTACCAGTGACTGAAACATGGAGCTGCATTACCAGTGACTGAAACATGGAGCTGCATTACCAGTGACTGAAACATGGAGATGCATTACTAGTGTCTGAAACATGGAGCTGCATTACAAGAGTCTGACACATGGAGCTGCATTACCATTGACTGAAACATGGAGCTGCATTACCAGTGACTGAAACATGGAGCTGCATTACCAGTGACTGAAACATGGAGATGCATTACTAGTGTCTGAAGCATGGAGCTGCATTACCAGTGACTGAAACATGGAGATGCATTACTAGTGTCTGAAACATGGAGCTACATTACCAGAGTCTGAAACATGGAGCTGCATTACTAGTGTCTGAAACATGGAGCTGCATTACCAGTGACTGAAACATGGAGCTGCATTACCAGTGACTGAAACATGGAGCTGCATTACCAGTGACTGAAACATGGAGATGCATTACTAGTGTCTGAAACATGAAGCTGTATTACAAGAGTCTGAATCATGGAGCTGCATTACTAGTGTCTAAAACATGGAGCTGCATTACTAGTGTCTGAAACATGAAGCTGCATTACCAGAGTCTGAAACATGGAGCTACATTACTAGTGTCTGAAACATGGAGCTACATTACTAGTGTCTGAAACATGGAGCTGCATTACTAGTGTCTGAAACATGGAGCTGCATTACTTGTGTCTGAAACATGGAGCTGCATTACAAGAGTCTGAAACATGGAGCTGCATTACAAGAGTCTGAAACATGGAGCTGCATTACTAGTGTCTGAAACATGGAGCTACTTTACTAGTGTCTGAAACATGGAGCTGCATTACTAGTGTCTGAATCATGGAGCTATAATACCAGAGTCTGAAACATGGAGCTGCATTACCAGAGTCTGAAACATGGAGCTACATTACAAGAGTCTGAAACATGGAGCTACATTACCAGAGTCTGAAACATGGAGCTGCATTACTAGTGTCTGAAACATGGAGCTGCATTACTAGTGTCTGAAACATGGAGCTGCATTACTAGTGTCTGAAACATGGAGCTGTATTACAAGAGTCTGAATCATGGAGCTGCATTACTAGTGTCTAAAACATGGAGCTGCATTACTAGTGTCTGAAACATGAAGCTGCATTACCAGAGTCTGAAACATGGAGCTACATTACAAGAGTCTGAAACATGGAGCTACATTACCAGAGTCTGAAACATGGAGCTGCATTACCAGAGTCTGAAACATGGAGCTGCATTACTAGTGTCTGAAACATGGAGCTGCATTACTAGTGTCTGAAACATGGAGCTGCATTACCAGAGTCTGAAACATGGAGCTGCATTACTAGTGTCTGAAACATGGAGCTACATTACTAGTGTCTGAAACATGGAGCTGCATTACTAGTGTCTGAATCATGGAGCTGTATTACCAGTGTCTGACACATGGAGCTGCATTACTAGTGTCTGAAGCATGGAGCTGCATTACTAGTGTCTGAAGCATGGAGCTGCATTACAAGAGTCTGAAACATGGAGCTGCATTACCAGAGTCTGAAACATGGAGCTGCATTACTAGTATCTGAATCATGGAGCTGTATTACCAGAGTCTGAAACATGGAGCTACATTACTAGTGTCTGAACATGGAGCTGCATTAGTAGTGTCTGAAACATGGAGCTGCATTACTAGTGTCTGAAACATGAAGCTGCATTACCAGAGTCTGAAACATGGAGCTACATTACAAGAGTCTGAAACATGGAGCTACATTACCAGAGTCTGAAACATGGAGCTGCATTACTAGAGTCTGAAACATGGAGCTGCATTACTAGTGTCTGAAACATGGAGCTGCATTACTAGTGTCTGAAACATGGAGCTGCATTACTAGTGTCTGAAACATGGAGCTGTATTACAAGAGTCTGAATCATGGAGCTGCATTACTAGTGTCTAAAACATGGAGCTGCATTACTAGTGTCTGAAACATGAAGCTGCATTACCAGAGTCTGAAACATGGAGCTACATTACAAGAGTCTGAAACATGGAGCTGCATTACCAGAGTCTGAAACATGGAGCTGCATTACTAGTGTCTGAAACATGGAGCTACATTACTAGTGTCTGAAACATGGAGCTGCATTACTAGTGTCTGAATCATGGAGCTGTAATACCAGAGTCTGAAACAAGGAGCTGCATTACTAGTGTCTGACACATGGAGCTGCATTACTAGTGTCTGAAGCATGGAGCTGCATTACTAGTGTCTGAAGCATGGAGCTGCATTACAAGAGTCTGAAACAAGGAGCTGCATTACTAGTGTCTGAAACATGGAGCTGCATTACTAGTGTCTGAAGCATGGAGCTGCATTACTAGTGTCTGAAGCATGGAGCTGCATTACTAGTGTCTGAAGCATGGAGCTGCATTACTAGTGTCTGAAGCATGGAGCTACATTACTAGTGTCTGAAGCATGGAGCTGCATTACTAGTGTCTGAAGCATGGAGCTGCATTACTAGTGTCTGAAGCATGGAGCTGCATTACTAGTGTCTGAAGCATGGAGCTGCATTACTAGTGTCTGAAGCATGGAGCTACATTACTAGTGTCTGACACATGGAGCTGCATTACCAGAGTCTGAAACATGGAGCTGCATTACTAACATTAGTTAGCCAGCAGTTTGCACAGCACTTTACCTGACTGGAGTCGGTGATTCTGCTGTGGCTCCCAGCACAGATCATCCCTTCGGTCAATCCAGGATAGTACCGACGACACAACCTGCGGCTCACAATAGTAACATTGGTCTCAAATAATTTATCAGTGTAATGCGTCTGATCAATTTTCCCCCAGCCTGCGACACTGCACGGCGTATCTTTCGGAAGGTCCATGGTGCTGGAAGGAAGTGGAATTGTCTGTACATATTCGTTTATCTCAGCCTGCGATGAAAGCTGTAGGAGCAGAAATGTAAGGTTACTAATACAAAATGGTCCTGGCTTATAAGGTTATAGCGACAGATCAGGGTGTATTCACACGGGCGAGCGCGATATCCATCCAAGAAACTCCGAGTGATATCGATCTCTAAAACCTCCGATTCTGGGTGCGAGCGCGATGTATTGTTGCATCTCTGTACTTGTGTTTTTCTCACCTGTGAAATTATTTCAAAAGCTTCCAATAGTTTCAGTGGTAAAAATTGCATTGTACTCGCATGTAAATCTCACGGCATGCGAGTGGGATTAGATTATTTTACAGATCATACAGGAAATAATGGGTCAGTTCTTGCAAGGAATCACCCAAAAATAGGACATGCAGTGATTGTTCAATCTCTCAGCATCGCTGCAAGAGAAAAGTAAGCCAACGTTTCCACCGCACTCACCTACCACATTATATGAAAACAGATGGAACATTTTATAACATTATGGAGAAAAGATAAGTGTTCTTAGCATATAATGTAGTGACAAAAAGTGCCTCCAAGTACAGCGACAGCCAGATGGTGCGGAGAAGTGATGATCGCACATCTCACCTTTAACAACAGGACATCATTGAACGGCATGGCTGCTTCCTCATCGTATTCTGGGTGCATGTGATAGCTCTCAACCCCCAGAATCTGCTGCGTTGTCTCTGGCTGAGAGACATCATGAGCGCCAAGAATGACAACTGTGTCCCTGCAAAGACACCATCATCAGGAATTATGACAATACCCAAATTTTTTTTTTTTTTAGCTTTTTCCACTTTTGTACCAAAAAAAACCCCCTTTTTTTAAAAAAAATTTCTATTCCTTTACATTGTTAAATTCAAAGTCCCATAACTTTTTTATTTTCCATGGATGGAGCTCTGTGAGGTCTTGTTTTGTGTGATGAGCTGTAGTTTTTAGTGGTACCATTTTGGGATTCATGTGATTACTTTTATTGCATTTTTTGGCTTATTCCAAGGAGTGTATATCGGCTGCCATTTTCTTGGCTGTCTTCCCCTTCCCTCCACCTCACCGGCTCTCTGCTGTCCTCCCCTCTGGCTGTTTACAATGGAAGGGAATGGTGGCGGAGCTAAGCTCCTGCCCCCTCTCTGCAGCCACCAATGGAAGGGTGCAGGAGCTCCACCTCTGCCCCACCCCCTGGAAGGGAAAGGCAGAGAGCCAGTAAGGGGGAGTGAAGGGGGAAGACAGCTCAGATGGTAGCGTATACATCAGCCAGCCATGAAAACGGCGGACGATATACACTCCTGTAGGAGGAAAAATGAACAAAATAAGCATTTTGCCTCCTTTTTTAGTTTTTTTTAGGTCTTTTTGCTGTGCAGAATGTATGGTGTGTTCAGTTTTTTTGTACAGGTCGTTACGGGTACGATGATCCCAAATATGTGGGTTTAAAAAAAAATAATAATAATTTTGTGTATACAAATGGGAAGTGTGCAAAAATTTTTTTTTGTTTGATACATTTTTTTAAACTATATACATTTTTAAAATATTTTTTATATCCCTGTAGGGGACTTTAAAGCTATGATCGCTTCACATAACGGGCAGTTCTCATCGATCCTCGTGGCTGCAGCGGGAGGCCGGCTATCAGTCACAACCGACTCCTGCTGCAGAATGACACAGGCCCACTTCTGAGCTCGCGCCATCCACAGGACATACGTTTACATCCTGTCGCATTAAGTTCCCCCCAGGCTGGATGTAAACTTATGTCCTGTGGCATTAAGTGGTTAATAACAATTCCTTCACCCACATAGCCACAAGAAGTCTTGTTTTTTGTGGGACCAGTTGTATCTTCTATTGGTGCCACTTTGGGAACATATAAGGCATTGTTTAACGTTTATTACTGTTTTTCTGGAGAGGATGGAAGGTAAACAGACAATACGCCATTGTTTTTTAGTTTTTTTTTTTATGGGCTTCACCGTACGGTAAAAACAAAATGTGACTTGTAGTCTGCAGGTCAATATAAGTTATGTTAGTATTCTTATACAATAAAAGCACTTCATTGTATTTGCATCGCCACCTTCCACGACCCATAAGATTTACATTTTTTTCGCCCAATGAGCCATGGGAAGCCTTGTATTTTGCAAGACAAGCTGTAGCTTCCTTCCGTACTACTTTGGGATATATGTGATACATGGGACTTTTTGATAACTTTTTATTGTGTTTTTTAGGAGGTGAGTGAATGAAAAAAATAAATTTTCACATTGTCTTCTTAATTTACCGTGTGGGAGAATGAAACTATAGTATCAGCTGTATCCCACTGTGAATTCCTGATAAGGCTGATCGTTCTCTTTCAGCACACTTAATAAAAACTGCACAACGTCACTTATCGCTCAAAAGATGGCTTTGGGCAATTTTTAAGTGCAAATCGTGTCTAATTCAGCCTTTAGGTTAGGAAATATGCTGGGCCTCCTGAAAAAGACGTGCTTTTAAGTCACACTTTATATATGTAACTGTTGGGGATTAACCTGATTGTCCCGGGTAGCGCAATCCAGAGAATTGGAGCAGCTAGGGAAAAGTCTTGGAGAGAAGGGTTTAAGTTAAAAGTTTCTTTTACCTATATTTGATTGCACACTGCATACATTCAATACAAGTGGCATATCTTACACTGCAGGTAGTGAACTTAGTGAAATTTACTTATTTTGTAGTCATTATCACTTTACTTATTTTGGAAGAACTGTGTTTCTTAAAGGGGTTTTCCAATTATTTAAAATTGCTTCACAGCCACTGTGTCCTACCTGGTTGCAGCTGACCAGGACATGTGACTGCTGTAGCCAATCACTGGCCATAGCAGTGACTTTCTGTAGCCAGTGATTTGCTGCAGCATCACATGTCCTGGTCAGCAGCAACCAGGAAGGACAGAGCTGGTGTAAAGCATTTTTAAGTCATGTGAAAACGCTTTTAAGCAAGTTGTCACATCAAGACCAGCCCTCTTCATACGTCTAATCAGGGCATATATATATATATATATATCACTAGAGTTCCACCATAGTGGCTGATGCAGTGGAAATGTATGGCTAGCCCTGACTCCCCCCAGTGATCACGGGTTTCTGAACCCAGACCTGAGGAAACCATCTGATCACTGGTCGAAGTTTGTCAAGTTTGAAAAGGAGTTGTCTTTCTGAAACAACTCCCTGTAGAGACTTTCTAATTAAAGGGAATATATTACCCAAATCAAATCAAATCATGGTATTTGTATAGCGCCAACTTATTCCGCAGCACTTTCAGGTAATTATTATTTACTACCCCCCACCAAGCTGGGTTCTCATATTTATATATATTATATATTACCTATTATTCTTTTACTAATATTCTAAACTACAATATTCAGAAACTTTATTTTTTTCCGACTAGTCCTTATTCTGTTCCTGTATGTGATCATTGGGCGGCCGTCCTGCCTGAGCTGCTGTTCTGTTCCGTGAACAGAGATTTGCTGTACAACAGCCACATGGACGTAGGAAACTGATACCTAGAGATGACTGTTGTGGCCATGCTCTGTGATCAGGCAGATGCTTAGTTAGAACACATATAAGTAAACTTGGATTAACTTACCCATTGCAATGGGCAGCAGATAAGACCCAGCCTGGAGAAATCAGAGAACCACCACAATAACCATAACCAATTTTTAAATGCGCTATATAAGGTCTTGAATGTGGTTTGGCTTCATTCCCTCCAACGATCTGATGGTGGAAGTTTTCTGCAATATACATCAAATTTAGTACAATTTAGTATTCAGTAAAGGAAATACATCAACATCTTCCAATAGTTTATCTATATTGGATTAGGATCACTAGTCATGATCGGCTAGTGTGCCAAAAATTGCAGAATTTTATGGGATCAGCCCAAGACAACAGTGCTAGCCTCTGAGCCACCAAACTTCCTCCTCCTTCCTTCTCCAAAGTGAAGGAGATCTTCTCATCTTCCTCCTTTGCCTTCACTTCCGTTTTGCTTCCTTTCCTTTATTCTTCTCCTTCTTTGTAAGAGGGGAGAAGTAAGAAGAAGAAAGAGAAAGGAGGAGCTGAAGGAAGAACAAGCATGGTGGCTCAGTTTAGCCCTGTTGCCTTGCAGTGCTGGAGTTCTAGGTTGAAATGTGATCAAGGGCAACATTTGTATGGAGTTTTTCAAAGTCCATGCTGATGTTGTCTATGATGAGATTTGAATCTAGGACCCCAGCAAGGCAACAGTTCTAACTACTGAGCTACGCTCATTGAAGAGCCCCAAAACCACTGTTCAGTATACATTATGGAAAACCTATTTTCAAGTGATGTTTGCCAAAAATCAGTTTGGGCTAATCCCATCCAATTCTGTGAAAATCAGCCTGATTTGACCCACCAGCCGATCACAATGAGCAACTCTACTTATAAGTCTTGAGTGGTTATGGACAAATATTGAATAGCCCTGAGGGTCTACAGTGGTACATTGTAATATTCCTAGTGGTTTGGGATGGTGTAGTCAATGGGGTTATCCCAAAATATCAAGTTAATGATCAGTGGGGGTTTCACCGCAGACACCACACTCATCCCATCATCGGGGGTCCCATGTCTCTCCTCATCACTGTGGGTTAGCTGCATCCCCCACAGTGAGGATGAGCTTAAATGAAGAGGCTGTCGCGCATACGTGGTGCCACTCCATTCACTTGCAATGGGACTGCTGGAGATAGCCAAGTACACGAGATCATCAATTTCTGTAAGCCCCTTTAATGAAAGGAGCAGCGGCTGTGCTTGTGATGAGAAGAAGGGGCTACGGGACCCGTTCTCAAAATCATAAAGATAACCAATCATAAAGATATCCCCTATTCTGTGGATAGACAATAACTTTAGATTTTGATATGACCCTTTGAATTACGTGTCATATAAAAAGATACAAACTTCTGTGTGGGGTCAAAGCTGTTTTACCGCTTCAGAGCTCCAAATATCCTATATCTTTTCACACCGCCAGCAGAGCACTAGGTGAAGCCCCCTGAGTAGGGATTCATAGAGCGTAATAAGTCCATTTCACCCGCTTCTCTGTTTGTCCTAGTTTAAAATAATTATTTAATAATAATTCATATAGTTTTACTTTTTTAAGCACAAAACCGCCTTATAGACAACCGACATGTAAATAAAGAATTCTCACCATCCAGTTGTGGTTCCTGATATCAGCATTCAAGAAACAAGCGATCACAGTATACAGAACATTAGAAAGCTGGAGCACAAGATACAGTCTGATGTAAGAAGTTATTATTTATAGGTTATAGAACCCCTTCATGTTCCCCGTAATAAACATCCATGTTACAAGTTGTATACACATAATATGGAAGACAATGGGGCAGATTTACTACCCAAAAGACAATAGTTTTGGGTGTAAATTACTGTCTTACATGATTTCTGCCACATTTACATTTTTTTTGACTTGCCCAAAAAGAGGTATGGCCAAAATTGTGCCAAAAATTTCACCTAAACTTTGGCACAATTTTTGGCGTAAACTAAGACAACAAATAAGTGATGTAAGTTTAGACTAGTCAGTCTTAAAATTTAACAGAATTCGGCTGTGATGTTTCTGGCACATTTTCAGACATCTTGTCTTAAGGCCCATTTACACGGGCCGATGATCGCTCAAATGACAGTTTGAGTGACAGCTTTGAGCGATAATTTAGCATAAACTATTAAGTATCTACTTAGCTACTTAATAGCAATTATGTGTGCAAATGAAGCCTTCGCTGAACGCAGTTATTAGCCCGAGCGCTCTTATCTGCATTCAGATCCTTTGTTCTCTAGCGGGGAAACAATGCTATCAGCACTACCTGCAGAGAACTGCTGATAAGGCTGAAGGATGATTTTTAGGTTGGACTAAATTTAACATTCAGCTAGCAGTGCACAAAAAGTGCATGATGGGAGCGAAATGAAGACTCAACGAATACCTCTAAAACGATCGCCTTTTAGCGATTTTTTTTTTAGCGATCATCGCTCTGTATAAATGGGCCTTTAGTTTGCACTGACTAACTTTTAGACAGTATTAGTAAATGTGGCCCAATGTGATTACTCCGTTACACATTACAACAAAACGCGCTCTGCTCTAGCTGGAAATACTGACCTGCAGACGGGGTTGATATGAAGAAGGCAGAAGATATACAGACCACAAGGATAAGCTGAACGTGTTCCATCTCACGCTGCTTCCAAGTCTCTACAAACTCTCTGCTTCTAGTCCCTTTATGAACTTCTTACCACTGATAATATCTGCAGTCACACCCCGGACCCACAGCATAGGCGACTGCTAGTAAGTTATAGAAACTAATTAAAGTATCCACATTGTAGAATGAAGGGGCGTCACTCACAGAGGTAAAGTCTATAGCAGTTATTTATTTCGTATCTCAATATAAAAAAGTGAGGAATAAAGTCAAGGATGCGGTGCGCACCGACGACACTTGTTTAATGTACGATGAAGGCTGCAGAGAGTGTCATTCAACGCAAAACAAATGTTGTCTGTGTGCGCCGCATCCTCGACTTTACACCTGCACTTTTTGGATCGAGATATAAAGTAAAGAACTATAAAAGTTTTTCACCTCGGTGAGTGCTGCCTCCTCGTCATCCTACAATATAGATATTTGAAGAACTCTGTTAGCGTAGCTGAGCACCATTGTTTATCGCACTGAACCGCGGTCAGAGCTTTTTTGCCCATTAGTGAGCGCCGTTTGCTCTTCTTTTGTTTGAATCAATTAAAGTATAATTCAGAATATCAGAGGAGTAATGAAACCTAAAACTCTGGTTCACTAAGGGCCGTAACGGAGGCTAGGGGCCGTGGGTGAAGGACCACACGACCAGGGTTTGTAGGGAGCTACGAGATGAAAGGTTAATGGGGGATAGGAGAAATGGTGTGGGGTGGAGCAGTAAGCAAGAGCAGGAATAGAGATAAGACTTGGTGGTTGGATTGTGTAGAGATATTTTCTCACCTCCCTTTGGAAATATGTAATTTGGACAAATCAAAAAAGGAAGAGGAAGAGAAGAAAAGGCGGCATTTGATCCGGCAGACATTCATGAACTGGTTGCAGGCATTCATCATTTAAGCCAGCGTCATCAGGTAAAAAGAAAACTGTTGCCCACTTTTTTGCTGTATGGATGCTATAGAGGAAGCATGTTGAGTATACGGCGTGCCGACTTGGCTGCTATACCACAAACAGTTGAGGCAAAGAAAAGCGGTTCGCCCAAATATTAGATGAGATCACATTGACCTGTGGTTAATGGTGATGGCCCTATAAGATAAGGGCAGTCCTTTCAAGGGGGAGCCGTGTCATTTGGCTCGGTCAGTAGTTCCAATGCTTCTGGGCAGTCTGGGCAGTCAGCAGGGCAAAAGACAGGCCTGAGTTGGCAGTTTAATGAGATTAAACATATGTGTTCCCATTGTGATGGGACATCCCACGGGCATCTCAGTGTATTTTAAAAAAAGGAAAAGGGAAGGGAACATCTAGTGTTGGACAAAGGGACATGAAACATGGCCTGTGTGTCTGGTTTCACCTAATATGCGGCTTGAAAAAGACCTTTAATGGTCGAAACGTTGTCTTGCCATTTTAAGATGAAACAATAAAGTCTATGTTTTCTATGATACTGTGAAGCACCATCTATATACAAAATTATCTATTCTTTGGTTGAAGATCCACAACCTATTTGGTGGCTTTGCATGCTTTGTCACTTTTTTTGACGCAATTTTTCTCTCCCTCCCGCCCCCCACCTTGACATGTTCAGCTGGGGGTAATCTGAGTGCTGCTGACCTCTTTTTGTGGTTTCCTTATTGGGTGTAGTCTCCAAAAAAGAGTCAAACAAATTCTGTCTAATACATCATATACCGCATCCAAAAGGTGTGTCAGTCAATGACAGTATAGATCCGGAGCTTTGCTCTGTGGTGTATCCATTGTTTGATGCGGCACTTACTTGGGTGCGAAAAATATGGAAGAGGGGCCCTGTTGGCAATATTTCACGTTTTCCCCTTATCATCCCGAAAGCATTCCCTTATTTGGATGTTATTGGGAGGGATTATACTGTGCAGATCGGTGGTTGTCTACTGGTTGCTCGATTTCTTGTGCATAGTTTGAGGCGCTTATTTTGTTTTTTGGAGTGGGTGTTAAGAGATGTGGCAGACATTGGCTCAGTTATACATTATCTGGACAATATTTTATGTTTAGGCTCAGCAAATTTGCCCAAATGTTCGACGATACGATGGGTGTCACAACATTTTGAGGTCCCACTAGCTCCCCAAAAAATAGAAGGTCCTTCCACAGTTTTTTGGCATCACCATAGACACGGAGATTATGAAATGTAGATTACCGATGGAACAAATTGGATTTATTGTGGCAAGAGGTTACTAGGGCCGATTGTGTCATTAAGATCATGCTGCAGGATTTACAATCCATGTCTGGAAAACTACATTTTACGTTTCAGATAATGCCCATGGGAATAGTCTTTTGCCAACGTTTGGTGGTACATTGCCACGTTGGGAGTAAAAGCGGCCCATCATTATATTTGTTTGGGAAGATAACACAAGGCAGATTTGGAGGTGTGGATGTCTTTTCTGGAATGTTATAATTGGAAATCACTGATGATTGTGGACACAATTGAAAATTTTGACTATGAACTGTTTACAGATGTGGTAGGAAGCTCTGGTTTCAACATGTATTTTCAGGGGCAATGGTGTGCCAATCAATGGCCAGAATAGTGGGTTGGGTTAGGATTGGTGAAGACTTTAGTGCTGCTTGAGCTCTTCCCTGTTATTGTTGAAGTGATGCTATGGGCTGAGTGGGTTTCGCAACAAGAAGGTCAGGTTTCATTGTGACAATCTAGGAAAATGTGCGAATCACAGCTTTGGAAATTGGTCGGTTAGTAGCGAGTCGTCTGATTTATGCATCGTTAGCACCGAGTATATTGACAGTTTTTGAGGCAGCTTGGCAGGAATGGGAGGATTGGGTATTCTCCTTGGGGAACATATGGACAGAAGACGATCGAGTGGGAGTTTTATTCTCTTGGCAGGGGTATGCATATACTGCGGGCTGGTCTATAGCCAAGGTTAACTGCTTCATAGCAGCTTTGAATTTTAGATTAAAGTACAGGTTGATTAGGGACAAGACTCAGAATTTCTTAGTAGACCAGGTCCTGAAAGGTTTCCGTAGGGGCAACGGGCGACTGGGCAAGCGTAGGCCCGTCTTTTTTTAAAATTATTGGAATGATTGGAAACTGTATTAGGAGGGGTGTGTCGCATTGTTTATTAGGTGGTTCTATTGCACCTGGCTTTTGTGTTAGCTTTTTTTGGGGCTGTACGATTAGGGGAACTAGTTTTTCTTAGCACAAAGGTGGGAGGAGATCTTTGGGAGAAAGATGTGCTCTCCTTTGTGCATTACCTTCAAGTTTGGATTTGTCATTCAGACAGACCAAATGGGTAAGGGGCAGAGGATCATTCTTGGGTGTGTGTTGAAGGCGATGTGCCCTGTTAGTTGTTTATCAGCTTATAGGAATCTCACAAGAGTAGTTTCTGGTCCGTTATCGCATCATAAGGATGGTTCGTTTTTGTCCAAATTTCAGTTTACGGTGGTCTTTCGCAAGGCCTTGGCTAGTCTAGGCCTTGACAGCTCTTTTTTCGCTTCCTACTCTTTCCACATAGGGGCAGCAACAGAAGTAGCTAGTTGGGGGCTTAGTCCAGAGGTAGTGAAGCAGATCGGTAGATTGGAATCTCGGCAGTATAAGTCTTATATTCACCCATACTTGCTATAAAGTTTAAAGTAACAGAGTAGGGTGTGAAATATCGTCACCAATGTTGAGAACTTTTGTTAGCTAGTGATGTTTTGTGGTGTGTTGTTTTTTCCTATCTTACAGGTCGAGGTCCAGCTCTAATTTGGATATTAGGCCATTCGTACATGCACTGGGGCACTGAACGGGCAAAAATCCATCCGAATGTAGACAGCTGGGTTTTTCTTGGGACGTTGCTACGGTTCGCTGGTTAGTATTGCATGGCATGGTCTGGTGTCGAGTTTTACCTGAATAAAATGTGGACAATGTTTTGTCCACTGGGATAGGGCCTCTGACATTTTGGTATTACACATGGGGAGGGTTTGGGGACAATTTGGGTAATTGTCCTTTTCAGGTGCAGATGCAGGATATTTATTACGATATTTTGTGCCTTTGGTCTCTCTTTCCTCGTCTGGCAATAGTATGGTCAGAGATTGTCCAGCGAAAAGCATGGCGTAGTGCTAGGTCAGTTGAGAAGATTACTAAGGCCCAGGTAAAAATGAATCCGGTAATTTTAGCTTTTGTGGCTCAGAACTGGGGAGTGGCGATTAGGCTTCCAGACTTAACCAGGAATCCTGGCTCAATGATTGTGTCTATATAAATGCAGTGAGCATTTATATGTGGTCCCCTGTGATTCAGGATGGGAATGAGAGAGCCTTATTGTTGTGAGGAACATCACAGGCTTGAGACTTTCAAGTTATGCTTGCTGTGGTGGGTCCTTGAAGACGGTTCTAAATTGGTTGGAGGGGAAGTCAGGTTGAGGATAGCCCATCTCACTCTTATTGGAAGAAGTGTGGTGGGGTCTGGCGCTTTGTGGCTCTGACAGGAGCTAGTGGAGCCTCAAAGCCTGTGGGAATCGGCAAGAGGTGAATGGAATAATTGAATTTAAAGTTGTGGTGCCAGATTTTGGGCCTCCCCTTGTAATGTGTAATATTATTAAAGTTTTGCTTTAAAAGGAATGACTTATGTTGAATGTTGTTTGTAATAAAATGTGGCCAAAATTATCCAAAATAAATAGTTGTTCGTGTTTCACTTAAGTAGGAGAAAGGGTTAAGAAATTAAAGGCTATCAGCAGACCACGACTCTGCAATACTCAAGTCAAGTTTGTTACACAGATGGGCTGAAGGCTGAAGGGGCCGTTTCCAAAACATTCAGCACACTATATAGCAGAGTGCCAGATGCTCTGCCCAATGCCTCCTGCCCACGGCCGAGTCAGATTCCACCTGCGAAATCTCACAGCGGAATCAGACCCAGCGCCTCCCAGAGATCCCATACTCACCTCTCTGGATCTGCAGTGAGAGTCTCTGCTGGTGAGCCGGCGCACATTGCAATGTAGTGCATGATGCTCCGGCGCTGGGTGTGGATGCGATTTCCCGTGATACTTCAGCTATGCTCACAGAGCGGAGTATCGCAGGACGGACGGCTTCCATTAACTGCAATTGTCCGCAATCAATAGGAAATGCTGCTTCCCCCCCCCCCCCCCCCCCTGAGTCGAAAATCGCAGTTGATTTGCCCTCGTGGGCAGGGGAGAACCTGTTAACATAGCATGTCTATGGACATGCGGGTGTTTGGCAGTGAATCCCGCAACTATTATCCGTCCGTGGGCTTTCGGCCTAAGGGTGCAAGGCGTCTCCTTCTCTCACCACCAACACTGCTGGGCTCTCCATAGGGTGCTCACAGGCCGAGTTACTTTTTTTTAGGGGCAGGCATATACCGACTGGTTAGTGCTCACCCTGTGAATAATCAATTATTATTTAAACCCACTTGGAATTGGCAAACATTGACTGAGCAACAGGTTCTTTGGTTCCTGTTCATTGTTGAAGGTGATTATTTCTTCGCTATTTTGGACCTGGACTATTTCCTGGCTCTGCCTTTCGATCACTCTTGCCCTGGCCTATGACTGTCTTACCGTGATACATAAACTCTGCCGGCAGATTTTTATGACAGCTATTTATTGATTTTCGTTCCCTACTTTGGAAATATCATCTGTAAACTGTCAGCAGTTGTTAACCCCTTAACACAACAGGGAGTACAGTAACTTGTTGGGCTTATATGCAGCCGGATTGCGAGTCAATCCCGCTCCATACAAGGAAGATGCGGTCTGTCAGTGATAGCAGACACCTGCCTGCATCAATCATTTTGTGCAGATGGGCGAAGCTTAATCTGAGAATACTATTGAAGAGAGGAGAGGAAAAGAAAGGAAAAAGGAACAAAAAGTAATACAGAACCTAACAATGGGTTACTCGGTCATGGGTGCCCACCTGCATAATAACTCATTTGTATTGTTATATCATAACGAATACCTAAATGAGGCAATGCCTAAAACAGCTATGCCCAAGGATAGATTTTCTTTTGTATCCAATGGATTCATTTTTGAGACTGGAGATTAACAGACTGGAGAGTTTCCTGAGAAAATAAGCCACTTTGCCCAGCAATTTTTAAATTTTCCCAATTGGCCTAATCTGTTTGCTATCAGGTGTTTCATCACACAGTTATGTTGGACTCCTAGAACGATCTCTGCCAATGTTGGGACCTCAGAGGTTTTCCATTTTTTTAGCTTTGGAAGATCTAGTTGTTATCAGCACATGTGATATAATAGACAGGTCAGGGAGGGGAACAATTTTCTATACCCAATGATTAAAGGGCCACACCTGGGTTCCAATAAGGTTAGAGTGCAAAATCGAACACAATGCTAAGTATACCTGATCCCATAGTGGTTTAAGAAGTTCACATGACCACCATACATGTAACAGTGAAGCTATTTGTTTCTGACATCTCCAGCAAATATCGGAATGCTGGGGTGAATATTTGGCTAAACTATATGGAGTCAAGTACCATCTGTATAGCAGCTTTCTGTTGGATAATGTATATCCGGAAAAAAGTATCCTACTAGCTCCCTGGCATTCTCCCCTTCAAAAATTCTAAATAGCCATAAGAGGTGATCCAACTCCTAATACCAGATATACATCCAGATGTATGGGGAGCCAAAGGCATCACTGAGGTTGAGGATTTATATGAAGGACCAATCATGAAATCCTTCACACAACTACCTGAGTCTCACCAATTACCACATAAAGAATTTTAGAGATACTTACAGTTACGGCATTTTCTCTCGTCATTAGTACCCTCGACTACAGTATTGCTCAAAAAATCTGACATCTTTTTATATAGCCATGGAAATCAGGCTAAAGCTATTTCCAAAGCCTATACAGCATCATCACAAACCTCCCCATCCACTCTCCAGTTCCAAATTAATTGGGAAAAAGACCTCCAAGAACCTTTCAGTGCAGGCCAGTTGGCAATGGCATTTCAACTCAACCTTAAAACTTCTCACTATCTAAACCATCTTGAAGCCAGGGACCTTCTAAAGGCCCCCAGAGCTGCCTGAATAAATGCCTGTGACACACCTTTATTGACTGCCTGTCAATATGCGGTATAATCTAATACTGTGGTATTACATTATACTGTATGAGTGATCAAATGATCGCAAGTCAAGTCTCCTCTGGGGACTAAACAAAATTTAAAAATAAATTTTAAAAAGTTTTTTTTTTAATTATTGGCAAAAAATACAGGAAGTAAGAAAAACTTTTTTGACATATTTAAAAAAAAAGCAAATATGTTATCGCTGCGTCCATAAAATTCTGATCTATCAAAGTATTTATTATTTAACCTGCACGGTGAATGTTGTCAAAGGAAAAAATAAACAACGCTAGAACTGAGCATCTTGGGTCACGCTGGCTTCAAGAAAAATGTCCTAAAAAGCAATCAAAAAATCACACTAACTTCAGAATGGTACCAATAGAAACAACAGGGCATCCTGCAAAAATGAGCCTGCACACAACTATGTCAACAAAAAAATGTATATGGTCCAGTAGGAGGGACAGAAGGTAAATAGGTGGCAGGCGTGCACAACCAGGTAGGGGCAGCCAAAATTGCGCAATATTTGTACAAAAAAAAAAAAAACGGTCAGCACTACCCAATGGAAATGTATCTCTATAGAAATGTATAGGTGCATGTTAAACCACGGCTGCAACATACAGTAGAAGCAGAAAGCAAAAATGGCAACAGCAAGCAAAATAAATATACTATCAGAGGACTACATACCTATAATCAATACTCTAACCACATTAAATAATGCAAGGTTCTTGGTATATAACTTGATCAAATTACATTGGCCCATCTACCAACGTCCAGGTGACCGCACTCAGATGGGTCCTAACGCTAATACCAGGTGGTAAATCTCAACCTGGGAAAGTTGGGTTGCTACCTCTCAGAATGCTCCTCTCCTGGGACTATGCCTACAAATAAAACCAGGGAAGGTAGGATACCATTCATATGCTCCAGTAGGAGGGACAGAAGGTACATGGGTGGCAGGTGTCCCTGGTTTTATTTATAGGCTAGGAGAATAACCTCTTTAAGGCTAAGTTCACATATTGTGTTAGGAATTCCTTTATGGGAGTAGGAAAATAAAATTTCCTGGATTAAAGGGGTTGTCCCGCGCCGAAACGGGTTTTTTTTTTTTTTTTCAACAGCCCCCCTGTTCGGCGCGAGACAAACCCGATGCAGGGACCTAAAAAAAAATCCGCACAGTGCTTACCTGAATCCCCGCGCTCCGGTGACTTCTTACTTACCGGTTGAAGATGGCCACCGGGATCTTCTCCTTCCGTGGACCGCAGCTCTTCTGTGCGGTCCATTGCCGATTCCAGCCTCCTGATTGGCTGGAATCGGCACGTGACGGGGCGGAGCTACCAGGAGCCGCTCTTTGGCACGAGCGGCCCCATTGAGAAAAGCAGAAGACCTGGACTGCGCAAGCGCGTCTAATCTGGAGATTAGACGCCGAAAATTAGACGGCACCATGGAGACGAGGACGCTAGCAACGGAGCAGGTAAGTGAATAACTTCTGTATGGCTCATAATTAATGCACAATGTACATTACAAAGTGCATTAATATGGCCATACAGAAGTGTATAACCCCACTTGCTTTCGCGGGACAACCCCTTTAATGGATTCATCTCATAACAGAACCAAACTGTGCTGAATTGATCCCCGTGACTATAATGGGGTCCATTTGGGTTCCTGCACTTAGCCAGAATTTTTAGGAAAAAGCCTTGCATGCCCAACTTTTTTGCCCAACATTCCATGTGAACAGAGCCTTCGGCATTTAGTTATATAAGTGATCAGGACTATTTCTATACTCCGATGATAGGCTAGCACTACACAGTAGGTATTGTTGGCTATACAGTGCATTATTAACTATTTATGTATCTAAGAAGCCTAAAAGCATACCAGCAAATGGCCAGTTATTTATTTTGTGGACAGTCTTCTATCAAATACAGTGAAACCTCTTTGAGACGACAACCCAAAATTGAAAAGTAGTATTCTAGGTGCAATTCTTCTGTAAGAATATGGCTAGTCTGTAGGATATGAGGAACTAAAAAACTCTCATAGGAAAACTGGTCCCGAAAAGGAGGTCTTTCACTGCATTCTGTGTTCCTGAAGAAGGAACCAGCCGGTTCTGAAATGCTTTGCGTCTCTCAATAAAGCTCATTTTTAAAAAGACAGACCATGGCATCCTCTCTTATGAAGGAAGAGATCTACTGGATCTGGTATACAAGAGATCCATACAAAGACCGGCACCTCTAACCTGGTAATAACATCTCTGTTTGCTTTGTTTTTGGCGATACATATGCTATATATGTGGGGAAGAGTATATGACATGGCATATACAAAAGGCTCAGATGTGAGGTGAAGACAGACCAAAGCACAAACGTTTACCCACTATGGGAATAATGAATGCAGTGATGGACAAAGAGATCATTTTCAGTGTAACTCTATGCTGGAAAAATGAAAAAAGGAATGTCAGAAGACATGACTAATAAACAATGATGTCGCAGCACATGGATAATAAAAGCTTATTGCATGGTGGCTCAGTGGTTAACACTGTTTTCCTAGCCATACTGGGTTCTTGGGTTCAAATCCAACCAAGAGTAACATCTGCAAGGAATTTAAATGTTCCTCATGTGAGTTTCCTTTGGGCATTCCAGTTTCCCGCCACACTCCAAAAACATACTAATAGGTGACTTTAAATTGTGAGATCCAAAGGGGACAGGACCCAGGACAAGTGATGGCAATCTGTAGAGTACTGCAGCATACAGTCATGCTAAAATTAAGTACGCGCTTTATGTATCAGGACTAGAGATGAGCGAACATACTCGTCCGAGCTTGATACTCGTTCGAGTATTAGCGTGTTCGAGATGCTCGTTACTCGTAACGAGTACCACGCGATGTTCGGGTTACTTTCACTTTCATCTCTGAGACGTTAGCGCGCTTTTCTGGCCAATAGAAAGACAGGGAAGGCATTACAACTTCCCCCTGCGACGTTCAAGCCCTATACCACCCCCCTGCAGTGAGTGGCTGGCGAGATCAGGTGTCACCCGAGTCTATATATCGGCCCCTCCCGCGGCTCGCCTCAGATGCGTTGTGAGATAGCTGAGGGACAGTGGTATCGTGTTGGAGCTGCTGTAGGGAGAGCGTTAGGAGTTAGTGTAGGCTTCAAGAACCCCAACGGTCCTTCTTAGGGCCACATCTAACCGTGTGCAGTAGTGTGGAGGCTGCTTTTAGCAGTGTTGCCCTTTTTTTTTTTTGGTATATCGGCCGTGCAGAGCATTGCGCCCTGCAGTAATAGTCCAGGGAGAGAAGTGTGGAGGCAGGGAGAGCGTTAGGAGTTATTGTAGGCTTCAAGAACCCCAACGGTCCTTCTTAGGGCCACATCTAACTGTGTGCAGTAGTGTGGAGGCTGCTTTTAGCAGTGTTGCACATTTTTTTTTTTTTTGGTATATCGGCCGTGCAGAGCATTGCGCCCTGCAGTAATAGTCCAGGGACAGAAGTGTGGAGGCAGGGAGAGCGTTAGGAGTTATTGTAGGTTTCAAGAACCCCAACGGTCCTTCTTAGGGCCACATCTAACCGTGTGCAGTAGTGTGGAGGCTGCTTTTAGCAGTGTTGCACTTTTTTTTTTGTTTTGGTATATCGGCCGTGCAGAGCATTGCGCCCTGCAGTAATACTCCAGGGACAGAAGTGTGCAAGCAGGGCCAGAAGACATATATTATTGATTGAATATACGCAGTGGTCCTTTTCAAAAAAATATTGGCAAAAAATTTATTTGGCCTGCCTGTCACTGTGCTCAGGGTTCTGGGTCCGTGTCTGCTGGGGGTAGTAGTTCTCCAAAATCATACGCAGCCAGCTAAGTGTTACAGCAGGCTTGCGCCAAATTATTTCCTGGCGTTCCGTAAGCGAACTCAGCCTCCAACCACAGGCCAATAAGCGGCACATTTAATTACAGCGTTGTGTTTCTGCATTCCTGGTAATACAGCATGCTGAGGGGTAGGGGTAGGCCTAGAGGACGTGGGCGCGGCCGAGGACGCGGAGGCCCTAGTCCGGGTGTGGGCACAGGCCGAGCTCCTGATCCAGGTGTATCGCAGCCGACTGCTGCTTGATTAGGAGAGAGGCACGTTTCTGGCGTCCCCACATTCATAGCACATTTAATGGGTCCACGTGGTAGACCTTTATTAGAAAATGAGCAGTGTGAGCAGGTCCTGTCGTGGATGGCAGAAAGTGCATCCAGCAATCTATCGTCCACCCAGAGTTCTGTGCCGTCCACTGCTGCAACTCTGAATCCTCTGGCTGCTGCTCCTCCTTCCTCCCAGCCTCCTCACTCCATGAAAATGAGACATTCTGAGGAGCGGGCAGACTCCCAGGAACTGTTCTCGGGCCCCTGCTCAGATTGGGCAGCAATGGTTTCTCTCCCACCAGAGGAGTTTATCGTGACTGATGCCCAACCATTGCAAAGTTCCCGGGGTCCGGGGGATGAGGCTGGGGACTTCCGGCAACTGTCTCAAGACCTTTCAGTGGGTGAGGAGGCCGATGACGATGAGACACAGTTGTCTATCAGTGAGGTAGTAGTAAGGGCATTAAGTCCGAGGGAGGAGCGCACCGAGGATTCTGAGGAAGAGCAGCAGGACAATGAGGTGACTGACCCCACCTGGTTTGCTACGCCTACTGAGGACAGGTCTTCAGAGGGGGAGGCAAGGGCAGCAGCAGGGCAGGTTGCAAGAGGCCACCCATGCCACCCTGCAGAGGCCGAGGTGCTCAAAGGTCTGGCAGTTTTTCACTGAGAGTGCAGACGACCGACGAACAGTGGTGTGCAACATTTGTCACACCAAGATCAGCCGGGGAGCCACCACCACCAGCCTCACCACCACCAGCATGCGCATACATATGATGGCCAAGCACCCCACAAGGTGGGACGAAGGCCGTTCACCGCCTCCGGTTTGCACCGCTGCCTCTCCCCCTGTGCCCCAACCTGCCACTGAGATCCAACCCCACTCTGAGGACACAGGCACTACCGTCTCCTGGCCTGCACCCACACCCTCACCTCCGCTGTCCTCGGCCCCATCCAGCAATGTCTCTCAGCGCACCGTCCAGCTGTCGCTAGCGCAAGTGTTTGAGCACAAGCGCAAGTACGCCGCCACGCACCCGCACGCTCAAGCGTTAAACGTGCACGTAGCCAAATTTATCAGCCTGGAGATGCTGCCATATAGGGTTGTGGAAACGGAGTCCTTCAAAAGTATGATGGCGGCGGCGGCCCCGCGCTACTCAGTTCCCAGTCGCCACTACTTTTCCCGATGTGCCATCCCAGCCCTGCACGACCACGTCTCCCGCAACATTGTACGCGCCCTCACCAACGCGGTTACTGCCAAGGTCCACTTAACAACGGACACGTGGACAAGCACAGGCGGGCAGGGCCACTATATCTCCCTGACGGCACATTGGGTGAATTTAGTGGAGGCTGGGACAGAGTCAGAGCCTGGGACCGCTCACATCCTACCCACCCCCAGAATTGCGGGCCACAGCTCGGTGGTGGTATCTGCGGCGGTGTATGCTTCCTCCACTAAAGCACCCTCCTCCTCCTACTCCTCCTCCAACGCAACCTCTGTCTCGCAATCAAGATGTGTCAGCAGCAGCAGCACGTCGCCAGCAGTCGGTGTCGCGCGGCGTGGCAGCACAGCGGTGGGCAAGCGTCAGCAGGCCGTGCTGAAACTACTCAGCTTAGGAGATAAGAGGCACATGGCCCACGAACTGCTGCAGGGTCTGACAGAGCAGACCGACCGCTGGCTTGCACCGCTGAGCCTCCAACCGGGCATGGTCGTGTGTGACAACGGCCGTAACCTGGTGGCGGCTCTGCAGCTCGGCAGCCTCACGCACGTACCATGCCTGGCCCACATCTTTAATTTGGTGGTTCAGTGCTTTCTGAAAAGCTACCCACGCTTGTCAGACCTGCTCGGAAAGGTGCGCCGGCTCTGCGCACATTTCCGCAAGTCCCACATGGACGCTGCCACCCTGCGCACCCTGCAACATCGGTTTAATCTGCCAGTGCACCGACTGCTGTGCGACGTGCCCACACGGTGGAACTCTACGCTCCACATGTTGGCCAGGCTCTATGAGCAGCGTAGAGTTATAGTGGAATACCAACTCCAACATGGGCGGCGCAGTGGGAGTCAGCCTCCTCAATTATTTTCAGAAGAGTGGGCCTGGTTGGCAGACATCTGCCAGGTCCTTGGAAAGTTTGAGGAGTCTACCCAGGTGGTGAGCGGCGATGCTGCAATCATTAGCGTCACCATTCCTCTGCTATGCCTCTTGAGAAGTTCCCTGCAAAGCATAAAGGCAGACGTTTTGCACTCGGAAACAGAGCCGGGGGAAGACAGTATGTCGCTGGATAGTCAGAGCACCCTCCTGTCTATATCTCAGCGCGGTGAGGAGGAGGAGGAGGAGGAGGAGGAAGATGAGGAGGAGGGGGAAGAGACAGCTTGGCCCACTGGTGAGGGTACACATGCTGCTGGCCTGTCATCCTTTCAGCGTGTATGGCCTGAGGAGGAGGAGGAGGAGGAGGAGGATCCTGAAAGTGATCTTCCTAGTGAGGACAGCCATGTGTTGCGTACAGGTACCCTGGCACACATGGCTGACTTCATGTTAGGATGCCTTTCTCGTGACCCTCATGTTACACGCATTCTGGCCACTACGGATTACTGGGTGTACACACTGCTCGACCCACGGTATAAGGAGAACCTTTCCACTCTCATACCCGAAGAGGAAAGGGGTTCGAGAGTGTTGCTATACAACAGGACCCTGGCGGACAAACTGATGGTAAAATTCCCATCCGACAGCGGTAGTGGCAGAAGGCGCAGTTCCGAGGGCCAGGTAGCAGGGGAGGCGCGGAGATCAGGCAGCATGTACAGCACAGGCAGGGCAACACTCTTTAAGGCTTTTGACTGCTTTATGGCTCCCCAGCAAGACTGTGTCACCGCTCCCCAGTCACGGCTGAGTCGGCGGGAGCACTGTAAAAGGATGGTGAGGGAGTACGTAGCCGATCGCACGACCGTCCTCCGTGACGCCTCTGCCCCCTACAACTACTGGGTGTCGAAGCTGGACATGTGGCCTGAACTCGCGCTGTATGACCTGGAGGTGCTTGCTTGTCCTGCGGCTAGCGTCTTGTCAGAGAGGGTGTTTAGTGCGGCTGGGGGAATCATCACAGAAAAGCGTACACGCCTGTCAACCGACAGTGCCGACAGGCTTACACTCATCAAGATGAACAAAGCCTGGATTTCCCCAGACTTCTCTTCTCCACCAGCGGACAGCAGCGATACGTAAGCAATACGTAGGCTGCACCCGCGGATGGAAGCATCGTTCTCTATCACCATCAAAAACGGGGACCTTTTCGCTTCATCAATCTGTGTATAATATTCATCCTCCTCCTCCTGCTCCTCCTCCTGAAACCTCCCATAATCACGCCGAACGGGCAATTTTTCTTAGGCCCACAAGGCTCAGTCATATAATTTTTGTAAACAATTTTTATACGTTTCAATGCTCATTAAAGCGTTGAAACTTTCACCTGAACCAATTTTTATTTTAACTGGGCTGCCTCCAGGCCTAGTTACAAATTAAGCCACATTAACCAAAGCGATTAATGGGTTTCACCTGCCCTCTTGGTTGGGCATGGGTAATTTTTCTGAGGTACATTAGTACTGTTGATACACCAATTTTTGGGGGCCCTCGCCTACAATGTAATCCAATTAATTTTTAGCCCACCTCCATTACAGCTGACATTACCTCAGCTGTGATGGGCAATGCAATGGGATATATTTATGTACCGCCGGTGGGTTCCAGGGAGCCACCCATGCTGTCGGTCCACAGGGAGTTGTAACTGCATCTGTGTCCACTTCTAAAGAACCCCAGTCTGACTGGGGCATGCAGTTTTGGCCGAAGCCCACCTGCATTTAATCTGACGTTAGCTCTGCTGTCCAGGGCACTGCAATGGGATACATTTATGTACAGCGGGTGGGTTCCAGGGAGCCACCCATGCTGTGGGTGCACACGGAATTCCCATTGCGGAGTTGGGGATTCCCAGTTGTACCTGCCTGTGACTATTTATAAAAAACCGCGGTCTGACTGGGGCATGCAGACACCTTGACAGAATGAATAGTGTGTGGCACATAGGTTCCCCATTGCTATGCCCACGTGTGCAGCTCCTGATGGCGGTGGCACAGGATTATAATTCTCATTGCTTCTGTACAGCATTGTGGGCTATCGCCCCGCCCCTTTTAAAGAGGGTCGCTGCCTAGCCGTGCCAACCCTCTGCAGTGTGTGCCTGCTGTTCCTCTGGCAGACGCACTTATAAATAGACATGAGGGTGGCGTGGCATGAGGGCAGCTGAAGGCTGCGCAGGGACAATTTGGTGTGCGCTGTGGACACTGGGTCGTGCAGGGGGGGTTGGGCAGCATGTAACCCAGGAGAAGTGGCAGCGGAGTGTCATGCAGGCAGTGATTGTGCTTTGTTGGAGGTAGTGTGGTGCTTAGCTAAGGTATGCATTGCTAATGAGGGCTTTTCAGAAGTAAAAGTTGTTGGGGGGGGGGGCACTCTTGCCGCTATTGTGGCTTAATAGTGGGACCTGGGAACTTGAGATGCAGCCCAACATGTAGCCCCTCGCCTGCCCTATCCGTTTCTGTGTCGTTCCCATCACTTTCTTGAATTGCCCCGATTTTCACAAATGAAAACCTTAGCGAGCATCGGCGAAATACAAAAATGCTCGGGTCGCCCATTGACTTCAATGGGGTTCGTTACTCGAAACGAACCCTCGAGCATCGCGAAAAGTTCGTCTCGAGTAATGAGCACCCGAGCATTTTGGTGCTCGCAAATCTCTAATCAGGACATAAAAAAATCTGGTCCTTAGAAGGTCTTAAAATTAGGTAAATACAATCAATAAAATGCAGCATACATGGCAAAAAAGCGGTATAATGAGATGTTTAAGCAGCAACATATAGCAATTTATGCGTCATCGATGCCTTCGGCAAGTTCTATTGTTCCCCAGAGAAATCAAGATTAAAACCGGGGTCTGATCACACGACAGAATTTCTGTGGTGAATTCCATCTCTAAAAACCTGTCAAAATCCGTGGCTTTCTCCACTCGCCTTAAAGGGGTTGTCCCGCGAAACAAAGTTGGGGTTATACACTCCTGTATGGCCATATTAATGCACTTTGTAATGTACATTGTGCATTAATTATGAGCCATACAGAAGTTATTCACTTACCTGTTCCGTTGCTGGCGTCCTCGTCTCCATGGTGCCGTCTAATTTTCAGCGTCTAATCGCCCGATTAGACGCGCTTGCGCAGTCCGGTCTTCTTCTTTTCTGAATGGGGCCGCTCGTGCCGGAGAGCGGCTCCTCGTAGCTCCGCCCCGTCACGTGCCGATTCCAGCCAATCAGGAGGCTGGAATCGGCAATGGACCGCACAGAAGACCTGCGGTCCACCGAGGGTGAAGATCCCGGCGGCCATCTTCACAAGGTAAGTAAGAAGTTACCGGAGCGCGGGGATTCAGGTAAGCACTACCCGGTTTTCTTTTTTAACCCCTGCATCGGGTTTGTCTCGCGCCGAACGGGGGGCTATTGAAAAAAAAAAAAAACCGTTTCGGCGCGGGACAACCCCTTTAAATTGTTTTGGATGTTTGTGTTGATACTACTTTTTCTGGTTCACCCCTCAAAGCTGCACTGAGAAAAAAAAATGGTTAAAGGACTGGAAATTAGCAATTTTTTCAGTCTTATTACACTGATTCAAACTCATTCATTCCCCCCATCTGAGTAGAAAATGAAAGGGGTATTCGAGACATTTAACCCCTTTCAGTACTGATGACCTATCCTCATCAGTAGTTGATCGGCTGGGGTCCGCCTCTCGGGACCCCCCCTTCTCCCTGTGATCAGCTGATCTCAGCCTCAGTACTTAATGCAGCGGGCCAGATGTTGACCGCTCGGAGGCGGATGTTCTATAGAAGGTAAAGCTCCCGTTGATTATATTACTCTGCAGCTCTATTCCCAAGTACAGTATGTCTACTAGTTGAATAATTGAATATTAGATGGAGTAAACCCACTTTGATCTCTGATAACAACTAGATTGAGGCGGTTCCTAGGATTCCACGCCTAAAATGATCACAATGCTTTTTCCCAAACTTTCCAATAATGTTCTTAATTACGAAGTGAATTCGTTTGACACAAATCATTGGTAAAGAGACTTTTTTTTGTCTGCACAACACTGTTAGATAAGCATTAATCTCTCTTGACAAAGTCATGCTCAGTCAGATAAGTCTCTGATCTAATTTTCCGTTATTTAAGATAAAATCTGAGGAAAAAAAAAAAGTTATCTTAGAGAGCAAAATGTTTAACAGTTCAATGAGAATAAAGTGCAGAGCGCTCCCCGCAACCGCAATCTGATTCCAACTGATGCCGCAGGTCCTACTTCTCAGGGCAATAAGTTAGTTCTCTAGGGAAACTCTTGTAAGATGCCATAGAATATGCAGCACAACCTCTGTTACAATTCATTCTTCTTTACCGCTTACATATTATAAGGTAGGCGGCTTTCTATGTTGGTGTAATAACTTATTTCTATAGAAAGATGATTTCGTAATATTCACAGGAATTTCCAATAGAAGAAAAATGGCCTAACATTTTGGGTGTATTAGTGAAGATAAACTGTCCGCAGTGTTGTGTATGATTCCAGTGATATCTCTATCTGAACCGCTTTGTTATTGCATGTGAGTTTAAAAAAAAAAAAAAAAATTGGGAAGATACGTAGGAAAACGTGTCCTTAGTATTAAAGCAGGAGGATTAAACCATAGAAATCACTGGTTTTGTTTCATCCTGTTATGTGGCCATAATTTTCACAGCTGCATAACGGGATTAAAACACGCCAATCTGTTTAAAGGGGTTGTCCCGCGCCGAAACGGGTTTTTTTTTTTTCAACAGCCCCCCCGTTCGGCGCGAGACAAACCCGATGCAGGGACCTAAAAAAAAATCCGCACAGCGCTTACCTGAATCCCCGCGCTCCGGTGACTTCTTACTTACCTTGTGAAGATGGCCGCCGGGATCTTCTCCCTCCGTGGATCGCAGCTCTTCTGTGCGGTCCATTGCCGATTCCAGCCTCCTGATTGGCTGGAATCGGCACGTGACGGGGCGGAGCTACAAGGAGCCGCTCTCTGGCACGAGCGGCCCCATTGAGAAAAGCAGAAGACCTGGACTGCGCAAGCGCGTCTAATCTGGAGATTAGACGCCGAAAATTAGACAGCACCATGGAGACGGGGACGCCAGCAACGGAGCAGGTAAGTGAATAACTTCTGTATGGCTCATAATTAATGCACAATGTACATTACAAAGTGCATTAATATGGCCATACAGAAGTGTATAGACCCACTTGCTGCCGCGGGACAACCCCTTTAAGTCCTAATTGTGCTAAAGTTGTATATTATTGCAGACAGAATATATAATGGAGGTTTTTCTTCTGTGACTCTAGTTGATATACTCAAATGTCTCCCCACTTCTGTTCCCTTTCCTCTCTCACAGCACGTAGTCTCACAGACAGAATGTGCAGCTGCATCCCCCTCCTCTCCCTTTCACTCTTGGCTTCAATTGACTAATTCAATACAGATGAAAAGGTGATCCTGTCAGCTGTTTCACAGCCTCTGTCCTACTGATTTGTGACTTTAGGAGGTCTGTTTAAGGGTTCCTTCACACAGGTGCCACGATCTCCTGCTGGCCACTTCATGGCCGCAGCATGGCCAAAAATACAATATACAAGAGGCAGCCATGACCAAATCACTGCATCTCCCGTTTATAAGCCTGTTCAGACAGCCTGGGTGCAGCGAGTATAAGCTGCACCTGGAATACCGTCAGGCGGGGGGAGAGAGTTTAGCTCTGCTAAACTGCCTCTCCTTCTCCACCCCCTTGCCGGCTGTCTGAAAGGGGAGGGGGCAGGAGCTAGTATGTTAAACTCCTGCCCCTCTGTGCCCCTCATAGGCTGTCAGCAAGGAGAGGGGGTGGGATGGGGCGAGAGCTAGTGTACTATTCTACCACCCCATCCCACCCTCTCCCCTTGCAAGCAGCCGGCAAGGAGTGGAAAGGGAAAGGGTGTGTAGCAGAGCCTCTGCTAAACTCCCTCCCACCTCCCTTTTTCGGCAGCTCCCATAGGCTCCTATAGGAGTCTATGGGACCAGCCACCATATTCCAGCTGGAAGATATGCACTATCGTGTCAAGCAAGCCATTTTAACGCATTGGAAAATCAGCCATCTGAACTGATGCATTGGAATCCAATGCATCAGATGATTGCATATATCAGCCAGCCGTGAAAATGCGGTTGATATACGCTGATGTGAATAAGCCCTAAAGTTGTGTTTATTTTCATTTACTATAAATCCTTGAAAACTGACCTTTTACATCTGCTGGTCTGCATGTGTCCTCGGCTATGATGGAGGATGCAGGCAGGCCGTTGCTAGGAGCATCCACATGAAAATCTGGGTGGAAATTCACCCAAATTTTCAAATTGCTGCCGCCAGAGCGCTATTAATTTTGGCTCCCTCTTCCTCTGTGTGTTCTACTATATTCTGCTCGTCGTTGGCACGGTGTTGTCATGCTCTTTTACTGCATTGTATTTTTTTACCACTGAGTAGTAAAGCAATTTAACATTTTTTTACTGTAATATTGAACACTGCTAAAGCTTGTCTTATAATATTGTTTCATAGAGCCAAGTTATCGTTCGCATGTGGTTACCTGATATGACAAGATGGCATCCGTCACAGCTGTGGCAGAAGTCCGCAATATACTCCCTATCCTTTCAATGGAAAGCCCTAACACAACACAGAGTTACAGCCAGCAGCATAATAGGAACAATCCCAGAACCACGAGGTGAAGTCAAGCAATTGAAAAGTGAACTGGAAGCATGGTCCTTATTGATCACCAACTTGGAGAGAAAAGTATTCAGGTATACAAAGTTGGACTGCTGACATTAATATAGAGGAGCTGAAGGCCTAGTTAGGCTCGCTGTTTCTTAGAAAGGAAGGATAACTACTCATATATGAATGCCAAATACATTCTTTGTCAAAACTCTTCACCCCCAGAAGAAATTGTCATTTTGCTGCAGACCTGGGCATGCAGTTCCATCTTAGGCAGATATGTAAATTATGAGAGTTGTGATGATTAGATGAACGGTCTTGTCACCGGAGGCCCTAAAAGTGGTTCCCCCCTTGGCCTAAAAGAAACTCTGGGAGGCCCCTTGTGTGTAGTGATCTCTTCTTCCACTTGTGTAGAGCTTGTTGGCCACTAGACACCTCTATGACGCACAGAAGAGATTTCACCCATTACCAGAGTCTGAGAGGGGCGCATTATTGGGATGTGAGAAGCTGGATGGTCGTATCGGTGAATTGCCCCACACCGGCCATTATAATCAGACTGCTAGGAGGTGTTGGGACCAGTTGATGGGGGCACACAAGGTGACTGGGCTCAGGACGCCCCCTCCAGACCACCAGTAGAGAGGAGCATCTGACCAGACTGTTAGGAGGTGTTGGGACCAGTGGATGTGTGAGGGCACACAAGGTGACCGGGCTCAGGATGCCTCTTACAGACCACCAGTAGAGAGGAGAATCTGACCAGACTGTTAGGAGGTGTTGGGACCAGTGGATGTGTAAGGGTACACAAGGTGACCAGGCTCAGGACCCCCCAACAGACCACCAGCAGAGAGGAGCATTTGACCAGACTGTTAGGAGGTGTTGGGACCAGTGGATGGGGGCACACAAGGTGACCAGGCTCAGGAACCCCCAACAGACCACCAGCAGAGAGGAGCGTTTGACCAGACTGTTAGGAGGTGTTGGGACCAGTGGATGTGTGAGGGCACACAAGGTGACCGGGCTCAGGATGCCCCTTACAGACCACCAGTAGAGAGGAGCATCTGATCAGACTATTAAGAGGTGTTGGGACCAGTGGATGTGTGAGGGCACACAAGGTAACCGGGCTCAGGACGTCCCCAACAGACCACTAGTAGAAAAGAGCATCTGATCAGACTGTTGCGAGGTGTTGGTATCAGTGGATGTGTGAGGGCACACAAGGTAACTGGGCTCCAGACCCCCTATAGACCACCAGTAGAGAGGAGCATCTGACCAGACTGTTAGGATGTGTTGGGCCAGTGGATGTGCGAGGGCACACAATGTAACTGGGCTCAGGACACCCCCTACAGACCACCAGTAGAGAGTAGTGTCTGATCAGACTGTTAGGAGGTGTTGGGACCAGTGGATGTGTGAGGGCATGCACATAAGAACACTGGGTTCATGATGCCCATAACAGACCACCAGTAGAGGGAATTGTCATCTGACAAGCACAAGCATCTCTAACTGTTTTTCTGTCCACTATCTAGAGATAGGTAACACCATTGCTACACCCCTGTGTCTGTCAGAACCATTTCCTGGCACTTGATCTCATGGCACCCATTACATGCAATGCCTTTGACATTCACCCGCCGTTGCCTCCGTTTGCAGTGGTGTTGTGAATGACAAAACTAGACTGCCAGGGACTGGAACCATGTTTTCTTCAGCGACGAATCTAGGTTTAGTTTGGGCACTGATAACAGCCGTGTTTCTGCATGGAGACTAAGGGGTAACACATCAATCCTGCCTTTGCAGCGTCCAAGGAGCAGGCGCATGGCCAAGGAGATGGCGGGGTAGATAAGGCTGATTATGTCACGGTGGCTCTACCATCTCCTCCCCTGAGAGTATCTCGGGACCCATCCAAGTTACTGCTTGGGAGGTCACAGGAAGAGGGTAACAGTAGCAGTTACCTTAAATCTTCTTGTCACAAGTGATGCTGTAGTATCCCAGCGGGCACTACAACACACACACAGTACACTGCCCTGTCTTACCTGTCTGTATGCCATCCTTGGATACAGAAGGTGCCAACTGTGGGAGAGACCCTGTGTCTCCACCGTCAGCTCTAAGCAATGAGCCCATTCCTGATGTCTGCTGGCTACTGTTTGGCTGACAGTCAGGTTTAATCCTACTGGTGCAGAGCCCAAGAGCAAGGAATCAGCTCTATTAGTCCCTATGCAGGAGGAGGAGTTTAAAAAGTGCGGGAAGGAAAGAGAGGGGTGATAAATAGAAGAGAGACAGGGCAGTTAGTCAGTTGACGTCAGAGTCAGAAAGGAGGAGGATGTCAGACAGTAGAGCGAGGAGTGCAGCACGTTTTGTCCCCAGACCGGATGGGGTCTTTATGCGTCCCCTTGGCATCCTACAGCAGAGGAAGGGAAGCATCTCTCCGAGATCAACTTCTACAAAACTAGTGAGTCATAACTTGAAGTCAAACCGTGATCAGTCTTCTAGCCACTTATCTTTCTGCTTCAGTTATTCATCAGTTTATCTAAATCACTTCTTCAGTCAAAACTACTAGTGGGGAAAATGTCTAAGTTATCTATCTACACTGAATATTATAGAGAGTATTGAAGTTCAAGTGTTATCATTACAACTGTATTTCCACCAAGTACTGTATAATCCACTGTGTTCATTGCAAATTACCTCAATTAGTAAATCTGCTCGCTCTCGGATTACTAAATTACTGGACTCGTCTCCGTTATTTCTGCAGCATATCATCTGGAGAATCCAATTAGAGTGTGGCGTCACCGTGACAAGAACTAAACCTCCGGCCATAGGCACAGTAAGTGTATTGGGGTATTACAGCCTTCAAATTTTGGCGTCCCAAGAACAGGATAGTACCTTCTGTGCCTTAAATTCAAGATGTCGGTTATTGGAGATAAGCCCGATGGCAACCAGCCAACCGCTGATGTCCCTGCAGATGTTGTTGCGCCAGCAGATGCTTCCGCACGAGTCATTGCGCCCGCAGAATCAACCCCAGTAGCTACTAACACCACTAGCTTTGCGCAGCTAATTATGCCCTATTGCCTAGGAGCACCATGGCTACCCAAATACAGTTGTGAGCGCCAAACCCTTAGAGAATTCAGGGGGAAGATGGGAGCAGTGTTCCGCCTGTATGAACTAGCAATGGAGCAGAAGATAGAAATGCTAATAAATTAGCTAGAAGGGCCTGCTGCCAGGGAGGTCAAAACATGGCCGTGCGAACACGAAAAGTCCGTAGAAGATATTTCGGACCGGCTGCAGACTATCTTTGATAAGCATACCATGTCAGAGATAAAGAAAAGGTTCTTTAATAAGAAGCAAAAGATGGGAGAGACTCTGAGGTAGTCTGCACTATCCTGTGCTAGATCATATTTTCTCCAGCAGGCTTCGGGGTATTTCTGTAGCTTCCAAATTGCATAGTGTGCACACATCATCGACCAGATCGGACACAAATGCTGGTCTAAAACTGGGAGAGTCTCTACCCAAATGTGTAGAGTCTCAGGCTTTTATTATAACACATGATAACCGCCCTTTAATGGGCGTGCAACAGATTACATCAGTAACATATATATATATTCTTATTCGCTGGGTTATATAGAATTGCCCGCCTCCCCCTCTCCCCACGTCTCTCAAGTAGGAGCCTTTGTCTTAACAACGTGGCCAAACCTGAAAATGAAAGTAAATATCTCTTTGTTGAAGAAGATTCATGTGGGGGGATGGGGAAGGACTGGGAAAACACTCAAGATGAACACAAGCAATAACATATAACACTGTGATTTAACTCTTTCCTTATGCAGCAGAGTTCCACATTAGGCTGAAGTCACAAAACACACATCTTTTCACCATTGTCCAGCAATTACTATAATGAAATTATGCACTCATTAGCCTCTAAGAGTTAAAGTCACTACAGCTGCGTAATACATCTAGTTTAGTACAAATCAATAGACATTTTACACTGACTAATCATCATGTCTATCATAATCCCTACAGGAGGACATGAAGGCGGTAGTAAGGGCCGATCCTAAGGAGGCTGCAGGGGCAGAAAAGACTCTTAGGGAACAGTTTATTGAGGGTTCATTAAAGGGGTGGTCTCGCGAAACCAAGTGGGGTTATACACTTCCGTATGGCCATATTAATGCACTTTGTAATGTACATTGTGCATTAAATATGAGCCATACAGAAGTTATTCCACTTACCTGCTCCGTTGCTAGCGTCCTCGTCGCCATGGTTCCGTCTAAATTCGCTGGCAGCTTGCTTTTTTAGACGCGCTTGCGCAGTCCGGTCTTCTCCATTCAGCACGAGCCGCTTCAGTGTGCTCCCCGCTACAGCTCTTCTGCGCATGCGCAGACGAGCTGTCACTGCTCGGGAGCGCGCTGAAGCGGCCATTCTGTACCTTCCTCTGTTAGAGGAAGGTGCAGAAACTGGAGCTGCCCAGCGGAGAAGCCCAGCCCAGCCCAGCAGCCCCGAGAAGCCTCCCAGGTAAGTGATGGGTCGGGGGGGGGGCTGCCGCTGCGCCGGGCTGCGCCGGGGGGGCTGTCGCTGCGCCGGGCTGCGCCGGGGGGGGCTGTCGCTGCGCTGGGCTGCGCCGGGGGGGCTGTCGCTGCGCCGGGGGGGGCTGCCGCTGTGATGGGGGAACTAGCGCTAGGCCGGGGGGGCTGTCGCTGCGCCGGGGGGGGCTGCCGCTGTGATGGGGGAACTAGCGCTAGGCCGGGGGGGCTGCCGCTGCGATGGGGGGGCTGTCGCTAGGCCGGGGGGGGGCTGTCGCTAGGCCGGGGGGGGGGCTGCCGCTAGGCCGGGGGAACTAGCGCTGGGCTCCGGAACCTAGCGCTGGGCTCCGGGGCCTTCACCTGGGCTGAGGGTCTAGCGCTGGGGAGCTGGGGGCTAGCGCCGGTTACCTGCTGCCTGGCGGTGGGCGTCTGGTCGGCGGCTGCGGGGCGTCTGGTCGGCGGCTGCGGGGCGTCCGGTTGCCATGGAGACACAGCTGGCGGCGTCTCGGGAGCGCGCACGTCGGGCTGCAGCGAGCGACTGGGAAAGAGCCGGCGGCCATCTTGAGGAAACTTTTATAAGTTGCTGAAACGCTGGAACGGTAAGTACGAACCAGCTAGAAATGTCATTTACAGGGGGGCTTAGTAATGTATGTTTAATGGGGGGGACTGGGCAAAAAAAAAAATTGACTGCTTCCTCGAGACATCTCCTTTAACAGAGACTCTCAGGAGCTGAAGATGCTGTCGGTGTAGCACCCTTATAGTGCATTTCTGCAATTTAAAGAACTGGCCATTACTATTCTGGGTACGGAGCCCCAGACCGCTGAGGGGGAGGAGCCCCAGACCGCTGAGGGGGAGGAGCTTGAGATGGGGATGAATGTGTTGAGTGTTGAGAGCTTGCCCCGCCCCGCAGGAGTGACATGTACAGACCGGCGGAATAATCTAGCAGTGATATGTCTGCCCCACTGCTTGAGATGCAGAAACAGATGAACGAGCTAACCCGCAGTGTTGTCGCGCTGTGTCAGAAAGTTAGCGAACTAGAGGGTACATGCTTCAGGCCGCGGTTAGCAGCGGGACCGCATCGGCCAGACGGAAACTATCCACACCCCTCACGGTTATTCTGTGAACACTGCCACCTGAGTGGACATGAAATAAATAGTTGTTACCGTTTAAATGGGCAACTTCTGGGCAGAAGGACCGCACCCCGGGAGGACAGACAATAGGTCCACACATTCCGAAGGGCATTTCTAAGTATGTATTTTTCCCCGTCCATAAGTGATATTATATGTAGATGGTATGCCTGCGCTCATTGATACTGGGTCACAAGTCACCACTATCCGCAAGAGTGACTTTGAGAAGTACTGGCCCCCGGAAGTTCTCCGCTGTCCACCCAGTTAATTAATGTTGTGGCGAGCAATGGTCTACCCGTAGCTATAGTGGGGTATTGGGAACTGACCGTTATAGCTGGGAAGGTGGAGCTATGCCAGCAAGGAATCCTGGTAGTAGATGTGCCCAATAAAAATGCACCAATCATTACTCTGGGCGTGAACATCCTTAAAAACTGCTATGCAGAGATGTTGGAAGAGCTGCAGAGTAATGTGCCCACAGTGTCCCAGGCCCAGCGAGCTGTGCTGAAAACCACTCTAAAAGCCCTTTCAGCTTAGCAGTGGTTTGCCAATCTATAGAGCCGTGTGGGAAGAGCCCGTGTGAAAGACGTTCGACCAGTTGTAGTCCCGCCGGAGTCTGAGTTTATCTTTTGGTGCCAGACACGTCCTGGCTTACATGGCCTGGCTTATAAGGCCATAGTGGATCCCATCCCAATAGACGGTCACCCATATTTACTGGGTGTCCGAAAGTCTAGCTACTGTGATTGATGGAAAGGTGCTGGTTCGCCTCATTAACATTGGGAATATCCCTGCACAGCTTAATAAGTATACTGCTGTGGCACAAGTGTCTCTTCTGGAACCTACTGATATGTTTGAAAGCAAGACTGACAGTGTGTTACAAGAGTCACAGTCCGCACCGACAGGTTCCTCTCAGTCTCCCTCCTGGCTCTCTGAGCTACAGATTGGAGATGCCCAGACATCTCTGGAACAGGTGCAGAGAATTAAGAATGTGGCGCTAGCAAAGAAAGATGCCTTCAGTAAACACATCCTTGATTTTGGCCAGGTCAAGGACCTCTACCACTCCATTCTCAATAATGGTCATGCACAAATTAAAGAGCAGTATAGACCTATCCCACCTTCATCCTACCAACAAGTCAAAAACATGATTCAAGAGATGAAGGACAATCATGTTATCCGGGACAGCCATAGCCCCTGGGCTGCTCCCATAGTGAAGAAGAAGGATGGAGGCATATGCTTCTGTGTAGACTACAGAAAGCTTAATAGTGTTACCCACAAGGATGCCTATCCTCCCTCGCATTGAGGAGTCTCTAACAGCTTTAGGGTCAGCCACATATTTTTCCACTTTGGATCTGACCAGTGGATATTGGTAAGTGCCCCTGAGTGAGGCAGATAGGGAAAAGACTGCTTTCACTACTCCTATGGGACTATTCAAATTTAATTGCATGCCCTTTGGACTCTGCATAGCAGCAGGCACTTTTCAAAGGCTCATGGAAAGATGTTTAGGGCATAAAAGCTTTGAGTCTGTCCTACTATATTTGGAGGATGTCATCATCTATTCTAAGAATTATGAAACGCATGTACAGCACCTGAAGGAAGTATTTCAAACTCCTATTGACCATGGCCTAAAAATAAAACCCTCTAAGTGCCATTTACGAAAGTGCGCTATCTAGGGCACATTGTTAGTGCTGAGGGGGTATACCCAGATCCAGAAAAAGTGAGCGCTGTGGGAAATTGGCGTACCTCTAAGACCCTAAAGGATGTCAGGATCTTTCTGGGGTTCATGGAGTATTACAGGCGTTTAATCCCTAAATTTGCGCAGATAACAGCCCCATTGCAGGAAGTATTGCGCGGTCACCCGAAAGAGACCTTTAAGAGAACCATTGCCATTAATTGGCAAGAAGAAAAAGAACAGGCCTTCCAGGCCTTAAAGGAGAAGCTGACTACTCCCCCAATTCTAGCCTATCCTTACTATACGCTCCCATTTAACCTTTACACTTATGCTAGCTTTAAGGGCCTAGGCGCACTGCTTAGTCAGGTGCACTCCTTAAAAGGCGCTGAAAGACACAACCAGAATTACAACTCTTTTAAACTCAAGCTCCTTGCATTAGTCTGGGCAGTAACTGAAAGATTCAAAGATTACCTTGGTGCAGCTACCTTCACTGCCTATACTAATAATAACCCAGTCGCCCACTTGAACTCTGCCAAACCAGGGGCACTGGAACAAAGATGGTTGTCCCACTTAGCCAACTTCCAGTTTCAAGTTAAATATCGTGCTGGAAAAAGTGATACCAACGATGATGCTCCCTCTAGGCTACCTACTGAGCTAGACAATTCCCCTGAAGAGGAAATTTGGGAGGACATTGAGATGCCAGATTTTACATTGCACCAAGCTCACCAAACTGCCAAACCAGTTCCCTCAATTGCCCAACAGAACCAGAAGACGCTCCAATAAAAATTGTACTGCCTACAGCAAGATAGTAGGACTTTTGGAGACCTTCAGGAACATCTACTCACAGGCGCTATCCCAAAAAGTATATTGTGAAAAACCATGGATCCCGAACTCCAACGGTTATGCTGACAAAGAAAGAGACTGTTTCTATAGAAAAATGTAATTTATAGAAGTTCTATTGACCCCGCATCAGGACATCGCCTGCATGAAATAGTCATTCCCCGCAGGCATGCCAATCAAGTCTTGCTTACCCATCATAATCAATCTGGACATTTTGGAGTCTACAAAACTGAGGCTGTCATTCGCCAATGATTTTTAATGGATAGGCATGAGGAACGATATTGAAAAATGGTGCCAATAGTGAGCAGTCTGTGAATCTAAAAGAAGAGCCCAACATGACCAAAAGCCCTGGAAATTCTCGCCATTGATCACCTCAAAATTGAACCCAGTAAGTCCGGACATAGTTATGTACTCACTTTGAATGATCACTTTACAAAATTCACCATTGCCATCCCCATTAAAGATCTCACCGCCAGAACCACTGCTGCCATCGTATGGAAGCATTTTATCCTCATCTATGGCTGCCCAAATTCTGTCAGATAGAGGACCAGCTTTCAAGTCACAGCTTTTCCAGGAGTTGTGTGACACATGTGACTACTTCTCACTACAGCATATCACCCCCAAGGCAATGGACTCTGTGAGAAGGCCAATCAAACTATATTGGAATTACTCAGAACTATCCCTCCGAAACAAAGAGAACACTGGCCCACATTACTCCCTGAACTCATCTACACCTTTAACAATACCCCACAGTATTGCTCCACCAGATATACACCCTATTATCTGATGTTTGGCCGCCAAGGAAGATTGCCCTCAGATCTCAAGCTCGGAGTTCATGTGACCGATGATTACAATCCATTCCCCAAATGTGACTGGATCCAGGATCACCAAAGAAGATTGAAAGAAGTCCAGAAAATTGTCAACACCTGTTTGGAAGAAAAATGGGAAAAACAAGCTCGTGATTTTGACAAACATGTCCATGCACCAGACCTGCAAATTGGAGACCAGGTCTGGTTGAAGAAGAAACACCATACAAGAAAATTAGATACTTGTTGGGAACTTACCTCTCACACAATCCTCACAGCTATCACCCCAGAAAAAGGACTCTATCACATAACTCACCCTGATGAAAAGATCCAAGTCGTCCACCACAACCACCTCAAGATTTGCCTAGCCCAATCTGTTCCGACACAGAAGAAGAGGAGGAAGTCATCCAACCTACTCCCCAGTCTACCCAAGAATGTCCATCTTCTTTCAACCTAGAGAATCAAGTGCTGTGGTATTTGAATCCTTTTTCCCGCCTCGTGCACCAAGCACCATCGCCCAATTCTGTGGAAACATCCCCCTCTCCTTCAGTTTCATCCCTTTCATCGGATTCTTCAGGCTCATCTAATTCATCCAACTCCACATCAGCTTCTCCAACAGTATCACCAACTCCCAGACAAAGAAGATTGCCAGCATTACCAACAGACCTCAGAACATCCACCAGGTCCACACGTGGACAACTATCATCCAGATTTCTGGATTAAACTCTGTACATATTCATGACATTTTGTTCCTGTTATCAATCCTAACTATTCAGAAGTACCTGTATATACTTATTGCAACATTTGCCACAACTAAGCTCATTGCCCTGAGTGTCCTACAAGTTCAATAGTTTTGCAATGTTTAAGATATGTGCCTCAAGAGATTACTTAAAGTTTGTTACCAGTTTTGTTGTTGTTTTTGTTGCTCACCCTTCTTCTACCCTCTTTCCAGAGACGCTTGTATTAGTGCACCGCCCCACCTCCCTGTGGACTTATTATGCTTCCCATGGACTCTCACACATGCTAACGGCTGTTATGCGGTCAACAGTTTTGCAAGTATCAATCTATTGTTGTTCCTGCATGTTTCTTCCAGGATATACATGCTAGACTTTGACAGGACTCTAAAATAATGTCATGCTGTGATGTCTGCCTAACTTCAAATTCCCTTCCCTACTGGTGGTTTACCATACAGTAAATTTCTTTTATATCATTTATTGCATCAAATGTTATGCATTTTTTTGTGTCTTTGGGGAGAAGAGCTATATAAGTGCCCCATAGCAAGCTGGGAGCTAGGGTTCCATCCTAACCCATCCAAACCCTCAAAATACTTATGTATTGTCACATATACCTGGTAGGCATGGCTTTCCGCCCCTCGCAGCTTATTACAGTCGAGGGCAGCTGTGTTTTTAAGTAGGGGGGAGCTGTATTGTCCCAGCAGGCACTACAAAAACATACACAGCACACGGCCCTGTCTTATCTGTCTGTATGCCATCCTTGGATATAGAAGGTGCCATCCGTGGGAAAGACCCTGTGTCTCCACCCGTCAGCTCTAAACAATGAGCTCACCTCTGATGTCAGCTGGTCGCTAATTGGCTGACAGTCAGGTTTAATCTGACTGGTGCAGAGCTCAAGGGCAAGAAAGCAGTCTCTATTAGTCCTGATACAGGAGGAGGAGTGGAGAAAGTGTGGGAGGGAAAGAGAGAGGTGATAAACAGAGGAAGAGAGAGCAGTTAGTCGGTCAACGTCAGAGTCAGAAAGGAGGAGAAAGTCAGACAGTGAGAGCGAGGAGTTCAGTACGTTTTGTCCCCAGAACAGACGGGGTCTTTATCTGTCCCTTTGGCATCCCACGGCAGAGGAAGAGAAACATCTCTCCAAGATCAACTTCTACAGAAATAGTGAGTCAAACCGTGATCAGTCTTCTAGTCATTTATTCTTCTGCTTCAGTTATCCTTCAGTTATCTAAACCAATTCTTCAGTCTAATCTATTAGTGGGGAAATTATCCAAGTCATCATTACAACTGTATTTCCACCAAGCACTGTAATCCACTGTGTTCATTGCAAATTATCTCAATTAGTAAATTTGCTCACTCTCGGATTACTAATTTGATGGACTCTCCATTATTTCTGCATCATACTACCCAAAGAGTCCAATTAGATTCAGATCCAGAGGCTTGCTCACCAGTGTTGGCGACTTCTCTCCTGTTCTCCAGTAACACCACACGGTTTCTTCTTAAACGATACCGCATTCTAGACACATAGGAATGAAAATTAACGTCCTCTTTTATGTGTATTTCTTGCAGGCAACTCAGCCTTGATTGCTGGGGACAGCAGTAACTGAGACGGTTCCCTGACAAATTCACAGGGAAAGGGAAACCAGAGTTTACCTTAAAATTTCTTGTCACTCGTGACACCATGGTTCCGTCCTCTGCGGTGAAACATGTTGTAAGAAATAAATTAGTCCACACACAGGGTTAACTTTTAGAACAAACCGGGAACAGTCAGTAATGTCCATTTACTGTACCTTGATAACAATATCTACGGTTCAGCAGTAGATCTGGCACAGATACATCAGGAGAAGGTAGTGTGACAGGGAGAATACTCAGGGAAATCCGGACAATCCACAGTCATAGTTATCTGTGAGATCCCGCTCTCAGCGACTCTCTTTCTCTCTCTCCAACTCTCTACCGGTTCACATTCACGATTCCTGTGCCTTCATCCACCAAGCAATGATTCCTTCCTCACTCAGTGCTTAGTAGTAGCACTGGCACATCCCAGGTAGAATAATTCGAGGGCAAGGAGTAAGGAATCGTTCAGCTTCCTCCATTCTTCACACACACACACAGACGGATTGGAGCTCGCTCACTGACTTCACTTGCTTACTCATGCTCTCTGGCCAACATTATCGCAGAACACAGAAGAACACTGTTCCCATCAATCTCTTCTCTCATACCTTGCAAACACATATATATCACAAGGTCACATGACATACAACATGATACATTTCTCAGACAAAACTGAGATGTTAACCCATTCAGTGCTGCAGAGGTGCAATACAAGTCAAATGCATGCTACATAAAAGAGACTGACAATACAATTGCACAAGACAAACACAACATTTTGGAGGGACCCCATTAACTCTGGACAAGAACAGCTCAGCGATATGTTCAGGACATCCTGCAGCCACATGTACTGCTCTCATGGAGGCTTCCAAGAGGCATTTCCAACAGGAGAAGGAAGCCCCCACAAGATTGTGACACTTCCATGGCTGCTCAGTCGCCAGATACACCTCCAATAGAACATGTATGGGAACATCTGGGATGCCAACTTCAACAGTCTACAAGTTTGCATGATCTTGAGGCTCAGTTGCAGCAAATGTGGACTGGTATGCCACAGGATACCATATGAAAACCTGTATGCGTCCATGGCCACTCATATCACATCTTGTATCCAAGCTAGATGCAGTACAACAGGGTACTAGAGCCTCCATGCCTGCGCATATCACATTTGGGTCATTCCATGTCAGTTCAACCAACGCTCCCAGTCGACCATCTCAGATTTCAATGAAACTTTGCACAAAGATAGACCCTGACCCTAAACTAAGATAGCCAGAATATTAGGCTTCAAAGTACTTTGGTTCACGAGCTACAGGTCTTAATCTAGGGGGTTGTCATGTGATTACAGCCTACAGGTCCTAATCTAGGGGGTTGTCATGTGATTACAGCCTACAGGTCTTAATCTAGGGGGTTGTCATGTGATTACAGCGCGCAACCTGAAAAAAGTGTCGATTTCAATCCATTGCCAAGCCAGTTCCAATGACTCTAGGAAATGAAACTTCACACACTAGGAGAACATTTGGTGCTGAATCCAGCTAAGCTCCTCAGACTGCCCCTCTTATCATCATTCTGCCCCTCGTATCATCATTCTGCCCCTCTTATCATCATTCTGCCACCATTGCATGTCAAAGGAGCTGAAAAATTCCATTGCGCAAAATAAAACTCATATTTTAAGCAGTAATAACTCCTAATCAATGCGATCCGACTCGGCTCTGAATGTATCAATGTGGACTCCATAGAAATGTTTCTCATTATTCACATTATGGGCCCAAAAGGATGCATAGCTCTTAAGATACAATGAGTCAAAAATGGCAAAAAACACTGTTATGCAAATTTTTCCCTTTTTCAAAGGCGAAAATCGGAATGTACTCCATTTTTATTTTTTTCCATTTTTGTTCTATTTGGAAGAGAATTTTTTGCTCTACAAGATTGGATGTTTTTCATTTTGTTCCCAGACCTTCTAGATGGGAAAATATCAATGTCAATGAAAGTCCTATGCACTCGCGGAGGTCAAATAATAAAATAAGTGTAAGTTTTGCATGGATGTATAATTAGTTTAGAAATCATGAGAACGTAAATTATTTTTGGAATGAGACAACTTTTTGTGCTCAAGAAACTTATGTGATCAAAAATTGCCTGGCGAGTTCAGGTGAGCCACAAGCTTTGGCTTAAGATGGTCAGAATATCATTGAGTGTTGCATAATGATTGTGGTATATTACAGTGATCACTGGGCTTATTTAGCACTCTATCCATATTGGATACTAAGATTATCTAAGGCTAGCATTTGTGTAATAAATAACAATATGGATAGAGTGCTAAATAAGCCCAGTGATCACTGTAATATACCACAATCATTATGCAACACTCAATGATATTCTGACCATCTTAAGCTAAAGCTTGTGGCTCACCTGAACTCGCCATGCAATTTTTGATCACATAACTAGTAGAGATGAGCGAACGTGCTCGGCCACGCCCCTTTTTCGCCCGAATACCGCGATCGGGCGAAAAAATTCGGGGGTCGCCGTGGCGGCGCGGGGGGTTGCAGCGGGGAGTGGGGGGGAGAGGGAGAGAGAGAGGGCTCCCCCCTGTTCCCCGCTGCTACCCCCCACGCCGCCACGCCTCTCCCCGCCCCCCGGCGCACCCGAGTACTTTTCACCCGAGTAGTGAAGTACTCGAAAATCGCGGTGCTCGATTGCGAAATTGCCCTTACCGAGTACGTTCGCTGATCTCTAATAACTAGTTATTTATTCCACAAATGCTAGCCTTAGATAATCTTAGTATCCAATATGGATAGAGTGCTAAATAAGCCCAGTGATCACTGTAATATACCACAATCATTATGCAACACTCAATGATATTCTGACCATCTTAGGCCAAAGCTTGTGGCTCACCTGAACTCGCCATGCAATTTTTGATCACATAAGTTTCTTGAGCACAAAAAGTTGTCTCATTCCAAAAATAATTTACCTTCTCATGATTTCTAAACTAATTATACATCCATGCAAAACTTACACTTTTTTTTATTATTTGTCCTCCCCGAGTGCATAGGACTTTCACTGACATTGATATTTTCCCATCTAGAAGGTCTGGGAACAAAATGAAAAACATAGAATCTTGTAGAGCAAAAAATTCTCTTCCAAATAGACCAAAAATGAAAAAAAAAATAAAAATGGAGTACATTCCGATTTTCGCCTTTGAAAAAGGGAAAAATTTGCATAAAAGTGTTTTTTTGCCATTTTTGACTCATTGTATCTTAAGAGCTATGCATCCTTTTGGGTCCATAATGTGAATAATGAGAACCATTTCTATGGAGTACAAGAGATGAGCGAACGTACTCGTCCGAGCTTGATACTCGTTCGAGTATTAGCGTGTTCGAGATGCTTGTTACTCGAGGCGAGCACCCCGCGATGTTCGAGTTACTTTCACTTTCATCTCTGAGACGTTAGCGCGCTTTTCTGGCCAATAGAAAGACAGGGAAGGCATTACAACTTCCCCTGCAACGTTCAAGCCCTATACCACCCCCCTGCAGTGAGTGGCTGGCGAGATCAGGTGTCACCCGAGTATTTAAATCAGCCCGTCCCGCGGCTCGCCACAGATGCATTCTGACATAGATCAGGGAAAGTGCTGCTGATGCTGGAGCTGCTATAGGGAGAGTGTTAGGAGTTATTTTAGGCTTCAAGAACCCCAACGGTCCTTCTTAGGGCCACATCTGACCGTGTGCAGTACTGTTGAGGCTGCTTTTTGCAGTGTTGCACATTTTTTTTTTTTTTGTATATCGGCCGTGCAGAGCATTGCGTCCTCAGTCTGCAGTAATTTTACATAGTATAGGGCCAGTAGTGGTGAGGCAGGGGCAGTGGGAAAGGTGAAAGAGATATACTGTCTATATAGGCAGTGGGCTTTTTCAAAAAAATTTGGGGAAAAAAAAAAATATCTGGGCTGCCTGTGACCATCCTCAGTGTACTGCGTCTCTGCTGGGGGTAGCAGTCCTAATTAATACGAAATTCTTTCCTGGCTCTGCGTTGCCCGTTACAAATAGAAGCAAAACACTAGAGGCCTACTAGTGGCCTTTGGACACTTGACTGCTTCTGCGCTGTGAATTCCACTAGCTCAGTCATACGCATCTACGTCTCACTACAGGCTTGCGCAAAATTCTTTCCTGGCTCTGCTGTGCGTTCCGTAAGCGAAGTCAGCCTCCAACCACAGGCCAATAAGCGGCACATTTAATTACAGCGTTCTGTTTCTGCACTACTAGTAATACACCATGCTGAGGGGTAGGGGTAGGCCTAGAGGACGTGGACGCGGGCGAGGACGCGGAGGCCCAAGTCAGGGTGTGGGCACAGGCCGAGCTCCTGATCCAGGTGTATCGCAGCCGACTGCTGCAGGATTAGGAGAGAGGCACGTTTCTGGCGTCCCAAGATGAATCTCACAATTAATGGGTCCACGCGGTAGACCTTTATTAGAAAATGAGCAGTGTGAGCAGGTCCTGTCGTGGATGGCAGAAAGTGCATCCAGCAATCTATCGACCACCCAGAGTTCTGCGCCGTCCACTGCTGCAACTCTGAATCCTCTGGCTGCTGCTCCTCCTTCCTCCCAGCCTCCTCACTCCATTACAATGACACATTCTGAGGAGCAGGCAGACTCCCAGGAACTGTTCTCGGGCCCCTGCCCAGAATGGGCAGCAATGGTTCCTATCCCACCGGAGGAGTTTGTCGTGACCGATGCCCAACCTTTGGAAAGTTCCCGGGGTCCGGGGGATGAGGCTGGGGACTTCCGGCAACTGTCTCAAGAGCTTTCAGTGGGTGAGGAGGACGACGACGATGAGACACAGTTGTCTATCACTCAGGTAGTGGTAATTGCAGTAAGTCCGAGGGAGGAGCGCACAGAGGATTCGGAGGAAGAGCAGCAGGATGATGAGGTGACTGACCCCACCTGGTTTGCTAAGCCTACTGAGGACAGGTCTTCAGAGGAGGAGGCAAGTGCAGCAGCAGGGCAGGTTGGAAGAGGCAGTGCGGTGGCCAGGGGTAGAGGCAGGGCCAGACTGAATAATCCACCAACTTTTTCCCAAAGCGCCCTCTCGCGCCATGCCACCCTGCAGAGGCCGAGGTGCTCAAAGGTGTGGCAGTTTTTCACTGAGAGTGCAGACGACCGACGAACAGTGGTGTGCAACCTGTGTCGCGCCAAGATCAGCCGGTGAGCCCCCACCACCAGCCTCACCACCACCAGCATGCGCAGACATATGATGGCCAAGCACCCCACAAGGTGGGACGAAGGCCGTTCAGCGCCTCCCGTTTGCACCACTGCCTCTCCCCCTGTGCCCCAACCTGCCACTGAGATCCAACCCCCCTCTCAGGACACAGGCACGACCGTCTCCTGGCCTGCACCCACACGCTCACCTCTGCTGTCCTCGGCCCCATCCAGCAATGTCTCTCAGCGCACCGTCCAGCCGTCGCTAGCGCAACTGTTTGAGCGCAAGCACGCCGCCAGGCACCCGCACGCTCTATCGTTAAACGTGCACATAGCCAAATTGATCAGCCTAGAGATACTGCCGTATTGGCTTGTGGAAACGGAGGCTTTCAAAACCATGATGGTGGCAGCGGCCCCGCGCTACTCGGTTCCCAGTCGCCACTACTTTTGCCGATGTGCCGTCCCAGCCCTGCACGACCACATCTCCCGCAACATTGTACGCGCCCTCACCAACGCGGTTACTGCCAAGGTCCACTTAACAACGGACACGTGGACAAGCACAGGCGGGCAGGGCCACTATATCTTCCTGACGGCACATTGGGTGAATTTAGTGGAGGCTGGGACCAAGTCAGAGCCTGGGACCGCTCACGTCCTACCCACCCGCAGATTTGTGGGCCCCAGCTCGGTGGTGGTATCTGCGGCGGTGTATGCTTCCTCCACTAAACCACCCTCCTCCTCCTACGCAACCTCTGTCTCGCAATCAAGATGTGTCAGCAGCAGCACGTCGCCAGCAGTCGGTGTCGCGCGGCGTGTGGGCACAGAGGTGGCCAAGCGTCAGCAGGCCGTGCTGAAACTACTCAGCTTAGGAGAGAAGAGGCACACGGCCCACAAACTGCTGCAGGGTCTGACAGAGCAGACCGACCGCTGGCTTGCGCCACTGAGCCTCCAACCAGGCATGGTCGTGTGTGACAACGGCCGTAACCTGGTGGCGGCTCTGCAGATCGGCAGCCTCACGCACGTGCCATGCCTGGCCCACGTCTTTAATTTGGTGGTTCAGCGCTTTCTGAAAAGCTACCCACGCTTGTCAGACCTGCTCGGAAAGGTGCGCCGGCTCAGCGCACATTTCTGCAAGTCCCACACGGACGCTGCCACCCTGCGCACCCTGCAACATCGGTTTAATCTGCCAGTGCACCGACTGCTGTGCGACGTGCCCACACGGTGGAACTCTACGCTCCACATGTTGGCCAGGCTCTATGAGCAGCGTAGAGCTATAGTGGAATACCAACTCCAACATGGGCGGCGTAGTGGGAGTCAGCCTCCTCAATTCTTTACAGAAGAGTGGGCCTGGTTGGCAGACATCTGCCAGATCCTTGGAAACTTTGAGGAGTCTACCCAGATGGTGAGCGGCGATGCTGCAATCATTAGCGTCACCATTCCTCTGCTATGCCTCTTGAGAAGTTCCCTGCAAAGCATAAAGGCAGACGCTTTGCGCTCGGAAACGGAGGCGGGGGAAGACAGTATGTCGCTGGATAGTCAGAGCACCCTCCTGTCTATATCTCAGCGCGTTGAGGAGGAGGAGGAGGAGGTGGAGGAGCATGAGGAGGAGGGGGAAGAGACAGCTTGACCCACTGCTGAGGGTACCCACGCTTCTTGCCTGTCATCCTTTCAGCGTGTATGGCCTGAGGAGGAGGAGGATGAGGAGGAGGATCCTGAAAGTGATCTTCCTAGTGAAGACAGCCATGTGTTGCGTACAGGTACCCTGGCACACATGGCTGACTTCATGTTAGGATGCCTTTCTCGTGACCCTCGCATTACACGCATTCTGGCCACTACGGATTACTGGGTGTACACACTGCTCGACCCACGGTATAAGGAGAACCTTTCCACTCTCATACCCGAAGGGGAAAGGGGTTCGAGAGTGATGCTATACCACAGGACCCTGGCGGACAAACTGATGGTAAAATTCCCATCCGACAGCGCTAGTGGCAGAAGGCGCAGTTCCGAGGGCCAGGTAGCAGGGGAGGCGCGGAGATCAGGCAGCATGTACAGCGCAGGCAGGGGAACACTCTCTAAGGCCTTTGACAGCTTTCTGGCTCCCCAGCAAGACTGTGTCACCGCTCCCCATTGAAAGCTGAGTCGGCGAGAGCAGTGTAAAAGGATGGTGAGGGAGTACGTAGCCGATCGCACGACCGTCCTCCGTGACGCCTCTGCCCCCTACAACTACTGGGTGTCGAAGCTGGACACGTGGCCTGAACTCGCGCTCTATGCCCTGGAGGTGCTTGCTTGTCCTGCGGCTAGCGTCTTGTCAGAGGGGGTGTTTAGTGCGGCTGGGGGAATCATCACGGATAAGCGTACCCGCCTGTCAACCGACAGTGCCGACAGGCTTATACTCATAAAGATGAACAAAGCCTGGATTTCCGCAGACTTCTCTTCTCCACCAGCGGACAGCAGCGATACCTAAACAATACGTAGGCTGCACCCACGGATGGAAGAATCGTTCTCTATCACCATAAAAAACAGGGACCTTTTAGCTTCATCAATCTGTGTATTATATTCATCCTCCTCCTCCTGCTCCTCCTCCTGAAACCTCACGTAATCACGCCGAACGGGCAATTTTTCTTAGGCCCACAAGGCTCAGTCATATAATTTTTGTAAACAATTTTTATACGTTTCAATGCTCATTAAAGCATTGAAACTTGCACCTGAACCAATTTTTATTTTAACTGGGCTGCCTCCAGGCCTAGTTACAAATTAAGCCACAATAACCAAAGCGATTAATGGGTTTCACCTGCCCTCTTGGTTGGGCATGGGCATTTTTTCTGAGGTACATTAGTACTGTTGGTACACCAATTTTTTGTGGGCCCTCGCCCACAGTGTAATCCAATTAATTTTTAGCCCAACTGCATTAAACCTGACATTACCTCAGCTGTGCTGGGCACTGCAATGGGATACATTTATGTACCGCCGGTGGGTTCCAGGGACACACCCATGCTGTCGGTCCACACGGAGTTGTAACTGCATGTGTCCACTTCTAAAGAACCCCAGTCTGACTGGGGCATGCAGTGTGGGCCGAAGCCCACCTGCATTAAACCTGACGTTACCTCAGCTGTGATGGGCACTGCAATGGGATTTATTTATGTACTGCCGGTGGGTTCCAGGGAGCCACCCATGCTGTCGGTCCACACGGAGTTGTAACTGCATGTGTCCACTTCTAAAGAACCCCAGTCTGACTGGGGCATGCAGTGTGGGCCGAAGCCCACCTGCATTTAATCTGACGTTAGCTCTGCTGTCCAGGGCACTGCAGTGGGATACTTTAATGTACAGCCGGTGGGTTCCAGGGAGCCACCCATGCTGTGGGTGCACACGGAATTCCCATTGCGTAGTTGTACCTGCCTGTGACTATTTATAAAAAACCCCGGTCTGACTGGGGCATGCAGACACCTTGACAGAATGAATAGTGTGTGGCACATGAGTTCCCTATTGCTATGCCCACGTGTGCAGCTCCTGATGGAGGTGGCACAGGATCGGATTTTTCATTGCTTCTGTACAGCATTATGGGCTATCGCCCCGCCCCTTTTAAAGAGGGTCGCTGCCTGGCCGTGCCAACCCTCTGCAGTGTGTGCCTGTGGTTCCTCCTCATGGCAGATGCGCTTATAAATAGACATGAGGGTGGTGTGGCATGAGGGCAGCTGAAGGCTGCACAGGGACACTTTTGGTGTGCGCTGTGGACACTGGGTCGGGGGGGGGGGGGGGGTTGGGCAGCATGTTACCCAGGAGAAGTGGAAGTGGAGTGTCATGCAGGTAGTGATTGTGCTTTGTTGGAGGTAGTGTGGTGCTTAGCTAAGGTATGCCTTGCTAATGAGGGCTTTTCAGAAGTAAAAGTTGTTGGGAGGGGGGGGGCCCACTCTTGCCGCTATTGTGGCTTAATAGTGGGACCTGGGAACTTGAGATGCAGCCCAACATGTAGCCCCTTGCCTGCCCTATCCGTTTCTGTGTCGTTCCCATCACTTTCTTGAATTGCCCAGATTTTCACAAATGGAAACCTTAGCGAGCATCGGCGAAATACAAAAATGCTCGAGTCGCCCATTGACTTCAATGGGGTTCGTTACTCGAGCTCGAGCATCGCGAAATTTTTGTCCCGGGTAACGAGCACCCGAGCATTTTGGTGCTCGCTCATCTCTATGGAGTACACATTGATAAATTCATAGCTGAGTTGGATTGCATTGATTATGAGTTATTACTGCTTAAAATTAGTTTTATTTTGCGCAATGGAATTTTTCAGCTACTTTGACATGCAATGGTGGCAGAATGATGATAAGCGTGGCAGTCTGAGTAGCTCAGCTGGATTCAGCACCAAAAGTTCTCCTAGTGTGTGAAGTTTCAATGCTTTAGAGTCATTGGAACTGGCTTGGCAATGGATTGAAATCGCCACTTTTTTCAGGTTGCGCGCTGTAATCACATGACAACCCCCTAGATTAAGACCTGTAGCTCGTGAACCAAAGCACTTTGAAGCCTAATATTCTGGCTATCTTAGTTTAGGGTCAGGGTCTATCTTTGTGCAAAGTTTCATTGAAATCTGAGATGGTCGACTGGGAGCGTTGGTTGAACTGACATGGAACCCTTTTTTTTATCCAAGCTGGAGGTGGAACAACAGAGTACTAGAGCCTCCATGCTTGTCCATATCACATCTTGTATCCAAGCTAGAAGTGGTACAACATGGTACTAGAGCCTCCATGCCTGCGCATATCACATCTTGTATATAGCTAGAGGCGGTACAATAGGGTACTAGAGCCTCCATGCCTGCCTGTATCACATCTTACATAGTAACATAGTATGCTAGGCTGAAAGAAGACAATGTCCATGCAGTTCAGGCTATTTCCACTTCCCCTTGTTGATCCAGAGGAAGGAAAAAAGAAAACCCACTGAGGCAGAAGCTGATTTACCCTCTATTGGGGGGGGGGGGGGGGGGGAATTCCCTCCCGACTCTATAATGGCAGTCAGAATAATGCATGGATCAATGTTTGAAAGGTTCCTACCTGACTTCAAATCTGGTAGTTGGAAGATCCCCGAATTACCAACACTTCTGATTATTTAATGTCTATATCCAGTAATGTCATAGCGCTCCAAAAAGACATCTACCGTAGTTCCCTCCTAAACTCCTCCATTGATTTTTCCATCACCACATCCTCAGGCACAGAGTTCCAAAGTCGCACTGCTCTTACAGTAAAGAACCCCCTTCTGTGTTGGTAATGAAACCTTCTTTCCTCTAAACTTACAGGATGTCCTCTTGTAACCGCCGAAGTCCTGGGTATAAAGAGATCAGGGGAGAGATCCTTGTATTGTCCCCTCATGTATTTACACACAGTTATTTGTTTGCTCCTTAACCGTCTTTTTCTAGGGTGAATAATCCCAGTTTTGATGCCTCTCTGGGTATTCCTGTCCTCCCATTCCGTCTATTAGTTTAATTGCCCTTCTTTGGACTTCTTCAAGGACTGCAACATCTTTCCTTAGCGCCGGTGTCCAGAACTGTACACAGTATTCCATGTGAGGCCTGAGAAGTGCCTTATATAGGGAAGATATATATTGTATCTAGAGGTGGTACAACAGAGTACAAGAGCCTCCATGTCTCTGTATCCAGTGGCGAAGCAAGGTGGGTGCGGGAGCTACGTCTGGCCCTGGTTGCCATCAGTGAGGGGGATGACAGCTGAGCCTGTCAGCTGTGGTCCTGGCGTGCGACAACTTGGCAGCGGTTAACCCCGATGCAGGGGTTAAACAAGAACACCGGACAGCGCTTACCTGAATCCCCGCGCTCCGGTGACTTCTTACTTACCTGCTGAAGATGGCCGCCGGGATCTTCTCCCTTGGTGGACCGCAGCTCTTCTGTGCGGTCCATTGCCGATTCCAGCCCCCTGATTGGCTGGAATCGGCACGTGACAGGGCGGAGCTACACGGAGCTACACGGAGCCCCATTGAGAAAAGATGAAGACCCGGACTGCGCAAGCGCGTCTAATTTGGCCATTAGACGCTGAAAATTAGACGGCTCCATGGAAACGAGGACGCTAGCAACGGAACAGGTAAGTGAAAAATTTCTTATAACTTCTGTATGGCTCATAATTAATGCACAATGTACATTACAAAGTGCATTAATATGGCCATACAGAAGTGTATAGACCCACTTTGTTTCGCGGGACAACCCCTTTAACAGGGCCCCTCCAAAATGTTATGTTTGTCTGGGGATCAGGATGGATGTAGCTAAGCTAGGTGTGATGTCTGGAAATCAGGATGGATGTAGCGGAGGTGTGTGGGACATATAGGGATGAGGGTGGATGTAGCAGAGTTGCATGTGTGATGTGTGGGGATCAGGATGATGTAGTAGAGCTCTGTGTGATGTCTGGGGTTTAGGATGGTTGTAGCGGAGCTGTGTGTGTGATGTGGGGATCAGCATTGATGTCACGGAAATGTGTGTGTGATGTCTGGGGGTCAGGATGGATTTAGCAGAGCTGTCTACGTGATGTGTGGAATAAAGATGGATGTAGCAGAGCTCTGTGTGTGATGTCTGGGGATCAGGATGGATGTAGCGGAACGGTGTGTGATGTGTGGAGATCAGCATGGATGTCGCGGAGCTGTGTGTGATGTCTAGGGGGCAGGATGGATGTAGCAGAGCTGTCTGTATGATGTCTGGGGATCAGGATGGATTTAGCAGAGCTGTGTACGTGATGTGTGGGATCAGGATGGATGTAGCGGAGCTCTGTGTGTGATGTCTGGGGATCAGGATGGATGCAGCAGAGCTGTGTGTGGGATGTCTGGGGGTCAGTATGGATGTATTAGAGCTGTGTTTGATGTGTGGGGTCAGGATGGATGTAGCAGAGCTGTGTGTATGATGTCTGGGGATCAGGATCAATGTAGCGGAGCTGTGTGTGTGATGGCTGGGGATAAGGATGGATGTAGTGGAGCTGTGTGTGGGGATGAGGATGGATGTAGCGGAGCTGTGTGTATGATATCTGAGGATCAGGATGATGTAGCAGAGCTGTGTATGTGATGTGTGGGATCAGGATAGATGAAGTGGAGCTGTGTGTGTGATATCTGGGGATCAGGATGGATGTAGCTGAGCTGTGTATGTCATGTGTGGGATCAGGATGGATGTAGTAAAGTTGTGTGTGTGTGATGTGTGGGTGTCAGGATGGATGAAGCAGAGCTGTGTGTGTAAATTGTGGGGATCAGGATGGATGTAGGAAAAGCTGTGTGTGTGATGTCTGGGGATCAGGATGGATGTAGTAAGAGCTGTGTGTGTGTGATGTCTGGGGATCAGGATGGATGTAGCCGAGCTGTGTGTGTGATGTCTGGGGCTCAAGATGGATGTAGCAGAGCTGTGTGTGTGATGTCTGGGGATCAGGATGGATGTGGCGGAGTTGTGTGTGTGATGTATGGGGGTCAGGATGGATGTAGCGGAGCTGTGTGTGTGGGGGTCAGGGTAGATATTCGGACAGCCCTGCAGTGACAGTGCTGGGACCCGAGGATGAGAGCAGAGGAGCAATAAATGCTGTACAATGAGGTATGTACCATGTGCTGCATGTAATCTTGTATGTTTAGGTGGTATACATTATACCAGGTGTGCATATAATTATGTACAGGACATATCCAGATTATATGAGCATCACTATATACAGGGGATGTATATCTGCTATATATAGTGATATGTAGCATACTGGAGTAATCTAGGTATCTCCTGTATATAGTGATATGGAGCATGCTGCTGTAACCTGGGTATCTCCTGTATATAATTATTTATGTACTACTGGTATAAGCTAGACATTCCCTGTATATAGTGATATGGAGCATGCTGGTATAACCTGGTATATCACTATATACAGCAGTTGTACATAAATATTAATATACCGGTGATACCCAGGTTAGGGCTTCTTCACAAGGGCGAGCGTGTTATGTGAATTATGGCCTGATATTGCCCACCACTACGGGGACGAAGGGGGTCAGTGTCTACTTTTTGGCTTTTTTTTAGATGCTTTTGCTTAGACTTCTCCATGAATAATGGCAGAAAAAAATGCACGTTAAACATAAGTTAACAAATAATCAACACCCAAAAAAGACCTGTAAAAAACTATTGTGTCTGTTAAAAAACTGTTGACATTTTTTTTAGGGGGGTGTGTGTGTGTGTGTGTGTGGGGGGGGGGTGATCACCCAAAAATTGATGGTTCAGGGAAGCCTTAAAGGAAATGTATCATTTGTATTCTTTTCACTAAGGAAAACCAGATAGTGAAACATTCCATTTTTCTATTTTTTTTCTATTTTTATTTTCTCATTATGGCTTTTCTTTTTATTCTATTGCCTGTACACAACTATGGGGTGGCCATCTTGTCTTTACTACAGTTCACAACATTTAGAGAGATGCTTTACTGCAGAACTCATGGGCCATTCACACAGTGGACAGAAGTTGACCTAATAATTTCTATGGGAGACTATTTCAGCATGCACTGTGACCTGTGCAGGGGGGTTGAACTGTGACTATCACTTTAGCCTTAAGATTCTTGTTAGCATTATGTGTTTCAGTAGCATCGTGTGAGAGGAGTTTTTCAAAACTAAAATTAATCAAGATCTCTCTCGGCTCTCTGACTTAGTCATCTTGTCAATTGAAAACAAAGTCGCGAAAGCATTAGACTTTGATGATGCGATTTCAAAAGTTTCAGAGAACAAAGTTAGAAGACAAATGATTTAAGTGTTTATACCCACAGTGTTAAATAAATAAACCAGAAAATTACACTTGCAAGTGTAAGCATCTCGTCTTTCCTTCTTTTAATTATTTCAAAATTGGGGAAGGAGAGGGGTGACAAAAAAATTATCCGCACTGGGTACCACCTGATCTTGTTATGCCACTGCCTGTATCACAACTTGTATTTAAGCTAGAGGTGGTACAACAAGTTACTAGAGCCTCCAGGCCCCGTATTACATCTTGTATCCAAGCTAGAGGTGGTACAATAGGATACTAGAGCCTTCATGCTCGCCCGCATCACATCTTGCATCACAGCTAAAGTCTGTACAAAAGGGTACTCGAGCCTTCATGCCCCCCGTATCACATCTTGCATCCAAGCTAGAGGCAGTACAACAGGGTACTAGAGCCTCCCTCCCATGGTTCAGTTCTCCACAATAAATTATCTTTTACTTTGATATTGTAATTACTTACTTATATCAGCATTACAATCACAGAGAAAGTATATTTTGCTTCCAACAACTTCTAGGGGAGGAATTTTTTTTTACGATGAATATATTTGTGGAGTCCTGAACTTGGCAGCCATGTGTATAGAGCAACCAAGCCATTTTGGTTCCTGAGATTTGACAATAAGGACTGTCAGGGCACATAAAGTGTTAAGTTTCTGAATGCAATAAGTGTATGTATTTCTATCTTGATTGGACTATTGAACCTTACATAGAAGCTAAAACCTATGCTATGTAGTCTTAGAATTAAGGATTAAAAGATAAGAGAAGTCAACAGGAAAAATAGCAATACTACACTGTTTTAACATAAAAACATAGTCAACAGACATAGACTATAATGAGATAACAATACCATGACTGCAGCTATTTCCTTGTCTAGACAAGCATTAAGAGCTTTGAGACTGTTTTGTAGATGTCAATAAGCATTATGATCAATAACCTTTGTAAACTTTGTAATAGTAGCTTTTGTATAATAACGCCCTCTCTCTTTCTGTATACGAACGTGTAAAGTTTTCAATTAAACAGAATTCTCTTGAGTTCTCATGAGAAGAGCATCCTGCTATAACATAAAAGTGCTTTGCGTTATTCATAGATACCGCTACCAATCTTTTCATCATGGGCTTTCATATCTACCAATTTGGCACCTGACAACGAGGTCATCAGATCGGTGTCCGTGTGGTCCAATAACAGGATAAAACAGCTGCTAGAGTACAAAACAATAGATCTGCCCTAAACAAGTCAGTAAAGGATTCTTTTATAGCCCACTGTTCAAAATATTATGAACTGATTGCACAATTGATGATAAGTTGCTGGGCTTCAGGGGTGATTGTGGTTTTTGAATGTATATTTCCAAGAAACAGGATAATTACACAATAAAACTGGTGCTGCTTTGTGATCAGACAACAGCTTTGTGCCTGGAATAGGGACCGAGTGACCAGAACCTCTGACCCAACTTACTTTCAGATGGACAGACTGCACAGACCGATAATCAGGACAACAAAGCTGGCTGGTAAGAAACTTTTCTTATCACTCATTGTGTCTCTGTGCTTCTGGTTGCCCAACGTTGAGTAAGTGTGTTCACTTATATTAAGTGGTTAATTTAAGGTCTAAACTCAGTCCATTTTATGTGACAAAGATCCCTGTGAAATAAACTGTCTCATTTCCTAGGTTTGAAATAATGTGTACCCCAGTGTGCTTGAAGGCCATAATAGCATCAATAGGTTGGATAATTGTCCTAGTGTGGATATTTTATGATCTAAATTCCCCAATCTACTGGTAACGAGTTCCGGATCCCTGACAAGGGACCAATGGTTTAGGTGGGTCCTGCACTGTGAAGCCTGAGTTTTTAGCATCACACAGCGGGAACACTTGTACTGTGTGTTGTCTGCAGGACAACTGTCTGACTTGTGACAAAAATCTCTTGCATAATTGGACATAGTATCCTCAGATGGAGTTACCCTCTCCTCTACTAAGGAGGAAAAAAGGTTATTAAAAACCCACATAGATTACCAGCGAAACATGGGTAACGGATGGTCTAAGAAAGCCACCTCGGATGATTCAGAGTGGATAATGGCCAAAAACATAGTAACGAATATGGAAGGTAAAGAAATAGCTAAAGAATGTAAGGCTTTGATGTCTATCATAAAACAAGACACCAGACATGGGACCCTTAGTCCCTGTCTGTGGTCAAATGCAATGATAGAATATAAAGGCAGTCTTAAACATGCTAAACTCCTAAAGACAGCTGATGGTTGGGGCAGAAGTGCCCACCTTGTTGCTAAAGGAAATATAGAAGAAAGAAGTGAAAATGATGGTGTCAGTCTAAAAATGTACCCCTGCCCTATAACCTCAGCAGTGGCCCCTATTGGGTTTGTCACCGTTGTAGTCAACAAAACCCCAATTGGAGAGACATCTGTCTGGCTTGTGGAGCCAGCAGACAGTTTGCCTTAAAAGAAAAATCCCATGAGCCTGTTGGGAATACAGGATTATATCCTATGTAGCCCAAAGGTAAAAAATTTTGCCCCCTTGCATCCACAAGTTATAGCATGTATGATGCACTCATATAATACCACGTCAAAGGGTCCTATCACCCCTGAGGAAGAGGTAACAGAAGAAGTAATAGAGGGGGAAGGTACCACGGCACAAACTCCTAAATGTCTCATTACGCAGAGGATCAAAACCAATGATCCTGACCAACACGTCGACTCTGACCACAAGGACTATGCTCCTTGGCGGCCCTAAAATATTATTAGTATTACTAATAAAATGCCAGTTCCTGAGAAACAACCCATGTGGTTCTACAGAGCTTGCCTACAGTTAGCAGGAGTTTATGACTATTGCTATAAAGACTAAGAAGAAGTGTCCAGACATAAGGCTGATCCCTTCTTCTTCCCCTTGAGGGCTTCTACCCACTAGCTAATTTTTTAATGCTGCAATATTGCTGCGTTTTTTTAATGCAAATGTCAATGGGACTTTCTAATGTTAAAATTTCATCGCACAAAAATCGCAAGTTTGTGCTTCTGCGGTTTTAACATTAGAAAGTCCCATTGACATTTGCATTAAAAAATGTAGCTATATCACAGCATTAAAAAAACGCTAGTGGGTAGAAGCCCTGATGATGTGGGAGTTTAATCCACCATCTGACCCTAAGGTGTCAGGTTTGAGGGCTACTTTCTTATGATTTTGAAAGACTGGGCTTCGAAGTGTATGACAGAGTTAGGAATTACCCTGCATGATGTTATGCAGGAGAACACAGAATTAGCAGAAAATATTTTGTCTAGGATTCTGGTAGCGTGGAGGGACTTGGGATACAGTGCTAATGTCCCTGCACATGCTAAACTTCTTATGCAAGCCTTTGTGGGAGGTCTCAAAAAGGACCTGAAGGACAAACCGGAAGCCACCCATCCTGAATGGCATATTCTAGAGGCTCAGGCTCTTCTCCAAGTTGTCCAGGGTTTAGAGCTGGGCTCCTGTACCACGGTACTTGTAAACCAGGACAATCATGAATCCTGGAAACCTATCACTTGCTACAACTGTAGAAAACAGGGCCGTATGCATAGTCAATGTAGGGCACCTCCTAAGGCTCAGAAGGGACAGTCCAAACCCAGACTGTCCTCATCTGACCATTAGGAAACAGGTAATCCGGTGTCTGTGCTCATTGATGATGTCTGCCCTTTGCAAGTTAGCAAATCCGGGCAGGGCCCAGTACCTATTGTCTCTTTCACTGTAGGCTCGGAAGGTCCTCTCCCATTTCTTGTAGACACCTGAGCAGACACTAGTGTAATACACAGCAGACATTTCAAAGAGAGTGACGTCAGTAAGCAAAGCCTTTCATGTGTAAAAGTAGATGGAACACCAAAAGATACTTCTTTGTCTAAGACCATGGAAATAAAGTTCACGCCCAACCATTCTCTGACTACCTGATTGTTGGTTAGTGAAAGCACTCCTCTTAATCTATTAGGAGCGGATTTGCTGCAGAAAATCCACACCTCTTTAGAGTTCAGGGAGGATGAATCAGTTAAAATCACAGGTCAGTTAGCAGAGCAGGAAATCCGTATGCTAGCTGCTTGTTGTCAATCTTCAGAATCTCCTATAGCTGTATGCACACCTTGTTGTCAGAGGAGAAGCTGAAGCAATGCTTAGAACAAGTTCCAGTCACCCTCTGGAGCAAGGGAATGGCGTATATAGGCAGACTAGCAGTACCACCAGTTCAGGTTAGGTTGAAACCAGGAGTCCCATTGCCATGTATACTTCAGTACCCACTGTCAGTTCCATAAACAGAAGACATTTCTAGTCAGCTGAAAGACACTGCAAAATGGGGCAGTAATTCCAATGGAGTCACCTTGTAACACCCCTCTGTTTCCAGTCAAAAAGAAAGTTGTGAAAGGACAACCTGGCCAATACAGAATGGTGCAGGATCTCAGAGCAGTCAATAAAGCAACTGTTTTGGACACACCCATTGGACATAACCCACACACCCTGTTGTCACAAATTCCCACTAGGACTTGTTGCTATACAGTGGTCGATCTCATTTGTGTATTTCTCTATCCCTCTGCAAAAAAGACAGCAGGTATCTGTTTGCTTTCTCATACAAAGGCAAACAATATACCTGGGTTGTGTTGCCACAGGGAGCTCAAAATTCACCCTTCCTGTTCTCACAACTCATGGATCAAGTGTTGGAAGGCTGGCAACCTGAATCACAGACTGTTGTTTTGTTACAATACGTTGATGATCTTTTGCTCTGTGCTCCAGACAAAGCCACATGCATAGAAACGTCGATTTCTCTTCTTCAATTCCTGGAACAGAAAGAATGTAAGGTGTCAAAGAAGAAGCTTCAGTTCTGTTGTTTATCTGTGACTTTTCTTTGACATTGTCTCACGACAGGAGCTCATCATCTCACCCAGGACCGTAAATCTGCCATTATGGACATTAAGGTACCCACTTCTGTCTCTAAATAAGGTACCTTTCTTATTGTAGACTATGGATTGTGAATGCCTCGTAACTGATTCAGCCACTGTATGACTGTCTCAAGAAGTATCCCTTCCAACTTACAGAAGAAGCCATCAACTCTTTCCATCAGCTTAAAACAGTCATCCTGGCAGCCCCAGCCTTGGGCTTGCCTAACTGCGAAAAAACCCTTCAGGCTCTACTGCAAAGAGAACAATGGACACTCAGCAGCAGTCATTACACAGCAGCATGGAGGGTGCCAACGACCCATTGCCTAGTACTCCAGCAGGTTAGACCCTGTCGTCAGACGATCACCTTACTGTCTACAAGCAGTAGCGGCAGTCTCCAGGATGTTGGACAAGTCAGCGAACCTAGTTCTTGATCATGAGGCACAAGTGTTATCACCACATGACATCTCTGCCATTCTAACATAGGTTCAGCCCAAGCACTTGTCTGCAGCCTGTCACCTGAGACTCTAATGTGCCATCCTGATGCCTGCAAACGTCACTATCACCCGCTGTCAGATTTTGAATCCTGCTACTCTCTTACTGGAACAGGATCACACTGACCAAGTGACTCACACTGACCTCATGACTGCACCCAGCTCATGTAGATGGAAACTTGTGGGTTTGATTCCATCAAGTACACTCCTCTACCTAGTTCCAACTTAACCTTGTTCTTGATGGCTCCAGGAATGCTGTAGATGGAGAATTCCACACTGAATATGCGGTCACCACATAGACCACTGTCCTTCATCAACAGTCATTACCTGCACACGTCTCAGCCCAACAGGCTGAACTGCAGGCTCATACACGCCTGTACACTGGCACAAGACAAGACAGACAACATTTACACAGACTCTAGATATGCCTTTGGCATTGCACATGACTACAGTCCAATCTGGAAAGCTAGATCCTAAATTATGTCCATGGGCCAGCCAATAAAACACCAGACGCAAGTTCAAGAACTAGTGTCTGCTCTTCTCTTACCCAAACAGATGGCTATCCTTAAAGTCAAGGCACATACCTCAGCCAAGTCTCCAGAAGCTAAGGCCAATGCCTTGGCAGACCAAGCAGCAAAAGAAGCAGCCTTGTCACCCCTCACACAGGCAGTTCTGGGAACCTGCCAATAAGAAGACATGTGACCATCGCTTAATGTCTCACAACATCTCCTTTTGTCTTTTTCAGAAACAAGCATTTTCCCATGAAATGTCGGGTTGGCAAGCAAAAGTAGCCACTTCAGATTCCAGTAGTATGTGGACACTTCACGGGAAGCCTTGTTTCCAGTGCTAGCCTCCATAACACATGGCCCTATGCATGCCTTTAAAACTGCAATGTGTGATCTTGTTTCCAGATATTGGTAGGCGCCCGGTTTCTCAGTAGTTGCTGCTTCTTATACTCAGGGATGTATGACTTGCACACTGTCAAACCCAGGTAGGACTTCAAAAGCTCTTTCTAAACACATTCCTAGGCCCTTGTACCCCTTCCAGAGGTTGCACATCAACTACATACAACTTCCTCAATCTGAACCATTTCAATATGTCCTTGTATGTATTAATCTCTTCTCTGACTACAGACTTACACCATTTCTGTGGCTACTGCCAAAAATACAGCCAAAAAGCTTCTTTCTCAAGTAGTCTGCAGGTTTGGTGTCCCAGAAACCATTGAGAGTTACCATGGTACTCTCTTTACGCTAGCAGTCATGACTGAGATGGCAGGGATGTTAGGCATAGTACAGGCATTCTACACACCCTACCATCATCAAGTGGGAGAGCAGAGAGGCTGAATAGGACCATAAAAAACTAAATTTTGAAAGCAATGACTGAATTGAACAAACCTTGACTTGAGTGTCTTTCCTTGGCTCTCTTTTCAATAAGACATACACCCAACAAACAGACAGGTCTCAGTCTTTATGAGATTCTGTTTGGTCTGGCCCCTTATCTAGGCCTATACTTTCCTCAGCAATTACAGTTTCAATTTGAAAATATGTTACCTCCATTGCAGGATGTCTGGTGCACACCCACAAAATTGCTCCTCCCCTTTCAGCTGTTCCCAGCTGGATGGACAAGACACCCAATCACACCCCCACCAGGACATAAAGAATCTCTGCGTAGACTGCAACATAGTCTACCAGGTGGATCTTTTGATGTAGGTATTTATATTGATGAAATAGGGGAACCCAGGAGAGTGAAAAATGGGTTTAAAGCCAGAAACCAGATTACAGGAGGAATCAAATCATTCTTTTGTCCTTGGTGTACAATTAATAAAAATATTGATTGGATTAATTATATATATATATATATATATATATATATATATATATATATATATTATAATCAACAGAGATTTGTAAACTACACCAGAGATGCCATACAAGGATTAGTGGAACAAATAGGACCATATCCACTATAGCCTTCCAGAACCGTCTTGCTTTGGACATGTTCTTAGCAGAATAAGGAGTCGTCTGCAAGATGATCGGAGATTCATGCTGCACCTACATCTCTAACTACAGCTTTGCACAGACTATAAAGTCTATCTATCGAACTTGCAGAAAATTCTGGTGTTTATGCTACATTTACATCATGGTTGGAGGATATTTTTGGACAATGGAGTGCCTGAATCACTTCTCTTCTCACCTGTTTAATTATTATAGTAACTGCCTTTGTGATAGTAGGCTATTGTATAGTACCTTGTATATGTTGCATATTGGCAAAAACTGCTGAAAAGGTGATACCCACTATGATAGCACAAAATGGTATCTATGCTCAGCTCCTAAACTCACCCGGCTTTGATCATTCTTATTGTAGTCAGAACAATATTGATCTGGAAGAATCTAGTGAAGAAACTTAATTAAAAGGCTGGGAGACATCATTAGGATGGACTAAAGTACTTCGAATATCTACTGTTGTTCTGGATCAATATAAGAAATAAAAGGAGGGAAATGTCATGGCACATTAACTGTTACTTTTCAGAATGCAATAAGTGTATGTATCTCTATCTTGATTGGACTATTGAACCTGACGTAGAAGCTCAAACCTATGCTATGTAGTCTCACAATGAAGGATTACAAGATAAGAGAAAAGAACAGGGAAAATAGCAATACTACACTGTTTTAACATAAAGACATAGTCAACAGAAATAGACTATTATGAGATAACAATACCTTGACTGCAGCTATTTTCTTGTCTATATGAGCCTTAAGAGTTCTGAGACTGTTTTGTAGATGTCAATAAGCCTTATGATCAATAATCTTTGTAACCTTTGTAATAGTAACCTCTGTATGATAACTCTCTCTTTCTATATAAGAACGTGTAATGTCTTCAATTAAACAGAATTCTCTTGAGTTCTCATGAGAAGAGCATCTTGCTATAACATGAAAGTGGTTTGCGTTATTCATAGATACCACTAGCAATCTTCTCATCACTGGCTTCCATATCTACCAATTTGGCACTTGACAATGAGGTCATCAGATCGGTACCAGTGTGGTCCGATGGCAGGACAAATAGCTGCTAGAGTACAAAACAAGAGATCTGCCCCAATCAAGTCAGTAAAGGATTCTTTCATAGCCCACTGTTTAAAATATTATGAACTGATTGCACAATTGACTAACAGTTGCTGGGCTTCAGGGGCCACTGTGCTTTTAAAATGTATATTTCCAAGAAACCGGATAAGTACAGAATAAAACTGGTGCTGCTTTGTGATTCTTACAACTTTTATGTAATGGTATAAAAGCCGTACTTGGGAAAGTGTATAGCAACAGGAAACAGGCCAATAGCTAAATATTTTGTCGAGGAATTGACTGCACCAATCAAGGGATCATGGAGGAATATCAGAACTGACAACTGGTTCACGTCACTTCCATTGGTCAAAGTCATGTTGACACAGCTTTGTCTGACCATAGTAGAAATATTGCGTAGGAACTAGTCAGAAATCTCCAGGGAGCTGCTAATAACGAAACAAGTTCCAATAGATTTGTTGGTCTTTCTTTTCGACACCCAAACCAAAATCCAGTTCTCAGTATTTCATCCCAAGCAGTAGAAAAATGTTCTCATTGTCAACAAAGTTAATGTGGAAAGTGAATCAGGAAACAAAGAAGCCAGCAGTTGTTGAATGATACAGCAATACAACGTGCAAAACCTATAGCTGCAGGAAGACACGCAGTTGGCCTGTGGGAATTCATATGGGATCTTACGACACAATGAAGCTATTAGAGGGTGAGAAAGCCCACTTTCCAATATCTCTATAACCTTGGAATTGCGCTGGTCACAACTTGAATACAGGGCAGTTCTCTTTGTCAATTTTTACATAGCAGTGATTCTCTGAGAAATTGTCATGGATTGTAATAACCAAGTAAAATGCCTATTGCAAATATGTGCTTTTTCTACTAACACACGCTGCCTCTTTAAATGCTGACTAACTACTTGCTCCCCCCCCCCTCCCACCATGTTCCTACCAGTTTACCCAAGATGGCGCAATCTTCATCTAGGAATTCCGAGATAAGAACGTCAGCTCCTGGAGGAGGAGACCCATATAAGATAATAACCAAACAGCTACAGATTCGTACTTCACCATTCGTATTAACCATGCCCACTGTCTATAAAAGCCAATGCAGCTTGATTAGAATAAAGAAGTTTCGTTTAGCTGAACAGCAGGTTTCAGTGTGATTTTTCTGTGCATGCACAGGCCTCAGGCCTTAGGCCTTCTAATCAGGAAGGGTTCAGATTAGAAATGAGCGAACCTACTCGGCCAGGCCCCTTTTTCGCCTGAGTGCCGCGATTTTCGAGTACTTCCATACTCGGGCGAAAAGATTCGGGGGGCGCCGTGGATGAGTGGGGGGTTGCAGCGGGGGATGGGGGGGAGAGGGAGAGAGGGCTCCCCCCTGTTCCCCGCTGCTACCCCCCGCTCCGCCACGCCTCCCCCCGCCCCCAGGCGCCCCCCGAATCTTTTCACCCGAGTACGGAAGTACTCGAAAATCGCGGTGCTCGATCGAGTAATTACTCGAAACGAGTACGTTCGCTCATCTCTAGTCCAGATATTCATCATTAGGTATATTAGTACCGATCTGTAACAAAATAAAACTGGAATAACTTCCGGGCCTGCACCAAAAGACAAATAAAGCAAGTGAAGGATTTGTCTTTACACAGAGCAAAAGTTTTCCATGCAGTGCGGTGCATGTGATCATTTCGTTTGTGCCCAACACAGAGAAATAGTTTGCAAAAGCTGCAAAGATTTGCAAGAAAACTAAGCTGTTCAATGTGATTAGGTAGGTAAAGTCCCCTGGTGAAAGCACCGAGTCATGACTGACTCCTAGAGGGACGTCACATTGTGACGTTTTCTTAGCAGACTGTCTTTGCGGGGTGGTTTGCTATTGCCTTCCCCAGTCATCTTTTACCAAAAGACAAGCTGGGTACTCATTTTACTGACCTTGGAAGGATGGAAGGCTGAGTCCACCTTGACAGGATACCTGACCCAGGTAGGGATTAAACCCACAACCTTCAGGTCGTGAGCGAGAGCTTAGGACTGCATTTCTGCTGCCTGAACACTCTGCATCACGTTCTAAAAATGTTCACTCTCTTACAACTGTGATACATTAGTTTAATTTCTCTTGTTACAACAAAACTGTAGTGAGCTGTAATATGATGACTAGAGATGAGCGAGCACCAAAATGCTCGGGTGCTCATTACTCGAGTCGAACTTCCCGCGATGCTCGAGGGTTCGTTTCCAGTAACGAACCCCATTGAAGTCAATGGGCGACCCGAGCATTTTTGTATATCTGCGATGCTCGCTAAGGTTTTCATTTGTGAAAATCTGGGAAATTCAAGAAAGTGATGGGAACGACACAGCAACGGATAGGGCAGGCGAAAGGCTACATGTTGGGCTGCATCTCAAGTTCCCAGGTTCCACTATTAAGCCACAATAGCGCCAAGAGTGCCCCCCCCCCAACAATTTTTACTTCTGAAAAACCCTCATTAGCAAGGCATACCTTAGCTAAGCACCACACTACCTCCAACAAAGCACAATCACTGCCTGCATGACACTCCGCTGCCACTTCTCCTGGGTTACATGCTGCCCAACCCCCCCACACGACCCAGTGTCCACAGCGCACACCAAAGTGTCCCTGCGCAGCCTTCAGCTGCCCTCATGCCACACGCTAGCCTCATAGCCACACCACCCTCATGTCTATTTATAAGTGCGTCTGCCATGAGGAAGAACCGGAGGCACACAATGCAGAGGGTTGGCAGGGCCAGGCAGCGACCCTCTTTAAAAGGGGCGGGGCGATAGCCCACAATGCTGTACAGAAGCAATGAGAACTCCAATCCTGTGCCACCTCCGTCAGGAGCTGCAAACGTGGGCATAGCAATGGGGAATCCATGCGCCACACAGTATTCATTCTGTCAAGGTGTCGCATAGCTCAATCCACACTGCAAGGGGAAAGCCGTCAGCGCTCTGCCCCCTACCCAAGTCAGTCAGTGCCTTTGTGCCAGACAGGTCAAACACTGCGATGGGAACTAAGTTTGCACCAACAGTATAGGTGGGTCCTAGGAAACCCAAGATATGAACAAAAAATTGATCTGAGCGGCCAAACATGGCAGACTTGCACCGCGCCCACGACATAGGCCTCGGCCCACAGCTTCAGCAATCCTAGGCTGGAAGCGGACTTTCACTGCACCCAGGACATAGGCCTCTGCACAAACCCTCAGCAATCGCGTGCCTACAGCGGACTCCAATGCTAGCGTAGCTGTGCACGTCTCATTAGCGCTGTATTGCTCCTGTAGTTTGTCCCAATGCAGTGCCCCAGATAGTAGAGCTAACGTCAGATTAAATACAGGTGGGCTTCAGCCCACACTGCATGCTCCAGTCAGACTGGGGTTCTTTATAAGTAGACACAGGCAGGTACAACTCCGTGTGGACCGACAGCATGGGTGGGTCCCAGGAAGCCACCGACGTTACATAAATAAATCCCATTGCATTGCCCAGCACAGCTGAGGTAACGTCAGATTAAACGCAGGTGGGCTTCGGCCCACACTGCATGCCCCAGTCAGACTGGGTTTTTTTTATAAGTAGACACAGGCAGGTACAACTCCCTAATGTGAAGTCCGTGTGGACCCAAAGCATGGGTGGCTACCTGGAACCCACCGGCGGTACATAAACAAATCCCATTGCAGTGCCCAGCACAGCTGAGGTAACGTCAGATTAAATGCAGGTGGGCTTCGGCCCACACTGCATGCCCCAGTCTGACCGGGGTTTTTAATACATAGACACTGGCAGGTACAAATCCGTAATGTGAAGTCCCTGTGGACTCACAGCATGGGTGGCTCCCTGGAACCCATCGGCAGTACATAAATGTATCCCATTGCAGTGCCAGCTAACGTCAGATACAATACAGGTGGGCTTCGGCCACAGTGCATGCCCCAGTCAGACTTGTAATATGTACCTTAACAGTAACCGCGTTGGTGGGAATGTGGTCGTGACTGCGGACCTAGTAGCGCGGTTTTATTTAGTTGGTTTTCGGAATGTGGCCATGATTAAGTGGGCCGTGGCGGGGGGATGGTGGGGGGGCTCTCTTGTTGTGTCGTTAAAGGTGAAATTCTTGGACTGCCACCAGACGGACCAATGCAAAGGTATTTGCCAAGAATGTTTTCATTGTTGGAGGAGGAGGGGGATGTTTTTGAGGCACAACGTGTCTTCTCCACGTGTCCATGGTTATATGTACCTTAACAGTGACCACGTTGGTGGGAAATGGCCTCGCCATCATGTCTTTGGGAAGCCTCCGTTTCCACACCCCAGTGACATAGCATTAGCAGCGGTATAGGCAGAGCCCAGAATTAGTAACATTTCAGCGGTAGCATTAGGGACAGGCCCCAGTAACATATCACTAGCAGCAGTATAGGGGGAGCACAGTATTAGTTCCATTTCAGTAGTAGTAGCAGTCAAGACAGGCCCCAGTAACATATCACTAGCAGCAGTATAGGGGGAGCACAGTATTAGTTCCATTTCAGTATTAGTAGCAGTCTAGACAGGCCCCAGTAACATATCACTAGCAGCAGTATAGGGGGAGCACAGTATTAGTTCCATTTCAGTAATAGTAGCAGTCAAGACAGGCCCCAGTAACATATCACTAGCAGCAGTATAGGGGGAGCACAGTATTAGTTCCATTTCAGTAATAGTAGCAGTCAAGACAGGCCCCAGTAACAATTTCGAAGCAGCAGTATAGGGGGAGCACAGTCTTAGTTCCATTTCAGTAGTAGTAGCAGTCAAGACAGGTCACAGTAACATTCCCGTTGCAGCAGTTTAAGGAGATAACAGTCTCTTTCACATTTCAGTAGTTGCAGTATAGACAAGGCCCCAGTTACATTTATGTAGCAAAAGTGTAGGCCAACCCCACACACCTAGCTGTACCATGAGTGCAGGCGAAGCCCATAAAAATTAAAAGGATTACACTGTAGGAGATGGCCCAAAAAAATTGGTGTACCAACAGTACTAATGTACCTCAGAAAAATTGCCCATGCCCAACCAAGAGGGCAGGTGAAACCCATTAATCGCTTTGGTTACTGTGGCTTAATTTGTAACTAGGCCTGGAGGCAGCCCAGTTAAAATAAAAATTGGTTCAGGTGCAAGTTTCAACGTTTTAATGAGAATTGAAACGTAAAAACATTGTTTACAAAAGTAATATGACTGAGCCTTGTGGGCCTAAGAAAAATTGCCCGTTCGGCGTGAGGTTTCAGGAGGAGGAGAATGAATATAATACACAGATTGATGAAGCTAAAAGGTCCCCGTTTTTTATGGTAATAGAGAACGATGCTTCCATCCGCGGGTGCAGCCTACGTATTGTTTAGGTACCGCTGCTGTCCGCTGGTGGAGAAGAGTGTAAGCCTGTCGGCACTGTCAGTTGACAGGTGGGTACGCTTATCCGTGATGATTCCCCCAGCCGCACTAAACACCCTCTCTGACAAGACGCTAGCCGCAGGGCAAACAAGCACCTCCAGGGCATACAGCGCGAGTTCAGGCCACGTGTCCAGCTTCGACACCCAGCAGTTGTAGGGAGCAGAGGCGTCACGGAGGACGGTCGTGCGATCGGCTACGTACTCCCTCACCATTCTTTTACAGTGCTCTCGCCGACTCAGCCTTGCCTGGGGAGCGGTGACACAGTCTTGCTGGGGAGCCATAAAGCTGTCAAAGGCCTTGGAGAGTGTTCCCCTGCCTGCGCTGTACATGCTGCCTGATCTCCACGCCTCCCCTGCTACCTGGCCCTCGGAACTGCGCCTTCTGCCACTAGCGCTGTCGGATGGGAATTTTACCATCAGTTTGTCTGCCAGGGTCCTGTGGTATAGCATCACTCTCGAACCCCTTTCCTCTTCGGGTATGAGAGTGGAAAGGTTCTCCTTATACCGTGGGTCGAGCAGTGTGTACACCCAGTAATCCGTAGTGACCAGAATGCGTGTAACGCGAGGGTCACGAGAAAGGCATCCTAACATGAAGTCCGCCATGTGTGCCAGGGTACCTGTACGCAACACATGGCTGTCCTCACTAGGAAGATCACTTTCAGGATCCTCCTCCTCAGGCCATACACGCTGAAAGGATGACAGGCAAGCAGCATGGGTACCCTCAGCAGTGGGCCCGGCTGTCTCTTCTCCCTCCTCCTCATGCTCCTCCCCCTCCTCCTGCTCCAAAACGCGCTGAGATATAGACATGAGGGTGCTCTGACTATCCAGCGACATATTGTCTTCCCCCGCCTCCGTTTCCGAGCGCAAAGCGTCTGCTTTTATACTTTGCAGGGAACTTCTGAAGTGGCATAGCAGAGGAATGGTGACGCTAATGATTGCAGCATCCCGGCTCACCATCTGGGTAGACTCCTCAAAGTTTCCAAGGACCTGGCAGATGTCTGCCAACCAGGCCCACTCTTCTGTAAAGAATTGAGGAGGCTGACTCCAACTATGCCGCCCATGTTGGAGTTGGTATTCCACTATAGCTCTACGCTGCTCATAGAGCCTGGCCAACATGTGGAGCGTAGAGTTCCACCGTGTGGGCACATCGCACAGCAGTCGGTGCACTGGCAGATTAAACCGATGTTGCAGGGTCCGCAGGGTGGCAGCGTCTGTGTTGGACTTGCAGAAACGTGCGCTTACCCGGCGCACCTTTCCGAGCAGGTCTGACAAGCATAGGTAGATTTTCAGAAACCGCTGAACCACTAAATTAAAGACGTGGGCCAGGCATGGCACGTGCGTGAGGCTGCCAAGCTGCAGAGTCGCCACCAGGTTACGGCCGTTGTCACACACGACCATGCCCGGTTGGAGGCTCAGCGGCGAAAGCCAGCGGTCGGTCTGCTCTGTCAGACCCTGCAGCAGTTTGTGGGCCGTGTGCCTCTTCTCTCCTAAGCTGAGTAGTTTCAGCACGGCCTGCTGACGCTTGGCCACCGCTGTGCTGCCACGCCGCACGACACCGACTGCTGGCGACGTGCTGCTGCTGACACATCTTGATTGCGAGACAGAGGTTGCGTAGGAGGAGGGTGGTTTAGTGGAGGAAGCATACACCGCCGCAGATACCAGCACCGGGCTGGGGCCCGCAATTCTGGGGGTGGGTAGGACGTGAGCGGTCCCAGGCTCTGACTCAGTCCCAGCCTCCACTAAATTCACCCAATGTGCCATCAGGGAGATATAGTGGCCTTGCCCGCCTGTGCTTGTCCACGTGTCCGTTGTTAAGTGCACCTTGCCAGTAACCACGTTGGTGAGGGCGCGTACAATGTTGCGGGAGACGTGGTCGTGCAGGGCTGGGACGGCACATCGGGAAAACTAATGGCGACTGGGAACTGAGTAGCGCGGGGCCGCCGCCACCATCATTTTTTTGAAAGCCTCCGTTTCCACAAGCCTATACGGCAGCATCTCCAGGCTGATCGATTTGGCTATGTGCACGTTTAACGCTTGAGCGTGCGGGTGCGAGGCGGCGTACTTGCGCTTGCGCTCAAACAGTTGCGCTAGCGACGGCTGGACTCTGCGCTGAGAGACATTGCTGGATGGGGCCAAGGACAACGGAGGTGAGCGTGTGGGTGCAGGCCGGGAGACGGCCGTGCCTGTGTCCTGAGAGGGGGGTTGGATCTCAGTGGCAGATTGGGGCACAAGGGCAGAGGCAGTGGTGCAAACCGGAGGCGGGGAACGGCCTTCGTCCCACCTTGTGGGGTGCTTGGCCATCATATGCCTGCGCATGCTGGTGGTGGTGAGGCTGGTGGTGGTGGCTCCCCGGCTGATCTTGGTGCGACAAACCTTGCACACCACAGTTCGTCGGTCGTCTGCACTCTCAGTGAAAAACTGCCACACCTTTGAGCACCTCGGCCTCTGCAGGGTGGCATGGCGCGAGGGGGTGCTTTGGGAAACAGTTGGTGGATTATTCGGTCTGGCCCTGCCTCTACCCCTGGCCACCGCACTGCCTCTTCCAACCTGCCCTGCTGCTGCACTTGCCTCCCCCTCTGAAGACCTGTCCTCAGTAGGCTTAGCAAACCAGGTGGGGTCAGTCACCTCATTGTCCTGCTGCTCTTCCTCCGAATCCTCTGTGCGCTCCTCCCTCGGACTTACTGAAATTACTACTATCTCACTGATAGACAACTGTGTCTTATCGTCATCGTCCTCCTCACCCACTGAAAGCTCTTGAGACAGTTGCCGGAAGTCCCCAGCCTCATCCCCCGGACCCCGGGAACTTTCCAAAGGTTGGGCATCGGTCACGACAAACTCCTCCCGTGGGAGAGGAACCATTGCTGCCCAATCTCGGCAGGGGCCCGAGAACAGTTCCTGGGAGTCTGTCTGCTCCTCAGAATGTGTCATTTTCATGGAGTGAGGAGACTGGGAGGAAGGAGGAGCAGCAGCCAGAGGATTCAGAGTTGCAGCAGTGGACGGCGTAGAAGACTGGGTGGTCGATAGATTGCTGGATGCACTTTCTGCCATCCATGACAAGACCTGCTCACACTGCTCAGTTTCTAATAAAGGTCTACCGCGTGGACCCATTAATTGTGAGATGAATCTGGGGACCCCAGAAACGTGCCTCTCTCCTAATCCCGCAGCAGTCGGCTGCGATACATCTGGACCAGGAGCTCGGCCTGTGCCCACACCCTGACTTGGGCCTCCGCGTCCTCGCCCGCGTCCACATCCCCTAGGCCTACCCCTACCCCTCACCATGGTGTATTACGAGTAGAGCAGAAACAGAACGCTGTAATTAAATGTGCCGCTTATTGGCCTGTGGTTGGAGGCTGACTTCGCTTACGGAACTCACAGCAGAGCCAGGAAACAATTATGCGCAAGCCTGTAGTCAGACCTAGGTGTGTATGACTGAGCTGCTGGAATTCACAGGGCAGAACCAGTCAAGTGGCCAAAGGCCACTGGTAGGCCTTAAGTATTTTGCTTCAATTTTTTAAAATGGTGAGGTGAAAAACCAGACAGACACCGTATGCAGCATATATATGTATACTCTTTCCCTCTGGCGGGATGACGGCGATTATGTAACGGACACAGCAGAGCCAGGAAACAATTATGCGCAAGCCTGTAATCAGACCTAGGTGCGTATGACTGAGCTGCTGGAATTCACAGGTCAGAACCAGTCAAGTGGCCAAAGGCCAGTGGTAGGCCTTGAGTATTTTGCTTCAATTTTTTAAAATGGTGAGGTGAAAAACCAGACAGACACCGTATGCAGCTTATATATGTATACTCTTTCCCTCTGGCGGGATGACGGCGATCATGTAACGGACACAGCAGAGCCAGGAAACAATTATGCGCAAGGCTGGGTATTAATGAGCGACTAGTACCCCCAGCACACACGGAGTAAACTGAAGACGGTCACAGGCAGGCCAAATATAGTATTTTTTTACAATTTTTGGGAAAAAGCCCACTGCCTGTGATATAGCCTGTATATGGATTTCCCTTTTGGAGGATGACTGTGGTTATTGAAAGCACAGTGCAGCCACAAAAAATTATGCGCAAGGCTGCAGTAACACCTAGCTGGGTAATAGTTAGCGACTACTACCTCCAGCAGACACGCAGTAAACTGAACACGGTCACAGGCAGCCCAAAGATTTTTTTTCCCAATTTTTTTGAAAAAGCCCACTGCCTATGTAGACAGTATATCTCTTTCCCTGTACCACTGTCCCTGCCTCAGCAGTACTGCCCCTATACTCTGTAAAATGACTGCAGACTGAGGACGCTATGGTCTGCACGCCCGATATACCAAAAAAAAAAAATTGTGCAAAACTGCTAAAAGCAGCCTCCACACTACTGCACACGGTCAGATGTGGCCCTAAGAAGGACCGTTGGGGTTCTTGAAGAAGAAAATAACAGCCTAACACTGTCCCTATAGCAGCTACAGCAGGACGGCACTTACCCTAATGTCTCACAGCATGCATCTGTGGCGAGCCGCGGGCGGGGCAAATTTAAATACTTGGGTGTCACCTGATTTCCCCAGCCACTCACTGCAGGGAGGTGGGATAGGGCTGGAACTTCACAGGAGGAAGTTGTAATGCCTTCCCTGTGTTTCTATTGGCCAGAAAAGCGCGCAAATTTCTCAGGGAAGGAAATGTAATGGAGTCGAGTACCGCGTGGTGCTCGTCTCGAGTAACGAGCATCTTGAACACCCTAATACTCGAACGAGCATCAAGCTCGGACGAGTACGCTCGCTCATCTCTAATGATGACTAGCTAATATACCCGACTTCGCCCAAATTAATTTGGTATAGGTACCTGTTTGCACGGAAAATTTTATGAAGTCATGGAACAGAACCAAGGAAGAGAATGTGTATACATATGGAGGTGTGTATGATTCTCCTCAGACTACAAAGAACTGATGTCCCACTGCTGAATGTACCACCCCTGCCATTCTCCTCACATTTTACCCTTAAAGGTAATGCCCCTTTTTATTCAAATTTACCCCCATAATGGAGGTTGCAAACCATTCTTAACCTTAAAGGCATGTTCCATCCCTGCAGTCCATAGCCGCTTGCTTATGTACTTTATAGCCTTTCAGTAAATGCACATAGAGGTCAGTTAGATTCTCCTCATTATATACACAGAGAGGTGAGGTAGATTCTCCTCAGTATATACACATAGAGGTGAGGCAGATTCTTCTAAGTATATACACACAGAGGTGAGGTAGATTCTCCTCAGTATATACACATAGAAGTGGGGTAGATTCTACTCAGTATATACACAGAGCTGAGGTAGATTCTCCTCAGTATGTACACATAGAGGTGAGGTAGATTCTTCTCAGTATATACATATAGATGTGAGTTAGATTCTCCTCAGTATATACATATAGATGTGAGTTAGATTCTCCTCAGGATATATACATAGGGGTGGGGTAGATTCTCCTCAGTTTATACACATAGAGGGGGGGGGTAGATTCTCCTGAGTATATACACAGAGAGGTGAGGTAGATTCTTCTCAGTATATACACACAGAGGTGAGGCAGATTCTCCTCAGTATATACTCATAGAGGTGAGGCAGATTCCTGTCAGTATATACACATAGAGGTGAGGCAGATTCCCCTTAGTATATACACATAGACCTGTGAGTTAGATTCTCCTCAGGATATATACATAGGGGTGGGGTAGATTCTCCTCAGTTTATACACATAGAGGGGAGGTAGATTCTCCTGAGTATATACACAGAGAGGTGAGGTAGATTCTTCTCAGTATATACACACAGAGGTGAGGCAGATTCCCTCAGTATATACTCATAGAGGTGAGGCAGATTCCTGTCAGTATATAAACATAGAGGTGAGGCAGATTCCCCTCAGTATATACACATAGAGGGGAGGTATATTCTCCTCAGTATATACACATAGAGATGAGGTAGATTCTCCGTAGTATATACACATAGAGGTGAGGAAGATTCTCCTCAGTATATACGCACAGAAGTGAGGTAGATTCTCCTCAGTATATACACATAGAGGTGAGGCAGATTCCCCTCAGCATATACACATAGACGTGAGTTAGATTCTCCTCAGGATATATACATAGGGGTGGGGTAGATTCTCCTTAATTTATACACATAGAGGTGAGGTAGATTCTCTTCAGTATATACAAATAGAGGGGAGGTAGATTATCCTCAGTATATACAAATAGAGGGGAGGTAGATTCTCCTGAGTATATACACAGAGAGGTGAGGTAGATTCTTCTCAGTATATACACACAGAGGTGAGGTAGATTCTCCTCAGCATATACACATAGAGGTGAGGCAGATTCCAGTCAGTATATACACATAGAGGTGAGGTAGATTCTTCTAAGTATATGCGCACACAAGTGAGGTAGATTCTCCTCAGTATATACACATAGAGGTGGGGTAGAATCTGCTCAGTATATACACATAGAGGTGTGGTAGATTCTCCTCAGTATATACACATAGAGGTTAGGTAGATTCTCCACAGTATATACACACAAAGGTGAGGTAGATTCTCCACAGTATATACACACAAAGGTGAGGTAGATTCTCCTCAGTATATACACATGAAGCTGAGGTAGATTCTTCTACGTATATACGCACAGAAGTGAGGTAGATTCTCCTCAATATATACAGAAATAGGAGAGGTAGATTCTCCTCAGTATATACACATAGAGGTGCGGTAGATTCTCTTCAGTATATAAACATAGAGGTGAGGCAGATTCCTTTCAGTATATACACATAGAAGTGAGGCAGATGCCCCTCAGTATATACACATAGAGGTGAGGTAGATTCTCCTCAGTATATACACATAGAGGTGAGGTAGATTCCCCTCAGTTTATACACATAGACGTGAGGTAGATTCTCCTCAGGATATATACATATGGGTGGGGTAGATTCTCCTCAGTATATACACATAGAGGTGAGGTAGATTCTCTCCAGTATATGCAAATAGAGGTGAGGTATATTCTCCTCAGTATATCCAAATAAAGGGGAGGTAGATTCTTCTCAGTATATACACACAGAGGTGAGGCAGATTCTCCTCAGTATATACACATAGAGGTGAGGTAGATTCCCCTCAGTATATACACATAGACGTGAGTTAGATTCTCCTCAGGATATATACATAGGGGTGGGGTAGATTCCCCTCAGTATATACACATAGAGGTGAGGTAGATTCTCTCCAGTATATACAAATAGAGGGGAGGTAGATTCTCTCCAGTATATACAAAAATAGGGGAGGTAGATTCTCCTCAGCATATACACACAGAGGTGAGGCAGATTCTCCTCAGTATGTACACATAGAGGTGAGGAAGATTCCTGTCAGTATATACACATAGAGGGGAGGTAGATTCTTCTCAGTATATACACATAGAGGTGAGGTAGATTCTTCTCAGTTAATACACACAGAGGTGAGGCAGATTCCCCTCAGTATATACACATAGAGATGAGGTAGATTCTCCTCAGTATATACACATAGAGGTGAGGCAGATTCCCCTCAGTATATACACATAGACGTGAGGTAGATTCTCCTCAGGATATATGCATAGAGGTGGGGTAGATTCTCCTCAGTCTATACACATAGAGGTGAGGTAGATTCTCTCCACTGTATAAAAATAGAGGGAAGGTAGATTCTCCTCAGTATATACACATAGAGGTGAGGCAGATTCCCCTCAGTATATACACATTGAGGTGAGGTAGATTCTTCTCAGTATATACACATAGAGGTGAGGTAGATTCTTCTCAGTATATACACACGAAGGTGAGGCAGATTCCCCTCAGTATATACACATAGACATTAGGTAGATTCTCCTCAGTATATACACATAGAGGTGAGGTAGATTCTCCTCAGTATATACACATAGAGGTGAGGTAGATTCTCCTCAGTATATACACATGAAGCTGAGGTAGATTCTTCTAAGTATATGCGCACAGAAGTGAGGTAGATTCTCCTCAGTATATACACATAGAGGTGGGGTAGAATCTGCTCAGTATATACACATAGAGGTGAGGTAGATTCTCCTCAGTATATACACATAGAGGTGAGGTAGATTCTCCACAGTATATACACATAGAGGTGAGGTAGATTCTCCTCAGTATATACACATGAAGCTGAGGTAGATTCTCTTCAGTATATACACATAGAGGTGAGGCAGATTCCCCTCAGTATATACACATAGAGGTGAGGCAGATCCCCTTCAGTATATACACATAGAAGTGAGGCAGATGCCCCTCAGTATATACACATAGAGGTGAGGTAGATTATTCTCAGTATATTCACATAGAGGTGAGGTAGATTCTTCTCAGTATATACACATGGAGGTGAGAAAGATTCCCCTCAGTAAATACACATAGAGGTGGGGTAGAATCTGCTCAGTATATACACATAGAGGTGTGGTAGATTCTCCTCAGTATATACACATAGAGGTGAGGTAGATTCTCCACAGTATATACACACAAAGGTGAGGTAGATTCTCCACAGTATATACACACAAAGGTGAGGTAGATTCTCCTCAGTATATACACATGAAGCTGAGGTAGATTCTTCTACGTATATACGCACAGAAGTGAGGTAGATTCTCCTCAATATATACAGAAATAGGAGAGGTAGATTCTCCTCAGTATATACACATAGAGGTGCGGTAGATTCTCTTCAGTATATAAACATAGAGGTGAGGCAGATTCCTTTCAGTATATACACATAGAAGTGAGGCAGATGCCCCTCAGTATATACACATAGAGGTGAGGTAGATTCTCCTCAGTATATACACATAGAGGTGAGGTAGATTCCCCTCAGTATATACACATAGACGTGAGGTAGATTCTCCTCAGGATATATACATATGGGTGGGGTAGATTCTCCTCAGTATATACACATAGAGGTGAGGTAGATTCTCTCCAGTATATGCAAATAGAGGTGAGGTATATTCTCCTCAGTATATACAAATAAAGGGGAGGTAGATTCTCCTCAGTATATACACAGAGAGGTGAGGTTGATTCTTCTCAGTATATACAAACAGAGGTGAGGCAGATTCTCCTCAGTATATACACATAGAGGTGAGGTAGATTCCCCTCAGTATATACACATAGACGTGAGTTAGATTCTCCTCAGGATATATACATAGGGGTGGGGTAGATTCCCCTCAGTATATACACATAGAGGTGAGGTAGATTCTCTCCAGTATATACAAATAGAGGGGAGGTAGATTCTCTCCAGTATATACAAAAATAGGGGAGGTAGATTCTCCTCAGCATATACACACAGAGGTGAGGCAGATTCTCCTCAGTATGTACACATAGAGGTGAGGCAGATTCCTGTCAGTATATACACATAGAGGGGAGGTAGATTCTTCTCAGTATATACACATAGAGGTGAGGTAGATTCTTCTCAGTTAATACACACAGAGGTGAGGCAGATTCCCCTCAGTATATACACATAGAGATGAGGTAGATTCTCCTCAGTATATACACATAGAGGTGAGGCAGATTCCCCTCAGTATATACACATAGACGTGAGGTAGATTCTCCTCAGGATATATGCATAGAGGTGGGGTAGATTCTCCTCAGTCTATACACATAGAGGTGAGGTAGATTCTCTCCACTGTATAAAAATAGAGGGAAGGTAGATTCTCCTCAGTATATACACATAGAGGTGAGGCAGATTCCCCTCAGTATATACACATTGAGGTGAGGTAGATTCTTCTCAGTATATACACATAGAGGTGAGGTAGATTCTTCTCAGTATATACACACGAAGGTGAGGCAGATTCCCCTCAGTATATACACATAGACATTAGGTAGATTCTCCTCAGTATATACACATAGAGGTGAGGTAGATTCTCCTCAGTATATACACATAGAGGTGAGGTAGATTCTCCTCAGTATATACACATGAAGCTGAGGTAGATTCTTCTAAGTATATGCGCACAGAAGTGAGGCAGATTATCCTCAGTATATACACATAGAGGTGGGGTAGAATCTGCTCAGTATATACACATAGAGGTGAGGTAGATTCTCCTCAGTATATACACATAGAGGTGAGGTAGATTCTCCACAGTATATACACATAGAGGTGAGGTAGATTCTCCTCAGTATATACACATGAAGCTGAGGTAGATTCTCTTCAGTATATACACATAGAGGTGAGGCAGATTCCCCTCAGTATATACACATAGAGGTGAGGCAGATCCCCTTCAGTATATACACATAGAAGTGAGGCAGATGCCCCTCAGTATATACACATAGAGGTGAGGTAGATTATTCTCAGTATATACACATAGAGGTGAGGTAGATTCTTCTCAGTATATACACATGGAGGTGAGAAAGATTCCCCTCAGTAAATACACATAGACGTGAGGTAGATTCTCCTCAGGATATATACATAAGGGTGGTGTAGATTCTCCATAGTATATACACATAGAGGTGAGGCAGATTCCCCTCAGTATATACTGTACACATAGTGGTGAGGCAGATTCCCTTCAGTATATACACATAGAAGTGAGGCAGATGCCCCTCAGTATATACACATAGAGGTGAGGTAGATTCTTCTCAGTATATACACATAGAGGTGAGGTAGATTCTTCTCAGTATATACACATAGAGATGAGACAGATTCCCATCAGTAAATACACATAGACGTGAGGTAGATTCTCCTCAGGATATATACATAAGGGTGGGGTAGATTCTCCTCAGTATATACACATAGAGGTGAGGTAGATTCTCTCCAGTATATGCAAATAGAGGGGAGGTATATTCTCCTCAGTATATACAAATAGAGGGGAGGTAGATTCTCCTGAGTATATACACAGAGAGGTGAGGTAGATTCTTCTCAGTATATACACACAGAGGTGAGGCAGATTCTCCTCAGTATATACACATAGAGGTGAGGCAGATTCCTGTCAGTATATACACATAGAGGCGAGGTAGATTCTCCTCAGTATATACACATAGAGGTGGGGTAGAATCTGCTCAGTATATACACATAGAGGTGAGGTAGATTCTCCTCAGTATATACACATAGAGGTGAGGTAGATTCTCCACAGTATATACACACAGAGGTGAGGTAGATTCTCCTCAGTATATACAGAAATAGGGGAGGTAGATTCTCCGCAGTATATACATACACAGAGGTGAGGTAGATTCTCCTCAGTATATACACATAGAGGTGCGGTAGATTCTCTTCAGTATATAAACATAGAGGTGAGGCAGATTCCCTTTAGTATATACACATAGAAGTGGGGCAGATTCCCCTCAGTATATACACATAGAGGTGAGGTAGATTCTCCTCAGTATATACACATAGAGGTGAGGTAGATTCTTCTCAGTATATACACATAGAGGTGAGACAGATTCCCCTCAGTATATACACATAGACGTGAGGTAGATTCTCCTCAGGATATATACATATGGGTGGGGTAGATTCTCCTCAGTATATACACATAGAGGTGAGGTAGATTCTCTCCAGTTATTGCAAATAGAGGTGAGGTTTATTCTCCTCAGTATATACAAATAAAGGGGAGGTAGATTCTCCTCAGTATATACAGAGAGAGGTGAGGTAGATTCTTCTCAGTATATACACACAGATGTGAGGCAGATTCTCCTCAGTATATACACATAGAGGTGAGGTAGATTCCCCTCAGTATATACACACAGACGTGAGTTAGATTCTCCTCAGGATATATACATAGGGGTGGGGTAGATTCCCCTCAGTATATACACATAGAGGTGGGGTAGAATCTGCTCAGTATATACACATAGAGGTGAGGTAGATTCTCCTCAGTATATACACATAGAGGTGAGGTAGATTCCCCTCAGTATATACACATAGACATGAGTTAGATTCTCCTCAGGATATATACATAGGGGTGGGGTAGATTCCCCTCAGTATATACACATAGAGGTGAGGTAGATTCTCTCCAGTATATACAAATAGAGGGGAGGTAGATTCTCCTCAGTATATACAAATAGAGTGGAGGTAGATTCTCCTGAGTGTATACACAGAGAGGTGAGGTAGATTCTTCTCAGCATATACACACAGAGGTGAGGCATATTCTCCTCAGTATGTACACATAGAGGTGAGGCAGATTCTCCTCAGTATGTACACATAGAGGTGAGGCAGATTCCTGTCAGTATATACACATAGAGGGGAGGTAGATTCTTCTCAGTATATACACATAGAGGTGAGGTAGATTCTTCTCAGTTAATACACACAGAGGTGAGGCAGATTCCCCTCAGTATATACACATAGAGATGAGGTAGATTCTCCTCAGTATATACACATAGAGGTGAGGCAGATTCCCCTCAGTATATACACATAGACGTGAGGTAGATTCTCCTCAGGATATATGCATAGAGGTGGGGTAGATTCTCCTCAGTATATACACATAGGGGTGAGGTAGATTCTCTCCAGTATATACAAATAGAGGGGAGGTAGATTCTCCTCAGTATATACACATAGAGGTGAGGCAGATTCCCCTCAGTATATACACATGGAGGTGAGGTAGATTCTTCTCTGTATATACACACAGAGGTGAGGCAGATTCCCCTCAGTATATACACATAGAGATTAGGTAGATTCTCCTCAGTATATACACATAGAGGTGAGGCAGATTCCCCTCAGTATATACACATAGACGTGAGGTAGATTCTCCTCAGGATATATACATAAGGGTGGGGTAGATTCTGCTCAGTTTATACACATAGAGGTGAGGTAGATTCTCTCCAGTATATACAAATAGAGGGGAGGTAGATTCCCCTCAGTATATACACATAGAGATGAGGTAGATTCTCCTCAGTATATACACATAGAGGTGAGGCAGATTCCCCTCAGTATATACACATAGAGATGAGGTAGATTCTCCTCAGTATATACACATAGAGGTGAGGCAGATTCCCCTCATCATATACACAAAGACGTGAGGTAGATTCTCCTCAGGATATATACATAGGGATGGGGTAGATTCTCCTCAGTATATACACATAGAGGTGAGGTAGATTCTCCTCAGTATATACACATAGAGGTGAGGTAGATTCTCCTCAGTATATACACATGAAGCTGAGGTAGATTCTTCTAAGTATATGCGCACAGAAGTGAGGTCGATTCTCCTCAGTATATACACATAGAAGTGGGGTAGAATCTGCTCAGTATATACACATAGAGGTGAGGTAGATTCTCCTCAGTATATACACATAGAGGTGAGGTAGATTCTCCACAGTATATACACATAGAGGTGAGGTAGATTCTCCGCAGTATATACACATGAATCTGAGGTAGATTCTTCTAAGAATATACGCACAGAAGTGAGGTAGATTCTCTTCAATATATACAGAAATAGGAGAGGTAGATTCTCCGCAGTATATACATACACAGAGGTTAGGTAGATTCTCCTGAGTATATACACATAGAGGTGCGGTAGATTCTCTTCAGTATATACACATAGAGGTGAGGCAGATTCCCCTCAGTATATACTGTACACATAGTGGTGAGGCAGATTCCCTTCAGTATATACACATAGAAGTGAGGCAGATGCCCCTCAGTATATACACATAGAGGTGAGGTAGATTCTCCTCAGTATATACACATAGAGGTGAGGTAGATTCCCCTCAGTATATACACATAGACGTGAGGTAGATTCTCCTCAGGATATATACATATGGGTGGGGTAGATTCTCCTCAGTATATACACATAGAGGTGAGGTAGATTCTCTCCAGTATATGCAAATAGAGGTGAGGTATATTCTCCTCAGTATATACAAATAAAGGGGAGGTAGATTCTCCTCAGTATATACACAGAGAGGTGAGGTTGATTCTTCTCAGTATATACAAACAGAGGTGAGGCAGATTCTCCTCAGTATATACACATAGACGTGAGTTAGATTCTCCTCAGGATATATACATAGGGGTGGGGTAGATTCCCCTCAGTATATACACATAGAGGTGAGGTAGATTCTCTCCAGTATATACAAATAGAGGGGAGGTAGATTCTCTCCAGTATATACAAAAATAGGGGAGGTAGATTCTCCTCAGCATATACACACAGAGGTGAGGCAGATTCTCCTCAGTATGTACACATAGAGGTGAGGCAGATTCCTGTCAGTATATACACATAGAGGGGAGGTAGATTCTTCTCAGTATATACACATAGAGGTGAGGTAGATTCTTCTCAGTTAATACACACAGAGGTGAGGCAGATTCCCCTCAGTATATACACATAGAGATGAGGTAGATTCTCCTCAGTATATACACATAGAGGTGAGGCAGATTCCCCTCAGTATATACACATAGACGTGAGGTAGATTCTCCTCAGGATATATGCATAGAGGTGGGGTAGATTCTCCTCAGTCTATACACATAGAGGTGAGGTAGATTCTCTCCACTGTATAAAAATAGAGGGAAGGTAGATTCTCCTCAGTATATACACATAGAGGTGAGGCAGATTCCCCTCAGTATATACACATTGAGGTGAGGTAGATTCTTCTCAGTATATACACATAGAGGTGAGGTAGATTCTTCTCAGTATATACACACGAAGGTGAGGCAGATTCCCCTCAGTATATACACATAGACATTAGGTAGATTCTCCTCAGTATATACACATAGAGGTGAGGTAGATTCTCCTCAGTATATACACATAGAGGTGAGGTAGATTCTCCTCAGTATATACACATGAAGCTGAGGTAGATTCTTCTAAGTATATGCGCACAGAAGTGAGGCAGATTATCCTCAGTATATACACATAGAGGTGGGGTAGAATCTGCTCAGTATATACACATAGAGGTGAGGTAGATTCTCCTCAGTATATACACATAGAGGTGAGGTAGATTCTCCACAGTATATACACATAGAGGTGAGGTAGATTCTCCTCAGTATATACACATGAAGCTGAGGTAGATTCTCTTCAGTATATACACATAGAGGTGAGGCAGATTCCCCTCAGTATATACACATAGAGGTGAGGCAGATCCCCTTCAGTATATACACATAGAAGTGAGGCAGATGCCCCTCAGTATATACACATAGAGGTGAGGTAGATTATTCTCAGTATATACACATAGAGGTGAGGTAGATTCTTCTCAGTATATACACATGGAGGTGAGAAAGATTCCCCTCAGTAAATACACATAGACGTGAGGTAGATTCTCCTCAGGATATATACATAAGGGTGGTGTAGATTCTCCATAGTATATACACATAGAGGTGCGGCAGATTCCCCTCAGAATATACTGTACACATAGTGGTGAGGCAGATTCCCTTCAGTATATACACATAGAAGTGAGGCAGATGCCCCTCAGTATATACACATAGAGGTGAGGTAGATTCTTCTCAGTATATACACATAGAGGTGAGGTAGATTCTTCTCAGTATATACACATAGAGATGAGACAGATTCCCATCAGTAAATACACATAGACGTGAGGTAGATTCTCCTCAGGATATATACATAAGGGTGGGGTAGATTCTCTTCAGTATATACACATAGAGGTGAGGTAGATTCTCTCCAGTATATGCAAATAGAGGGGAGGTATATTCTCCTCAGTATATACAAATAGAGGGGAGGTAGATTCTCCTGAGTATATACACAGAGAGGTGAGGTAGATTCTTCTCAGTATATACACACAGAGGTGAGGCAGATTCTCCTCAGTATATACACATAGAGGTGAGGCAGATTCCTGTCAGTATATACACATAGAGGTGAGGTAGATTCTTCTAAGTATATGCGCACACAAGTGAGGTAGATTCTCCTCAGTATATACACATAGAGGTGGGGTAGAATCTGCTCAGTATATACACATAGAGGTGAGGTAGATTCTCCTCAGTATATACACATAGAGGTGAGGTAGATTCTCCACAGTATATACACACAGAGGTGAGGTAGATTCTCCTCAGCATATACACATGAAGCTGAGGTAGATTCTTCTACGTATATACGCACAGAAGTGAGGTAGATTCTCCTCAATATATACAGAAATAGGGGAGGTAGATTCTCCGCAGTATATACATACACAGAGGTGAGGTAGATTCGCCTCAGTATATACACATAGAGGTGCGGTAGATTCTCTTCAGTATATAAACATAGAGGTGAGGCAGATTCCCTTTAGTATATACACATAGAAGTGGGGCAGATTCCCCTCAGTATATACACATAGAGGTGAGGTAGATTCTCCTCAGTATATACACATAGAGGTGAGGTAGATTCTTCTCAGTATATACACATAGAGGTGAGACAGATTCCCCTCAGTATATACACATAGACGTGAGGTAGATTCTCCTCAGGATATATACATATGGGTGGGGTAGATTCTCCTCAGTATATACACATAGAGGTGAGGTAGATTCTCTCCAGTTATTGCAAATAGAGGTGAGGTTTATTCTCCTCAGTATATACAAATAAAGGGGAGGTAGATTCTCCTCAGTATATACAGAGAGAGGTGAGGTAGATTCTTCTCAGTATATACACACAGATGTGAGGCAGATTCTTCCCAGTATATACACATAGAGGTGAGGTAGATTCCCCTCAGTATATACACACAGACGTGAGTTAGATTCTCCTCAGGATATATACATAGGGGTGGGGTAGATTCCCCTCAGTATATACACATAGAGGTGGGGTAGAATCTGCTCAGTATATACACATAGAGGTGAGGTAGATTCTCCTCAGTATATACACATAGAGGTGAGGTAGATTCCCCTCAGTATATACACATAGACATGAGTTAGATTCTCCTCAGGATATATACATAGGGGTGGGGTAGATTCCCCTCAGTATATACACATAGAGGTGAGGTAGATTCTCTCCAGTATATACAAATAGAGGGGAGGTAGATTCTCCTCAGTATATACAAATAGAGTGGAGGTAGATTCTCCTGAGTGTATACACAGAGAGGTGAGGTAGATTCTTCTCAGCATATACACACAGAGGTGAGGCATATTCTCCTCAGTATGTACACATAGAGGTGAGGCAGATTCTCCTCAGTATGTACACATAGAGGTGAGGCAGATTCCTGTCAGTATATACACATAGAGGGGAGGTAGATTCTTCTCAGTATATACACATAGAGGTGAGGTAGATTCTTCTCAGTTAATACACACAGAGGTGAGGCAGATTCCCCTCAGTATATACACATAGAGATGAGGTAGATTCTCCTCAGTATATACACATAGAGGTGAGGCAGATTCCCCTCAGTATATACACATAGACGTGAGGTAGATTCTCCTCAGGATATATGCATAGAGGTGGGGTAGATTCTCCTCAGTCTATACACATAGAGGTGAGGTAGATTCTCTCCACTGTATAAAAATAGAGGGAAGGTAGATTCTCCTCAGTATATACACATAGAGGTGAGGCAGATTCCCCTCAGTATATACACATTGAGGTGAGGTAGATTCTTCTCAGTATATACACATAGAGGTGAGGTAGATTCTTCTCAGTATATACACACGAAGGTGAGGCAGATTCCCCTCAGTATATACACATAGACATTAGGTAGATTCTCCTCAGTATATACACATAGAGGTGAGGTAGATTCTCCTCAGTATATACACATAGAGGTGAGGTAGATTCTCCTCAGTATATACACATGAAGCTGAGGTAGATTCTTCTAAGTATATGCGCACAGAAGTGAGGCAGATTATCCTCAGTATATACACATAGAGGTGGGGTAGAATCTGCTCAGTATATACACATAGAGGTGAGGTAGATTCTCCTCAGTATATACACATAGAGGTGAGGTAGATTCTCCACAGTATATACACATAGAGGTGAGGTAGATTCTCCTCAGTATATACACATGAAGCTGAGGTAGATTCTCTTCAGTATATACACATAGAGGTGAGGCAGATTCCCCTCAGTATATACACATAGAGGTGAGGCAGATCCCCTTCAGTATATACACATAGAAGTGAGGCAGATGCCCCTCAGTATATACACATAGAGGTGAGGTAGATTATTCTCAGTATATACACATAGAGGTGAGGTAGATTCTTCTCAGTATATACACATAGAGGTGAGACAGATTCCCCTCAGTATATACACATAGACGTGAGGTAGATTCTCCTCAGGATATATACATATGGGTGGGGTAGATTCTCCTCAGTATATACACATAGAGGTGAGGTAGATTCTCTCCAGTTATTGCAAATAGAGGTGAGGTTTATTCTCCTCAGTATATACAAATAAAGGGGAGGTAGATTCTCCTCAGTATATACAGAGAGAGGTGAGGTAGATTCTTCTCAGTATATACACACAGATGTGAGGCAGATTCTCCTCAGTATATACACATAGAGGTGAGGTAGATTCCCCTCAGTATATACACACAGACGTGAGTTAGATTCTCCTCAGGATATATACATAGGGGTGGGGTAGATTCCCCTCAGTATATACACATAGAGGTGGGGTAGAATCTGCTCAGTATATACACATAGAGGTGAGGTAGATTCTCCTCAGTATATACACATAGAGGTGAGGTAGATTCCCCTCAGTATATACACATAGACATGAGTTAGATTCTCCTCAGGATATATACATAGGGGTGGGGTAGATTCCCCTCAGTATATACACATAGAGGTGAGGTAGATTCTCTCCAGTATATACAAATAGAGGGGAGGTAGTTTCTCCTCAGTATATACAAATAGAGTGGAGGTAGATTCTCCTGAGTGTATACACAGAGAGGTGAGGTAGATTCTTCTCAGCATATACACACAGAGGTGAGGCATATTCTCCTCAGTATGTACACATAGAGGTGAGGCAGATTCTCCTCAGTATGTACACATAGAGGTGAGGCAGATTCCTGTCAGTATATACACATAGAGGGGAGGTAGATTCTTCTCAGTATATACACATAGAGGTGAGGTAGATTCTTCTCAGTTAATACACACAGAGGTGAGGCAGATTCCCCTCAGTATATACACATAGAGATGAGGTAGATTCTCCTCAGTATATACACATAGAAGTGAGGCAGATTCCCCTCAGTATATACACATAGACGTGAGGTAGATTCTCCTCAGGATATATGCATAGAGGTGGGGTAGATTCTCCTCAGTATATACACATAGGGGTGAGGTAGATTCTCTCCAGTGTATACAAATAGAGGGGAGGTAGATTCTCCTCAGTATATACACATAGAGGTGAGGCAGATTCCCCTCAGTATATACACATAGAGGTGAGGTAGATTCTTCTCTGTATATACACACAGAGGTGAGGCAGATTCCCCTCAGTATATACACATAGAGATTAGGTAGATTCTCCTCAGTATATACACATAGAGGTGAGGCAGATTCCCCTCAGTATATACACATAGACGTGAGGTAGATTCTCCTCAGTATATACACATAGAGGTGGGGTAGAATCTGCTCAGTATATACACATAGAGGTGAGGTAGATTCTCCTCAGTATATACACATAGAGGTGAGGTAGATTCTCCACAGTATATACACACAGAGGTGAGGTAGATTCTCCTCAGTATATACACATGAAGCTGAGGTAGATTCTTCTACGTATATACGCACAGAAGTGAGGTAGATTCTCCTCAATATATACAGAAATAGGGGAGGTAGATTCTCCGCAGTATATACATACACAGAGGTGAGGTAGATTCGCCTCAGTATATACACATAGAGGTGCGGTAGATTCTCTTCAGTATATAAACATAGAGGTGAGGCAGATTCCCTTTAGTATATACACATAGAAGTGGGGCAGATTCCCCTCAGTATATACACATAGAGGTGAGGTAGATTCTCCTCAGTATATACACATAGAGGTGAGGTAGATTCTTCTCAGTATATACACATAGAGGTGAGACAGATTCCCCTCAGTATATACACATAGACGTGAGGTAGATTCTCCTCAGGATATATACATATGGGTGGGGTAGATTCTCCTCAGTATATACACATAGAGGTGAGGTAGATTCTCTCCAGTTATTGCAAATAGAGGTGAGGTTTATTCTCCTCAGTATATACAAATAAAGGGGAGGTAGATTCTCCTCAGTATATACAGAGAGAGGTGAGGTAGATTCTTCTCAGTATATACACACAGATGTGAGGCAGATTCTCCTCAGTATATACACATAGAGGTGAGGTAGATTCCCCTCAGTATATACACACAGACGTGAGTTAGATTCTCCTCAGGATATATACATAGGGGTGGGGTAGATTCCCCTCAGTATATACACATAGAGGTGGGGTAGAATCTGCTCAGTATATACACATAGAGGTGAGGTAGATTCTCCTCAGTATATACACATAGAGGTGAGGTAGATTCCCCTCAGTATATACACATAGACATGAGTTAGATTCTCCTCAGGATATATACATAGGGGTGGGGTAGATTCCCCTCAGTATATACACATAGAGGTGAGGTAGATTCTCTCCAGTATATACAAATAGAGGGGAGGTAGATTCTCCTCAGTATATACAAATAGAGTGGAGGTAGATTCTCCTGAGTGTATACACAGAGAGGTGAGGTAGATTCTTCTCAGCATATACACACAGAGGTGAGGCATATTCTCCTCAGTATGTACACATAGAGGTGAGGCAGATTCTCCTCAGTATGTACACATAGAGGTGAGGCAGATTCCTGTCAGTATATACACATAGAGGGGAGGTAGATTCTTCTCAGTATATACACATAGAGGTGAGGTAGATTCTTCTCAGTTAATACACACAGAGGTGAGGCAGATTCCCCTCAGTATATACACATAGAGATGAGGTAGATTCTCCTCAGTATATACACATAGAGGTGAGGCAGATTCCCCTCAGTATATACACATAGACGTGAGGTAGATTCTCCTCAGGATATATGCATAGAGGTGGGGTAGATTCTCCTCAGTCTATACACATAGAGGTGAGGTAGATTCTCTCCACTGTATAAAAATAGAGGGAAGGTAGATTCTCCTCAGTATATACACATAGAGGTGAGGCAGATTCCCCTCAGTATATACACATTGAGGTGAGGTAGATTCTTCTCAGTATATACACATAGAGGTGAGGTAGATTCTTCTCAGTATATACACACGAAGGTGAGGCAGATTCCCCTCAGTATATACACATAGACATTAGGTAGATTCTCCTCAGTATATACACATAGAGGTGAGGTAGATTCTCCTCAGTATATACACATAGAGGTGAGGTAGATTCTCCTCAGTATATACACATGAAGCTGAGGTAGATTCTTCTAAGTATATGCGCACAGAAGTGAGGCAGATTATCCTCAGTATATACACATAGAGGTGGGGTAGAATCTGCTCAGTATATACACATAGAGGTGAGGTAGATTCTCCTCAGTATATACACATAGAGGTGAGGTAGATTCTCCACAGTATATACACATAGAGGTGAGGTAGATTCTCCTCAGTATATACACATGAAGCTGAGGTAGATTCTCTTCAGTATATACACATAGAGGTGAGGCAGATTCCCCTCAGTATATACACATAGAGGTGAGGCAGATCCCCTTCAGTATATACACATAGAAGTGAGGCAGATGCCCCTCAGTATATACACATAGAGGTGAGGTAGATTATTCTCAGTATATACACATAGAGGTGAGGTAGATTCTTCTCAGTATATACACATGGAGGTGAGAAAGATTCCCCTCAGTAAATACACATAGACGTGAGGTAGATTCTCCTCAGGATATATACATAAGGGTGGTGTAGATTCTCCATAGTATATACACATAGAGGTGAGGCAGATTCCCCTCAGTATATACTGTACACATAGTGGTGAGGCAGATTCCCTTCAGTATATACACATAGAAGTGAGGCAGATGCCCCTCAGTATATACACATAGAGGTGAGGTAGATTCTTCTCAGTATATACACATAGAGGTGAGGTAGATTCTTCTCAGTATATACACATAGAGATGAGACAGATTCCCATCAGTAAATACACATAGACGTGAGGTAGATTCTCCTCAGGATATATACATAAGGGTGGGGTAGATTCTCCTCAGTATATACACATAGAGGTGAGGTAGATTCTCTCCAGTATATGCAAATAGAGGGGAGGTATATTCTCCTCAGTATATACAAATAGAGGGGAGGTAGATTCTCCTGAGTATATACACAGAGAGGTGAGGTAGATTCTTCTCAGTATATACACACAGAGGTGAGGCAGATTCTCCTCAGTATATACACATAGAGGTGAGGCAGATTCCTGTCAGTATATACACATAGAGGTGAGGTAGATTCTTCTAAGTATATGCGCACACAAGTGAGGTAGATTCTCCTCAGTATATACACATAGAGGTGGGGTAGAATCTGCTCAGTATATACACATAGAGGTGAGGTAGATTCTCCTCAGTATATACACATAGAGGTGAGGTAGATTCTCCACAGTATATACACACAGAGGTGAGGTAGATTCTCCTCAGTATATACACATGAAGCTGAGGTAGATTCTTCTACGTATATACGCACAGAAGTGAGGTAGATTCTCCTCAATATATACAGAAATAGGGGAGGTAGATTCTCCGCAGTATATACATACACAGAGGTGAGGTAGATTCTCCTCAGTATATACACATAGAGGTGCGGTAGATTCTCTCCAGTATATAAACATAGAGGTGAGGCAGATTCCCTTTAGTATATACACATAGAAGTGGGGCAGATTCCCCTCAGTATATACACATAGAGGTGAGGTAGATTCTCCTCAGTATATACACATAGAGGTGAGGTAGATTCTTCTCAGTATATACACATAGAGGTGAGACAGATTCCCCTCAGTATATACACATAGACGTGAGGTAGATTCTCCTCAGGATATATACATATGGGTGGGGTAGATTCTCCTCAGTATATACACATAGAGGTGAGGTAGATTCTCTCCAGTTATTGCAAATAGAGGTGAGGTTTATTCTCCTCAGTATATACAAATAAAGGGGAGGTAGATTCTCCTCAGTATATACAGAGAGAGGTGAGGTAGATTCTTCTCAGTATATACACACAGATGTGAGGCAGATTCTCCTCAGTATATACACATAGAGGTGAGGTAGATTCCCCTCAGTATATACACACAGACGTGAGTTAGATTCTCCTCAGGATATATACATAGGGGTGGGGTAGATTCCCCTCAGTATATACACATAGAGGTGAGGTAGATTCTCCTCAGTATATACACATAGAGGTGAGGTAGATTCCCCTCAGTATATACACATAGACATGAGTTAGATTCTCCTCAGGATATATACATAGGGGTGGGGTAGATTCCCCTCAGTATATACACATAGAGGTGAGGTAGATTCTCTCCAGTATATACAAATAGAGGGGAGGTAGTTTCTCCTCAGTATATACAAATAGAGTGGAGGTAGATTCTCCTGAGTGTATACACAGAGAGGTGAGGTAGATTCTTCTCAGCATATACACACAGAGGTGAGGCATATTCTCCTCAGTATGTACACATAGAGGTGAGGCAGATTCTCCTCAGTATGTACACATAGAGGTGAGGCAGATTCCTGTCAGTATATACACATAGAGGGGAGGTAGATTCTTCTCAGTATATACACATAGAGGTGAGGTAGATTCTTCTCAGTTAATACACACAGAGGTGAGGCAGATTCCCCTCAGTATATACACATAGAGATGAGGTAGATTCTCCTCAGTATATACACATAGAAGTGAGGCAGATTCCCCTCAGTATATACACATAGACGTGAGGTAGATTCTCCTCAGGATATATGCATAGAGGTGGGGTAGATTCTCCTCAGTATATACACATAGGGGTGAGGTAGATTCTCTCCAGTGTATACAAATAGAGGGGAGGTAGATTCTCCTCAGTATATACACATAGAGGTGAGGCAGATTCCCCTCAGTATATACACATAGAGGTGAGGTAGATTCTTCTCTGTATATACACACAGAGGTGAGGCAGATTCCCCTCAGTATATACACATAGAGATTAGGTAGATTCTCCTCAGTATATACACATAGAGGTGAGGCAGATTCCCCTCAGTATATACACATAGACGTGAGGTAGATTCTCCTCAGTATATACACATAGAGGTGGGGTAGAATCTGCTCAGTATATACACATAGAGGTGAGGTAGATTCTCCTCAGTATATACACATAGAGGTGAGGTAGATTCTCCACAGTATATACACACAGAGGTGAGGTAGATTCTCCTCAGTATATACACATGAAGCTGAGGTAGATTCTTCTACGTATATACGCACAGAAGTGAGGTAGATTCTCCTCAATATATACAGAAATAGGGGAGGTAGATTCTCCGCAGTATATACATACACAGAGGTGAGGTAGATTCGCCTCAGTATATACACATAGAGGTGCGGTAGATTCTCTTCAGTATATAAACATAGAGGTGAGGCAGATTCCCTTTAGTATATACACATAGAAGTGGGGCAGATTCCCCTCAGTATATACACATAGAGGTGAGGTAGATTCTCCTCAGTATATACACATAGAGGTGAGGTAGATTCTTCTCAGTATATACACATAGAGGTGAGACAGATTCCCCTCAGTATATACACATAGACGTGAGGTAGATTCTCCTCAGGATATATACATATGGGTGGGGTAGATTCTCCTCAGTATATACACATAGAGGTGAGGTAGATTCTCTCCAGTTATTGCAAATAGAGGTGAGGTTTATTCTCCTCAGTATATACAAATAAAGGGGAGGTAGATTCTCCTCAGTATATACAGAGAGAGGTGAGGTAGATTCTTCTCAGTATATACACACAGATGTGAGGCAGATTCTCCTCAGTATATACACATAGAGGTGAGGTAGATTCCCCTCAGTATATACACACAGACGTGAGTTAGATTCTCCTCAGGATATATACATAGGGGTGGGGTAGATTCCCCTCAGTATATACACATAGAGGTGGGGTAGAATCTGCTCAGTATATACACATAGAGGTGAGGTAGATTCTCCTCAGTATATACACATAGAGGTGAGGTAGATTCCCCTCAGTATATACACATAGACATGAGTTAGATTCTCCTCAGGATATATACATAGGGGTGGGGTAGATTCCCCTCAGTATATACACATAGAGGTGAGGTAGATTCTCTCCAGTATATACAAATAGAGGGGAGGTAGATTCTCCTCAGTATATACAAATAGAGTGGAGGTAGATTCTCCTGAGTGTATACACAGAGAGGTGAGGTAGATTCTTCTCAGCATATACACACAGAGGTGAGGCATATTCTCCTCAGTATGTACACATAGAGGTGAGGCAGATTCTCCTCAGTATGTACACATAGAGGTGAGGCAGATTCCTGTCAGTATATACACATAGAGGGGAGGTAGATTCTTCTCAGTATATACACATAGAGGTGAGGTAGATTCTTCTCAGTTAATACACACAGAGGTGAGGCAGATTCCCCTCAGTATATACACATAGAGATGAGGTAGATTCTCCTCAGTATATACACATAGAGGTGAGGCAGATTCCCCTCAGTATATACACATAGACGTGAGGTAGATTCTCCTCAGGATATATGCATAGAGGTGGGGTAGATTCTCCTCAGTCTATACACATAGAGGTGAGGTAGATTCTCTCCACTGTATAAAAATAGAGGGAAGGTAGATTCTCCTCAGTATATACACATAGAGGTGAGGCAGATTCCCCTCAGTATATACACATTGAGGTGAGGTAGATTCTTCTCAGTATATACACATAGAGGTGAGGTAGATTCTTCTCAGTATATACACACGAAGGTGAGGCAGATTCCCCTCAGTATATACACATAGACATTAGGTAGATTCTCCTCAGTATATACACATAGAGGTGAGGTAGATTCTCCTCAGTATATACACATAGAGGTGAGGTAGATTCTCCTCAGTATATACACATGAAGCTGAGGTAGATTCTTCTAAGTATATGCGCACAGAAGTGAGGCAGATTATCCTCAGTATATACACATAGAGGTGGGGTAGAATCTGCTCAGTATATACACATAGAGGTGAGGTAGATTCTCCTCAGTATATACACATAGAGGTGAGGTAGATTCTCCACAGTATATACACATAGAGGTGAGGTAGATTCTCCTCAGTATATACACATGAAGCTGAGGTAGATTCTCTTCAGTATATACACATAGAGGTGAGGCAGATTCCCCTCAGTATATACACATAGAGGTGAGGCAGATCCCCTTCAGTATATACACATAGAAGTGAGGCAGATGCCCCTCAGTATATACACATAGAGGTGAGGTAGATTATTCTCAGTATATACACATAGAGGTGAGGTAGATTCTTCTCAGTATATACACATGGAGGTGAGAAAGATTCCCCTCAGTAAATACACATAGACGTGAGGTAGATTCTCCTCAGGATATATACATAAGGGTGGTGTAGATTCTCCATAGTATATACACATAGAGGTGAGGCAGATTCCCCTCAGTATATACTGTACACATAGTGGTGAGGCAGATTCCCTTCAGTATATACACATAGAAGTGAGGCAGATGCCCCTCAGTATATACACATAGAGGTGAGGTAGATTCTTCTCAGTATATACACATAGAGGTGAGGTAGATTCTTCTCAGTATATACACATAGAGATGAGACAGATTCCCATCAGTAAATACACATAGACGTGAGGTAGATTCTCCTCAGGATATATACATAAGGGTGGGGTAGATTCTCCTCAGTATATACACATAGAGGTGAGGTAGATTCTCTCCAGTATATGCAAATAGAGGGGAGGTATATTCTCCTCAGTATATACAAATAGAGGGGAGGTAGATTCTCCTGAGTATATACACAGAGAGGTGAGGTAGATTCTTCTCAGTATATACACACAGAGGTGAGGCAGATTCTCCTCAGTATATACACATAGAGGTGAGGCAGATTCCTGTCAGTATATACACATAGAGGTGAGGTAGATTCTTCTAAGTATATGCGCACACAAGTGAGGTAGATTCTCCTCGGTATATACACATAGAGGTGGGGTAGAATCTGCTCAGTATATACACATAGAGGTGAGGTAGATTCTCCTCAGTATATACACATAGAGGTGAGGTAGATTCTCCACAGTATATACACACAGAGGTGAGGTAGATTCTCCTCAGTATATACACATGAAGCTGAGGTAGATTCTTCTACGTATATACGCACAGAAGTGAGGTAGATTCTCCTCAATATATACAGAAATAGGGGAGGTAGATTCTCCGCAGTATATACATACACAGAGGTGAGGTAGATTCTCCTCAGTATATACACATAGAGGTGCGGTAGATTCTCTCCAGTATATAAACATAGAGGTGAGGCAGATTCCCTTTAGTATATACACATAGAAGTGGGGCAGATTCCCCTCAGTATATACACATAGAGGTGAGGTAGATTCTCCTCAGTATATACACATAGAGGTGAGGTAGATTCTTCTCAGTATATACACATAGAGGTGAGACAGATTCCCCTCAGTATATACACATAGACGTGAGGTAGATTCTCCTCAGGATATATACATATGGGTGGGGTAGATTCTCCTCAGTATATACACATAGAGGTGAGGTAGATTCTCTCCAGTTATTGCAAATAGAGGTGAGGTTTATTCTCCTCAGTATATACAAATAAAGGGGAGGTAGATTCTCCTCAGTATATACAGAGAGAGGTGAGGTAGATTCTTCTCAGTATATACACACAGATGTGAGGCAGATTCTCCTCAGTATATACACATAGAGGTGAGGTAGATTCCCCTCAGTATATACACACAGACGTGAGTTAGATTCTCCTCAGGATATATACATAGGGGTGGGGTAGATTCCCCTCAGTATATACACATAGAGGTGGGGTAGAATCTGCTCAGTATATACACATAGAGGTGAGGTAGATTCTCCTCAGTATATACACATAGAGGTGAGGTAGATTCCCCTCAGTATATACACATAGACATGAGTTAGATTCTCCTCAGGATATATACATAGGGGTGGGGTAGATTCCCCTCAGTATATACACATAGAGGTGAGGTAGATTCTCTCCAGTATATACAAATAGAGGGGAGGTAGTTTCTCCTCAGTATATACAAATAGAGTGGAGGTAGATTCTCCTGAGTGTATACACAGAGAGGTGAGGTAGATTCTTCTCAGCATATACACACAGAGGTGAGGCATATTCTCCTCAGTATGTACACATAGAGGTGAGGCAGATTCTCCTCAGTATGTACACATAGAGGTGAGGCAGATTCCTGTCAGTATATACACATAGAGGGGAGGTAGATTCTTCTCAGTATATACACATAGAGGTGAGGTAGATTCTTCTCAGTTAATACACACAGAGGTGAGGCAGATTCCCCTCAGTATATACACATAGAGATGAGGTAGATTCTCCTCAGTATATACACATAGAAGTGAGGCAGATTCCCCTCAGTATATACACATAGACGTGAGGTAGATTCTCCTCAGGATATATGCATAGAGGTGGGGTAGATTCTCCTCAGTATATACACATAGGGGTGAGGTAGATTCTCTCCAGTGTATACAAATAGAGGGGAGGTAGATTCTCCTCAGTATATACACATAGAGGTGAGGCAGATTCCCCTCAGTATATACACATAGAGGTGAGGTAGATTCTTCTCTGTATATACACACAGAGGTGAGGCAGATTCCCCTCAGTATATACACATAGAGATTAGGTAGATTCTCCTCAGTATATACACATAGAGGTGAGGCAGATTCCCCTCAGTATATACACATAGACGTGAGGTAGATTCTCCTCAGGATATATACATAAGGGTGGGGTAGATTCTGCTCAGTTTATACACATAGAGGTGAGGTAGATTCTCTCCAGTATATACAAATAGAGGGGAGGTAGATTCCCCTCAGTATATACACATAGAGATGAGGTAGATTCTCCTCAGTATATACACATAGAGGTGAGGCAGATTCCCCTCAGTATATACACATAGAGATGAGGTAGATTCTCCTCAGTATATACACATAGAGGTGAGGCAGATTCCCCTCATCATATACACAAAGACGTGAGGTAGATTCTCCTCAGGATATATACATAGGGATGGGGTAGATTCTCCTCAGTATATACACATAGAGGTGAGGTAGATTCTCCTCAGTATATACACATAGAGGTGAGGTAGATTCTCCTCAGTATATACACATGAAGCTGAGGTAGATTCTTCTAAGTATATGCGCACAGAAGTGAGGTCGATTCTCCTCAGTATATACACATAGAAGTGGGGTAGAATCTGCTCAGTATATACACATAGAGGTGAGGTAGATTCTCCTCAGTATATACACATAGAGGTGAGGTAGATTCTCCACAGTATATACACATAGAGGTGAGGTAGATTCTCCGCAGTATATACACATGAATCTGAGGTAGATTCTTCTAAGAATATACGCACAGAAGTGAGGTAGATTCTCTTCAATATATACAGAAATAGGAGAGGTAGATTCTCCGCAGTATATACATACACAGAGGTTAGGTAGATTCTCCTGAGTATATACACATAGAGGTGCGGTAGATTCTCTTCAGTATATACACATAGAGGTGAGGCAGATTCCCCTCAGTATATACTGTACACATAGTGGTGAGGCAGATTCCCTTCAGTATATACACATAGAAGTGAGGCAGATGCCCCTCAGTATATACACATAGAGGTGAGGTAGATTCTTCTCAGTATATACACATAGAGGTGAGGTAGATTCTTCTCAGTATATACACATAGAGATGAGACAGATTCCCATCAGTAAATACACATAGACGTGAGGTAGATTCTCCTCAGGATATATACATAAGGGTGGGGTAGATTCTCCTCAGTATATACACATAGAGGTGAGGTAGATTCTCTCCAGTATATGCAAATAGAGGGGAGGTATATTCTCCTCAGTACATACAAATAAAGGGGAGGTAGATTCTCCTCAGTATATACACAGAGAGGTGAGGTAGATTCTTCTCAGTATATACACACAGAGGTGAGGCAGATTCTCCTCAGTATATACACATAGAGGTGAGGTAGATAACCCTCAGTATATACACATAGACGTGAGTTAGATTCTCCTCAGGATATATACATAGGGGTGGGGTAGATTCTCCTCAGTATTTACACATAGAGGTGAGGTAGATTCTCCTCAGTATATACACAGAGAGGTGAGGTAGATTCACCTCAGTATATATACATAGGGGTGGGGTAGATTCTCCTCAGTATATACACAGAGAGACTAGGTAGATTCACCTCAGTATATATACATAGGGGTGGGGTAGATTCCCCTCAGTAAATACACATAGACGGGAGGTAGATTCTCCTCAGTATATACACATAGAGGTGAGGTAGATTCTCTCCAGTATATGCAAATAGAGGGGAGGTATATTCTCCTCAGTATATACAAATAAAGGGGAGGTAGATTCTCCTCAGTATATACACAGAGACGTGAGGTAGATTCTTCTCAGTATATACACACAGAGGTGAGGCAGATTCTCCTCAGTATATACACATAGAGGTGAGGTAGATAACCCTCAGTTTATACACATAGACGTGAGTTAGATTCTCCTCAGGATATATACATAGGGGTGGGGTAGATTCTCCTCAGTATTTACACATAGAGGTGAGGTAGATTCTCTCCAGTATATACAAATAGAGGGGAGGTAGATTCTCCTCAGTATATTCAAATAGAGGGGAAGTAGATTCTCCTGAGTATATACACAGAGAGGTGAGGTAGAGTCTTCTCAGTATATACACACAGAGGTGAGGCAGATTCTCCTCAGTATATACACATAGAGGTGAGGTAGATTCACCTCAGTATATATACATAGGGGTGGGGTAGATTCTCCTCAGTATATACACAGAGAGACTAGGTAGATTCACCTCAGTATATATACATAGGGGTGGGGTAGATTCTTCTTAGTATATACACAGAGAGGTGAGGTAGATTTCCCTCAGTATATATACGTAGGGGTCAGGTAGATTCACCTTAGCATATATACATAGGGGTGGGGTAAATTCTCCTCAGTATATACACATAGAGGTGAGGTAGATTCTCCTCAGTATATACAAATAGAGGGGAGGTAGATTCTCCTCAGCACATACACATAGAGATGAGGTAGATTCTTCTCAGTATATACACACAGAGGTGAGGCAGATTCCCCTCAGTATATACACATAGACGTGAGATAGATTCTCCTCAGGATATATACATAGGGGTGGGGTAGATTCTCCTTAGTATATACACACAGAGGTAACATAGTAACATAGTTCGTAAGGCTGAATAAAGGCAATGTCCATCTAGTCCAGCCTTTCTAGCCTCCTATTTTGTTGATCCAGAGGAAGGGAAAAAACCCCAAGAACAGAAGCCAATCAGCCCTTTTGGGGAAAAAATTCCTTCCCGACTGTTCCCTGGATCAACCCCTAATAGTTCCTACCTGCCTGTATACACGGATTTACAAATAACCTTAAATTTATAGCCTATAATATCCTTCCTCTCCAAAAAGACATCCAGTCCCCTTTTAAACTCCTCTAAGAATTTTGCCATCACTACATCCTCAGGCAGAGAGTTCCACAGTCTAACTGCTCTAACAGTAAAGAACCCCTTTCTATGTTGGTGATGAAACCTGCTTTCCTCTAAACGTAGCGGATGCCCTCTTGTTACCGTTGCAGTCCTGGGTATAAACAGATCCTGGTCGAGATCCTTGTATTGTCCCCTCATGTACTTATACATGGTTATTTGGTTGCCTCTTAACCTTCTTTTTTCTTGAGTACATAGTCCCAATTTGGATAGTCTCTCTGGGTATTTCAGTCCCGTCATTCCATGTATTAGTTTAGTTGCCCTTCTTTGAACCCCCTCCAGTACCGTAACATCTTTCCTGAGCACCGGTGACCAGAACTTTACACAGTATTCCATGTGAGGCCTGACAAGTGCCTTATATAATGGAAGGATAATGTTCTCTTCCTTCGCCCCTATACCTCTTTTAATGCATCCCAAAACTTTATTTGCCTTTGCCGCAGCTGATTGGCATTGGTTACTCCAGTTTAGTCTATAGTGCACTAGTACCCCCAGGTCTTTTTCCATATCACTTTTCCCTAGCGGTACCCCATTAAGTGAATATTGGTACCATCCATTCTTGCTGCCCATGTGCATAACCTTACATTTATCAACATTGAACTTCATTTGCCATTTTTCTGCCCAAGCCCCCAGCTTATCTCGGTCCGTTTGTAGCCGCACATTGTCCTCCGTTGCATTAATTATATTGTATAATTTTGTGTCATCTGCAAATATTGAAATTTTGCTGTGCAGCCCCCCTATCAGGTCATTGATAAATATATTGAACAGAATGGGGCCCAATACTGAACCTTATGGCACCCCACTAGTGACTGTGGCCCAATCGGAGTATAAGCCATTTTTTACCACCCTCAATTTCTATCATTGAGCCAATTTTTAACCCAATTACACACGTTTTCACCCAATCCAAGCTGTCTCATTTTGTATATTAGCCTATTATGTGGCACGGTGTCAAACGCTTTAGAGAAGTCCAGATATACGAGATCAATAGACTCTCCCAGGTCCAGCTTAGAGCTTATTTCATCATAGAAACTGATCAGATTTGTCTGACATGAGCGACCCTTCATGAATCCATGCTGATGAGGAGTTATTCCCTTGTTCTCCTTGAGGTGCTCATCGATGGCGTCTCTCAGAATCCCCTTGAAAAGTTTTCCCGTTACTGAAGTGAGACTTACCGGCCTGTAGTTGTCAGGCTCACTTTTGGTCCCCTTTTTATAAATTGGAACCACGTTGGCAATGCGCCAATCCAATGGTGTCTAGAAATATTAGGTATAGCGGCCTAGCTAACTCATCACTTAGTTCCCTTAGTATCCTTGGGTGTATTCCATCTGGGCCTGGCGATTTATCGATTTTAATCTTCTTTAACCTGTTCCGCACTTCCTCCTGCATTAGGTATGAAATATTTTACGAGAGGTTTATTTTATTCCCCTGTATCTCGTGTGGCATTTCCTTTTCGTTTGTGAATACGCTTGAAAAGAAACTATTTAATAGATTTGCCTTCCCTCCATCATCTTCAATGATTTCCCCTGCATTATTTGTTAAAGGGCCAGTGCTCTCCCTGCAAATCCTTTTGCTGTTAATATAGTTGAAAAATAGTTTTGGGTTGTTTTTGCTCTCTTTGGCGATCAGTCTTTCCGCCTCCTCCTTGGCAATTTTGATCATATCTTTGCATATTGTGTTTTTTTCCCTGTACGATTTTAGCGCTTCTTCGCTGCCTTCTTGCTTTAGTAGTTTGAACGCTTTCTTTTTTTCGTTTATAGCCCCTCTTACCGTCTTGTCGAGCCACATTGGTTTCCTTTTAGTTGAGATTCTTTTATTTTTAAAGGGAATGAACTGTTCACATGAGGCGATTAGGATTCTTTTGAACTTTTCCCATTTGTCCTCCGTACTGGCATTTTTGAGGATGTTGTCCCAATTAATGTTACCGATAGTAGTTCTAGGTTGATCAAATTTTGATAAGGTTTCTTATTGAATGACAGCTGGAAGTTGATTATATTGTGCTCACTGTTCCCCAAGTGCCCCTCAACCTGTACCCCCTTTATTCGGTCCGGTTTGTTAGTTAGTACTAGGTCCAGAATGGCTCTCCCTCTTGTTGGTTCCTGCACCAGTTGGTTCAGATAATTATCTTTAATTACTCTCAAGAACTTATCACCCCTGTAAGACTTGCAGGTCTCATTTTGCGATATTATATCTGGATAGTTAAAGCCCCCCATTATAATTACTTCATTGCGCTTTGACACCTCTTCTATCTGCCTTAATAGTACATTTTCAGTTTCTTCTGTTGCTTTTGGTGGTCTATAGAAGACCCCTATCAGGATTTTGTTATTTTTTCTTCCCTGTATTTCTACCCACAAAGATTCCACCTGTTCTTCTCCTACCCCTATGTCCTCCTGTAGTCTCGGATTTAACTTCGATTCGACATACAGACATACCCCTCCCCCTTTCTGGTTCCTTCGGTCTCTTCTGAAGAGATTGTACCCCTGTAAATTTGCCGCCCAATCACACTTATCATCAAGCCATGTTTCCATTATTCCAACTATATCATAACTCTCATTAGTCATTCTTGCTTCAAGCTCACCCACTTTACCAATCAGACTTCGTGCATTTGTGGTCATACAATTGATATCGTTATTTTTGTTTTTTAAATTCGTTTTGTTGCTATTCGTACTAATGGCCGACTTCACATTTCTAACTGTACTAACCCCCCGCCCTGCTCGACCCTCATTCCCATTTCTTTGACCCAGGTCGCTAGCTACACTGGCTACCCCACTATTTCTCATTTTGCCCTCCCCCCCAGTCCCTAGTTTAAACACTCCTCCAGCCTTCTAGCCTTCTTCTCCCCCAGCACAGCTGCACCCTCCCCATTAAGATGCAGCCCATCCCTACGGTAGAGCCTGTAGCCGACAGCAAAGTCAGCCCAGTTCTCCAGGAACCCAAATCCCTCCTTCTTACACCAACTCCGGAGCCACTTGTCTACCTCCCTAAGATCCTGCTGCCTTTCCAGTGGGGCTTTAGGTGCAGGTAGTATTTCCAAGAAAACTACCCTGGAGGTCCGCGCCCTAAGCTTGGACCCTAGGTCCCTGAAATCATTTTTGAGGGCCCTCCATTGACCTCCAATTTGTTCATTGGTGCCAACGTGCACCATGACCGCTGGATCCTCACCAGCCCCTCCGAGTAATCTGTCAATCCGATCCGCGATGTGTCGAACTCGAGCCCCAGGAAGACAACACACCGTTCGACGATCCCGGTCTTTATGGCAGATTGCCCTATCTGTCCCCCTAATAATTGAGTCCCCCACCACTAGGACCTGTCTAGCCTGCCCTACGCTCCCCGTCCCCATCTCACTGGAGCAGTCATCCCCCTGGCGTTCAGAGGGCGTGTCGTGCTGCAGTGGTGCTGGCTCTGTAATGGCATCCCCCTCATCTGCCAATCTTGCAAACTTGTTGGGTTGTGCCAGTTCAGGACTAACCTCCCTGGTTCTCTTCCCTCTAGCCCTCCTTCTTTCTGTCACCCAGCTTACTGCCTGCTCCCCCTGCTCTTCCGTACTACCACCCGCCCCCGCCTCTACCCCAGTGAGTGCCTGCTCAGTGAGCACCAAACTCTTTTCCATGATGTCAATGGCTCTCAGTGTTGCTAGTTGCCCATTTAGATCCAGGATTTGGGCTTCTAAATGTGCGACGTGCATGCATCCTCGGTCGGCTGATCAAGGACCGCATACATTTCACAAGTAGCACACTGGATGGCATTGCCAGGCATGGAGCTCATCCTAATGGGGATCTACAATTTACTTGTAGAAGTAGTGAAGATAGACTCGTTCACACTCCGCTCACACGCTGTCACCTCTGCTCAACCGCTCACACGCTGCCACTCACCTGCTGACTCCTGCAAAGACCACTCACGCACAGTTGCTCACTCGCTGCCGCCTCTGCGCAACCGCTCACACACTGACGCTCACGCGCAACCGCTCACACACTGACGCCTGCACGCAACCGCTCACACACTGACGCCTGCACGCAACCGCTCACTCACTGATGCCTGCACGCAACCGCTCACTCACTGACGCCTGCACGCAACCGCTCACACACTGATGCTTACCCTCAGCTCAACCGTTCACACAAAAAAATTTATTTATTTTTTTCCCTCCTCACAAACACTTAGACCCACAGACACACACACTTACTCTAGGCACACAGAAAACACAACCAGGACACACTAGATACACAGAAGACAAACACTTAGATTCACACACACACAGAAGATACTTATTGGCTCCTGTTGCAGCTCCTCCACAGTGACGTCACCTGCTCTCCCAGCGGCCGCTCACTCTGCCCTCCTGCTCCTGCTTCGGGACCTGCTCCGCTTCTGCACTCCTCCTGCCGACTCTTCCTCGGACTCCTGTCACCTCCGGGTGCCGGTATCGGCTCCTCTGCTGCTCCGATGTCCCCTTCTGCCCTTCAGACCCCCGCTCGTGCCTCTGCCTCGGCGCGCTGCTCCTGGCGTCTGACGTCACTTCCGTAGGTGAGGTAGATTCCCCTCAGTATATATACATAGGGGTCAGGTAGATTCACCTTAGTATATATACATAGGGGTGGGGTAGATTCTCCTCAGTATATACACATAGAGGTGAGGTAGATTCTCCTCAGTATATACAAATAGAGGAGAGGTAGATTCTTCTCCGTATACACACATAGAGGTGTGGTAGATTCTCCTCAGTATATACACATAGAGGTGAGGTAGATTCACCTCAGTATATATATGTAGAGGTGAAGTAGATTCTTCTCAGTATATACACATAGAGATCACTTATATTCTAAGTAAATACATATAGAGGTGAGGTAGATTCCCTTCAGTATATACACATTGAGATCAATTATATTCTCCTCAGTATATACAGAGGTGAAGTAGATTCTCCTCAGTATATACACATAGAGGGGAGGTAGATTCTCCTAAGTATATACACATAGAGGTGAGGTAGATTCTCCTCAGTATATATACATAGGGATGGGGTAGTTTCTCCTTAGTATATACACACAGAGGTGAGGTAGATTCTCCTCAGTATATGCACATAGAGGGGAGGTAGATTCTCCACAGTATATACACATAGAGATGAGGTAGATTCTCCTCAGTATATATACATAGGGATGGGGTAGTTTCTCCTCAGTATATACACACAGAGGTGAGGTAGATTCCCCTCAGTATATATACATAGGGGTCAAGTAGATTCACCTTAGTATATATACCTAGAGGTGGGGTAGATTCTCCTTAGTATATACACATAGAGGTGAGGTAGATTCTCCTCATTATATACACATTGAGGTGAGGTAGATTCTCCTCAGTATATACACATAGAGGTGAGGTAACTATAATCAGATTATGGATTATATGAAGGACAGGTTTCAGACAACCTCATGCACTGCTAATGGTGCAGCATCTCCAATGCGACAGTTAATCAACGGGGTGGGTTGGATAGATCTCTGGCAGCTGCACCATCTGGACGCATCTGAGTATACCTGTCACTCTCCTGGCCAGGAATCTCTATCAAGACTGGATTGTATGTTTAGCAATCACTCGCTAGCCATTTATGTCTCTTCTTTACAACACGGGCTACGTGGTGTGTCAGACCATAGCCATGTGGTATTACATTTACAATTCCCTAACCTGGAAATTGTTCCAAACTGGAATTTACATCTTTTCTGGTTGAAATTGAAAGGCCCGGATGATCGAATCCCTGACCAATTATCCTCTTTTCTTGAAATAGGTCATGCTTTGAGATGGGACACGCTTAAGCCCCTGAGTGGCGGGTTTCTTACATCCCTGTCAGACCCACCAGGGCAGGTTCTTTAACCCCTTTGAGTGGCGGGTTTCTTACCCCCCTGTCAGACCCACCAGGGCAGGTTCTTTAACCCCTTGAGTGGCGGGTTTCTTACCCCCCTGTCAGACCCACCAGGGCAGGTTCTTTAACCCCTTGAGTGGCGGGTTTCTTACCCCCCTGTCAGACCCACCAGGGCAGGTTCTTTAACCCCTTCAGTGGCGGGTTTCTTACCACCCTGTCAGACCCACCAGGGCAGGTTTTTTAAATGGGCCAATCATTTAATTTCAACTAATTTTGCAGTCGCGTTCCAAGAGCCATAACTTTTTCATTTTTCATTGACACGGCCATATGAGGGCTTGTTTTTTGCGGGACAAGTTGTACTTTTTGATGGCGTCATTTTTGGGAATATATAATGTATTGTATAACTTTTGTAAAAAAAATTGTAGGGAGAATGGGGAAAAGAAAGAAATTCTGCCATTTCTTTTTTGGATTTCATTTTTACGGCATTCAGCGTGCAGAATAAATAGTGTGATAACGTTATTCTCTGAGTCACAAGATTCCGGCGATACCAAGTTTATGTTTTGCTATTTTTGTACATTTAAAACATTTTTTTTTCTTATAGGTTTGCTTTTGTGTCGCCACATTCCAAGAGCCGTATAATTTTTTTTCCATTGCCAGCGCTCTAGAAGGCCGTATTTTTTGCGGGACGAACTCCAGTCTTCATTTATCTAAGGGTGCATTCAGACGACTGTATATCGGCTGGGTTTTCACGCCCAGCCGATATACGGCATCTCTCTCTGCAGGGGGAGAAGGCTAGAACAGCCGGGAGCAATGCACTGAGCTCCTGCCCCCTCTCTGCCTCCTCTCCGCCCCTCTGCACTATTTGCAGTGAAAGGAGGCGGGACGCCCTCAATTTTAGGAACATGTAAAATTTTTCTAGTGGCAAGATTAACAAAATCTGTAATTCTGGCAAGGTTTTTATTTTTCACTGCATTCTCTGAGCAGTATCTATATATATAAAGACGAAAGCCCTCACTGACTCACTCACTCCCTCACTGACTGACTGACTCACTGACTGACTCACTGACTGACTGACTGATTGACTGACTGACTCGCCAAAAGTTCTCCAACTTCCCAATGTCGTAGAAACATGAAATTTGGCACAAGCATAGATTATCTCCAAAATAGATAAAGTAATTGGTCCCAACTCGATTATACAATTCTAGCGCAAAAGAATAGGTGTCGAAATTTTACTTACATAATCTAAACCTCTCACTTCCCAATGTCATAGAAACTTAAAATTTGGCACGAGCATTGCATATGTCATAAATAGGAAAAGTTAATAGGTCCCAACTTGATTATTTAATTCTATGCGCAAAAGAATTAGCGTCCAAATTTTACGTACGGAATCTAATTCTCTCACTTCACCGTGTCATAGAAACGTGAAATTTGGCACGAGCATTGATTATGTCATCAATAGGAAAAGCTAATGGGTCCCAACTCGATTATTCAATTCTAAGCACCAAAGAATTAGCGTCCAAATTTTAGGTACGGAATGTAATTTTCTCACTTTCCGGTGTCATAGAAACATGAAATTTGGCACGAGCATTGATTATGTCATAAATAGGAAAAGCTAATGGGTCCCAACTCGATTATTCAATTCTATGTGCAAAAGAATTAGCGTCCAAATTTTACGTACAGAATGTAATTTGCTCACTTTCCGGTGTCATAGAAACGTGAAATGTGGCAGGAGCATTGATTATGTCATAAATAGGAAAAGCTAATGGGTCCCAACTCGATTATTCAATTCTATGCGCAAAAGAATTAGCGTCCAAATTTTACGTACGGAATCTAAATCTCTCACTTCCTAATGTCGTAGAAACATGAAATTTGGCACAAGCATAGATTATCTCCAAAATAGGAAAAGTAATTGGTCCCAACTCGATTATACAATTCTAGCGCAAAAGAATAGGTGTCGAAATTTTACGTACATAATCTAAATCTCTCACTTCCCAATGTCATAGAAACTTAAAATTTGGCACGAGCATTGCATGTCATAAATAGGAAAAGTTAATAGGTCCCAACTTGATTTTTTAATTCTATGCGCAAAAGAATTAGCGTCCAAATTTTAGGTACGGAATCTAATTCTCTCACTTTCCGGTGTCATAGAAACGTGAAATTTGGCATGAGCATTGATTATGTCATAAATAGGAAAAGCTTATGGGTCCCAACTTGATTATTCAATTCTAAGCACCAAAGAATTAGCGTCCAAATTTTACGTACGGAATCTAATTCTCTCACTTCACCGTGTCATAGAAACGTGAAATTTGGCACGAGCATTGATTATGTCATAAATAGGAAAAGCTAATGGGTCCCAACTCGATTATTCAATTCTAAGCACCAAAGAATTAGCGTCCAAATTTTAGGTACGGAATGTAATTTTCTCACTTTCCGGTGTCATAGAAACATGAAATTTGGCACGAGCATTGATTATGTCATAAATAGGAAAGGTAATGGGTCCCAACTCGATTATTCAATTCTATGTGCAAAAGAATTAGCGTCCAAATTTTACGTACAGAATGTAATTTTCTCACTTTCCGGTGTCATAGAAACGTGAAATGTGGCAGGAGCATTGATTATGTCATAAATAGGAAAAGCTAATGGGTCCCAACTCGATTATTCAATTCTATGCGCAAAAGAATTAGCGTCCAAATTTTACGTACGGAATGTAATTTTCTCACTTTCCGGTGTCATAGAATCGTGAAATTTGGCACCAGCATTGATTATGTCATAAATAGGAAAAGCTAATGGGTCCCAACTCGATTATTCAATTCTATGCGCAAAAGAATTAGGGTCCAAATTTTACGTACTTAATCTAAATCTCTCCCTTCCCAAAGTCATAGAAATGTGAAATTTGGCACGAGCATTGATTATGTCATAAATAGGAAAAGCTAATGGGTCCCAACTCGATTATTCAATTCTATGCGCAAAAGAATTAGCGTCCAAATTTTACGTACGGAATCTAATTCTCTCACTTCCTGATGTCATTTTATATAAAGGAAACATCGCATGGTTACCTCCCCGTGGTGTTTCCTGGGTAACGCAGAGAACTATACAAAATGGTGAACATATGTTTTTCCTCAGTATCTCTAAAGTAACCACGACTTCATAAGATTTTCCATGTGAACACCAGATAAACACCAGTACCAAATTAACTCGGGCGAAGCTGGGTATATCAGCTAGTAAATAATATAGTAAAGTCATTCTACAGGCCGGTACGATTATGGCAATACCCAATTAAAATGTTGTTTTTTTTTCGTTTTCGCTACTTTTTCACAGTTTAAAAAAAAAAGGAATAAAAGTTTAAATCACCTCCTTTTGCCATATCTATAATAAAAAAAATCTAAATCATAAAAGAAAAATACATATTTGGACTAATGCATTATTTACCCCACATGGTGAACGTCGTCCGAAAAAAAAAAAAGAATGCCACAAATGCACCTTTTCGGTCACCCTGTCTCCCAGAAAAAATGCAATAAAAAGTGATCAAAAAGTCGTATGCATTCCGAATTAGCACTAACGTAAACTACAGGACATCCCGCAAAAAGTGAGCCCTTGCTCCAGTGTGTCGACGGAAAAATAAAAAGGTTATTGCGCGCAGAAGATGCAGCAGAAAATTATTTTAAAAAATTTAATGTCTTTAAAAAAAATTCAAGTGCTACAGCAAAAAAAAAAACATGCAAGTTTAGTATCACAGTAATCGCACTGACCCACAGAATAAAGTTATCGGGTCATTTTTGTTGCAGTTTGTGTGATAGAAACAAAACGCACTGAAAAATGGCGGAATGTCATTTTTTAAAATTTTACTCCACTTAGAATTTTGTTTTTCAGTACATTATATGGTACTTTAACCCCTTAAGCATGAGGCCTATTTTGGTGTTGAGGACCAAACGATTTTTGGTATTTTTCCATCTCCATTTTTCAAAAGCCATAACTTTTTTATTTTTCCGTCGACGCGGACGTATAAGGGCTTGTTTTTTGCGTGGCGAACTGTAGTTTTTATTGGTACCATTTTTAGGTACATAGACTATATTGTAAAACTTTTATTATTTTTTTTATGATCGTAGGGAGAGAAAACGCATCAATTCTGACAGATTTTTTTTTTTTTTTTTAAAGCGTTAATTATGCAGCTTAAATGACACACTACATCTTTATCTGCAAGTCGGTACGGTAACAACGATACCAAAACTGTTATATTTGTTTTAGGTTTTTTCACAATAAAAACCCTTTTTTTGGAAAAACAAATTTTCTAAACTCACTGCATTCAAAGTCCTATAACTTTTTTATTTTTCCATGGACGGAGCTCTATTAGGGCTTAATTTTTGCGAGACGAGCTGTAGGTTTTATTGGTACAAACATTTTTTTTAATCCCTTTTATTGCGTTTTTTGTGAGGCAAAATGCTAAAAATTAGCATTTTGCCTCATTTTTAAAGCATTTTTTTAACGCTTTTTGCCGTGCAGGATAAAAAGCATGTTCAATGTATTGTAAGCGTCATTATGGATGCGTCGATACCAAATATGTGTGATTTTTAATTTTTAAAAAAAAAATTTTTATGCTAATATGAGAAAAAGCATTAAAAAAAGGCTTAGATCGCAGCAGGGAAGGGGATAACAGCGGGGGGGGGGGGGGGCGCATCTCCGATGCCCCCCGCGGTTGCAGCGGGACACCGGCTATCACTGACAGCCGGCTCCCGCTGTGGGATAGCGCGAAATCTGCTATGATCTCGCGCTATCCCCATGACGTAAGGGTACGTCATTTTGCGGGAAATACCCCGCTCCCATGACGTACCCTTACGTCATGGGGCGGGAAGGGGTTAAATTGCATCACTGAAAAATACAACTCATCCTGCAAAAAACAAGCCTTCATACAGCAATGAATAAATAAAGGAGTCATGATTTTTTAAACGGGGGGAGGAAAAAAAGAAAAGGGGAAAAAAAAGGGCTGTGTCATTAAGGGGTTAAATAATGTACTAACTTCCTCCTCTGGGTTATTACGACGCAGGAATACCACATGTGTCATTTTATTTTTCATTTTTTACAAAGTAAAGGGAGACAAGCGTTTTTATTTTAATTTTTTAAATAATTTTTTTACTTTTTTTTTTTAATTTTTCCCTTTAGGGGACTTCCACAGAGACTCATCAGGACCCCCTGATCACATTCCCGGGGTCCAATGGTGACAGCCCTTTACATGCTGCAGTCGCATAGACCGCGGCATTTAAAGGGTTAACACAGCAGAGATTTAAGGTTTTCTCCATTCTCTGCTGTGTAAGAGCCGGTGCCTGGCTATCCTCTGACAGAGGGAGCCCCCTCCCTCTGTCAGCCCTTTACATGCTGTGGTCGTATAGACCACGGCATGTAAAGGGTTAACACAGCAGAGATCGGAGGTTTTCTCCATTCTCTGCTGTGTAGAGCTGGTGCCTGGCTATCCTCTGACAGCCAAGCACCAGCTCTCCCTGCCACAGAGACCATCAGCTGGCTTCTGACAAGCCGATAGTCTCTATGGCAACCTGTAAACAAAGCAGTGCAGGACTTTGAAAATAGAAGCGGGAGATTGCCGGCGGATCGGCAATATCTTCCTGCTTCTGTTTTTCAAAGTCCTGCACTGTTCTGTGTGGGTCTGTGCAGGCACAGCACACTGCCACAGCTTATGGCAGCGTGCTCTGCAGCTCCCATAGTAAAACATAGCCCGGAAATCTTCCGGGCTGTATCGCTATGAGCAGTAGAGGTCCTCCCGGAAAATTTCCGGGTGTGCCAGTAAAGGCGTTAAGGCATACTTTAAAGGATGTATTGAATCAACTATTTCGTTTATAAAATGTACTACCTCGCAGATGGACTTAGAATTAGAAACACAAGTAAGGGAGGCTGAACAGTTATATATTCCTAACCCGACGGATGTTAACAGGGTGGATTGGCTAGAATTATCCCACCTTTATAAATGTCAGTTGGCTGAAAAAAAACTAAACATAAGCTATTTTTCACCAAACAATATTATTTTGAGATGGACAATCAATCCAGCCATGTATTGGCTAATTTAATTAAGCAAAGTAGCCAATCTAATTCTGTCCTGAAAATAAAAGACCTTAATGGGGTGGAGCTCATAGAGGCACAATCTCTTACAGATTGCTTTAAAAATTATTACACTAACTTGTACAGCTCCTCAAGCAATAAATCATTATCAGACACTCTAACATATCTGGAGGACCTTACGTTCCCAACTTTGTTCACAGAACAAGTTGCGCTGTTGGATACACTTATTAACCTAGAAGAGGTCCAGCAGGCAATCGAAGATATGGCACTTAATAAGTCCAATGGAACGGACGGCCTCCCAAATGAAGTATATAAAAAATACATAGAGCAACTCCCTCCAGTTCTGCTGGAGACGTTGAGACAAGCCCATGCAGAATGCTTACTTCCACCCTCCTTTTATGATGCCACCATTATCATTTTATTAAAGCGGGGAAAGGAACCTAAGGAATGTGACTCCCACCGTCCAATATCATTACTTAACTTTGATTATAAAATCTGAACCAAAATCTTAGCTACTAGTTTAAATCAAGTCATTCTTTCTATTATTAATGGGGAACAGACTGGCTTTATGCCTGGAAAGTCCACTACTATAAATATCCGTAGAGTGCCGGCCACCATTCAGTTATGGAGAAAGTATAATATGCCATGGGCACTAGCGTCATTGGACACTAGGAAAGCCTTCAACACTTTGGAATGGAGTTTTTTAAAAGCATGTCTTAACTGCTTTGGATTTGAACCAGAATTTTTGAAGTAGATTCAAATCATTTATAAAACTCCAACAGCCAACGTGACAGTGAATGGCATACCGTCTCCTAAATTTCCCTTATCACAAGGTACTAGGCAGGGCTGTCCTTTGTCCCCAGCGCTATTTGCCATAGCGACCAGGCACTGCCTATAAGACTGCGAAATGCTCGGAAGGTCATGGGAATTCATTGGGAGGGTCAGGAATGTGTAATAGGCAGATGATTAGGCTGGAATGGCTTTATCAGACTTTAAACTTTACTATTTGGCAGGTCAACTACGCAATTTGGGAGAGCGTTTGCTTTTGGCGAACCATTACCTGGCTGGGGGAGTGTCGGGGAAAGACCTGCTTAGTTTCCTAGAATACCCAGAGCTGACCAGGTCATCCAATTTACTACCATTACATAAACTGGCCATGTCTGTTTGTCTATCCAACATTTTACAGTTGAGGTATCAGATCTGCTGTTATGGTACGATCCTGCTATTCCCTCCTTACCATTTATGCCAGACTGCGGATACTGGGCCATGCAAGGTATACATACATTGGGAGATATATACAAAAACAATGTACTAATATCATTCACTCAGTTGTGCAAAAAATTACAAACACCTCAACTTCAGTTATTTAGATATTTCCAATTACATCATGCGCTAAACTCTCAGTTCCCTCCTGCCCTAGTTAAGATATCCAATTATCCCACAAAAGGGATATTAAAATCTCAGGGACCTAGGGGTTTGATTTTTAGATTATATACACATTTACTGTTAGCCCAACTCAGTTACAACCCTTTGGCTGTATATGATAAGTGGAAAACCTATATCCGTACGCTATCATCTGAGGAATTGCAGGATGTGATGAACTCACATTTAATGGTATGTTAGCGCAAAATTCGCTATTCGATATACTGTGCGTTCCAAATTTGATAATATGTGCAGGCCTGGAGAGCCTTTCAAAGATCACAAGCCTACATCATGTGTCCCCAAAAGAGTCTCTATCTTTATTAAGCGCAGGTAAAACTTAAATAAGTTTCAACACAGGAAGTCAGGCAATTTAGGATACAGTTACATTATTTAGCGTGCTGATTGGTCGTCCTCAGAGGGAGGTATTTGGGAGGTAGCTTGTGATGTCATCCATCTGGGAGGAACTTCGGTGAGCACGCTCAGTTCATTCTTGAATTTGGTCTCATGAGAACATCCTGTTTCTCCTCTCTGCTTGTCGAAGACAAATACATTCCTAGATAGGTTTTTGCCAGTTAAAACCAGTTTGACCAGTTTATCACTGCTCTTTCAGTTCTTGTGGAGGTGGGGGGGGGGGGGTGATGTTCCCTTTCCCCAGAGGTTCAGACCGGAAACACAACATAGCATCTTCACAGTTGACAAAAATACATAAAATACATATAGGATATCTCCCACAATTCCCTCCTTTGTTGTGCGTATTTTCATTCTCCTGGATAGTTTTTCCTTCCTATTTGTGTTCTCGGGCCTTTCCCTACCGCCTACAGGGGACCCTAGCTGTCACCTCCGCCATGGGAAATGCCTCTCGCAAGGGTGACAACCCCCCTATCCCTGTCTCCTACCTTATCCCTTCCTACTGCTGGGTGATATCCAGGATAAGGAAAATACCACACAACACGTTACAGTTTCCCAACGGTATTCTAGGTAGATGGCTCCTAAAAGATTTATCTTCTTCACGTTTTCTGCATAAGCCACCTTGTTCATAGTTTAGATGATACAACATGTTGAATGTGACTGGCTTACCAAGGTGTGATTTCAGGTTATATTGTTTGTTACAGGTTAACATTTGTCTGATTACACAATATGGCTGAAACATTGGTAGTCTTACTGCTACCTTATTGTATCTATTGACATTTTTCTGATCTTTGACACATCACCAGGGGCGTAACTATAGAGGATACAGAGGATGCGGTTGCACCCGGGCTCAGGAGCCTTTTTGGGGCCCATAAGGCCTCTCTTCTCCATATAGGAAACCCGGTACTATAAGTAAAGCATTATAGTTCAGGGCCCTGTTCCAAGTTTTGCATCGGAGCCCGGGAGCTTCAAGTTACGCCTCTGCACATTACATATGAAACAGTAATAACCCTCTTCATAGGATGTACGTCTTCTATTACCCTTATGAGGAAGAAGAGAAATGACAGCCCAATGACCGCAAGGGTCCTACATATAACAAAGGATTATGGGCCACATTTGTCTCCTCCCTTGATAATCTTTATTCAATGTCTGACATGAACCCAAATTAGCTTTTCTTCAAGTTTCACTGAGATTGTAGTGGTTAACAGCACTTGAAAGGGTTCTTTGTATCTTGATTCCAAGCTCTTCCTTGCGTCTTTTTAGGACAACCCAACCACCTGAAAGCAAACTATGCGACTCTTGATCTGGAAACAAGGAGAATACACATTTATGAGTGACAGTTGATGTAACTCCTGATATAAGGCACTCACTTGGGAGGTGAGGCCCTCCTTTTTGGCCTGGAATAAGCATAGGCCTATTACAGGAGCCCTACCAAACAAAACCTTCATAAGGACTCAACTTAGTTTTATATTTAGGCGTGGTTCTAACCAAGTAGATGACTAATAAAATGTTTACCTTCATTATTATTATTACTTCTGGTGTATCCAAATATTCAAAATTACTTTCATAAAACAAATTTTTTTGTCATATTCTTGGCGCGTTAAAAATTATTTTAATTTTTTATTTCTCAAGCCACGCCTCCAACTAACATGAAAATAGGTCTATGCAAACCAACAACTCCAAACACCTACCTGTGGTAGCTGTATGCTATCATCCTGCAGTCACTGATACAGATAGTCTGGCTCGCACCGAGAAGGTACCTTGACCAATTAGCCTGGATTGTAACGGGCGCATATCATGCATCCTTGTACAATCCATATTGCAGCAGGGTTGAACCCTGGGGTAAGCCAAGCAGAAGACACTATACCACACATTACCTCCTTGGATGAATGGGTTAGCTCAGGGATCAGGTGTGACATCATGGAGTACAGCGTGCAGGGGAGGCACAGGCTTTTACCTTTCTGCCAGACCCCAGTAGCATTCCGCTCGCTTTTCCACTCCTCCTTTTTCTTCTTTTGAGGCCTGTTCCTGCAATTCAAGCAACAGAGAAATATCTACACCTGTTTCAGGTGCAAGCAGGTTACCAGCCGTTACCTCATTCAATGGAAGTCAGGCTGCTGCGATGCCTGCTGTCTGGTTCCTTCCAGCCTCAGTAGTTGTCTCTGTGGCATAAGCCTGGACTCTGATGATAAGTCACCTGTGTGGAAAGAGCTAAAACCTTGTAGAACAAAGACACTGCTTCTGCATTCTGGATTGGCTTACTCGAGGACCCCATGGAACTTCCACTGTGCCACAAAGGATGTGAAATCGTGTACGATTCCCAATGTGTACCTTAAGTCGGTGCAGACATAAATAGTCTTACCTGCAGCCAGCTTACATATTTCAGTGAGCGCCATCACCTCTATTTCCTAAGTAACTGAGTGTCTCAGGAGGAAAAGAGTAGTTTTTGTATAATTACCTCTTTCTGTCGGTTACCATTGCATAGCCTGTTTTGCTTGTCCATTTCCACAATATTTGGAACCATCTATGGGAAAAACTCAAGATTTACATTAATCATGGCAGTTACAACATTATTGTTAGGACCCCTAGTTTCTCTTTTCACTCATCTTCCGACAATCATACACTCATGTGCTTGCTATTAAATGTCATGGTATGCGCCTGCCGCCCCTTCGTCTCTATCTTCCGAATTCAGTAAAAGACATAAAACGGCATTTGGAACTCTACCCCTCTTGATTGCGATGTGAGGGTGCTAGCAGGGCAGTCTCATACGTAGCTAGTCTGGAAGCTGAAAGATGTTTAATTGCACTCTATGCAGTATTTTATGGCCCCTTGAGGGAGCCTGACGTTACGGGGCCCCAAACCATCTCTGGTACCTGTACGAAAACGTACTGCAAACAGGAGAGGAAATATTATTACAATCTGCAACTATAACAACTGCACCAATGATGGTTAACTACTGGTTTACTAAGGGACTAGTAACCCTGATACCATTTGGGATAAACTCAATTTCTGGCATTAAAAAGAAATGTACTTCTTTTTTTTTTTTTTTTCAAATGGAAGACTCTTCACTAGAGATGAGCGAACGTATTCGTCCGAGCTTGATGCTCGTTCGAGTATTAGCGTGTTCGAGATGCTCGTTACTCGTAACGAGTACCACGCGATGTTCGGGTTACTTTCACTTTCATCTCTGAGACGTTAGCGCGCTTTTCTGGCCAATAGAAAGACAGGGAAGGCATTACAACTTCCCCCTGCGACGTTCAAGCCCTATACCACCCCCCTGCAGTGAGTGGCTGGCGAGATCAGGTGTCACCCGAGTATATAAATCGGCCCCTCCCACCGCTCGCCACAGATGCGTTCTGACAGAGATCAGGGAAAGTGCTGCTGATGCTGGAGCTGCTATAGGGAGAGTGTTAGGATTGATTTTAGGCTTCAAGAACCCCAACAGTCCTTCTTAGGGCCACATCTGACCATGTGCAGTACTGTTGAGGCTGCTTTTTGCAGTGTTGCACTTTTTTTTTTTTTTTTGTATATCGGCCGTGCAGAGCATTGCGTCCAGAGCATTGCGTCCTGCAGTAATTTTACATAGTCCACGGCCAGTAGTGGTGGTGAGGCAGGGACAGTGAAAGACATATCCAGTCTATATAGGCAGTGGGCTTTTCCAAAATAATTTGGGGAAAAAAATCTATTTGGGCTGCCTGTGACCATCCTGACTGTACTGCGTCTCTGCTGGGGGTAGTTGTCCTAATTCATACGCAGCCAGCTAAGTGTTACAGCAGGCTTGCGCAAAATTCTTTCCTGGCTCTGCGTTGCCTCTTACATCACCGCTGTCATCCTGTCCAGAGTGAAACACTCTGCAGTAATTTTACATAGTCCACAGCCAGTAGTGGTGGTGAGGCAGGGACAGTGAAAGACATATCCAGTCTATATAGGCAGTGGGCTTTTCCAAAAAAATGTGGGAAAAAAAATCTATTTGGGCTGCCTGTGACCGTCCTGACTGTACTGCGTCTCTGCTGGGGGTAGTTGTCCTAATTCATACGCAGCCAGCTAAGTGTTACAGCAGGCTTGCGCAAAATTCTTTCCTGGCTCTGCGTTGCCTCTTACATCACCGCTGTCATCCTGTCCAGAGTGAAACAGTCTGCAGTAATTTTACATAGTCCACGGCCAGTAATGGTGGTGAGGCAGGGACAGTGAAAGACATATCCAGTCTATATAGGCAGTGGGCTTTTCCAAAAAAATTTGGGAAAAAAAATCTATTTGGGCTGCCTGTGACCGTCCTGACTGTACTGCGTCTCTGCTAGGGGTAGTTGTCCTAATTCATACGCAGCCAGCAAAGTGTTACAGCAGGCTTGCGCAAAATTCTTTCCTGGCTCTGCTGTGCGTTCCGTAAGCGAAGTCAGCCTCCAACCACAGGCCAATAAGTGGCACATATAATTACAGCGTTCTGTTTCTGCACTACTGGTAATACAGCATGCTGAGGGGTAGGGGTAGGCCTAGAGGACGTGGACGCGGGCGAGGACGCGGAGGCCCAAGTCAGGGTGTGGGCACAGGCCGAGCTCCTGATCCAGGTGTATCGCAGCCGACTGCTGCGGGATTAGGAGAGAGGCACGTTTCTGGCGTCCCCACATTCATCTCACAATTAATGGGTCCACGCGGTAGACCTTTATTAGAAAATGAGCAGTGTGAGCAGGTTCTGTCGTGGATGGCAGAAAGTGCATCCAGGAATCTATCGACCACCCAGAATTTTGCGCCGTCCACTGCTGCAACTCTGAATCCTCTGGCTGCTGCTCCTCCTTCCTCCCAGCCTCCTCACTCCATTACAATGACACATACTGAGGAGCAGGCAGACTCCCATGAACTGCTCTCGGGCCGCTGCCCAGAATGGGCAGCAATGGTTCCTATCCCACCGGAGGAGTTTGTCGTGACCGATGCCCAACCTTTGGAAAGTTCCCGGGGTTCGGGGGATGAGGCTGGGGACTTCCGGCAACTGTCTCAAGAGCTTTCAGTGGGTGAGGAGGACGATGACGATGAGACACAGTTGTCTATTACTCAGGTAGTAGTAATTGGAGTAAGTCCGAGGGAGGAGCGCACAGAGGATTCGGAGGAAGAGCAGCAGGACGATGAGGTGACTGACCCCACCTGGTTTGCTACGCCTACTGAGGACAGGTCTTCAGAGGGGGAGGCAAGTGCAGCAGCAGGGCAGGTTGGAAGAGGCAGTGCGGTGGCCAGGGGTAGAGGCAGGGCCAGACCGAATAATCCACCAACTGTTTCCCAAAGCGCACCCTCGCGCCATGCCACCCTGCAGAGGCCGAGGTGCTCAAAGGTCTGGCAGTTTTTCACTGAGAGTGCAGGCGACCGACGAACCTTTGGTGCAACCTTTGTCGCGCCAAGATCAGCCGGGGAGCCACCACCACCACCCTCACCACCACCAGCATGCGCAGACATATGATGGCCAAGCACCCCACAAGGTGGGACGAAGGCCGTTCACCGCCTCCGGTTTGCACTGCTGCCTCTCCCCCTGTGCCCGAACCTGCCACTGAGATCCAACCCTCCTCTCAGGACACAGGCACTACCGTCTCCTGGCCTGCACCCACACCCTCACCTCCGCTGACCTCGGCCCCATCCACCAATGTCTCTCAGCGCACCGTCCAGCCGTCGCTAGCGCAAGTGTTGGAGCGCAAGCGCAAGTATGCCGCCACACACCGGCACGCCCAAGCGTTAAACGTGCACATAGCCAAATTTATCAGCCTGGAGATGCTGCCGTATAGGGTTGTGGAAACGGAGGCTTTCAAAGGTATGATGGCGGCGGCGGCCCCGAGCTACTCAGTTCCCAGTCGCCACTACTTTTCCCGATGTGCCGTCCCAGCCCTGCACGACCACGTCTCCCGCAACATTGTACGCGCCCTCACCAACGCGGTTACTGCCAAGGTCCACTTAACAACGGACACGTGGACAAGCACAGGCGGGCAGGGCCACTATATCTCCCTGACGGCACATTGGGTGAATTTAGTGGAGGCTGGGACAGAGTCAGAGCCTGGGACCGCTCACGTCCTACCCACCCCCAGAATTGCGGGCCCCAATTCGGTGGTGGTATCTGCGGCGGTGTATGTGTTACCATACAGCGCGGCACGGGGTCCCGCGGTCGGCGCGCGTCGCTCCGGCGTCGGCTCCAGCAGCCTGGAGCCCTGTGTCGAGGTCATCCCAGCAGCTTGGGTTGGCCAGTGGGCGGCGGTGTGGGCGTGGCCACCCGTAGGGTGCCGCCCGCACTCCTCTGTGCTTCTTATACAGCAGTGGGTGGAGTTGCCTCCTCCCACTCTCCGCCCCTGGGCGGAACCTTGTGGTTAAAAGACTGGCAGTGATCTGAGCTCACTGCCAGTTATTGGTTCTGCATGCACCTAGCCAGTCTGTCTGCGGTTCTCCTCAGCCAGTCCCTAGTTGCCGGTCAGCTCCCTCTGGTTCCCTATTACTCTGTCTGTTTTTGTTGGTTCTGTTTGCCTCTAATCTAGTCTGGCCCAGTCAGCACTAGTTGCTATCCAGCACCCTGCCAGTTTGCCTGTGAGTTCCATCTCCAGCCTTGTAAGTTTTGTTGGCCTGATTCATCTGCCTCCTCTGTCGGCACTCTGTTCCCCCCATTAGCTAGTTTCCTTCTTGTCAGCCGCCAGGTCCCTAGCCAGGGCAGGGACCGCCGTCCAGTTGTCCGCCTGGGGTTAGCCAGGGCCGAGGCAAGTAGGCAGGGACAGTGGGGTGCGGGAAGATCAGGGCACCCCACTTGGCGCTCGGGGGGCAGAGTGCCGTAACATAATAACTGGCCCTTAAAATACTGTTTTTCTTTTCATGGCGGCGATCAGCGCCCTTGCAAACCAGCTGCAAGACCTGGTGCCTGTGATCCGGGATTTGTCAGCTCGCATGGTGGCCCAGGAGCAGTGGGCATTGTCGCAGGAGCAGAACGCCCCTACCTGTCCCGAACCCAAGTGCCCTCTTCCCGAGGTGTTCTCTGGGGAGAGGAACAAGTTTTTCGTTTTCCAACAGGCGTGTCGCCTGTTTTTTCGGATGCGTCCCCGTTCTTCCGGCTCGGAGGTCCAGAGGGTCGGGCTTATAATGTCCCTGCTGCGGGGCTCTGCCCAGACTTGGGCCTTTTCCATTCCCGAGGGTTCCCCCTCCCTGCAGTCGGTGGACTCCTTTTTTCAGGAACTCGGGGGTATCTTCGATGAACCGGACCGAGTGGGGTTGGCGGTTTCGCGGTTGCTGGCGCTGCATCAGGGGTCGCTTTGTGTGGAGGATTATTGCTCCAATTTCAGACGCTATGCAGGTGATACTGCATGGAACGATAGTGCCCTGAAAGACGTTTTTATGCAAGGTCTCTCGGACGCGGTCAAAGAACTGTTGATCTCCCATCCCGTTCCCGGGTCCTTAAAGGAGGCTATGGAGTTAGCAGTGAAGGCAGATAGGAGGCTCAGGGCTGGGAAGCAAGATAGACCGACCCATAGAGTCAGGGAGGTCATTTGTCCTGTTCCCTCCCCGTCCGTACCAGTCTCTGTTCCCGAACCTATGGAACTGGACCCGCTGGACCCCAAGGAGCGACGCCGGATTCGGTTACTACATAATCTCTGTCTCTACTGCGGGAAAGCTGGACATCGGGTGATAACTTGCCCCTGGAGGCCTCAGCGTCCACAGTCTGAATCGGCAGAAAGACTTCCAGTCCTAGGCGACTGCAGGGAGGGTCGCCTAGGACCTCAGGTACGTCCTAGACTTCTGATACCCTGCCAGGTTAGATTCCGGAACTTCTCCCGCCTAGGGCAGGCGTTTATTGATTCCGGAGCAGCTGCTAACCTGATAAGCATGCGTCTCGTTGAGCCCCTGAGGGCTGAATTTGTGGCGCTGAAGACGCCAATTTGTTTTGCTAGCATTGATGCTACTCCTCTTGCCTCGGGCTTGGTACGATGGAGGACCCCAGTGTTACAACTCACTGTGGGGGGTCGCCATTCGGAAGGTCTATCATTCCTGGTGATGGAGAAAATGTCGGTAGACATGGTACTAGGGATGCCGTGGCTGGCATTGCACAACCCCCAATTCGATTGGGCCACTGGGGAGCTAACCCAGTGGGGGCCGTCCTGCCATAGCCATCGCGCTCCCCTTCCTCCCTGCTCAGTCGATACCGCACTCAGTCCCCGAGGTATCACTTACCCTCACACCCCGTCCGCCTGTCCTGCTGCTGATGTCGCCGCCGGTGCGCTGCAGGGGGGACGGAAGAAAGAGGTGGGGTCTCGTATGCAGTTGCGTTGTGAGGAGAATCTGTCGGTATTTGAGCCGTACAGAGTGGGACAGAAGGGGTACCGGTTCTCTGGAAATCGCAAAAGGAGGGGTCGCACGGGGTTCAATAAGTCTTTGTCGAAACCTGTTGTCTCTTCGGTGATGCCCACATCCGGTCCCCCGCCGCCCACCCTGGTCTGTGATGAAGTTGAACACGAGGCCCAGGAGATCCTGGATTCTCGCCAGGGTCCAGGAAGAGTTTTTTGGAGTATGATAGCTCAGATGACAGTGGTGAATGGTTGGACATTGACTCGGAAGACGACCTGAAACATGACGATATGTCAACGGTTGGCCCTGAAGGAAATGGGGCAGCCACAGACTACCGAAGTCATGGACCTGAGGATCAGTCCATGGTGTCCGCTCAGGAGGGTCTCATTCTCGGGTTGGTACAGCATTTTCACAGCCGTCGCCTGGATAAGCCTGGTCGAGTTTCCGGGGGCCCGGAGGTCCCCCGTCAGAGGGGGGGTAATGTTACCATACAGCGCGGCACGGGGTCCCGCGGTCGGCGCGCGTCGCTCCGGCGTCGGCTCCAGCAGCCTGGAGCCCTGTGTCGAGGTCATCCCAGCAGCTTGGGTTGGCCAGTGGGCTGCGGTGTGGGCGTGGCCACCCGTTGGGTGCCGCCCGCACTCCTCTGTGCTTCTTATACAGCAGTGGGTGGAGTTGCCTCCTCCCACTCTCCGCCCCTGGGCGGAACCTTGTGGTTAAAAGACTGGCAGTGATCTGAGCTCACTGCCAGTTATTGGTTCTGCATGCACCTAGCCAGTCTGTCTGCGGTTCTCCTCAGCCAGTCCCTAGTTGCCGGTCAGCTCCCTCTGGTTCCCTATTACTCTGTCTGTTTTTGTTGGTTCTGTTTGCCTCTAATCTAGTCTGGCCCAGTCAGCACTAGTTGCTATCCAGCACCCTGCCAGTTTGCCTGTGAGTTCCATCTCCAGCCTTGTAAGTTTTGTTGGCCTGATTCATCTGCCTCCTCTGTCGGCACTCTGTTCCCCCCATTAGCTAGTTTCCTTCTTGCCAGCCGCCAGGTCCCTAGCCAGGGCAGGGACCGCCGTCCAGTTGTCCGCCTGGGGTTAGCCAGGGCCGAGGCAAGTAGGCAGGGACAGTGGGGTGCGGGAAGATCAGGGCACCCCACTTGGCGCTCGGGGGGCAGAGTGCCGTAACAGTATGCTTCCTCCACTAAACAACCCTACTCCTCATCCTCCTCCTCCTACGCAACCTCTGTCTCGCAATCAAGATGTGTCAGCAGCAACATGTCGCCAGCAGTCGGTGTCGCGCGGCACGGCAGCACAGCGGTGGGCAAGCATCAGCAGGCCGTGCTGAAGCTACTCAGCTTAGGAGAGAAGAGGCACACGGCCCACGAACTGCTGCAGGGTCTGACAAAGCAGACCGACCGCTGGCTTGCGCCGCTGAGCCTCCAACCGGGCATGGTCGTGTGTGACAACGGCCGTAACCTGGTGACGGCTCTGCAGCTCGGCAGTCTCACGCACGTGCCATGCCTGGCCCACGTCTTTAATTTGGTAGTTCAGCGCTTTCTGAAAAGCTACCCACGCTTGTCAGACCTGCTCGGAAAGGTGCGCCGACTTTGCGCACATTTCCGCAAGTCCCACACGGACGCTGCCACCCTGAGCACCCTGCAACATCGGTTTAATCTGCCAGTGCACCGACTGCTGTGCGACGTGCCCACACGGTGGAACTCTACGCTCCACATGTTGGCCAGGCTCTATGAGCAGCGTAGAGCTATAGTGGAATACCAACTCCAACATGGGCGGCGCAGTGGGATTCAGCCTCCTCAATTCTTTGCAGAAGAGTGGGCCTGGTTGGCAGACATCTGCCAGGTCCTTGGAAACTTTGAGGAGTCTACCCAGATGGTGAGCGGCGATGCTGCAATCATTAGCGTCACCATTCCTCTGCTATGCCTCTTGAGAAGTTCCCTGCAAAGCATAAAGGCAGACGCTTTGCGCTCGGAAACAGAGGCGGGGGAAGAGAGTATGTCGCTGGATAGTCAGAGCACCCTCCTGTCTATATCTCAGTGCGTTGAGGAGGAGGAGCATGAGGAGGATGAGGAGGAGGGGGAAGAGACAGCTTGGCCCACTGCTGAGGGTACCCATGCTGCTTGCCTGTCATCCTTTCAGCGTGTATGGCCTGAGGAGGAGGAGGATCCTGAAAGTGATCTTCCTAGTGAGGACAGCCATGTGTTGCGTACAGGTACCCTGGCACACATGGCTGACTTCATGTTAGGATGCCTTTCTCGTGACCCTCGCGTTACACGCATTCTGGCCACTACGGATTACTGGGTGTACACACTGCTCGACCCACAGTATAAGGAGAACCTTAAAAAGGATGGTGAGGGAGAGCACTGAAAAAGGATGGTGAGGGAGTATGTAGCCGATCGCACGACCGTCCTCCGTGACGCCTCTGCTCCGCACAACTACTGGGTGTCGAAGCTGGACACGTGGCCTGAACTCGCGCTGTATGCCCTGGAGGTGCTTGCTTGTCCTGCGGCTAGCGTTTTGTCAGAGAGGGTGTTTAGTGCGGCTGGGGGAATCATCACAGATAAGCATAACCGCCTGTCAACCGACAGTGCCGACAGGCTTACACTCATCAAGATGAACAAAGCCTGGATTTCCCCAGACTTCTTTTCTCCACCAGCGGACAGCAGCGATACCTAAACAATACGTAGGCTGCACCCGCGGATGGAAGCATTGTTCTCTATCACCATCAAAAACGTGGACCTTTTAGCTTCACCAATCTGTGTATAATATTCATCCTCCTCCTCCTGCTCCTCCTCCTGGAACCTGACGTAATCACGCCGAACGGGCAATTTTTCTTAGGCCCACAAGGCTCAGTCATATAATTTTTGTAAACAATTTTTATACGTTTCAATGCTCATTAAAGCGTTGAAACTTTCACCTGAACCAATTTTTATTTTAACTGGGCTGCCTCCAGGCCTAGTTACAAATTAAGCCACATTAACCAAAGCGATTAATGGGTTTCATCTGCCCTCTTGGTTGGCCATGGGCAATTTTTCTGATGTACATTAGTACTGTTGGTACACCAATTTTTTGGGGCCCTCGCCTACAGTGTAATCCAATTAATTTTTTGCCCACCTGCATTAAAGCTGACGTTACATCAGCTGTGCTGGGCACTGCAATGGGATATATTTATGTACCGCCGGTGGCTTCCTGGCACCCACCCATGCTGTCGGTCCACACGGAGTTGTAACTGCATGTGTCCACTTCTAAAGAACCCCAGTCTGACTGGGGCATGCAGTGTGGGCCGAAGCCCACCTGCATTAAACATGACATTACCTCAGCTGTGATGGGCAATGCAATGGGATATATTTATGTACCGCCGGTGGGTTCCAGGGAGCCACCCATGCTGTCGGTCCACACAGAGTTGTAACTGCATGTGTCCACTTCTAAAGAACCCCAGTCTGACTGGGGCATGTAGTGTGGGCCAAAGCCCACCTGCATTAAACATGACATTACCTCAGCTGTGATGGGCAATGCAATGGGATATATTTATGTACCGCCGGTGGGTTCCAGGGAGCCACCCATGCTGTCGGTCCACACGGAGTTGTAACTGCATGTGTCCACTTCTAAAGAACCCCAGTCTGACTGGGGCATGCAGTGTGGGCCGAAGCCCACCTGCATTAAACATGACATTACCTCAGCTGTGATGGGCAATGCAATGGGATATATTTATGTACGGCCGATGGCTTCCTGGCACCCACCCATGCTGTCGGTCCACAGGGACTTCACAATAGGGAGTTGTACCTGCCTGTGTCTATGAATTAAAAACCCTGGTCAGGTTGGGGCATGCAGTGTGGGCCGAAGCCCACCTGCATTTAATCTGACGTTAGCTCTGCTGTCCAGGGCACTGCAATGGGATACATTTATGTACAGCCAGTGGGTTCCAGGGAGCCACCCATGCTGTGGGTGCACACGGAATTCCCATTGTGGAGTTGTACCTGCCTGTGACTATTTATAAAAAACCGCGGTCTGACTGGGGCATGCAGACACCTTGACAGAATGAATAGTGTGTGCCACATAGGTTCCCCATTGCTATGCCCACGTGTGCAGCTCCTGATGGCGGTGGCACAGGATTATATTTCTCATTGCTTCTGTACAGCATTGTGGGCTATCGCCCCGCCCCTTTTAAAGAGGGTCGCTGCCTAGCCATGCCAACCCTCTGCAGTGTGTGCCTGCGGTTCCTCCTCATGGCAGACGCACTTATAAATAGACATGAGGGTGGTGTGGCATGAGGGCAGCTGAAGGCTGCGCAGGGACACTTTGGTGTGCGCTGTGGACACTGGGTCGTGCGGGGGAGGTTGGGCAGCATGTAACCCAGGAGAAGTGGCAGCGGAGTGTCATGCAGGCAGTGATTGTGCTTTGTTGGAGGTAGTGTGGTGCTTAGCTAAGGTATGCATTGCTAATGAGGGCTTTTCAGAAGTAAAAGTTGTTGGGAGGGGGGGGGGGCACTCTTGCCGCTATTGTGGCTTAATAGTGGGACCTGGGAATTTGAGATGCAGCCCAACATGTAGCCCCTCGCCTGCCCTATCCGTTTCTGTGTCGCTCCCATCACTTTCTTGAATTGCCCAGATTTTCACAAATGGAAACCTTAGCGAGCATCGGCGATATACGAAAATGCTCGGGGTGCCCATTGACTTCAATGGGGTTCGTTACTCGAAACGAACCCTCGAGCATCGCGAAAATTTCATCCCGAGTAACGAGCACCCGAGCATTTTGGTGCTCGCTCATCTCTACTCTTCACGTAAAATACTGTTGTTAATTGAAAATGAGATACATTATAAAGTAGAACTTTTGTTACTAAAGTACTTATTGGGTGTTTCAAGTACACAAATTTTCTCATTTTAGTATCTTAATTTAATAATATTCAAATTAACACAACTCAATATATATATATATTTTTTTCCTCCACATACTCCAAGACCATATATATATATATATATATATATATATATATATATATATATATATATATATATATATCTATATATATATATATATCTATATATATATATACACTGTGGCAATCCTGGACTATTATCTCACACAACTACCCTCAGGAATAAAATTAGATGCCCCTCCTTTGGTCACCTACATTTGTTCAAGTGAGAGACTTAACGTGGAGTCTAAGAGTGACCTTCCCTCTATACATTACCACAATATACAAATATACCAACATCCACTTAAATGGAGACACACTTCTCTCCTAGGCTGGTCTGTGTTGAGGGTGGAGCAAGACCTCTTCCTATTGTTCTTCCCTTCCATCTGCTTACATCCCCTAGCCCCACCCCCTGTGGTCTGGCTCAGTGTTTGGTCATTCTTGCCTCATTTAGTTTCTAGCCACCGAACAGTATACACACCATATAACACAATCTAACTCTCATACGGGCCCTTCTTTTGTACACACAAATTCACACACACTGGGGTTTTCATTCATTCATATACAGACTGATAAGTACCTCATGTGAAGTAGAAACTGGGATTGTATTTACTGTTCATAGAACTTCCCATATTGAACAAAGTATATATATATATATATATATATATATATATATATATATATATATATATATATATATATATATATATGAAAAACTGTTATGTACCACGGTTTTTACATATTTTGTCCAGCATAGGCTATCCAATGACAAACACAATACAACTTATGCCCATTTCCACCCACATACTTATATTCACCACTCCAGATAGCAACTATTATCACTGTTCATTGTTAAACCTTCTACCTTTCCTTAACTCATTGACTTGCTTTTTCCTTCACCCATTTTTGTGTGTCCAGTTGTGTTTACAAACATCATCTCATTGAATTTGCTTGCGAGTCATACTTTGATTTTTCCCACAACTCACGACACAGGTCTGGCTTATCTTATTAATAAGCACTTACAATTTCGTCCCTGCCCATCTTGTCGTAATTGGAAAAATCCTTAATTAATTGAGATTCTCTACTCCCGCACCTCATGGAACAGATCTGTACTTTTGGCACCACATTGTGGAACCTCAACAGTCTGTTCGGCCAGCCATAATCGGAGGAGATTCTTCTTTACTCCAAGCCCAAATTCCCTTGAGTTGATGTATGCCAACATGGCAAATGCAAGCATTCCATGTGCACCCCTCCCCCCACATAACAAAGGGAGACCTCATCAACCACATGTTGAACAATGGAGACTCACTCACCACATGGACACACTACTGTTTTTAACCAGCAACTTTAATCACTACTATAACCTTCAGCTAAAATTGCTTACATCAACTTTCCTTTTTACTTTCTTTTAACAAGTTATCCTACTTTCTTTGTTCCCTATTAACCTGCACAGTCTGTTCACACCATTCACTACTACAAAGACAATATAAAAACCCCCCATAGCTCACACCTTCTTACACTCAGGACATTACTTCACAGACAACATAAAAACCACACAGTATATCTACTTCATTGTTCTTTTGATACAGACTTATCATATTTCAACTCACCCGGCCTGGGGCGGATCATAGCAGAGGGGGAGAGATGGTACAGGTACAAGAATAACTTATTACCTTGTTTGAGCTCATTATCCGTCCGTCTCTGCTTCGAAGTCCCCTTGTGTCCGGATAACGATGAAATATCTTCATATCTCTGTATCTTCATTATCCCAGCGGTGCCTCCAAATTTCTTAACGCAAAATTGGCTATTCAATATACTGTGCGTTCCAAATTTGATAATATGTGCAGGCCTGGAGAGCCTTTCAAAGATCACAAGCCTACATCATGTGTTCCCAAAAGAATCTGTATCTTTATTAGGCGCGGGTAAAACTTAAATAAGTTTCAACACAGGAAGTCAGGCAATTTAGGATACAGTTACAGTGAGCTGATAGGTCATTCTCAGAGGGAGGTATTTGGGAGGTAGCTTGTGATGTCATCCATCTGGGAGGAACTTCGGTGAGCACGCTCAGTTCATTCTTGAATTTGGTCTCATGAGAAGAGCATCCTGTTTCTCCTCTCTGCTTGTCGAAGACAAAGACATTCCTAGATAGGTTTTTGCCAGTTAAAACCAGTTTGACCAGTTTATCACTGCTCCTTCAGTTCTTGTGGAGGTGGGAGGGGGGGTGATGTTCCCTTCCCCCAGAGGATCAGACCGGAAACACAACATAGCATCTTCACAGTTTACAAAAATACATAAAATACATATAGGATATCTCCCACAGGTATCTCCACCTATTCACAACAAACTAAAACAGTTCTATATTGTTCACCAGTCCTATTTAACCCCAGTTAGACTTCACAAAATGGGCAGGATTCCCACATCGACATGTCATAGTTGTCACCAGCTGAATGCAGGATTCTGGTATTAATATGGGAATGCCCACGCATTGTAACATAGTAACATAGTAACATAGTATGTAAGGCTGAATGAAGACAATGTCCATCTAGTCCAGCCTGTCTATCCTCCTGTGTTGATCCAGAGGAAGGCAAAAAACCCCAATGGCAGAAGCCAATTTAGCCCTTTTGGGGAAAAAATTCCTTCCCGACTCCCTAATGGCAATCAGACTGTTCCCTGGATCAACCCCTAATAGTTCCTACCTGCCTGTATACCCGGATTGACAATTAACCTAAGACTTGTATCCTATAATGTCCTTCCTCTACAGAAAGACATCAAGTCCCCTTTTAAACTCCTCTGTGGATTTTGCCATCACCACTTCCTCCGGCAGAGAGTTCCACAGTCTAACTGCTCTTACAGTAAATAATCCCCTTCTATGTTGGTGATGAAACCTACTTTCCTCTAATCGTAGTGGATGTCTTCTTGTTACCGTCACGGTCCTGGGTGTAAACAGATCTTGGGAGAGATCCTTGTATTGTCCCCTCATGTACTGATACATGGTTATTTGATCACCTCTTAGCCATCTTTTTTCCAGGGTGAATAATCCCAATTTTGATAGCCTCTCTGGGTATTCCAGTCCCTTCATTCCATGTATTAGTTTAGTTGCCCTTCTTTGAATCCCCTCAAGCACTGTGACATCTTTCCTGAGCACCGGTGACCAGAACTGTACGCAGTATTCCATGTGAGGCCTGACAAGTGCCTTATATAGTGGGAGAATAATGTTCTCGTCCTTTGCCCCTATACCTCTTTTAATGCACCCCAAGACTTTATTTGATTTTGCAGCAGCTGACTGGCATTGGTTACTCCAGTTTAGTCTACAATCCACTGATACCCCCAGATCCTTTTCCATATCACTTTTCCCTAGTGGTACCCCATTAAGTGAATATTGGTGACATCCGTTTCTCCTGCCCATGTGCATAGTCTTACATTTTTCAACATTGAACTTCATTTGCCATTTTTCTGCCCAAGCCCCCAGTTTATCCAGGTCCGTTTGTAGCCACACATTGTCCTCCGTTGCATTAATTATATTGTATAATTTTGTATCATCTGCAAATATTGATATTTTGCTGTGCAGCCCCTCTATCAGGTCATTGATAAATATGTTGAACAGAGTGGGGCCTAATACTGAACCCTGTGGCACCCCGCTAGCGACTGTGGTCCAATCAGAGTACGAACCATTTATTACCACCCTCTGCTTTCTATCTCTGAGCCAATTTTTTACCCACTTACACACGTTTTCGCCCAGTCCGAGCTGCCTCATTTTGTATATTAGCCTATTATGTGGCACGATGTCAAATGCTTTAGAGAAGTCCAGATATACGAGATCAATAGATTCTCCCTGGTCCAGCTTAGAGCTTACTTCATCGTAGAAACTGATCAGATTTGTCTGACATGAGCGACCCTTCATGAATCCATGCTGGTGAGGAGTTATTCCCTTGTTCTCCTTGAGGTAGTCATCGATGGCGTCTCTCAGAATCCCCTTGAAAATTTTTCCCGTTACTGAAGTGAGACTTACTGGCCTGTAGTTACCAGGCTCACTTTTGCTCCCTTTTTTGTAAATTGGAACCACGTTGGCAATGCGCCAATCCAATGGTACTTGATAGTGTCTAGAAATATTAGATATAGCGGCCTAGCTATCTCATCACTTAGTTCCCTTAGTATCCTTGGGTGTATTCCATCTGGGCCCGGCGATTTATCAATTTTAGTCTTCTTTAGTCGCTTCCGCACCTCCTCCTGCGTTAGGTATGAGATATTTTGTGAGAGGTTCATTTTATTCCCCTGCATCTCGTGTGGCATTTCCTTTTCGTTTGTGAATACACTTGAGAAGAATCTGTTTAGTAGATTTGCTTTCCCTCCGTCATCATCAATGATTTCTCCTGCATTATTTTTTAAAGGGCCAGTGCTCTCCCTGCAAATCCTTTTGCTGTTAATATAGTTGAAAAATAGCTTCGGGTTGTTTTTGCTCTCTTTGGCGATCAGTCTTTCTGCTTCCCCCTTGGCAGTTTTGATCTTATCTTTGCATATTTTGTTTTTTTCCCTGTATGATTTTAGCGCTTCTTCGCTGCCTTCTTGCTTTAGTAGTTTGAACGCTTTCTTTTTTTCGTTTATTGCCCCTCTTACCGTCTTGTCGATCCACATTGGTTTCCTTTTAGTTGAGTTTCTTTTATTTTTAAAGGGAATAAACTGCTCACATGAGGTGATTAGGATCCTTTTAAACTTTTCCCATTTGTCCTCTGTACCATTATTTTTGAGGATGTTGTCCCAATTAATGTTACCGATAGTAATTCTGAGCTGATCAAATTTTGCTTTACTAAAGTTTAGTTTCTTTGTCGCTCCCTGATAAGGCTTCTTATTGAATGACAGCTGGAAGTTGATTATATTGTGGTCACTGTTCCCCGAGTGGCCCTCAACCTGCACCCCCTTTATACGTTCCAGTTTGTTAGTTAGTACTAGGTCCAGAATGGCCCTCCCTCTTGTTGGTTCCTGTACCAGTTGGTTCAGGTAATTGTCTTTAATTACTCTCAAGAACTTATCACCCCTGTGAGATTTGCAGGTTTCCTTCTCCCATGTTATATCTGGATAATTAAAGTCCTCGATGATAATTACTTCGTTGCGGTTTGACACCTCTTCTATCTGCCTTAATAGTAAGTGATCAGTTTCCTCTGTTGCTTTTGGTGGTCTATAGAAGACCCCTATCAGGATTTTGTTATTTTTTCCTCCCTGTATTTCTACCCACAGAGATTCCACCTGTTCTTCTCCTACTCCTATATCCTCCAGTAGCCTCGGCTTCAAGTTCGATTTGATGTACAGACATACCCCTCCCCCTTTCTGGTTCCTTCGGTCCCTTCTGAAGAGATTGTACCCCTGCAAATTCACCGCCCAATCGCACTTATCATCAAGCCATGTTTCCGTAATTCCGATTATATCATAATTTTCATCAGTCATTCTCGCTTCAAGCTCACCCACTTTACCGATCAGACTTCTTACATTCGTGGTCATACAATTTATATCGTTTTTTTTGTTTTTTAAATTTGTTTTGTTGCTATTCGTACTAATGGCTGATCTATCACTTCTAACTGTACTAACCCCACCCCCTGCTCGACCCCCATTCGCTTTGCTTGGACCCGGGTCGCTAGCTACACTGGCTACCTCACTATTTCTCTTTTTGCCCTCCCCCCAGTCCCTAGTTTAAACACTCCTACAGCCTTCTAGTCATCTTATCCCCCAGCACAGCTGCACCCTCCCCATTAAGATGCAGCCCGTCCCTATGGTAGAGCCTGTAGCCGACAGCAAAGTCAGCCCAGTTCTCCAGGAACCCAAATCCCTCCTTCTTACACCAACTCCAGAGCCACTTGTTTACCTCCCTAAGATCCTGCTGCCTTTCTAGTGTGGCTTTAGGTACAGGTAGTATTTTCGAGAAAACTACCCTGGAGGTCCGCTCCCTGAACTTGGACCCTAGGTCCCTGAAATCATTTTTGAGGGCCCTCCATTGACCTCTAACTTGTTCATTGGTGCCAACGTGCACCATGACCGCTGGATCCTCTCCAGCCCCTCCCAGTAATCTGTCAATCCGATCCGCGATGTGTCGAACTCGAGCGCCAGGAAGACAACACACTGTTCGACGATCCCGGTCTTTATGGCAGATTGCCCTCTCTGTCCCCCTAATAATTGAGTCCCCCACCACTAGAACCTGTCTAGCCTGCCCTGCACTCCCCGTCCCCATCTTACTGGAGCAGTCATCCCCCTGGCGTTCAGAGGGCCTGTCGTGCTGCAGCGGTGCTGGCTCTGTAATGGCATCGCCCTCATCTGCCAACGTTGCAGACATGTTGGGTTGTGCCAGTTCAGGACCAGCCTCCCTGGATCTATTCCCTCTACGCCTCCTTCTATCTGACACCCAGCTGACTGCCTGCTCCCCCTGCTCTTCCGTAGCACCATCCGCCCCGCCTCTACCCCAGCGAGTGTCTGCTCAGTGAGCACCAAACTCCTTTCCATGATGTCAATGGCTCTCAGTGTTGCCAGTTGCTGATTTAGATCCAGAATTTGGGCTTCTAAATGTGCGACGTGCACGCATCTTGCGCAACAGTATGCACCCTCGATCGGCTGATCAAGGACCGCATACATTGCACAAGTAGCACACTGGATGGCATTGCCAGGCATGGAGCTTATCCTAATGGGGATTTACAATTTACTTGTGGAAGTAGTGAAGATAGACTTGTTCACACTCCGCTCACACGCTGCTGCCTCTGCTCAACCGCTCACACGCTGTCGCCTCTGCATAACCGCTCACACGCCTCTGCATAACCGCTCACACGCTGCTGCCTCCGCTCACACGCTGCTGCCTCCGCTCACACGCTGCTGCCTCCGCTCACACGCTGCTGCCTCCGCTCACACGCTGCTGCCTCCGCTCACACGCTGCTGCCTCCGCTCACACGCTGCTGCAACCGCTCACACGCTGCTGCAACCGCTCACACGCTGCTGCAACCGCTCACACGCTGCTGCCTCTGCTGAACCGCTCAAAAACACCCCCAGACACACACACACACACAGAAGACACAACTAGGGCACACCAGATACACAGAAGACACACACTTAGCTCACAAACACACACAGAAGATACTTATCGGCTCCTGCGGCTCCTTTGCTCCTCCTGGTGACGTCACCCGCTCTCCCCGCGGCCGCTCACTCTCCCCTCCTGTCTCAGCTGTTCTGCTGCTCCGTTCCGGTCCCCTCCGCTGCTGCAGGCGCTGGACTCCTGGTGGCCTCTTGGCGCCGGCTACTTCTCTGCTCGCTCACCTTACTGCCCCCGCACCTGCTTCGGCGCCGGTATCGGCTCCTGCGCTATTGCGCTGTTCCGATGTCGATTGTAGGATTTGGGGCAGATATCTGCACATTTTCATCCCACTTTTACCTCTCCCCCTTACACTGAACTTAAAGATAGCACTGTTTGGTTTAATGAAAGAAGCAATATGGCCATATTACACTCAAATTTCCTTTAGAGAAGTTTTGTTTTTAACCAGAAAGGCAGTCGCTATGAAATGGGTGGCTGTAGAATCGCCCTCTGTTAGGGGCTGGATGAGACTGGTCGATATCATAATTCCATATGAAAAGATAATATATCAGCACAGGGGATGGCCCGACCAATTTCGGAGAATTGGGGAACCATGGTTCGATACACACCACACATTGTAGACGGAATAGCTGTAATAGTTTTGATTGGTACTACGAAGTTAACGGATAAAACACACAAGGAGGCCATGAGGTTTAGGAAATGTTTATTGGAAATTGATGTTTTGTTTAATTTCTGTTGATAAGAAGAAGAAAAACAGGAGAGGGAAGGAACAGAAAGGAAAAGAAAAGGAAAAAAGGAAGAACTTTTGTTTTTCCCCATAACAATGTTATATTTTGTTTTGCTCTTTGATATACATATAGACAAAACGAATGCTGAAACTTTATGTTCAACTTTGTTTCTTGTACTAATATTGCAATACTTTGAATAAAACGAAGTTAAAAAAAAAAAAAGAGGTGAGGCAGATTCCCCTCAGTATATACATATAGAGGTGAGGTAGATTCTTCTCAGTATATACATATAGAGGTGAGGCAGATTCCCCTCAGTATATACATATAGAGGTGAGGTAGATTCTTCTCAGTATATACATATAGAGGTGAGGTAGATTCTTCTCAGTATATACATATAGAGGTGAGGTAGATTCTTCTCAGTATATACATATAGAGGTGAGGTAGATTCTTCTCAGTATATACATATAGAGGTGAGGTAGATTCTCCTCAGTATATACACATAGAGGGTAGGTAGATTCTCCTCAGTATATACACATAGAGGGGAGGTGGATTCTCCTCAGTATATACACAAAGAGGGGAGGCAGATTCTCCTCAGTATATACACATAGAGATGAGGTAGATTCTCCTCAGTATATACACATAGTGGGGAGGTAGATTCTTCTCAGTATATACACATAGAGGTGAGGTAGATTCTCCTCAGTATATGAAAATAGAGGCGAGGCAGATTCCCCTCAGTATACACACATAAAAGGGAAGTGGAGTCTCCTCGGTATATACAATAGAGGTGAGGTAGATTCCCCCCAGTATATACACATAGAGGTGAGGCAGATTCTTCTCAGTATATACACATAGAGGTGAGGTAGATTCTCCTCAGTATATACACATAGAGGTGAAGTAGATTCTCCTCAGTATATACACATACAGGTGAGATAGATTCCCCTCAGTATATACACATAGAGGTGAGGTAGATTCTCCTCAGTATATACACATAGAAAACAAGGGGATTCTCCTCAGTATATACACATGGAGGTGAGGTAGATTCCCCCCAGTATATACACATAGAAGTGAGGTAGATTCTCCTCAGTATACACACATAGGGGTGAGGTAGATTCTCCTCAGTATATACACATAGAGGTGAGGTAGATTCTGCTCAGTATATACACATAGAGGGGAGGTAAATTCTGCTCAGTATATACACATAGAGGTGAGGTAGATTCTCCTCAGTATATGAAATTAGAGGTGAGGCAGATTCCCCTCAGTATATACACATAGAAGGGAAGTGGAGTCTCCTCAGTATATACACATAGAGGTGAGGTAGATTCTGCTCAGTATATACACATAGAGGGGAGGTAAATTCTGCTCAGTATATACACATAGAGGTGAGGTAGATTCTCCTCAGTATATGAAATTAGAGGTGAGGCAGATTCCCCTCAGTATATACACATAGAAGGGAAGTGGAGTCTCCTCAGTATATACAATAGAGGTGAGGTAGATTCCCCCCAGTATATACACATAGAGGTGAGGTAGATTCTCCTCAGTATATACACATAGAGGTTGAGGTAGATTCTCCTCAGTATATACACATAGAGGTTGAGGTAGATTCTCCACAGTATATACACATAGAGGTGAAGTAGATTCTCCACAGTATATACACATAGAGGTGAGGTAGATTCTCCTCAGTATATACACATAGAGGTGAGGTAGATTCTCCTCAGTATATACACATAGAGGTGAGGTAGATTCTCCTCAGTATATATACACAGAGGTGAGGTGGATTCTCCCCAGTATATACACATAGAGGTAAGGTAGATTCTCCTCAGTATATACACATAGAGGTGAGGTAGATTCTCCTCAGTATATACACATAGAAAGGAAGTGGATTTTCCTCAGTATATACACATGGAGGTGAGGTAGATTCTTCTCAGTATATGAAAATAGAGGTGAGGCAGATTCCCCTTAGTTTATACACATAGAAGGGAAGTGGAGTCTCCTCAGTATATACAATAGAGGTGAGGTAGATTCCCCCCAGTATAAACACATAGAGGTGAGGTAGATTCTCCTCAGTATATACACATAGAGGTGAGGTAGATTCTCCTCAGTATATACACATAGAGGTGAAGTAGATTCTCCACAGTATATACACATAGAGGTGAGGTTGATTCTCCTCAGTATATACACATAGAGGTGAGGTGGATTCTCCTCAGTATATATACATAGAAAGGAAGTGGATTCTCCTCAGTATATACACATGGAGGTTAGGTAGATTCCCCCCAGTATATACACTTAGAGGTGATATAGGTTCTCCTCAGTATCTGAAAATAGAGGTGAGTCAGATTCCCCTCAGTATATAAACATAGAAGGGAAGTGGAGTCTCCTCAGTATATACAATTGAGGTGAGGTAGATTCCCCCCAGTATATACACATAGAGGTGAGGTAGATTCTCCTCAGTACATATACATAGAGGTGAGGCAGATCCTCCTCAGTATATACACATAGAGGTGAGGTAGATCCTCCTCAGTATATACACATAGAGGTGAGGTAGATCCTCCTCAGTATATACACATAGAGGTGAGGTAGATCCTCCTCAGTATATACACATAGAGGTGAGGTAGATCCTCCTCAGTATATACACATAGAGGTGAGGTAGATCCTCCTCAGTATATACACATAGAGGTGAGGTAGATTCTCCTCAGTATATACACATGGAGAGGAGGTAAATTCTCCTCAGTATATACACCTAGAGGTGAAGTAGATTCTCCTCAGTATATGAAAATAGAGGTGAGGCAGATTCCCCTCAGTATATACACATAGAAGGGAAGTGGATTCTCCTCCGTATATACAATAGAGGGGAGGTAGATTCCCCTCAGTATATACACATAGAGGTGAGGCAGATCCTCCTCAGTATACACACATAAAGGTAGGGTAGATTCTCCTTAGTATATACACATAGAGGAAGGGGTAGATTCTCTTCAGTACATACACATAGAGGTGAGGTAGATTCTCTTCAGTATATACACATAGAGGAGCGGTAGATTCTTATTATTATTTATACACAGACGTTAATAGATTCCCCTAAATATATACACATAGAGGTGTGGTAGATTCTCCTCAGTATATACACACAGGGGTGAGGTAGATTCTCCTCAGTATATACACACAGAGGTGAGTTATATTTTCCTCAGTATATTTGCACTACAGCAACACGGGGGTTACTATATGAGTACGCCAAATAGTCACTTTTACTTCTTTGTTGGTTTATTTATACAAGTTTTAGCAGAACATAAACGACTGGGTCTTCAAAGAAATAATAAAGCTTGCAAAAAGTGCTTACTATTTAACCCTCTGTAGTCCACAGGAGTAGCAGGTAAGTCCACAGCTGAGGGAAACAGTAATAAGTCCGTTTGTTTTCACAGACCTGTGGTTGTCCAGAGTGCAGCTGGTCTTTAAGTCATAGTGTCTCTAGACCCCAGTCCTAGGGCAGGCGTTCCCCAAGGGTCCTGCTGAAACAACGTAGCTCCTTCTCCACATTGTCTCTCTGCTCACAAGAGTCAGCCTACCACTGAAGTCTGGTTCTCCCAGACACACACACCTCCCCCTCACTTCCACCTGTCTCCTTACATAGCTTGCTGGTTTTGGTGTAAGATCTGGCCTGGAGTAAAATTGGACCCATCTACATCACAGAAGCTAACAACCTCTGTGACATGTACCTTCCATTCCAGACCAGACCTCTCACCCTGTTACAGCACACAGAGGTAAAGTGGATTCTCCTCAGTATATACAAATTGAGGTCAGTTATATACTCCTCAGTATATACATATAGAGGTGAGGTAGATACCCTTCAGTATGTACTCACAGAGGTCAGTTAGGTTCTCCTTAGTATAAACACAAAGAGGTGAGGTAGATTATCCTCAGTATATTTACAGAGGTGAGGTAGATTCTAGTCAGTATATACACACAGCGGTGAGGTAGATTCCCCTCAGTATATCTATATATAAGTGAGGTAGAGTCTCTTCAGTATAAACACATAGAGGTGAGGTAGATTCTCCTCAGCATATGAACAAGCGTATCAGTTATATTCTGCTCAGTATATACATATATAGGTGAGGTAAATTCCCCTCATTATATGCACAGAGGTCAGTTAAAATCTCCTCAGTATATACACACAAATGTGAAGTAGATTTTCCTCATTATATACACACAAATGTGAAGTAGATTTTCCTCAGTATATACACACAGAGGTCAGTTATATTTTTCTTAGTATAGCTACACACAGAGGTGAGGTAGATTCTCCTCAGTATATACTCATAGAGGTCAGTTATATTCTCATCAGTATATACACACAGAGGTGAAGCAGATTTTCCTCAGTATATACAAATTGAGGTCAGTTATATACTCCTCAGTATATACATATAGAGGTGAGGTAGATAACCTTCAGTATATACACAAAAAGGTCAGTTAGGTTCCCCTTAGTATATATACACACAGAGGTGAGATAGATTCTCCTCAGTATATACTCATAGAGGTCAGTTGTATTCTCAATATATACACGCAGAGGTCAGTTAGATTCTACTCAGTATGTACACATAGAGGTCAGTTATATTCTCATCAGTATATACACACAGAGGTGACGTAGATTTTTCTCAGTATATAAACAGAGGTGAGGTAGATTCTCTTCAGTATATACACATAGAGGTGAGGTAGATTGTTTTCCACATATACACATAGTGGGGAGGTGCATTCTCCTCAGTATATACACAGAGGGGAGCGTTCGATTCTCCTCAGTATATACTCATAGAGGTGAGGTCTATTCTCCTTAGAATATACATACAGAGGTGAAGTAGATTCTCCTCAGTAAGTACATAGAGGCAAGGTAGATTCTTTTCAGTATATACATGTAGAGGTGAGGCAGATTCTTCTCAGTGTATATGCTGTAGAGGTGCACTACAGAGAATGACCTGTAGGGGGCAACAGACAGGCAGTCTGGTGCATGAGACAAGGGGAAAACACCCACAGGTGTGGTCAGTAAGCAGCATAAAGGTATTCCCTCCTGCTACAGTCAGTGGTGAAGTGGGCTGCAAGCCTTAGACAGGTCCAGAGAGAGGGACCTGGGCTGTGAGAGCCCGAGACAGGTCCAGAGAGAGGGACCTGGGCTGTGAGAGCCCGAGACAGGTCCAGAGAGAGGGACCTGGGCTGTGAGAGCCCGAGACAGGTCCAGAGAGAGGGACCTGGGCTGTGAGAGCCCGAGACAGGTCCAGAGAGAGGGACCTGGGCTGTGAGAGCCCGAGACAGGTCCAGGGAGAGGGACCTGGCCTGTGAGAGCCCGAGACAGGTCCAGGGAGAGGGACCTGGGCTGTGAGAGCCCGAGACAGATCCAGGGGAAGACCTGGACTAGAAGCAAGAGGTCTGGAGAGAAACCTGAACACTAAACAGAGAGCTACATTGTCCCTAGAGCTCTGGCCCTAGGATTGAGGGCTGGAGACGCTACAACAGAAGGACAAGCTGCGCTTCTGGACTACTACGGGTCTGTAAAAGTAAATGGACTTATTGCTGTTTAGCAGAGTTGTGGACTTTAATCCTCCTGTGGATGGTTGGAGGATTAAATTGATGGACTTTGCAAACTTTATCATTTGCCTGGAGACCCAGTCATTTCTGTTATGCTAAACCTATGTTGAATAAACTGAACAAGAAGTACCATTTGTGTACTCATTAACCCCCGTGTTGCTACAATACACAGAGGTAAATAGATTCCTCTAAGTATGTACACATAGAGGTGAGGTACATTCTCTTCAGTATATACAAACAGAGGTCAGTTATATACTCCTCAGTATATACACACAAATGTGAAGTAGATTTTCCTCATTATATACACACAAATGTGAAGTAGATTTTCCTCAGTATATACACACAGAGGTCAGTTATATTTTTCTTAGTATAGCTACACACAGAGGTGAGGTAGATTCTCCTCAGTATATACACATAGAGGTCAGTTATATTCTCATCAGTATATACACACAGAGGTGAAGCAGATTTTCCTCAGTATATACAAATTGAGGTCAGTTATATACTCCTCAGTATATACATATAGAGGTGAGGTAGATAACCTTCAGTATATACACAAAAAGGTCAGTTAGGTTCCCCTTAGTATATATACACACAGAGGTGAGATAGATTCTCCTCAGTATATACTCATAGAGGTCAGTTGTATTTTCAATATATACACGCAGAGGTCAGTTAGATTCTACTCAGTATGTACACATAGAGGTCAGTTATATTCTCATCAGTATATACACACAGAGGTGACGTAGATTTTTCTCAGTATATAAACAGAGGTGAGGTAGATTCTCTTCAGTATATACACATAGAGGTGAGGTAGATTGTTTTCCACATATACACATAGTGGGGAGGTGCATTCTCCTCAGTATATACACAGAGGGGAGCGTTCGATTCTCCTCAGTATATACTCATAGAGGTGAGGTCTATTCTCCTTAGAATATACATACAGAGGTGAAGTAGATTCTCCTCAGTAAGTACATAGAGGCAAGGTAGATTCTTTTCAGTATATACATGTAGAGGTGAGGCAGATTCTTCTCAGTGTATATGCTGTAGAGGTGCACTACAGAGAATGACCTGTAGGGGGCAACAGACAGGCAGTCTGGTGCATGAGACAAGGGGAAAACACCCACAGGTGTGGTCAGTAAGCAGCATAAAGGTATTCCCTCCTGCTACAGTCAGTGGTGAAGTGGGCTGCAAGCCTTAGACAGGTCCACTGAGAGGGAACTGGGCTGTGAGAGCCCGAGACAGGTCCAGAGAGAGGGACCTGGGCTGTGAGAGCCCGAGACAGGTCCAGAGAGAGGGACCTGGGCTGTGAGAGCCCGAGACAGGTCCAGAGAGAGGGACCTGGGCTGTGAGAGCCCGAGACAGGTCCAGGGAGAGGGACCTGGCCTGTGAGAGCCCGAGACAGGTCCAGGGAGAGGGACCTGGGCTGTGAGAGCCCGAGACAGATCCAGGGGAAGACCTGGACTAGAAGCAAGAGGTCTGGAGAGAAACCTGAACACTAAACAGAGAGCTACATTGTCCCTAGAGCTCTGGCCCTAGGATTGAGGGCTGGAGACGCTACAACAGAAGGACAAGCTGCGCTTCTGGACTACTACGGGTCTGTAAAAGTAAATGGACTTATTGCTGTTTAGCGGAGTTGTGGACTTTAATCCTCCTGTGGATGGTTGGAGGATTAAATTGATGGACTTTGCAAACTTTATCATTTGCCTGGAGACCCAGTCATTTCTGTTATGCTAAACCTATGTTGAATAAACTGAACAAGAAGTACCATTTGTGTACTCATTAACCCCCGTGTTGCTACAATACACAGAGGTAAATAGATTCCTCTAAGTATGTACACATAGAGGTGAGGTACATTCTCTTCAGTATATACAAACAGAGGTCAGTTATATACTCCTCAGTATATACATATAAAGGTGAGGTAGATACCCTTCAGCATATACACACAGAGGTCAGTTAAATTTTCCCCAGCATATGCACAAAGAGGTGAGGTATATTCTCCTCAGTATATTCAGAGAGGTGAGGTAGATTCTCCTTAGTATATACACATAGAGGTGAGGTACAGTCTATCTCACTTCTATGTAGATATAATGAGGGGAGTCTCCTCAGTATATACACATAGACGTGAGGTAGATTCTCCTCAATATATACACATAGAGGTGAGGTAGATTCTCCTTAGTATATACTCATAGAGGTGAGGTACAGTCCCCTCAGTATATCTACATAGAAGTGAGGTAGATTCTCCTCAGTATAAGCACATAGGGCTGAGGTTGATTCTCCTTAGTATATACTCATAGAGGTGAGGTAGATTCTCCTCAGTATATACACCCAGAGGTCAGTCATATTCTCCTCAGTATATATACACACAGAGGTGAAGTTTATTCTCTTCATTATATACAAATTGAGGTCAGTTATATACTCCTCAGTATATACATATAGAGGTGAGGTAGATACCCTCCAGCATATACACACAGAGGTCAGTTAAATTTTCCCCAGCATATGCACAAAGAGGTGAGGTATATTCTCCTCAGTATATTCAGAGAGGTGAGGTAGATTCTCCTTAGTATACACATAGAGGTGACGTAGATTCTCCTCAGTATACACATAAAGGTGAGGTAGATTCTCCTTAGTATATACTCAAAGAGGTGAGGTACAGTCCCCTCAGTATATCTACATAGAAGTGAGGTAGAATCTCCTCAGTATATGCACATAGGGGTGAGGTTGATTCTCCTTAGTATATACACATAGAGGTGAGGTAGATTCTTCTCAGTATATACACACAGAGGTCAGTCATATTCTCCTTAGTATATATACTGTTGTAGTAGTAATAATAATATAAATGTGTTTCTTAAATCAGCCAATGCAAACATATATATATATTCATATATCCCCCTTCATAGAAAATAGCTAGCAGTGAAATGGTTAACTGGTTCAATACTCTACACTATGTGTGTGTTGCATTCTGGTGCAGTATCTCCAACACACACCTACACACAGTTCCCAGGACTTAGAACTTTCTACAGATGTGTTTCTTCGGAGACCTGGGCTGCCAACTGCTAATAAGGGGGAGCTGCTACTTATCTTCCCCCTTTGGATTATTTGCTCCAGATTGGAATATTAATAAACTCTATGCTACTTGGGTATATAGGAATTACATGTTCACATAGGGACATACACCTGGGACGTAAACATATGTTAATCTTCAGCGTCATTACATACTAGGCCAATCATGAGTTGTTATGATGTTGGGAGGGGCATGCATGTAATTGGTGAGTCATATTCAGTATATCTGTATTGTACTTCCTTTCAATGAACCAGAAGAGTATTGGGGGCTGACGGATAGCATCCGTGAGTTCAAATACATATATTCATGCATGAAGCTTCTCATTATAACCAATCTGGAGCAAACCAGTGAAATCTTCTGGAATATGATTTATTCCCATAACAATACATGGAGGTAAGGTAGATTCTCCTCAGTATATACACATAGAGGTGAGGTAGAATCCCCTCAGTATATATACGTAGAGGTGAGGTAATAATAATAATCTTTATTTATATAGCGCCAACATATTCCGCAGCACTTACAATACAGGGGAAATAACACAAGACAATGGTTACATGAAGTAATCAATTGATGGAAACAGTAGGGGTGAGGGTCCTGCTCCAACGAGCTTAAATACTACAGATAATGGGATGATACAGAAGGTAAAGGGGCTGGAGATGTGCACGGTATGGCGAGGTACAGAATGAGGGATGCTATACACAAAGACAATGGCCAGGCCGTATAGTGGCGAAATGGGGATGACTGCAGGTGCCAGTTGATTACGGCTAGCAGGGATTACAGTCTGTTGGACAGGGAGCATGCTATCAGGTGGAGTACAGAGGGGTTTGGTTTAGGGTATATGGTATGCCTCTCTGAAGAGGTGCGTTTTTAGAGCACGCCTGAAGTTTAGTGTGTCAGTGATTGCCCGGATATTTTTGGGTAGCGCGTTCCAGAGGACAGGTGCTGCTCTTGAGAAGTCTTGGAGGTGGGATTGAAAGGTTCAAATTAAAAGGGCACTCAGTCTGATTTCATTAGCAGAGCGGTGGGCGCGGGCTGGGTGGGGAATTGAGATGAGGGAAGCAATGTATGGCGGGGCAGTGCTGGGGAGCGCTTTGTGGATGAGAGTAGTGAGTTTAAATTGTATTCTGTATTTGACAGGCAGCCTGTGCAGTGACCGGCACAGGGCAGAGACGTCCGAATAGCGGCTGGACAGGAAGAGTCTCCTCAGTATATATACATAGAGGTGAGATAGATTCTTCTCAGTATATACATATAGAGGTGAGGTAGATTCTTCTCAGTATATACACATAGAGGTGAGGTAGATTCTTCTCAGTATATACATATAGAGGTGAGGTAGATTCTCCTCAGTATATACAATAGAGGTGAGGTAGATTCTCCTCAGTATATACACACACAGAGGTGAGGTAGATTCTTCTCAGTATATACATATAGAGGTAAGGTAGATTCTTCTCAGTATATACACATAGAGGTGAGGTAGATTCTTCTCAGTATATACACACACAGAGGTGAGGTAGATTCTTCTCAGTATATACATATAGAGGTAAGGTAGATTCTTCTCAGTATATACATATAGAGGTGAGGTAGATTCTTCTCAGTATATACATATTAGGGTGAGGTAGATTCTTCTCAGTATATACATATAGAAGTGAGGTAGATTCTTCTCAGTATATACATATAGAGGTGAGATAGATTCTCCTCAGTATATACACGTAGAGGTGAGGTAGATTCTCCTCAGTATATACACATAGAGGTGAGGTAGATTCCTCTCAGTATATACGCAAAGAGGTGAGGTAGGTTCTCCTCAGTATATACACATAGAGGTGAGGTAGATTCTTCTCAGTATATACGCAAAAAGGTGAGATAGATTCTTCTCAGTATATACATATAGAGGTGAAGTAGATTCTTCTCAGTATATACATATAGAGGTGAGGTAGATTCTTCTCAGTATATACATATAGAGGTGAGGTAGATTCTTCTCAGTATATACATATAGAGGTGAGGTAGATTCTTCTCAGTATATACATATAGAGGTGAGGTAGATTCTTCTCAGTATATACATATAGAGGTGAGGTAGATTCTTCTCAGTATATACATATAGAGGTGAGGTAGATTCTTCTCAGTATATACATATAGAGGTGAGGTAGATTCTTCTCAGTATATACATATAGAGGTGAGGTAGATTCTTCTCAGTATATACATATAGAGGTGAGGTAGATTCTTCTCAGTATATACATATAGAGGTGAGGTAGATTCTTCTCAGTATATACGCAAAGAGGGGAGGTAGATTCTTCTCAGTATAGACACATAGAGGTGAGGTAGATTCTCCTCAGTATATACATATAGAGGTGAGGTAGATTCTTCTCAGTATATACATATAGAGGTGAGGTAGATTCTTCTCAGTATATACGCAAAGAGGGGAGGTAGATTCTTCTCAGTATATACGCAAAGAGGTGAGATAGATTCTCCTCAGTATATACACATAGAGGTGAGGTAGATTCTCCTCAGTATATACACATAGAGGTGAGGTAGATTCTCCTCAGTATATACACATAGAGGTGAGGTAGATTCTTCTCAGTATATACGCAAAGAGGTGAGATAGATTCTTCTCAGTATATACATATAGAGGTGAAGTAGATTCTTCTCAGTATATACATATAGAGGTGAGGTAGATTCTTCTCACTATATACATATAGAGGTGAGGTAGATTCTTCTCAGTATATACATATAGAGGTGAGGTAGATTCTTCTCAGTATATACATATAGAGGTGAGGTAGATTCTTCTCAGTATATACATATAGAGGTGAGGTAGATTCTTCTCAGTATATACATATAGAGGTGAGGTAGATTCTCCTCAGTATATAGATATAGAGGTGAGGTAGATTCTCCTCAGTATATACATATAGAGGTGAGGTAGATTCTCCTCAGTATATACATATAGAGGTGAGGTAGATTCTTCTCAGTATATACATATAGAGGTGAGGTAGATTCTTCTCAGTATATACACATAGAGGTGAGGTAGATTCTTCTCAGTATATACGCAAAGAGGTGAGGTAGATTCTTCTCAGTATATACGCAAAGAGGTGAGATAGATTCTCCTCAGTATATACACATAGAGGTGAGGTAGATTCTCCTCAGTATATACACATAGAGGTGAGGTAGATTCTCCTCAGTATATACACATAGAGGTGAGGTAGATTCTCCTCAGTATATACACATAGAGGTGAGGTAGATTCTTCTCAGTATATACGCAAAGAGGTGAGGTAGGTTCTCCTCAGTATATACACATTGAGGTTAGGTACATTCTCCTCAGTATAAACACATAGAGGTGAGGTAGATTCTGTTTAGTATATACACATAGAGGTGAGGTGGATTCTCCATGATCGAGGTAGGACCCGCAATAGTCTGTGTGGGAAGCACGTGAGCGGGCCCTGGGTCAGGCTCGGTCCCAGCCTCCACCTTGTGTGACCCAAGGTGCCGCGAGTTACATAGCAATGGGAAATCCATGTGTCCCCACACAGTTCATTCTGTGTAGGTGTCAGATAGCTCAACACCGCAAGGGGAAGTCTTTGAGTTCCTTGGGCTCGCCTATGCTGTCAGTGCACAAAGATGGTATTACACAGGAGGAAATCAGAGTGCCCAAACATGGCAGAGTTTCAACCCACAAAGGACCTCGGCCTCGGCCCACATTTCTGCCCTAGTCAGTCAGTGTATTTGTGCCAGATAGGTAAAACACCCCGATGGGATGTCTTTGTGCACCCACAGCATAGGCAAACCCCAGTAACATTTCTGTAGCAATAGTATAGGCGGACCCCAGTAACATTTATGTAGCAGAAGTATAGGCGGACCCCAGTAACATTTATGTAGCAATAGTATAGGCAAACCCCAGTAACATTTCTGTAGCAATAGTATAGGCGGACCCCAGTAACATTTATGTAGCAGAAGTATAGGCGGACCCCAGTGACATTTCTGTAGCAATAGTATAGGCGGACCCCAGTAACATTTATGTAGCAGAAGTATAGGCGGACCCCAGTGACATTTCTGTAGCAAGAGTATAGGCGAGCCCCTCAAACCATTTCGTAGAAAAGGTGTAGGCAGACCTCAGTAACATTTCTATAGCAAGAGTATAGGCGGACCCCTGTAACATTTCTGTAGCAAGAGTATAGGCGGACCCCAGTAACATTTCTGTAGCAAGAGTATAGGCGAACCCCTTAAACCATTCAGTAGAAAACGTGTAGGCAGACCCCAGTAACATTTCTATAGCAAAAGCATAGGCAGGCCCCTGTAACATTTCTGTAGCAAGAGTATAGGCGAACCCCAGTAACTTTTCTGTAGTAGAAGTATAGGCGAACCCAGTAACATTTCTGTAGCAAGTGTATAGGCGGACCCCAGTAACATTTCTGTAGCAAGAGTATAGGTGAACCCCTCAAACCATTCAGTAGAAAAGGTGTAGGCAGACCCCAGTAACATTTCTGTAGCAAGAGTGTAGGCAAACCCCTGAAACATCGGTGCACCATGAGTGTAGGCAAAGGCCGGAAAAATTAGTTAGATAAAAGTATAGGCGAGGGCCAGAAAAATTGGTGTACCAAGAGTACAAGTGTACCTCTGAAAAATTGCTCAACCGCGAGGGCAAGTGAAACCCATAAACATTTTTTAAAGATACAGCTCGCTGTTGCTTAATTTGTAACAGAGCCTGGAGGCAGCCCTGTGAAAAAATTTGGTTTCTGTTAAAGTATCAATACAATACTTTTGAAACTTTGAAAAATTGTAAAAAACTTTTAAACAGAGCTGTTACGGTACTCTGACCCCCCCCCCCGAACGCCAGGTGGGGTGTCCTGAACCTACCGCACCCCACTGTCCCTGCCTACTTGCCTCGACCCTGGCTAACCCCAGGCGGACAACTGGACGGCGGTCCCTATCCTGGCTAGGGACCTGGCGACTACAAGGATACCACTAAACTAACGGGGGACAGAGTGCCGACAGAAAAGGGACCGAAGGGACAAAGGGTTTCAACAAAGACTTGTGGAAAATCCTATGCACTTTCCACGTGGCTGGCAACTCCAGTTCGTAAGCCAGCGGGTTAATTACACGCGTAATGGTAAAAGGCCCTACAAAGCACGGTGCAAGCTTTAAGGACTGGACCTTCAATCTTAGGTTCCTGGAAGATAGATACACCTTCTGACCCACTTTGTAAGGTTCAGAAACTGAGAGGCTTCTCCCACTGCGCAGCTTCATGCGAGATCCTACTACTTCTAGATTCTCTTGCACTTCCTTCCATACCCCCTGCAGCACATCGGTGGCGACATCAGCTGCAGGACAGGCAGACGGGGTAGGAAGAGAAGTCAGAACACGGGAATGCCCTTGTGATTCTGGCAAGTCAGTAACAAAATCTACCGAAAGGTGCGACCAGGGGCGCGACGGCATGGGCAACGGTCTCAGGGGGCCCTCCGGACGCCACCGGCGACTCTTGCTGCGCGCGCAAACAGAGCACCCCCTTACGAAGTCACGTATCTGACGAGACATGCCAGGCCACCAGTAGAGCCTGGAACAGAGATCCAGGGTCCCTTGCACTCCCGCGAACCCTGACGAGTGGGACTCTTCAATAACCGTGAGATGTAACGATTCGGGCACAAACCATCTGCCCTCGGGACCCCCTGGTGGAGCATCCTGCTGAGCACTCTGAAGGCGGGGACTGAGCGCGGTATCTACTGAGCAGCGAGGAAGGGGAGCAAGATGGCTATGGCAGGATGGTCCCCAATGAGTGAGTTCCCGGGTGGTCCAGTTGAATTGGGGGTTGTGCAACGCCAACCACGGCATCCCTGGTACCATGTCTACCGACATTTTCTCCATCACCAGGAATGAGAGATCTTCCGAGTGGAGACCCCCCACCGTGAACTGTAACACTGGGGTCCTCCATCGTACCAAGCCCGTAGCAAGAGGGGTAGCATCAATGCTAGTAAAACGAATTGGCGTCTTCAGCGCCACAAATTCAGCCATCAGGGGTCTAACGAAACGCATGCTTATCAGGTTAGCGGCTGCTCTGGAATCAATAAACGCCTGCCCTGGGCGGGAGAAGTTCCGGAATCTAACCTGACAAGGTACCAGAAGTTTAGGAAGTACATGTAGTCCTAGGCGATCCTCCCTGCAATCGCCTAGGACTTGGAGTCTTTCCGCCGGTTCAGACTGTGGGCACTGAGGCCTCAGGGGGCAGGTTATCACCCGATGTCCAGCTTTCCCGCAGTAGAGGCAGAGATGATGCAATAAACGAATCCGGCGTCGCTCCTTGGGGTCCAGCGTGTCCACCTCCATAGGCTCGGGAACACAGACTGGTAATGAAGAAGGGGGAACAGGACAAACAACCTCCTGCTCTCTACGGGCCTGTCTCTTTTGCTTCCCAGCCCTGAGCCTCCTATCCGCCTTCACCGCTAGCTCCATAGCCTCCTTTAAGGACCCGGGAACGGGATGGTAAATTAACAGGTTTTTAACCATGTCCGAGAGGCCCTGCAGAAAAACGTCTTTCAGAGCACTATCGTTCCATGCTGTATCACCCGCAGAGCGTCTGAAGTTAGAGCAATAATCCTCTACACAAAGCGACCCCTGATGCAACGCCAACAGCTGAGAAACTGCCAACCCCACTCGGTGCGGCTCATCAAAGATACCCCCGAGTTCCTGAAAAAAGGAGTCCACTGACTGTAGGTAGGGGGAACCCTCGGGAATGGAAAAAGCCCAGGTCTGGGCAGAGCCCCGCAGCAGGGACATTACAAGCCCGACCCTCTGGGCCTCCGACCCGGAAGAACGAGGGCGCATTCGAAAAAACAATCGACACGCCTGTTGGAAACCAAAAAATTTGTTCCTCTCCCCAGAAAACACCTCGGGAAGAGGGCACTTGGGTTCTGGACTGGTTGAGGCGTCAGGACCCTGCGACACCCCCCGCTGCTCCTGGGCTGCCATACGAGCAGATAAATCCTGGACCACTGGCACCAGGGCTTGCAGCTGGTTCGCGAGGGCGCTGTTCGCCTCCATGAAAAAACAGTTTTAAGGACCAGTTATTATGTTACGGCACTCTGACCCCCCGAGCATCAGGTGGGGTGCCCTGAACTTCCCACACCCCACTGTCCCTGCCTACTTGCCTCGACCCTGGCTAACCCCAGGTGGACAACTGGACGGCGGTCCCTATCCTGGCTAGGGACCTGGCGACTTCAAGGTTAACCACTAACTAACGGGGGACAGAGTGCCGACAGAAAAGGCAGATGGAATGGCCAAACAGGAACAGACTGAGCTAAAGGCAAACTAGAAGGAGACTGACTAGCAACTAGTACTGACTGAGACAGGCTGCAGACAGAACTGACTAGAGGCTAACAGAACCAATAACTGGCAGTGAGCTCAGGTCACTGCCAGCCTTATAAATGAAAGACTCCACCCAGGGGTGGAGAGTGGGAGGAGCCAACTCCCAAACTCAAGCACAAGAGAGAGGAAGGGATGCGGGTGGCGCCCTACGGGTGGACCCACCCACGCCGCTGCATACCGGCCGCCCCATGTCGCCGGAAGAGCCCAGATGTCACAGCTCCAGGACGCCGGAGCCAACACCGGAGTGGCGCGCACTGACCGCGGGACCCTGCGCCGCGCTGCATGGTAACAAGAGCCTTTTGGGCTGCAGAAAAATTGGCAGTTCAGTGTGCTGTTTTAGGAGGAGGAGGAGGAGGAGGAGTAATAGTATCCGAGAGTGATTGACAAAGCTAATTCCACCCTTTTTGTGGTGATAGAGGATGCATTTTTCTCCTGTTGCAGCGAAAAGAATCATTAGGTTCCGCTGGTGGAGAAGAGACGTCTGGGGAAATCCAGACTTTGTTCATCTTTATGAGTGTAGGCATGTCGGCACTGGCAGTTGACAGGCTGGTACGCTTATCCGTGATGATTCCCACTGCTGCACTAAACACCCTCTCTGACAAGACGCTAGCGGCAGGGCAGGCCAGCACCTCTAGGGCATACAGCGCAAGTTCGTGCCACGTGTCCAGCTTTGACACCCAATAGTTGTATGGAGCTGAGGCATCACGGAGGACGGTGGTACGATCGGCTAAGTACTCCCTCACCATCTATTTACAGTGCTCTCTCCAACTCAGCCTTTACTGGGGAGTGGTGATGCAGTCTTGCTGGGTAGCCGTAGAGCTGGCAAAGACCTTGGAGAGTGTTCCCCTATCTGCGCTGGACATGCTGCCTGATCTCCGCGCCTCCCCTGCTACTTGGCCCTCGGAACTGCATCTTCTGCCACCAGCGCTGTCAGATGGGAACTTTAGAATCACTTTTTCCACCAGGGCCCTGTGGTATTGCATCACTCTCGTACCCATTTCCGCTTTGGGAATGAGAGTGGAAAGGTTCTCCTTATACCGTGGGTCTAGAAGGGTGTACACCCAGTAATCCGTGTTGGCCAGAATGCGTCTAACGCGAGGGTCATGGGAAAGGAAGCCTAACATGAAGTCAGCCATGTGTGCCAGGGTCCCAGTACGCATCACATCGCTGTCCTCACTAGCAAGATGACTTTCAGGATCCTCTTCCTCCTCTTCAGCCTATACACGCTGAACAGATGAGAGGCAAGCAGCATGGATACCCTCTGCAGTGTGGCCAGCTGTCTTTTCCCCCTCCTCCTTCCCCCCCTCCCCCTCCTTCTCCTCCTTCAAAACGCACTGAGATATAGACATGAGGGTGGTCTGGCTATCAAGCGACATAATGTCATCCCCCATCTCCTGTTCCAACCGCAAAGCGTCGGCCTTTATGCTTTGCAGTGAACTTCTCAGCAGGCAAAGCAGCGAGTTGGTAACGCTAATGATTGCCGCATCGCCGCTCACCATCTGGGTAGACTCCTCAAAGTTTCCGAGGACCTGGCAGATATCTGCCATCCATGCCCACTCCTCAGTAAAGAATTGCGGAGGCTGACTACCACTCCGCCGCCCATGTTGCAGCTGGTATTCCACTATTGCTCTATGCTGCTCGTACAGCCTGGCCAACATGTGCAGCGAAGAATTCTAGCGCAGCAGTCGGTGCTCTGGCAGCTGAAACCGACGTTGCAGGGTCCTCAGGGTGGCTGCATCCATGGTGGACTTGGTGAAATGTGCACAGATGCGTCGCACCTTGCTGAGCGGGTCAGAGAAGTGGGTGTAGTTTTTCAGAAACCGCTGAACCACCAGATTGAAGATGTGGGCCAGGCATGGCACATGTGTGAGGCTGCCGAGCTGCAGAGCCACCACCAGGTTACGGCTGTTGTCACACACTACCATGCCCGGTTGGAGGCTCAACGGTAAAAGCCAGAGGTTGCTCTGCTCTGTCAGACCCTGCAACAGCTCGGGTGCCATGTGCCTCTTGTCACCTAAGCTGATTAGTTTCAGCACGGCTTGCTGACGCTCGCCCACTGCTGTGCTGCCGCATGCTACCGACTGCTGGCGACGAGCTCACACTTCTTAATTGAGAGGTAGACGTGGCAGAGGAGGTGGAGGGGGAGGGTTTGGAGGAGGTGGCATAAAACGCCTCAGATACCAGCACCGAGGTAGGACCCGCTATTCTGGGTGTGGTTAGGACGTGAGCAATCAGGGAGATATAGTGACCCTGCCCGCCAGTACTTGTCCACGTGTCCATGGTTAAGAGGACCTTCCCAGTAACCGCATAGGTAAGGGCACGATTTATGTTGCGGGAGACGTGCTGGTGTAGGGCTGGGACGGCATACCGGGAAAAATAGTGGCGACTGGGGAACGAGTAGCGCGGGAACGCTGCCGCCATCATGTTTTTGAAAGCCTACATTTCCACAAGCCTGTAGCATCAGCATCTCCAGGCTGATTAATTTGGCAATGTGCACGTTTAAAGCTTGTGCATGCAGGTGGGTGGCGCTTTCGCTCCAATGCTTGTGTTAGTGACAGCTGAACGCTACGCTCAGAGACATTGCTGGATGGCGTGCAGGACGGTGGAGGTGAGGGTGTGGGTGCAGGCCGGGAGGCGCTCGTGCCTGTGTCCTGGGAGGGGGATTGTGTGGCAGGTTGGGGCACAAAGGAAGAGACAGTGGTGTGACCCGAGGCAGTGAATGGCCTTCGTCTCACCTTGTGGGGTGCTCGGCAATCATATGCTTGCGCATGCTGGTGGTGGTCAGGCTGGTAGTGGTGGCTTCCCGGCTGATCTTGGTGCGACACAGGTCGCACACCACTGTTCGTTGGTCGTCTGCGCTCTCACTAAAAAACATCCACACCTTTGAACACCTAGCCCTCTGCATGGAGGCTTGCCGCGAGGGGGTGCTCTGCCTCTACCCCTGGCCACTGCACTGCCTCTTCTAACCTGTCCTGCTGCTGCACTTGCCTCCCCCTCTAAATCCCTGTCCTCAGTAGGCTTAGCAAACCAGGTGGGGTCAGTCACCTCATCGTCCAGCTGCTCTTCCTCCGAATCCTCTGTGCGCTCCTCCCTCGGACTTACTGTCCTTACTACTACCTCACTGACAGACAACTGTGTCTCATCATCCTCATCCACAAAAAGCTCTTGAGACAGTTGCCGGAAGTCCCCAGCCTCATCACACAGACTCCGGGAACTTTTCAAAGGTTGGGCATTGCTCACGACAAACTCCTCAGGTGAGAGAGGAACCATTTTTTCCCACTCATGGCAGGGACCCGAGAACAGTTCCTGGGAGTCTGTCTGCTCAGAATATGTCATTTTCATGGACTGAGGTGGCTGGGAGGAAGGAGGAGCAGCAGCCAGAGGATTCAGAGTTGCAGTCCCTAGGCCGGGAGTAGTGGACTGCGTAGAAGACTGGGTGGTCGATACATTGCTGGACGTGTTTTCTGCTATCCACGACAGGACCTGCTCACACTGCTCTGTTTGTAATAAAGGTCTACCACGTGGACCCATAAATTGTGATATGAAGCTGGGGACCCCAGAAACTTGCCTCTCTCCTAATCCCACAGCAGCCGGCTTTGATTCACCACGGCCAGGAACTCGGCCTGTGCCCACACCCTCACTTGGACAATCGCGTCCTCGAGCCTTACCCCTAATCCTCATCATGGTGGATTAAGAATAGAGCAGGGCCCAAATAAATTATCCCACTGTACAGCGCTGACAACTGTGGCTTAATTCACCGCACACAGAGACTTGTAGATAGTGGAGGCTCTATGCTGTGACTTGAAAAAATTAAGCCGCTGTCTTGCGCTGATACCTAGGGGTAATTTACTGCTCGCAGAGACTTGTAGATAAGAGAGGCTGTGTGGAGTGGGGGAAGACTCTAAAGCCAGTGAATAGTGCTGGTAACTGCGGCGATCTCAACCCCACCAAGGAAAGGGTATTGTGAGACGCTCTGCACAGCAACAGAGCTGAAATACTTTGCAGTGGCGGTGAGACTTCTGTCTAATGCATTGCAGACACAGAACGGTATAACTGAAGTAGTTTGCAGTAGGCTAGGAAATGTTAGAGTGCAGTTTCATGATGAGAGCTGGTTGTATGGAGCTGCAGGCTGAGAACACAATCACTGAAAGGTTGGGAACAAGCCTAGATGCGTAATACAGAAATTGATGCACTACTACTCCCAGCCAGCCACAACTATAATGCACACGGTCAGATGTAGCACTAAGAAGGAGCTTTGGGGTTCTTAAAGACAGGATCCTACTCTAACACTTTCCCTATATAAGCAGCTCTTTCCCTAAACTCTGCATAATACACTGCAGACTGAGAACGCTATAGTTAAAAAGGCTTAAAAAGATGCTTAAAGAAAAAAAAATTGTGCACTACTGCTCTAAGCCAGCCACAACAGTGATGCACACTATGAAGAGTAGCCCGAAGAAGGATTGTTGGGGTTCTGGAAGACAGGATCCTACTCTAACACTTTCCCTATACCAGCAGCAGCACTTTCCCTAATCTCTGCCAGCGTGTGTCTGAGGCGAGCCGCGGGCGGGACCAGTTTAAGTACTCTGCGGTCACCTGATCTTGCCAGCCACTCACTGCAGGGGGGTGGGATAGGGCTGGCATGTCACAGCAGGAAGTGGTAATTCCTTCTCTGCATGTCTAATGGCTAGAAAATGGCGCTAAACAGGCAGGAAAGGAAATGCAATTGACTCGAGTACCGCGTGGTGTTCATCTCGAGTATAGAGCATCTCGCGTACCCTAAAGCTCGAACGAGCATCAAGCTCGGACGAGTGTGCTCGCTCATCTCTAGTATATATACATAGAGATCAGTTATATTCTGCTCAATATACACATATAGACGAGGTAGATTCTCCTAAGTATATACTCATAGAGCTCAGTTATATTCTCATTATATACACATTAAGGTGAGGCAGATCCTTCTCAGTATATATACATAGAGGTGAGCTAGATTCTCCTCAGTATATATACATAGAGGTGAGGTAGATTCTCCTCAGTATACAGACAGACAGGTGAGTTAGATTCCCCTCAGTATATACACATAAGGGTGAGGCAGATCTTCCTCTGTATATACACATCGAGGTGCGTTAGATTCCCCTCAGTATATACACATAGAGGTGAGGTAGATTCTCCTCAGTATATACACATAGAGGTGAGGTAGATTCTCCTCAGTATATACACATAGAGATGAGGTGCGATTCTCCGCTCGTGGACAGGGGGGAAGCGCTCTCCATAACAACGCTATGGAGAGCTTTCACTGCGTTCCCCGCGGCTGGGGAACGCAATGAAAACCCGCCCATGGACAGGCAGCCTTAGAGAGAGGAGATTGGCAATGCCCATCTAATCAGCAAAACCGCCAGTTGAAGGCTAAACATTGGAGTTAAACATATGGGCAAAAGTGTTAATTTGGAGAGAGAAGGGTGTTGAAGCAGAATATGACCTCTAAGCCTGCGTTCACACAGGGCGGATTTGTCGCGGAAATGTCGCGGTTTTGCCGCTTCGGTTTTGCCGCAACATTTCCGTTTCTGCGGCAAATCCGCATGCTATGGCCAAATTTAGACGTGGTTTTCACCGCGTATTTCTCAGGCCCTTTGCTGCGGAAAAAAACGCTGCGGTTATTTTGGGAGAGGTGCGGTTTTTGTTGCTGATTTGCTTGCGTATTTTACTAGGTGCAGATTCTAAAAAAAACTGTTTCCTGTGAGGTCATCGTTCCCACCCATTTCTGCACAGGGTAGGAAGAGCTTTGTATTTGTGGCCATTTTGTCAGCAGACATGGAGGGAGGAACTGTCCGGCTGAGCCGCGCCTACCAACGCAGACTGATTGCCTTTGTGCTTCTGATGGATAGAGAACAATCTGAAAAGGTGAGTGATTTGTTTTTATGGTCATTGTGTGCTTAGTTTCCTTGTTGTTTGTTGATGCATTGTGGACTAGAGTGCGATTGCGGCCATGTGCTTTAACCCCTTGAGTGGCGGGTTTCCTACCACCCTGTCATGCCCACCAGGGCAGGTTTTTTAAAATGGTCTAATCATTGAATTTCAACTAATTTTGCAGTTGCGTCCCAAGAGCCATAACTTTTTCATTTTTCCATTGACATGGCCATATAAGGGCTTGTTTTTTGCGGGACAAGTTGTGATTTTTTTTTAAACGGGGGAGGAAAAAAAGAAATGGGGAAAAAAGAAAAAAAGGGGCCATGTCATTAAGGGGTTAAATAATGTATTAACTTCCTTCTCTGGGTCATTACGACGCATGGATACCACATGTGAGATTGTATTTTTGATTTTTTACAAAATAAAGGGAGACAAGTGTTTTTATTATTTTTTTAAATAATTTTTTACCTTTTTTTTTTTTTTTTTTTTTTTTGTCCCTTTAGGGGACTTCCACAGGTATCCATCAGGACCCCTGATCACATTCCGGGGGTCCGATGGTGACAGCCCTTTACATGCTGCAGTGACAGCCCTTTACATGCTGCAGTCACATAGACTGCAGCATGTAAAGGGTTAACACAGCAGAAATCGGAGGTTTTCTCTGATCTCTGCTGTTAGAGCTAGTACCTAGCTGTCCTCTCACAGCCAAGCACCAAGCTCTCCCTGCCACAGAGACCATCGGCTTGCTTCTGACAAGCCGATGGTCTCTATGGCAACCTGTAAACAAAGCAGGAGGTTGCCGGCACATCGGCAATATCTTTTGCTGGTTTTTCAAAGTCCTGCACTGCTTTATGTGGGTCTGTGCAGGCAGAGCACACTGTCACAGCTTGTGGCATTGTGCTCTGCAGCTCCCATAGTGATACATAGCCCGGAAATCTTCCGGGCTATGTTGCTATGAGCAGTGGAGCTCGTCCCGGAAAATTTCCGGGCGTGCCACTCAAGGGGTTAATTCATGTGCTTTAATTCATGTGCTTTAATTCCTGCTAATATTCTTTTACAGACTGATCGTGCTTCCCGGCGTCAGAGACGCTATTGGGTTCATCCCCTACTGACACAGAGGGGGACGAAGGGCCATTTTGCAAGCCTCTACCAAGATCTTAAAAAGTAAGTGAAGTGTAGCATGGGAATCGGTTTGAGGTTGCGCAAAGAATTTTTATTAATTTTAGCCCGCTCTCCCTTTCTCTCTCTCTGCAGCCATCCGGAGAAGTTCGTAGCCTTCTGCCGGCTGCCTATGGAGGCCTTTGACCGCCTTCTGGAGCTGGTGCGCCGGGATCTGACCTACCAGGATACGCAGATGAGGAAGGCGATCACTGCAGAAGAAAGGCTGCTCATCACCCTTCGGTAAGTAACCGTTCTTATCGTGTCACTGTTGTTCTATCTGTAATGTAATCTGTGAGTGTACAGCCAATTGTTTTTTTTAACTTTATTGTTTCCGTGATTTTTGCGCAGTACCAGTTTTTATGCTCTGATTGCTCCGGCAGTAGGACGTAATGCTATAGCATTACGTCACACTGCTTTTTGACAGCTAGGCTATCGAGCACCCCTTTTATTAGCACCACGCCCATCATGACACCTGCACGGCTACCCCGATCTCACCGGGCGGGTGGGTGTTTGGTTGCCCGTGCGTGGCACCAGAACAGCATCATCTTGTGGCTGGTTGACTTCAGATACAGTGTCAGCAGCGAGATTGTTGAACTTACCATACCAGCAAACTTGGGCAACCTTTGTTGTGCACCGGCAGTGAACGGGACCAAGTTACCTTCCTGAGTGTAGCAGGAACATGTTTGCATTTTCTCATTCTCTCTCCCCTTTTGTTGTGGATGGGGAGAATGGAAATCTGAACCATGTGTGGCGTGGAAAGTGAGAATTTCACCCCCCCCCATGTATACCTTTCAATTGCAAATCTTATTTCCTTCACACGAATTCTACTGCGTTCTCCAATCAATTTCGTGTTGAGAACAATATCTGAATACTGTATACATAGAAGTGTTGATGTAATGCAAGTCTTCATTGTGTACTAACTTTTGTTTCTCTTCTCTGCTTCTTTTCAGCTTCTTGGCCACAGGAGAGAGCTATGCATCCCTGCATCTCCAATTTCGTGTTGGTAAATCTACCATCACCAAAATTGTGAGGTGCACATGCAGCGCCATCTGGCAGAAGTTGCAGCCCATCGTGATGCCTTCACCTACCGAGGACACTTGGCAACGTGTTGCAGCAGGCTTTCAAGATGTTGCCAAATTTCCTAACTGCATAGGCGCTGTCGACGGCAAACATGTGCGTGTGCTTCAGCCAGCCCACTCAGGCTCAAAATTTTTCAATTACAAAAAATTTTTTTCAATTGTCCTGATGGCGGTGGCTGATGCACATTGCAAATTTGTTTGCATCGACATCGGCGCCTATGGCAGCACTGGAGATTCTCGGGTGCTGCGAACTTCACAGATTGGGATGCAAATTCTTCGAGATGGCGTCACGCTCCCAGCCCCACAACCTTTCCCGGGAACCACACATCCAGTCCCCTTTATGATGGTATCGGATGAGGCTTTTCCGTTGATGCCAAACCTGTTGCGCCCATACCCGCGAAGATGACTGAATGCCCGGAAAAGGATTTTTAATTATCGGCTGAGCCGGGCACGTCGTGTGGTTGAGTGTGCCTTCGGGATTATGGTAAGTCAGTGGAGAGTTCTAGGGACTACCCTACCACAGTTGATGACCTTGTCAAGGCATGTTGTGTTCTTCACAACTACCTCCGGGACTATCGCCCCGAGGTAGATGTGGAGGAACTCGATCCTGCCTTTGACACGGTCATCAACTGGGGGGGAGGTAGGACGCCTGCTACTGCAGTGCAGGTACGAGAACTCTTCACTGACTATTTCCTTAGTCACGAAGGCACGGTGGTGTGCAGCCCTAACTGCAGTGTGACCCTCCCCCGGCGCCCAGCCCCAGAAGGACGCGGAAAACAAAGTACGTGGAGAAAAACGTATTTTATTAAAGGCACAAAAGGTCACTCCACCTTTAATTTCACATTTTCAGAAATTCTTCAACCGTTTGCATAATAAAATGTGTTTATATTTCAAGAAAAATTTTGTTCCATTTTTTTCGCCGCACAAAATACATAAACTTTATTGTAAAATTCACGAAAATTGTTAGGCTATGATGGTTTTTTATTAATAGCTAAATGAACATTGCATGAGTTGAACCGTATCCTTCTTTTCAGCGTAGTTAACGATTACCACTACATGAATAGAACAAATTTAGCATAAGCTATGGAACCAGTTTTGCAAGCTTGACGGCACACCATAATGTAGCGTTACATTAGCCACGCACCGGGAGTGCATCAAACCACTTTTTCTTTTCCTTGCTACGTTTTTTAAAACACGTTCATCCAGACACAATTTTACATCCCTGTCGGATAGCGGTATTGTGTGTTTGCTTTATATTTCTAGCAACAAATAAGGAGGGCCTGTAGTTGCACACATTTCGCACGTGGTAACGGTACACTGTGGTGTAAAGTTTTTCTCCGTCACGGGCCAATCCACAACCAGTTTAGCTTTGGCCACACTTGACGGACATGCCGCAAGCGAAAATGATGATGGGGACAGGCACGCAGACTGCCCCTGCTCTCATCACCAATTTTTTTTTTTTTCATGCTCGAACTCTGCTAACATACATTAGACTAGAGCGAGCATGAAGATAGACAGGAAAATAAATAAAGGAAAACAAAGGACAATGAGTCCGAGAAGGGATTTACCCCAACCTTGGAGGACAGCAAGGCAGCGGAAAAAAACACGCGCAAACACAGTCCTTCTCGTACAGTGGCACAGCCATCGAAGAACTTAACGGTCATGCCACTGACGGGAAGGAATGAGTGCGCCTAGTCTTTTTTGCAGCAGAGCACATAGTAGCCGGCAGTGAGCGATGTTAAGAAATTGCAACCCCAATCTTTCCCATGACCATCCGTAGGATTTCTGGGACACCAGCCAACTCCATGCAGTGTGAGACAAGGCAGCATCACAACGGAACCAGCACTTTCCAATGGTAGCGTCTAAGACATTGCAGTTATCCAAAGTAAACGTTTGTGATCACTGCAATGTCGTATAACTAAAAGAGCTTTCTCCTACACTGCATTGAGATGCATTTGGTGGCGAGCACAGTCGCGCAGTTGAGTGTTGCGATGTCTGTTGCAGAGGGCTGTTCATCAGTGAGAGAAACGACGATTGTGACGGGGAACCGCCAGAGACCGTGTCGCCGTAGCCAGTGTCAGGAGAGCCATGGTGCATGGGGTATACCGTTGTCCTAGAAACCCTGGCAGGTTGATCCGGGAAAGATTGGGGTGCAGGCAACATGCGGTTTGAGGGTTGTACTGGAAAGGCTGCATTTTTCATTGCCACAATAATGGCAGTGCTATCGGCAATGGGTCTTTGAGAACCAAAAATCTCTAACGCAGTGTAAAGAACTGGCGGAATAGTCCACTGACGCTCCGAGCTCAGTTCACGAATGCGTGACGCAATGGTGGTACCCATTGTGTCCCACTGATCCTCCGTCTCAGACCGCCGAAATAAAGACAGCGCCTCTTGGGTGGCATCTGGCTTGTTATTCTTCCGACGCGGGCGAGCCGCAACGCTGCGGCTCGTCCGCTCGGAACTCACCTCCCTGCTACGACATGCTCTGCTGGCAGGGGCAGTAGTATTGCCACACGACACATTTTGTTCCCCCACTTCCGGAGTAACTGAAGTGGGGTTCAAATCGGGCGTGCTACGCTGGCTGTCTTCCAAGGCTGGGGTACCTTCTCTGGGCTCATCATCCCGCGACTCCTGTCCCGGCCCATCTTTGTCGGGTGAAGCGGTTGTGACCGTGGGAGGCGCGGCCGTGATGTTCCCGCTGGATCTGTGGACGAAACAAGAGTACCGTTTAGAGACATAGAACCTCAAAATGCGACGCCATCGAAGCCGAGCTAGCTAAGATATTTGCACTTACGCATGCAATGCTCGACTTGTTCTGAGGAACTGCAGTATGTCCTGGTGTGGACACTTTTTCTTTGACGGGGACATGCCGCTTTTTTCACAATCCTTTTCGTGTTTCTTGAAGCGGTCCCGAACAGACCGCCAACGATTCTTGACGTCTTTAACTGCAAAATTACAGATGGCAATTAAACATGGTACAAGCAGTCTGCAAAAGGATGCAATCCACCGACAGCCGCAATAAACAGTGTGGTTAGATGCAGTACAGTTCTAAGTACATCCAAGAAAGAACCACCAAAGCGTTACCAATAGTGTAAACTTACGGATTTCACTGTGGACGGCAGCTGTAGCGGAGTCCCAATCGGGATACATCCCTGTGCAGACCGCAAGCCAGGCGTCCGCCTTTAAATCTCGGTCACAGTAGCCCGGCTCGGCTGGGTCCCAAATCTCAGGCCTACTTTCAACCTGCAGGGGGAGGAAAGAAGAAAACAAGTTGAATAGCATTCCGAGGGGGGTGGAGATGGTTGTGTCAGCGGCCACTACACTCGCCAATGTTATCATCCTGGCAACGTTGATCCCCATTCGCTGATACCACGCCATTGTCCGGAAATGTGCTTGGCGACCACAGAAAATGGTTTTTGTCCTGTGAGTAAGCAGAAAATGGTTACATTTCATTAGATACACAACATTATTGCATACTAGCGCACAATTGCAAGTCGCCAAAAATATCAACGAGGCTCACATCTACACGTGAGATGCCGAAGGGTGAGCAATAAAAGGATAAAAAGTGAAGAAAAAAAATTTTCAGCTTCCTATTTGTAAGTTAGGGTAGGCAATGCAAAAAGGGACAAAACGCGTGGCCTCGCCCGTGCAAAGGAATGCCATGCAACCGGGTGGGGGGCCATATAATGGTGGAAAGGACCGACTTAACGCCAACCGTGCCCCACGAACAGTTACGCCATAATTGTGGAGCAAAGCAAGGGAGCAAAAAAGCGGATAACATGCGTTGCAATGCAAAAGAAAAAGGACGCAAAAGAGCGCGAAGCGGGCAGGAGAGAGCAAAATATGGTGCGGTGGAGCTGGACGCGTCTTGCCTACAATGATTGGCGAAGTAGTGCATTACCTTCTTTATCCGAGGTTGAGGATTTTCCCGCTGCTCGTGTCGCTGGGTTGCTTGCCCCGCTGGGGGTAGTGGTGGTGTCTCCGCGGGGGGTTGTAGTGGTGGTGCCTCCGCTGATGGCGGTGCTTTTCCCGCCACTGACGTGGTGGAGTTTCCCGCCTGTGGCCCAGTATTTTCCCCTGGGCTGGTGCAGCTGCCAATCGCTGTGGTGCCGCTGTGGAGCGGTATGGTGCCGCTGTGGAGGGGTCTGATGCCGCTGTGGAGGGGTCTGGTGCCGCTGTGGAGGGGTCTGGTGCTGCCGGCAGAGCTCCTGCTCGCTGCTTCCACTCTCCATGAAGTCCAGGCTGAAATGGCGCCAAGCGGCTAAAATGGCCGCTAAACCACTTCCTCTGAACAAACTTTATTGCCCCTCTTTTCTCATGCGAAGAATCTGCTGCGGAACCGCTTGGAAAAACCGCTACAAAACAAGCAATAGCGGTTTTCATTGCGGTTTCAGCTGCGTTCATGGGGCCCTATGGAAAAAAAACGCTGCGGAAACGTCGAAAGATTGGACATGCTGCATCTTTCAAAACCGCGACGCAGTTGCTTATCCGCACTGCGGCTCTGCGGTAAATTTTACGCCCTGTGAGAACGAGATTTTGGTCAAACACATTTGCACTGCATTGCACTGCAACCGCGACGGAATGGCCGCAATGCGGATATGCAACGGCAAACCGCGGCAAATAAGCACCAAATCCGCCCTGTGTGAACCCAGGCTAAGGCTTCAGTCAGACGGGTGTTTTCTATGTGGGCATGTTTTGTGCGTTTGCAATACATATCTATATAGAACCAATGCTCTTCAATGGCAGCAGTCACATGTCCGAATTTTACATGCATATAAAATTCGCACGTACAAAAGATAGAACATATGGGTGGCAGTGGACTTGGTCATGTGTTCTTTTTGTTACACGTGCAGTGCGATCTTTTTTACACGCGAACAAATGCCCATTTGCCTGAGCCCTAATAGGGAGACAACTGCAGCCGGAGAGACTGCCGAGCTCAATCATTACTCCACAAACTGAGTTTTCAAGGCAGGACAGTAATTTACAAACCACTGGTTAAACAAACGAAAGAACAAAGGCAACTACAGAGGTGCCACAACCACCAATTCTGGTCTACTTATGACTCCGGTTTGATCCAACGAAGCCTCCTCTATGTGATTTACCACACAGGACGTTTTTATGCCTGACAACTGCCAGAGGGAGCCTATCATTCCTCCTGTCTGCTTCCTACAGTCAAGCACGATGGTTGATCCATCATCTCACGGTTTTCTGCAGGACCCATCGTCACCCAATGTTGCAGAGTTTTCCTTATGTTTTTTAGAGGCCTAATCTTTGGGAACATATAACGTATTGTAAATAGAGATGAGCAAGCACACTCGTCTGAACTTAATGCTCGCACCCAAGGATACTAAGGGAACTAAGTGACGAGATAGCTAGGCCGCTATATCTAATATTTCTAGACACTATCAAGACCGGGGTAGTACCATTGGATTGGCGCATTGCCAACGTGGTTCCAATTTACAAAAAAGGGAGCAAAAGTGAGCCTGGTAACTACAGGCCAGTAAGTCTCACTTCAGTAACGGGAAAATTTTTCAAGGGGATTCTGAGAGACGCCATCGATGACTACCTCAAGGAGAACAAGGGAATAACTCCTCACCAGCATGGATTCACGAAGGGTCGCTCATGTCAGACAAATCTGATCAGTTTCTACGATGAAGTAAGCTCTAAGCTGGACCTGGGAGAGTCTATTGATCTCGTATATCTGGACTTCTCTAAAGCTTTTGACACCGTGCCACATAATAGGCTAATATACAAAATGAGGCAGCTTGGACTGGGTGAAAACGTGTGTAAGTGGGTTAAAAATTGGCTCAATGATAGAAAGCAGAGGGTGGTAATAAATGGTTCGTACTCTGATTGGACCACAGTCGCTAGCGGGGTGCCACAGGGTTCAGTATTAGGCCCCACTCTGTTCAACGTATTTATCAATGACCTGATAGGGGGGCTGCACAGCAAAATATCAATATTTGCAGATGACACAGAATTATACAATATAATTAATGCAATGGAGGACAATGTGCGGCTACAAACGGACCTGGATAAGCCGGGGGCTTGGGCAGGAAAATGGCAAATGAAGTTCAATGTTGAAAAATGTAAGACTATGCACATGGGCAGGAGAAACGGATGTCACCAATATTCACTTAATGGGGTACCACTAGGGAAAAGTGATATGGAAAAAGACCTGGGGGGTACTAGTGGATTGTAGACTAAACTGGAGTAACCAATGCCAGTCAGCTGCTGCAAAGGCAAATAAAGTCTTGGGGTGCATTAAAAGAGGTATAGGGGCGAAGGACGAGAACATTATCCTTCCATTATATAAGGCACTTGTCAGACCTCACATGGAATACTGCGTACAATTCTGGTCACCGGTGCTCAGGAAAGATGTTACAGTGCTGGAGGGGGTTCAAAGAAGGGCAACTAAACTAATACATGGAATGACGGGACTGGAATACCCAGAGAGGCTATCAAAATTGTGATTATTCACCCTGGAAAAAAGATGGCTAAGAGGTGATCAAATAACCATGTATAAGTACATGAGGGGACAATACAAGGATCTCTCCCAAGATCTGTTTACACCCAGGACCGCGACGGTAACAAGAGGGCATCCACTACGATTAGAGGAAAGTAGGTTTCATCACTCACATAGAAGGGGATTCTTTACTGTAAGAGCAGTTAGACTGTGGAACTCTCTGCCGGAGGAAGTGGTGATGGCAAAATCCATAGAGGAGTTTAAAAGGGGACTTGATGTCTTTCTGGAGAGGAAGGACATTATAGGATACAAGTCTTAGGTTAATTGTCAATCCGGGTATACAGGCAGGTAGGAACTATTAGGGGTTGATCCAGGGAACAGTCTGATTGCCATTAGGGAGTCGGGAAGGAATTTTTTCCCCAAAAGGGCTAAATTGGCTTCTACCCTTGGGGTTTTTTGCCTTCCTCTGGATCAACACAGGAGGATAGACAGGATGGACTAGATGGACATTGTCTTCATTCAGCCTTACATACTATGTTACTATGTAAGATGCTCGTTACTCGAGACGAACACCACACGGTACTCGAGTCAATTGCATTTCCTTCCCCGCATGTTTAGCACCATTTTCTAGCCAATAAACATGTGGGGAAGGCATTACCACTTCCTGCTGTGACATGCCAGCCCTCTGCCCGCCAACAGCAGTGAGTGGCTGGGCCGATCAGGTGACCGCGAAGTACTTAGACTAGGATCCTGTCTTCAAGAACCCCAACGGTCCTTCTTAGGGCTACTCCACATTGTGTGTATTACTGTTGTTGATGGCTGGGAGCAGTAGTGCACCAATTTTTTTTTTTAAGCATCTCGGGCTATGCAGGCCATTTCAGCTATTGCGTTCTCAGTCTGCAGTGTATCACGCAGAGTTTAGGGACACAGTGATTTCTATAGGGAAAGTCATACAGCCCCGATCCTCCGTGCAAGAACCCCAATGCTCCTTCTTAGGGCTACATCTGACCGTGTGCTTTACAGTTGTGGCTGACTGGAAGCAGTAGTGCACCAACTTTTGTATTACGTATCTAGGCCTGTTCCCAGCCTTTAACTTATAGCGTTCTCAGCTATAAGTCTATACCACTGCCTCTTCCCCTGTGCCCCAACCTGGCACACAGATCCAATGCCCCTCCCAGGACACAGGCACGAGCGCCTCCTGGCCTGCACCCACACCCTCACCTCCACCGTCCTCCACTCCATCCAGCAGTGTCTCTCAGCGCAGCGTTCAGCTGTCGCTAACACAAGCGTTGGAGCGAAAGGGAAAATACACCGCCACCAACCCGCATGCACAAGCTTTAAACGTGCACATTATCAAATTAATCAGCCTGGAGATGCTGCCGGACAGGCTTGTGGAAACGGAGGCTTTCAAAAATGTGATGGCGGCGGCGGTCCGGCAGTACTCGGTCCCCAGTCACCACTATTTTTCCTCGTGTGCCGTCCCCGCCCTACACCAGCGCGTCTCCCGCAACATTAATCTTGCCCTCACCAACGCGGTTACTGGGAAGGTCCTCTTAACCATGGACACATTGACAAGTACTGGCGGGCAGGGCCACTATATCTCCCTGACAGCACATTGGGTGAACTTGGTGGAGGCTGGGACCGAGTCAGAGCCTGGGACCGCTCACGTCCTACCCACACCCATAATAGCGGGTCCTACCTCGGTGCTGGAATCTGCAGCGTTTTATGCCACCTCCTCCAAACCCTCCCCCTCCTCCTCCTCCACCATGTCTACCTCTCAATTCAGAAGTGTGAGCATATCGCCAGCAGTCGGTAGCGCGCAGCACGGCAGCACAGCTGTGGGCAAGCGTCAGCAAGCCGTGCTGAAACTAATCAGCTTAGGTGACGAGGCACATGGCCCCTGAGCTGCTGCAGGGTCTGACAGAGCAGACCGACCTCTGGCTTTCGCCGCTGAGCCTCCAACCGGGCATGGTCGTGTTTTACAACGGCCGTAACCTGGTGGCGGCAATGCAGCTCGGCAGCCTCACACACATGCTATGCCTGGCCCATGTCTCCAATCTGGTGGTTCAGCGATTTCTGAAAAACTACCCACACTTGTCTGACCTGCTCGGCACGGTGCGCCGCGACTGCGCACATTTTTGCACCACGGACGCTGCCACCCTGAGGACCCTGCAACGTCGGTTTCAGCTGCCAGAGCACCGACTGCTGTGCGACGTGGCCACATGCTGGAATTCTACGCTGCACATGTTGGCCAGGCTGTACGAGTGGCGTAGAGCAGTAGTGGAATACCAGCTGCAACGTGGGCGGCGGAGTGGTAGTCAGCCTCTGCAATTCTTTACTGAGGAGTGGGCATGGATGGCAGATATCTGCCAGGTCCTCAGAAACTTTTAGGAGTCTACTCAGATGGTGAGCGGTGATGCGGCCATCATTAGCGTTACCATCTCGCTGCTTTGCCTGCTGAGAAGTTCGCTGCAAAGCATAAAGGCCGATGCTTTGCGGTTGGAACAGGAGACGGGGGATGACAGTATGTCGCTTAATAGCCAGACAACCCTCATGTCTATATCTCAGTGCGTTTTGGAGGAGGAAGAGGGGGAAGAGACAACTGGCCACACTGTAGAGGGTACCCATGCTGCTTGCCTCTCATCTGTTTAGCATGTATGGGCTGAAGAGGAGGAGGATCCTGAAAGTCATCTTCCTAGTGAGGACAGTGATGTGTTGCATACTGGGACCCTGGCACACATGGCTGACTTCATCTTAGGCCGCCTTTCCCGTGACCCTTGCGTTAGACACATTCTGGCCAACACGGATTATTGGGTGTACACCTTTCTAGACTCAGGGTATAAGGAGAACCTTTCCACTCTCATTCCCGAAGAGGAAAGGGGTACGAGAGTGATGCAATACCACAGGGCCCTGGTGGAAAAAGTGATGCTAAAGTTCCCATCTGTCAGCGCTAGTGGCAGAAGATGCAGTTCAGAGGGCCAACTAGTAGGGGAGGCACTTGAATATGGTGTGCTGTGCTGTCAGCTTGCTCACTTCATATATCTCACGATCCACTGCTTGCTCAAGCGGGTTCACCTGCCCCCGGTTCTGGGCTTTAAACAGCAAAAAATTCCATGCAGGAAAAAGTGTAATCCACGCTTGTTTGCAGAGTAAAATTTGTAATCTCCTTTTATTTGGTCATATTTTAAAAAGGCTGCACAGACCCTTCGTCAGTGGTAGATTACAAATTTTACTCCGCAAGCAAGCGTGGATTACACTTTTTCCTGAATGGTATTTTTTGCTAGTAGGGGAGGCGTAGGGATCAGGCAGCATGTCCAGCGCAGGCACGGGAACACTCTCCAAGGCTTTTGCCAGCTTTATGGCTCCCCAGAAAGACTGTGTCACCACTCCCCAGTCAAGGCTGAGTCGGAGGGAGCACTTTAAAAAGATGGTGAGGGAGTATGTAGCCAATCATACCACCGTCCTCCGTGATGCCTCTGCTCCATACAACTATTGGGTGTCAAATCTGGACACGTGGCACAAACTTGCGCTGTATGCCCTGGAGGTGCTGGCCTACCATGCCGCTAGAATCTTGTCAGAGAGGGTGTTTAGTGCAGCTATAGGGAATCATCACAGATAAGCGTACCCACCTGTCAACTGACAGCGCCGACATGCTTACCCTCATAAAGATGAACAAAGGCTGCTTTTCTTCAGACCTCTTCTCCACCGGTAGAAAGCAGTGGATCCTAAAGAATCTTTTCGCTGCAACAGGAGAAAAATGCATCCTCTATCACCCCAAAAAAGGGGAGAATTAGCTTTGTGTATCCCTCTCGGATATTATTACTCCTCCCCCTCCTAAAACAGCATGTCATCACACTGAACTGCCAATTTCTATGTGGCCCAAAATGCTCTGTTTAAAACTTTTAAAAGTTTTATCAGTTTATAAAGTGTTAAAAGTTAAACTTAAACCAATTTTTGCAGAGGGCTGCCTCCAGGCTCTGTTACAAATTAACCAATTAAGAGCTGTATCTTCAAAAAATGTTTGTGGGTTTCACCTGAACTCGCGGTTGAGCAAATTTTCAGGGGTACACTTGTACTCTTGGTACACCAATTTTTCAGGCCATTGCCAATACTGTTAGCAAACTAATTTTTCCAGGCTTTGCCTATACTCTTGGTAAACAAGTTTTTACAGGTGTTCGCCTATACTCTTGGTACACCAATGTTACTGGGGTCCGCCTATACTCTTGCTACAGAAATGTTACAGGGGTCCGCCTATACTTCTGCTACAGAAATGTTACAGGGGTCTGCCTATACTTTTGCTACAGAAATGTTACAGGGGTCTGCTATACTTTTGCTACAGAAATGTTACTTGGGTCCGCCTATACTTTTGCTACAGAAATGTTACTGGGGTCCGCCTATACTCTTGCTACAGAAATGTTACAGGGGTCTGCCTATACTCTTGCTACAGAAATGTTACAGGGGTCTGCCTATAATTTTGCTACAGAAATGTTACAGGGGTCTGCCTATAATTTTGCTACAGAAATGTTACAGGGGTTCGCCTATACTTTTGCTACAGAAATGTTACAGGGGTCTGCCTATGCTGTGGGTGCACAAAGACTTCCCATCGTGGTGTTTTACCTATCTATATACTGACTGACTTGGGCAGAAATGTGGGTTGAGGCCGAGGTCCTCGACAGGGTGAAACTCTGCCATGTTTGGGCACTCTGATTTCTTCCTGTGTAATACCATCTTTGTGAACTGACAGCATAGGCGAGCCCAAGGAACTCAAAGACTTTCCATTGTGGTGTTGAGCTATCTGACACCTACACAGAATGAATTGTGTGGGGACACATGGATTTCCCATTGCTATGTAATTCGCGGCACCTTGGGTCACACAAGGTGGAGGCTGGGACCGAGCCTGACCCAGGGCCCGCTCACATACTACCCACACAGAGTATTGTGGGTTCTACCTCGGTCATGGTTTCTCGGCCTTATTATGCCACCTCCTCCTCCTGCTTTGGGTTTGGGGATCAGCGCTGGGCAACATGTATTTTCTCTCGTGTTACCACAGTTATCCGAGACACTGGTTTGGGCCAAACAAAAGGAGTGTTACTGCATTAATGAGACGTTCACAGCTGCACTTGCATCCGAGTCCACTTTATGCCCACGATTACTGAGGGTGTGAGCTGAGGTTGAGGTCCTTGGCAAGGTGAAACTGCCTTGTTTGTGTGCTCTGATTTCTTTATGTGCAATACTTTCCTTGTGTTCCAGGGGCTCGCCTATGCTGTGGGTGTGCAAAGACTTCCCATCGCAGTGTTTTACCTGTCTGGCACAAATACACTAACTGACTAGGGCAGAAATGTGGGCCGAGGCCCTTAGCAGGGTGAAACTCTGCCATGTGTGGGCACGCTGACTTCCTCATGTGTAATACCATGTTTGAGTTCCCTGGGCCCGCGTATACTGTGGGTGCACAAAGGCTTCCCCATTGTTCAGCTATCTGACACATACAAAGAATGAATTGGGCAGAAATGTGGGCCGAGGCGGAGGTCCTTGGCGGGGTTACACTCTGCCATGTTTGGGCACTCTGATTTCTTCATGTGTAATACTCTTCTTGGGTTCCAGGGGCTCGCCTATGCTGTGGGTGCACAAAGATATTCCATTGCAATGTTTTACCTGTCTGGTACAAATACACTGACTGACAAGGGCAGAAATGTGGGCCGAGGCCGAGGTCCTTGGCAGGGTGAAACTCTGCCATGTTTGGGCACTCTGATTTCTTCCTGTGTAATACCATCTTTTCCCTCAAAAGCATAGGCAAGCCCAAGGAACTCAAAGACTTTCCATTGCGTTGTTGAGCTATCTGACACCTACACAGAATGAATTGTGTGGGGACACATGGATTTCCCATTGCTATGTAACTCACGGCACCTTGGGTCACACAAGGTGGAGACTGGGACCGAGCATGACCCTGGGCCCGCTTATGTGATTCCCACACAGAGTATTGCTGCATTGTGGAGATGTGTAGAAGTGCTGGCACCTGAGTCCCCTTTATGCCCACGTTTGCTGCTCCTGACAATTTTGTGACGGAGGTTGCACGGGATTGGAATGATGATCGTACGTCAATTTATCATCGATTTTCAACAGGATTGTGGGCTATCGCCAACACTTTCAAAGAGGGTCGCTGTCTAGCCCTGCCAACCCTCTGCAGTATGTGCCTCCGCGGTTCCTCCTCATCGCAGACACACTTATAAATAGACATGAGGGTGGTTATGAAGTGAGCGTGTGTCATGAGGTCAGCTGAACGCTGCACAGGGAAACTTTTGGGTGCGCTGTGGACACAGTGTCATGCGGGGGGGGGGGGGGGGGTTGGACAGCAATGCCAGCATGTAACCCAGGAGAAGAGGCAGTGGTGTCACCCACAGGCAGTGATTGTCCTTGGTTGCAGGTAGTATGGTGCTTCGCTATGATGTGCCAGTGCGTGTGCCTTGCTAATGAGGGTTTGTCCGAAGTAAATTTTTAGGCGAGCAACGCCAGACTCTTTCCCCCATTTTGACTTAATAGTGGGACCTGGGAGCCTCAGATGTAGCCATGCATGCTCCCTCTTCCCTTCCCTATCCGTTTCTGTGGTGTTACCATGACTTTCTGATGTTTTCTGGTCTTTGACAAGTCATCACCTATGTGGAGCATCAATCACAGACAAAAATGCTCGAGTCGCTCATTGACTTCAATGGGGTTTGTTACTCAAAACTCAGCTGTTTGCTGTTTGCTATTCGAACCCATTGCAACAAAAATTGTGTGCAGTTGATTGGCATCGCACAATTTTTGGGCATCATTCAGTCTTATTTTCGTCCTGATGAAGCAGCGCGCCAAATAATCTGTCTTGCGCTGCGGAAACGCGTTGACGATTAGACAATTACGGACGATCTTGTTCGCCCTGGTCCACATTGGATTTCAGCTAACTATTTATATGTTCATCAAATTCGCAATTTTGCGAAGTGACATATATTATAAGTAGCTTGGACTTCTCCTGACTTAATTGTCATTACAAGTCCAGCCTTCTAGCCTGTTTCCGATGATACAGACTTTGACCTAATTTAAGAACTGGGTCTTGCCAGATCGATGACCCTATGGGGAAGTGAATAAGTCTAGTAACAAATAAGGTTACGGACTCAGTACAGTGCTCCCATAAGCGAGTGTACTAGTATAATATTTGTCTAGTGTGGATGATCTAATTGTCATTATCCACCACTTAGGGTTTTATGAGTGACGCTCTCTAGTTGTTTTGGAACAGTGTCTTTCCATCAATAGGCATGTTCTTATTAATGCACAACAACATGGAGTTATCTCAGTAGGCGCTACCACTTTCTGGTCCCTTGTTTACCTGATAACGGCCCGCTACGGTCACCACCTTATCTGGTAGCCCCTCTTATCATTATCAATTTAAATAATATATCAAAATCCTGTATTTGAGTCATTCTAATTACTTAAGCAAATTGCGCTAATCCCATAGGCAATTAATTTTGTGGTTGTTTTGTATGGTTGTCTGTCATTTTGTGTCCGTTTAGGTCGGAACCATCCTGCCTTAGCAGTATTGGTTTTTTATCATTAATATTAATAAAGGTTATTTTTTAGTTTCAGGCACTTTCAGTGACAAATAGTTACTCAAAACGAGCTCTCGAGCATTACGAAAAGTTCGACTCGAGCAACGAGCACCCGAGCATTTTGGTGCTCGCTCATCTCTAATTGTAAGTGGTTTTTTTTTTGGAGAGAAGAGAGAAAAGATCAATTCTGCCATTGTTTTTTTTTTTTACATCGCTGCATTCAGAGTCCATGGATGGTGCTCTGTGAGGCTTGTTTTTTCTATGACAAGTTGTAGCTTTCATTGGTACCATTTTGGAGTTCATATGGCTTTTAAATCACTTTTTTGGGAGGCAAAATGAACAAAATAAGCATTTTGCCTCTGTTTTTTAGGGTTTGGTTTTTTTTTTACGTTTTTTGCCATGCAGGATAAATAGTGTAAGTTATTGCACAGGTCATTACGGATACAATGATACTAGGTATGTTGGATAATTTTGGATAATGTTGGATAATTTTTTTAAACTTTTTTTTTTCTATACAAACAGGGGAAAGTGCAGAAAAAAGTTTTTTTGGTTTTTGTTAGTTTATTTTTACCCTACTTTTATTTTTCTTTATTGATTTTTTTATATCCCTGTAGGGGACTTGAACCATAAAAGCTCTGATCACTATAATAATGCATTGCAGTACTTACGTTTACATCCTGTTGTGTTAAAGGGGTGAGAAAACTCCTAAAACATCAAGGTGTTTCCATTATTTTGCTAACGACTGTATGTATGTACTGTATATACCTCATATAGATATATATTGCTTTGTTTTATTGTAGGACAATATACCTGTAAACTAAGGAAGAAAAGATTCATTTTCATTCAGAGACGCCCTAACAAAACAATCTTCTGCATCTGATCTCTAGAAGCTTCGTAATATCACCATGGTAAAGCTTATCAGACTGTGGCTTCCTGTTTTCCTCCGGTTTCTCGTGACTTCATCACATTGCCAATGTCTGCTGCCAGATAGTAGACTTCCTCTCTCTCACATGTGTTTGTCACTATGAGGGACCTGTCACATGAGACAGAATAAGCTACATGGCGCTCCGATAAATTCCCCCCCAAAGTCCGGCAAATGTTGCATCTGGCACTTCTGGTAATTTTTTTGTTCAGTGCTATAACAGAGACAAACAATGCAGACGATTCTGGAGATATGAAGTGTCCTCATATGGAGACGTGCAGATAATGCTTTGTGGCTTCTTCTCCTTCTCTGAAAATTATGAAAATCAAAGAGGTTGTACCAAGATTGCAAGTTCTCCCCACTCCACTGGATATCCACAATAGGGAATAACTTGCTGATGAGTGGGGGTCTCACCACTGAGACCCCCGCCAATCTCAAGAACAGAGGTCTCGTGTCCCCCTGTGCCTGTCACTGCAGGTTGTGGTATAAGGATTTATGCAGTATCAACCAGCTGCACATCAGCTGCCATGTGGCCTTAGGAAGTTCTTTGTTCAAATTGCCATAAAGTTAAAGGGGTTGTCCCGCGAAACAAAGTGGGGGTATACACTTCTGTATGGCCATATTAATGCACTTTGTAATGTACATTGTGCATTAAATATGAGCCAAACAGAAGTTATTCACTTACCTGTTCCGTTGCTAGCGTCCCCGTCTCCATGGTGCCGTCTAATTTTCAGCGTCTAATCGCCCGATTAGACGCGCTTGCGCAGTCCGGTCTTCTTCCTTTCTGAATGGGGCCGCTCGTGTCGGAGAGCGGCTCCTCGTAGCTCGGCCCCGTCACGTGTGCCGATTCCAGCCAGTCAGGAGGCTGGAATCGGCAATGGACCGCACGGCGCACCGCATGGTGCACCGTGGGTGAAGATCCCGGCGGCCATCTTACTTAGGTAAGTAAGAAGTCGCCGGAGCGCGGGGATTCGGGTAAGTACTGGCCGTTTTTTTTTTTATTCCTGCATTGGGTTTGTCTCGCGCCGAACGGGGGGGCTATTGAAAAAAAAAAAAACGTTTCGGCGCGGGACAACCCCTTTAAGGCAGAGACAGGGGGATGTTAATTAGCCCCCCTGCCGGTGAGATTTGAAACCTCTGATGGTTGGGCTGCAGAAAGTTAGTGCCAGGCTGAGCGCCAGGTTCAGGGTGAAAACAGTTTGAACTGGATGGACATTTGTCTTTTCCAGCCTAGCGTACTATGTTACTATGTATGTATGTTACTACAGTATTATCTGGAATCTTTCCTCTGACTTACAATCTTGCACTGTTTACTTTAAGGGGCGTTCCCATCTTGGCTGAGGCGATAAAGCCTCTCTATACACAGTGGGAGTACAGAGGTAGCCAAGCAGGAAGTACTATGTGTAACACAGAACGCTGATATATTGTCTTACTGGCGCTGGATAGGAGCCATTCATCTAGTAGCCGCGTGGGATCGGAGAGTAGTCAGGAGGAAGCCAGAGATCGTCAGCAGATAGTGACCTTTGCAGTACAATGGATGGGGTGGGAAGCGTAGTCAGATGGGAAGCCAGGAGTCATCAGCAGGTAGTCATGTTTGCAGTACAAATGGATGAGGCGGGAAGCGAAGTCAGTTGGGAAGCCATGAGTCGTCATCAGGTAGTCACATTTGCAGTACAATGGATCAGGTGGAAAGCGTAGTCAGATGAGAAGCCAGGAGTTCTCAGCAGGTAGTCGCATATGCAGGAGAGGTGGCATCACCAGTGACAATTAGACTACAGGTAACCCCCGGTTACTATCCCTGTAATCTCCACCAGCAGTACCGTGGGCGGGTCCCGAGCTACCCCAGGGGAGGGGATCGTAGAGCCCCGTGAAAAGGCCTTGTTCTAGCCTGCTGTCTCCGCGGCTGTGGGCCTGCTCTTTGGACGTGGCAACTACCCGTAGTCAGGCAGGGTATGGTGGTAAATAATAATTCATGACACTAGCCTGTAGTCAGGCCAAAACCTGCTGCAAGCAAAAATAAGTAAAAAGAGGAAAAATAAAAATGGGGGATGTATTCCTTTCCCTGGAGGGCAGTGTAGTCCTCAGTGCAGATGGTAGTTGGTGAGAAGGAGCTTCAGGAGTCAAGGGAAAAGTTGAACAAATAAACAGGAATTTATTTTGTGGAGATGTCTTCAGTTACTTACGAAGAAATCATATAATCAGACAGTTCAGTACTTTCTACTTTTTCAGACATATATAGGCGCGACTTCTGTATTTCCTATCATGAGGCAAGTATTTACAGGCAAGTCATCTGACCTCCTTACTTCATGACTGTACAGGTAAATACAGGAAACACATCTGTACTTCTTACTTTACACTTCTGCTTTTCTCTTATGCTCTGTCTGTATAAATCTCCTTTCACTGCTGTCTTTTTCTTTCTTTGTCTATCAATTCCTCTTTCTCTATCCTTCTTTTTTTATCTTCTGTCTCTAATGTTTCCGGCGCTAGATTGGAGCCACGGGTGTAGTAGCCGTGCAGGACCAGAGAGTAGTCAGGAGGAGAGCCAGAGATTGTTAACAGGTAGTTGGAGGTTTGCAGTACAAATGGAGCAGGCAGGTAGCATCGCCGGGAGGAGAGCCAAAGGTCATTAATAGGTAGTCGCATATTGCAGGAGAGGGGCAGGTTTAGGAGATGAAGCTTGATCAAGGCAGTGGAGCACAATAATCACATGCTGGTGCAGTGGCAGGGTCAGGCTTTTATAATGAGGGTCAGGCTTTTATAATGAGAGACACCGTACGGAGTACAGGAGGTCCCAAGTTTCGAGTTCTGACAACTACATTATATTCTACAGCAATATTGAACAGTGCCACTGTGAATCTAGCACTGGCTGGAGATTAAACACTCACTCAAGCCTTTAATAGCCGTATATCTGTGTCTCTCAGCCAATAAGGCTCATTTCACATGAGTTTTATGTCTTCTGCTCCGTTCTCGTACCAAAAAAATGTAAATAAAAGTTCCACTGATTTCAATGGGGAAAAAAAAATGTCTTCTGTTTGCATCTGTTCTGTCATGGTCTTGTTTTTTGGATGGAGAATATAGCGCAGTCTGCAGCACTATTTCTTCATTTCAAAAAAACGGAACCATGATGGAATGGCCTATTCTGGTTGCATTTCACATTGAAGACAATGGGAAATGGATGAAGCAGAATTGTTTCCATTTCTATCCACTATTTTCTCCATTTAATGGATCTGATTTTTCTCAACTTCACATCTGCAAACACAGTATAATCCATCACTAACTGATGAGCATAAAGGAGGTAAACAAAGATCAAGGTGTCTGATTTTTTTTGAATTTTTCATCAAACTTTTCAGTTAAAAAATGCCATCTATTGTTTCTGTAAGGCTAAATTCATGCAGGCCGCAGGCAAGCACAATACTGAGCCGAGAAACTCTTGATGTTAGGATTTTTCTTCTTTCTCTTTCACTATTCAATGCTATCGATACTATGATGCATCAGCACATCATCACATGACCAGCTAGAGTCAGGACTATAGATGAGCGAGCATACACGCTAAGGACAATTGCTCGATCGAGCATTGTCCTTAGCGAGTATCTCCCCGCTTGGCAGAGAAGGTTCGGGTGCCGGCGCGGGTGAGAGGTGAGTTGCGGGCCATGAGCAGGAGGGAGCGGGGGAGAGAGAGGGAGAGAAATATCTCCCCTCCATTCCTCCCCACTCTCCTCCGCCGCTCCCTGCCCACCGCTGGCAGCCGAACCTTTTCTCTCGAGCGGGCAGGTACTCGCTAAGGGCAATGCTCGCTCATCACTAGTCAGGACCATCTTTTTCATTTTTCTTTTTCTTTTGTAAAACAAGTATGGATTTAATTAGTATTAACAGTATTACAGCTGCCGGTCACGACTGGAGGCATTCCTTAACTCCTCCTGACGTCAGTCATGGCCACCACCATGTCCCGTGATATCTGTGGCAGGCGAAATATCTCTTATTATTTTCCCAGTCCCCATAGGGTACTATAGCCTGTATCATAGAATGGTAGAGTTGGAAGGGACCTCCAGGGTCATCGGGTCAAACCCCCTGCTCAGTGCAGGATTCACTAAATCATCCCAGACAGATGTCTGTCCAGCCTCTGTTTGAAGAGTTCTATTGAAGGAGAACTCACCACTTCCCGTGGTAACCTGTTCCATTCATTGGTCACTCTCACTGTCTAATATCTAATCTGTGTTTCCTCCCTCCATTGCTTCTAGTCTTTCCTTGTGCAAATTAAAATAGGGCTGATCCCTCTGCACTGTGACAGCCCTTCAGATATTTGTAGACAGCTACTAAGTCATTCTTAACATTCCCAGATCCTTTAACCGTTCTTCATAGGACATGATTTGCAGACCGCTCACCATCTTGGTAACTCTTCTCTGAACTTGCTCGAGCTTGTCTATGTATTTTTTTAAAATCTGGGTGCCCAGAACTGGATACAGTATGCCAGATGGGGTCTGACTAAGGAAGAGTAGAGGCGGATAATGACCTCACGTGATCCAGACTCTATGCTTCTCTTAATACGTCCTAGAATTATATTTGCCTTTTTTGCATCACAGTGTTGACTCATATTCAGTCTGTGATCTATTAGTATACCCATATCTTTTTAACTGCTTAGCTCAATTCCTCCCATTCTGTATGTGCTTTTTTTTTCATTTTTCTTGCCCAGATGTAGGACTTTGCATTTCTCCCTGTTAAATACCATTCTGTTAGTCGCCAGTCGCCACCCATTGTTCAAGTGTCAGCGCTTGCACCCACAACCTTCTGCGCTCTAGTCGGTGTCTCTCCCAATTAAGACAGTTGCCCTGCAATTTCCAGATCCTACTATCCAGCCCCTGTTCCTGGTTAGGACTTCCTATAAAAGCCTGGCCATGACACTCTGTTCGTTAAAGAATTATTATTCTGCTCCACAGCATTGGTCAAGCTCCACTTTTGCCTGCTCCACTGCTATTGCTTCAAGACCTCCTGATACCGACTTCTGCCTTTCTGACTAAGCTACCCACCTTATACATCTGTACTGCAAACTGAGACCTCCCGTTGCTGACCCCTGGCTTCCCTTCTGACTACGCTACCTGCCTCATCCATCTGTACTGTGAACTAAGACCTCCCGTTGCTGACTCCTGGCTCTTCCCTGATTACTCTCCAGATCTGCAGCTATTACACCTGAGGCTCCTTCCTAGTGCTTGAAACCGCAACAGTGAGAGATTCACTGGAGCGGTTTCCAGCGCATAAAAGAGAGGTAAGTACAGTATCTATTCGATAATAATTTTAGAGCATGCCCGGCCACTTGAAAAAAAAAATGTGTATATATTTTTTTATCCTGGATATTAGGATGCCAGGAGTTTAGGACAGGAGGTTGCATATCTATGCATTTGGTATTTTAGGATATGCCCAGCAATTTAAAAAAAATGATACTCAAGCAACCTCTTTAATAGAAAAAGTGCCCCAAAGTACCCCCTTAATAGTTATAGTGCTCCCAGGTCCCTTTTAGTAATAATAGTGCCCATTAGTAAGAATGATACCCTCCTGGTAGAGCCCCCTTAGTAATAATAGTGTTCCCAGTGCCCCTAAAAAATAACTTGTATGATATAAAAAAGGATAAACCTATACTTTCCTAGCCACGTCAGAAGCAAAATCCTCTTCTGGCCTGTCACAGGCGGCGTGGTGATGTCACTCCATAGTTCTGACATAATGCTGGTGTTCCTGAAGGTAGCAAGGCCGACTGGTGTTCTGACTTCCATGACAAACAATTTCTTTTCTACCTGAAAGGGTGACACTCGCAACCAGGCGGAACTGACACATTAAATGCAGAAACTCACTCACCATGCAACCTTACACACTAAAGTAGATGGTAAAGCTGAATATAAAAGTGAGGGATTAGTTCGTACATTGGCCAATGAACTTAAGCTGCAAGGCTCCGACAAGGCTCCTTGTGTCTTGCAGTCCCTACTCTAGCAAGACACTAAACAGGCAGCACAGGACACTACACACACAGCAAGTTGACCAGACACTACTCACACAGCAAGCTGCAAGCTGGCCGGACACTGCTCACACAGCAAGCTGCCAGCTGACCAGACACTACTCACACAGAAAGCTGCAAGCTGACCAGACACTACTCACACAGCATGCTGACCAGACACTACCACAGGCAGACAAGATTGAGGAAATACAGCTTCCTAATTGCAAAGGGGCAAAGGGGCTGGGGTATATATATATATATATATATATATATATATATATATATATATATATACACCCAGGGGATTGGCTGACCTGAACAACCACACCCAGCCAGCTCAATTAACCCTCACCTGTGTAGGTGTGCTCCTGGAACCCTGTAGAACAACAAACTCCAGCAGCACAACCTAACACGAGTGGTCTACCACAATTCTCTGTCTGAGTGTGGTACTTCTAATATATGCCACTAGAGGAATTAGATACACAGGGGACATGATCAAAACCTTAAAGTGGTTGTCAGAGATAACTTCTCTATTAATCATAGCTCCCTCTTTGTGTCTTTTTCCGGGGCTCCCTTCTGATGTCATGTTTACAGGCTGGAGTCCCACCTGTTTATGGGACATCACAGACTGCTGCAGCCAATGGCAGAGCTCAGCAATCAAGCACTCAGCTCTGTCATTGGCTGTAGTAGCCTGTGACGTCCCATAAACAGGCGGGACTGCAGTCTGTACACAAACAACTGGAGTGAGGACCAAGCAGTGGTGCAGGACACACCGAGGGAGGGTGAGTACATGCCTATTTGTTGTTTTATGGCAGGGAGCACTGTGATTTATAGAAAAAAGCCATCCCCTTTAAACATGTTAATGGATTAGAGTGTTCAGGAGCGAAGTGTTCATCAAGATATTTAACACTGAAACAAGGAGAACAATCTGAGATTCAATGGGGTGAAATCAGGAACAATGTCAGGAAATATTCTACTGAAAGAGTAGTAGACGCTTGGAGCGAACTTCCAACAGACGACTTTAGAAAATCAGCAGTAAATGAACTTCAGCGTGTCGGGGATCATATTCTACCGTCAGCTGTGTGTAACATTATCCCTCTATACCCCTCGTGAGGTCACTTCTGCAATTTGGGGTTCAATTTTGGGCTCTACATATACAGGCAACTAGATTATTACATGGGATGGGATGACTTTTTATGTTGGGTGGCTAGAAAAATCGGTCTTCAGCTTAGAAAACAGACACCATAGAGGTGATTTCATTTACATGTATAAATATATATGTTGTGAGTACATTTCTTCTAAGGATTTTACAAAGAACCAGGGGGCATTCATTACAAGCAAGATAGGCGATTTAGACAGCTATATAGGGAAGAGTTCTTTACAGTTACAGCAATCAAACTATGGAATGATTGACCAAAGAGGTAGTGATGGCAGATACTATAGAACCAGTTGAAAAAGGACTAGATGTCTATATAATTTATGTCATTGAGCATTATAATTAATCTAACAATTAATGGTCCTTTTAGTTGAGCCAATTATCGTTTGAACGAGCAAGTGATGTCACCACTGGCTCATTCGCTATTGTGCAGCCAGTTTATACAGGCAGTACATCGTTGGCTCGTTCAAATGAGAATCGTTCAGTATCGCTATATTAGTGAATGTGAAAGACTGAATGAGCGCTGTTTAAACTGAACAAGAAGTCAACCAGCCAATGATGCTTTTTACGCGTACATAAACTGAACGAAGAGCAAAAAGTGAACAATTCTCATGCATTCTTCAGATATTGGCCTGCATTTACATTGAACAATTATCATTTAACTTCGCTCGTTTATATGATTTTTTGAATAATAATCATTCTGTCTAAAAGCACCTGAAGGGCTTATTCAGATGATCGTATATCATTGGGTTTTCACGCTCGACTGATATACGCTGCCCCTCTCTGTAAGGGGAGGGGGTGGAACGAGACGGGAGCTAGTGCATTGAGCTCCTGGCCCTCTCCGCCCCTCGCCACTGTTTGCAATAGGAGGGGTGGGACGAGCTGGACTTAGCTCCACCTCTGTCCCCCCCTATCACATTGCAAACAGTGGGGAGGGGTGGGAGCTCAATGCACTAGCTCCCAGTCTGGCCCACCTCCTCCCCTTGCAGAGAGGGGTAGCGTATATACAATTGTCTCAATAAGCCCTAAGGATGTATGTTTGGTCACGAAAATTTAAACTGGATGGCCCTGTTCTTGCATTACCTTGTTGGATACCTCTTTATTCACCACTCATATATGATGGTTATTCCTATATACTGTCCTAGATTTGGATAAGAAAGAGTTAACACAAGTTAGATGGTGGGTGTTGTAAAAAGGAGGGCAGATGTGTGCCTATTTTAGGGCAGACGATGAGCCAGCAGTTTTAAGGTAAAAGAGTTACTGCGCGTGTGTAATACTGTAGTGAAATGTAACCATTCAATTTGTTTTTGCATAACGAAGGAATGTCTTTGTGTGGATTGTATAAGAGAGTATGTTTCCTTTTGTTGTGGGTTTCGTCTTTTGGAAACGATTCCAACTAAACACATACGTACCGGTACGATAAAATGTCTATGCTTTCTGAAGAAACAGCCTGGGTATCATTGGACTCTTCAACAGTATGTTTAACTTGCTCATCTCCTTTTACGAAGACATCCCTCGCGTAATGGTGGGTACTTAGGCTCCAACTATGATTAGTCTAGATCAACCTATTCGGCAACTCAAGCTGAAAAGCAGAAATGTTTCAAGATTACTTCTGCTGACAGATGGCTTCACATACAGAACTATCAGGGTCATCAAAGGTTCTAAATGCTATCAAAGCCAGCCTAAAGCTAACAGTAACTTCATTGCCAGTCATATAAAGGGATTTTCTAGGCCTTAACTATTGATGACCTATCCTCAGGATAGGTAATCTAATCAACAGCTAATCTTGGGAGATCCACCACTTAGTATCCCTGCCGATCACCTGATTGTCTGGCTCGCTGTCAGAGCAGGAGGGCTTGACATTGTCATCAGGACTGAAGTTGGAAGTGTAATAGCTGGCTTTGCTCTACTGAAATCAAATGAAGCAAAGTCAACTATTAGAGACCTTTCACACTAAACAGTATTAATCCATGCAGACTTTTCTGCGTCACAATGTTATCCTTATAGGTCTTGAATTCCGCACATCTTAAAATCCGTGCATCTTTACTTCAAACGCCTAGGATTAAATTACGTAATGGAAAAGCTATCTCCTATGGAACGAAGGACTTTTTACAGAATTCTTGTTGTGGATTTCTAACATACCAGAGATGTAATTCCGCAATTAAAGTTTGCATTAAAGGGGTTGTCCCGCGGCAGCAAGTGGGTCTATACACTTCTGTATGGCCATATTAATGCACTTTGTAATGTACATTGTGCATTAATTATGAGCCATACAGAAGTTATCAGAAGTTATTCACTTACCTGTTCCGTTGCTAGCGTCCTCGTTTCCATGGAGCCGTCTAATTTTCAGCGTCTAATGGCCAAATTAGACACGCTTGCGCAGTCCGGGTCTTCTTCTTTTCTCAATGGGGCTCCGTGTAGCTCCGCCCCGTCACGTGCCGATTCCAGCCAATCAGGAGGCTGGAATCGGCAATGGACCGCACAGAAGCCCTGCGGTCCACCGAGGGAGAAGATCCCGGCGGCCATCTTCAGCAGGTAAGTAAGAAGTCACCGGAGCGCGGGGATTCAGGTAAGCGCTGTGCGGTGTTCTTTTTTAACCCCTGCATCGGGGTTGTCTCGCGCCGAACGGGGGGGGGGGGGGGGGGGGGTTGAAAAAAAAAAAAAAACTTTTTGGCGCGGGACAACCCCTTTAAAGAAAAAAAACGGAGGAAATTACGCACTAGTTGACAAAATCTGCATCTGCGCTGCGTTCTTACGGAAAATTCTGTTCCATGTGAAAAGACTCTTACACTTCTATCTCCGACTTCAATGACAACATCCGGCCCCGCTGCACTGACAGCAGGCCAGACAATCAGCTGCTCAATGGGAATCCCAAGTGGTGGCTCCCCACCGGCCTATCCTGAGCATAGGTGATCAAAAGCAAAAGCCCGGAAAACCCCTTTAACCCCCTGTTACTGTTGTTGCATGATATCTGAGAAGACTTGCGCATATCCAGGACAAATACTATTGTTTTCAGTGTATTATACTTCTGTGTATCTCCTAATGTTTATATTTCTGCATTATAATACAACATAAAAATATACTAATCGGTTTTACAATTTATAAACACAAATGATAATTTACACTAAAATATTTTTGGTCTTCTAAAACTAGGGGATGCTTTAATATGCAAAGCAAAAAGGTTAGAAGCGACAGTTAGCGTACCCCTGCCTCTCCCCTGGGTGGGGTCCATACTGAAACCTGTGGTAAAGATTACAATGTTTCCTGTCAAACTACGACATGTCAATTAGTTGTCACTTCTTCAGACATCACCTGCATGCAGCCACAAAGTGACCGTCGACTGCCAGGTGAGCAGGGGATTCTGTGGATTGTTAAGGGGATCCTTTTCTGGCTAACCAATATATATGATGAGATGGAGCAACAAGGGAAGAGATGTATAGTGCAGATATCAGGACGTTCTCTTAGAGAGTGTACCTTACCTTATAAGAAACAATTGATTGCAGGAATCAGGTGTGTGCATCATGATAGAAGATACTGCAGGAGTTTGTGCTTTCTAAGACTTGAGTCTATTGTTGCATAAGCAAAGCTTTTGTCTCCTTATGATTCAAAGTGGCCATAAAAAAGAAAGATTTGCCCCTCCTCCGAAAACTCTTTCTAGATTTTTCATTGTGGGGACACTTATTGAGAAAGAGACGTAGATCTAGAGATGTGTGAAATGAACTGTTTTCCGTGAGGATGTTTTCCTCTCCATCACTGCTGTTGCAACACAAGCATTTTCGTAGTTGGTCTTTTGCAGTGTTCCCCAACTCCAGTCCTCAGGGACCGCCAACAGGTCATGTTTTCAGGATTTCCTCAGTATTGCACAGGTGATGTAATTATCGTCGGTGCCTCAGACATTGCCACTGGTGGTCTTACCATAGGATATCCTGAAAACATGACCTGTTGGTGGTCCCTGAGGACTGGAGTTGGGGACCCCTGGTCTTTCGGACTGACTGTAACTTTCCCTTGAGGGATGGAATATTTCGCAACAGCATTGTGGAATTTGCCCTAATGTGGAATATTCAGCACCACAATCTGCACTTCTCATGCGTGGAATTGAAAATAGCAGAATTCTGGCAGCAATTTTGCATCAAAATCAGATTATTGTGAGGAATTCAGGGAGCGCATATTGTGCAACACTATTGCGGAATATCCCATCCCATGAGAAAGGTCCCCAAGAAGCCGAAATCTCTGTGGAAGGGCAATCAACTTTCCTCTACAGCTCAGAGTCTGAATGCCAGGCTCAAGTCACTGACTGCTCAGCAGCTACCTGGATACTCCGCTGGCTCTGATCTCTGCCAATAAAGACCAATGCAGGAAGAGAAGCTATCCTGCCAACAGTTAAACTTTGTATCCTGCACTACATATGACTTCACAGAGAGGGCAGTATAGAGTCAACCAAGAAATATAAGCCCAATTCACAGACGTGACTACCACTAAAAACGTATTTTATTAAATGTATTAAAAAACATAAACTGGGCACTACAAAGACAACACACAGCAACCAGGTACCTCCATACACAGATTCGTTATAGGAGGATAAGGACCTGGAGTTATTTGATACTTGATAAGCGATAAAGAGATGGTCCTGAATTGTTATGGGTGTCGACAAGACAGGATCACCATCTAGGTATTCACGTATGATGATCAGTACTTGAGTAAGCCAGTGCAAATACTCAGATCAGTACTAGAGTTGGTCAGTACTTATACCTTACGCGTTTCACCATTAGTTTGTTGGATCATCAGGATCCTGCACTACATATGGGAGCATTCACTGCCTGAGACACTATCTACGGGGTACACTGGGACTTTGGCACTATTTGCAGAGGCAGTCTCCACTTCAAACTCTTTAGGGGGACAGTGTCTGACAATGTGTATAGGTGCATTACTTACTACTTAGGCTGCGCTCACATCTCTGTAAGGAGCTTCCGTTGCAGATCTGGTATAAAGTGCTGGAGAAAAAAAGTCCCGCTGAACGGATCCCATTATAGTCAATGGAGTCCATTCGGTTTCATCATGAGAAAAATCTGTTTGGCCAGGGGATTTCCCTTCCCATAATGGAACAGGAAAGCAGAACCCCTGAACGCCGGTGTGAACGCAGCCTTAGGGCTTCTACCCGCTAGTGTTTTTTTAACGCTGCGATATCGCTGTGTTTTTTTCAATGGGACTTTCTAATGTTAAAATTGCATCGGACACAAATCACAAGTTTTTTCCTTTTACGATTTTTGTGCGATGATTTTAATATTAGAAAGTCCCATTGAAAAAAACACAGCGATATCGCAGCGTTAAAAAAAAACGCTAGCGGGCAGAAGCCCTAAGGCCTCATGTCCACAGGGAAAATCGGGCCCGCTACGGATTCTACATGTAGAATCTGCAGCGGGTCCCTCCTGCCCCGCGGACATGAGGGCTGAAAATAAGAATTTAAAAGAATTTACCTATCCGTAGCGGGCGGGGAAGGTCAGCTGTTCCTCACGGCCGGATCTTCTTTTTCGGCCGGCGGATGAATTCGTCACGCAGGCGGCACGTCGCCGGCACGTCGTCCACGTGCCGCGCGCATGCGCCGGGCACATCCGCCGAGCCGAAGCAAGAAAGATGCGGCCGTGAGGAAGAGCAGAGCTTCGCGGCCCGCTCCGGATGGGTAAATACTTTTAAATTCCTATTTTAGGTCTCCCGCGGATCCGGACGGCTTCCATAGAAGCCCGCGGGAGCCGTCCCCGCGGGAGACCCGCACGAAAATGGAGCATGGTCCAGATTTTTTCATGCTCCATTTTTTTTTTAAATCACTTTTATTGACGATCCGCGGGTATTTATCTACCCGCGGGTGGTCAATGCATCCCTATGGGATGCGGATCCGCATGCGGGAGATCCGCTGCGGATCTTAAATCATATTTTGCCCGTGGACATGAGCCCTAAAGGAGACATTCTAGGACGTTTACTGGGGAATGCTAGTCAACTAGTTGTGATGGGACGCTGGCCAGTGCTTGAATGTGGGAGTCTTACAGATGTGAGCACACTTACCTTTGCTTGACTTTTGTTAAAGAGGTTGTCTGGGATGATGTCATACAACAACCAGCTCTTCAGATGCCCCAATAATAAGGCCAGTTTCACGCGACCGAATTACGATTGCGAATCTACGATCGTCACCTGTTCGGACGATTCGCCGTATTCCAAGAATTGAGCATTGGCATGTCCACTCTCATGAATAGACAGAAATTCCAATTACGGAAATAAAATCGCAACATACTCTATTCTTGTGCGGAATCAAGTCAATGGAAGCTGGCCGGCCCACGGCCAAACCGCGTTATTGCCTAGCAAAAGCGTGGGGGAAAAAAAGATTTGGAAAAAAATCTGTACTGCACATGACCGAGGGCGCCCCGTCCGGACCATCCGCAATACAGATTTTAACATTTGCGCGCGGATGCTGGATTGCACTGCAGGCTCCTGCATGCGGAATCTAACCCGTCCATGTGAGACCGGCCTAAAGCTATTTATTATCAAAAGTATAAAGTTTTAAAACAGATGCAAACACATAAAGCAACTTCACCATGGTAACAAAGTTTTGGTTTGCGATTTTAATATTTTCTGGCGTGTAGATGCCGCACTGACTGGGCACTTAAAGGGGTTGTCCCGCGGCAGCAAGTGGGTCTATACACTTCTGTATGGCCATATTAATGCACTTTGTAATGTACATTGTGCATTAATTATGAGCCATACAGAAGTTATAAGAAGTTTTTCACTTACCTGCTCCGTTGCTGGTGTCCTCGTCTCCATGGAGCCGACTAATTTTCGGCCTCTAATGGCCAAATTAGCCGCGCTTGCGCAATCCGGGTCTTCTGCTGTCTTCAATGGGGCCGCTCGTGCAGAATGCCGGCTCCGTGTAGCTCCGCCCCGTCACATGCCGATTCCAGCCAATCAGGAGGCTGGAATCGGCAATGGACCTCACAGAAGCCCTGCGGTCCACCGAGGGTGAAGATCCCGGCGGCCATCTTCAGCAGGTGAGTATGAAGACGCCGGACCGCCGGGATTCGGGTAAGTACTACCCGGTTTGTTTTTTTAACCCCTGCATCGGGGTTGTCTCGCGCCGAACGGGGGGGGGGGGGGGTTAAAAAAAAAAAAAAAAAAAACGTTTCGGCGCGGGACAACCCCTTTAATGTCTCAATTCTATTTGGGTTTACTTTAGGGCGGTTCACATCACAGCAATTCACTGTGTGCCGCCTACATGGGACAGTTGCGTCTCGCCACCAATCGTAACGCACTATCTTGGCATGTATGCGCACCAAGATAAAACACACTGTGATCTTTATTGCATGCGTCTTTCAGGCAGTATGCGTGAGCAGCAACATGGGAGCCTATGGCAGGTTAGTACAACGTATTACGTGCACAAAACTTGCGCGTAATATACGGTCACCACACGTTCATGTGAAGGAGCCTTTAGATCCATTTGATAAGACAAAATGCTCATTTTCTTCCCAAAACATCGTCATTCCTGTCCGTGGTTCATGTTGGGAATTGCAGCTCAGCTGAAGTAAAGCTAAAGTAAAGCTGCAATACCAGACACAACCTGTGGATCTGTGGAGCGCTGTTTTTGTAAGAAAACAAATAAAAAAGACATCCGTGGACATGTGAGGATGGGAAGTTTCTCTATGCACCGATTTGCTGCTCTTATTCATTCTTTCGAAGTTATCTTGAAGCAGATCCATGGTTGGGACCTGTTTAAGGAGCGTGCGACATATTCTGCTTCCCACTCAACATTGTGGTAGGAGCGTGTGCTGGTGTACACAAAAACTTTTTGCATTTGGGACTCTGATCTCTAGAGGTTCGGCGTGGTTCCCGTAGTCCTCAGCCACTCGTACATCATCACTTCCTGGTTAGGGGACTCATAAATCCCACCTCCAGGAAGCGATGGCTGTGATTGCTTTAGCAGCAGTCAAAGAACCAATCAATGGAGCACTGAATGAACCAATGCGATGGCTGTGAAGTGGTTTATCCAGCACTGCATTGATTGGTTCTTCCACCACTGCTCAACCAATCACAGCCATCGCATTGGTTCATCCAGTGCTCTATTGATTGGTTTAGCAGCGGTCAAAGAACCAATCTCAGTCATTGCTTCCCGGAGGTGCGTCAGAACTGTGGAGAGCAGCAGGGGAAGGACCTAGACTGAGCTTGCTAGGTAAGTATAATAAGACCCCTCCCGAAAACAAGACCTAGTGCCTCTTTTGGGGCAAAAATTAATATAAGACAGGGTTGTATTTTCGGGAAAACACAGTATGCGTTACATTTGGCCCATAAAGTCTACATAATGCCAACCTTTGGTTAGTCATAATGTGCCCTCATGAAAGTATACTTTGCCTACATAGAGCAATAAATTGTCAACTTCCAAAGTGTCATGCTCCGAAAAAAGGTCCAGGCTCATGAGCCCAACTACCATGCCCAGAGACACAGTCCTCACCCCACAGCAGTCACCGACCTGCCACTAGTACCCCCGCTGACAGCCCCTGCCTACACTATGTTGACTATAGAGGAGCATATTATGAGCATACTATGAAGTTCTGAAGATGAACATATACCAAAAAATGTATACAAAAATGTGTTCTACTGCATTGTATACTTATGAGCATTGCACAATCTTCCTTTATTTACCTACAGTGGGCTTCATGCATGAACACGTTTCACTGTCGTCCAGAACAAACTATTTCATTTCCAAACTAGAGATGAGCGAGCACCAAAATGCTCGGGTGCTCGTTACTCGAGACGAAATTTTCGCGATGCTCAAGGGTTCATTTCGAGTAACGAACCCCATTGAAGTCAATGGGCGACCAGAGCATTTTTGTATTTTGCCGATGCTCGCTAAGGTTTCCATTTGTGAAAATCGGGGCAATTCAAGAAAGTGATGGGAACTACACAGCAACGCATAGGGCAGGCGAGGGGCTACATGTTGGGCTGCATCTCAAGTTCCCAGGTCCCACTATTAAGCCACAATAGCGGCAAGAGTGGCCCCCCTCCCAACAATTTTTACTTCTGAAAAACCCTCATTAGCAATGCATACCTTAGCTAAGCACCACACTACCTCCAACAAAGCACAATCACTGCCTGCATGACACTCCGCTGCCACTTCTCTTGGGTTACATGCTGCCCAACCCCTCCCCCCCCCCGCCCGCACGACCCAGTGTCCACAGCGCACAGCAAAGTATCCCTGTGCAGCCTTCAGCTGCCCTCATGCCACACCACCCTCATGTCTATTTATAAGTGCGTCTGCCATGAGGAGGAACCGCAGGCATACACTGCAGAGGGTTGGCACGGCTAGGCAGCGACCCTCTTTAAAAGGGGCTGGGCGATAGCCCACAATGCTGTACAGAAGCAATGAGAAATCCAATCCTGGGCCACCTCCATCTGGAGCTGCACACGTGGGCATAGCAATGGGGAACTTATGTGCCACACACTATTCATTCTGTCAAGGTGTCTGCATGCCCCAGTCAGACCGCGTTTTTTTAATAAATAGTCACAGGCAGGTACAACTCCGCAATGGGAATTCCGTGTGCACCTACAGCATGGGTGGCTCCCTGGAACCCACCGGCTGTACATAAATGTATCCCATTGCAGTGCCCTGGACAGCAGAGCTAACGTCAGATTAAATGCAGGTGGGCTTCGGCCCACACTGCATGCCCCAGTCAGACTGGGGTTCTTTAGAAGTGGACACATGCAGTTGCAACTCCGTGTGGACCGACAGCATGGGTGGGTCCCAGGAAGCCACCGGCGGTACATAAATATATCCCATTGCAGTGCCCAGCACAGCTGAGGTAATGTCAGGTTTAATGCAGGTGGGCTTCGGCCCACACTGCATGCCCCAGTCAGAATGGGGTTCTTTAGAAGTGGAAACATGCAGTTACAACTCCGTGTGGACCGACAGCATGGGTGGGTCCCAGGAAGCCACAGGCGGTACATAAATGTATCCCATTGCAGTGCCCAGCACAGCTAAGGTAATGTCAGGTTTAATGCAGGTGGGCTAAAAATTACTAGGATTACACTGTAGGCGAGGGCCCAAAAAAATTGGTGTACCAACAGTACTAATGTACCTCAGAAAAATTGCCCATGCCCAACCAAGAGGGCAGGTGAAACCCATTAATCGCTTTGGTTAATGTGGCTTAATTTGTAACTAGGCCTGGAGGCAGCCCAGTAAAAATAAAAATTGGTTCAGGTGAAAGTTTCAACGCTTTAATGAGCATTGAAACGTATAAACATTGTTTACAAGAGTTATATGACTGAGCCTTGTGGGCCTAAGAAAAATTGCCCGTTCGGCGTGATTACGTGAGGTTTCAGGAGGAGGAACAGGAGGAGGAGGATGAATATAATACACAGATTGATTAAGCTAAAAGGTCCCCGTTTTTGATGGTGATAGAGAACGATGCTTCCATCCGCGGGTGCAGCCTACGTATTGTTTAGGTATCGCTGCTGTCCGCTGGTGGAGAAGAGAAGTCTGGGGAAATCCAGCCTTTGTTCATCTTGATGAGTGTTAGCCTGTCGGCACTGTCGGTTGACAGGCGTGTACGCTTATCCGTGATGATTCCCCCAGCCGCACTAAACACCCTCTCTGACAAGACGCTAGCCGCAGGACAAGCAAGCACCTCCAGGGCATACAGCGCGAGTTCAGGCCACGTGTCCAGCTTCGACACCCAGTAGTTGTACGGGGCAGAGGCGTCACGGAGGACGGTCGTGCGATCGGCTACGTACTCCCTCACCATCCTTTTACAGTGCTCCCGCCGACTCAGCCTTGACTGGGGAGCGGTGACACAGTCTTGCTGGGGAGCCAGAAAGCTGTCAAAGGCCTTAGAGAGTGTTCCCCTGCCTGTGCTGTACATGCTGCCTGATCTCTGCGCCTCCCCTGCTACCTGGCCCTCGTAACTGCGCCTTCTGCCACTAGCGCTGTCGGATGGGAATTTTACCATCAACTTGTCCGCCAGGGTCCTGTGGTATAGCATCACTCTCGAACCCCTTTCCTCTTCGGGTATGAGAGTGGAAAGGTTCTCCTTATACCGTGGGTCGAGCAGTGTGTACACCCAGTAATCCGTAGTGGCCAGAATGCGTGTAACGCGAGGGTCACGAGAAAGGCATCCTAACATGAAGTCAGCCATGTGTGCCAGGGTACCTGTACGCAACACATGGCTGTCCTCACTAGGAAGATCACTTTCAGGATCCTCCTCCTCCTCAGGCCATACACGCTGAAAGGATGACAGGCAAGCAGCATGGGTACCGTCAGCAGTGGGCCAAGCTGTCTCTTCCCCCTCCTCCTCATCCTCCTCATGCTCCTCCTCCTCCTCCTCAACGCGCTGAGATATAGACATGAGGGTGCTCTGACTATCCAGCGACATACTGTCTTCCCCCGCTACCGTTTCTGAGCGCAAAGCGTCTGCCTTTATGCTTTGCAGGGAACTTCTCAAGAGGCATAGCAGAGGAATGGTGACGCTAATGATTGCAGCATCCCCGCTCACCATCTGGGTAGACTCCTCAAAGTTTCCAAGGACCTGGCAGATGTCTGCCAACCAGGCCCACTGTTCTGTAAAGAATTAAGGAGGCTGACTCCCACTATGCCGCCCATGTTGGAGTTGGTATTCCACTATAGCTCTACGCTGCTCATAGAGCCTGGCCAACATGTGGAGCGTAGAGTTCCACCGTGTGGGCACGTCACACAGCAGTCGGTGCACTGGCAGATTAAACCGATGTTGCAGGGTGCACAGGGTGGCAGCGTCCGTGTGGGACTTGCGGAAATGTGCGCTGAGCCGGCGCACCTTTCTGAGCAGGTCTGACAAGCGTGGGTAGCTTTTCAGAAAGCGCTGAACCACCAAATTAAAGACGTGGGCCAGGCATGGCACGTGCGTGAGGCTGCCGAGCTGCAGAGCCGCCACCAGGTTACGGCCGTTGTCACACACGACCATGCCCGGTTGGAGGCTCAGCGGCGAAAGCCAGCAGTCGGTCTGCTCTGTCAGACTCTGCAGCAGTTCGTGGGCCATGTGCCTCTTCTCTCCTAAGCTGAGTAGTTTCAGCACGGCCTGCTGACGCTTGCCCACCGCTGTGCTGCCACGCCGCGCGACACCGACTGCTGGCGACGTGCTGCTGCTGACACATCTTGATTGCGAGACAGAGGTTGCGTAGGAGGAGGAGGAGGAGGGTGGTTTAGTGGAGGAAGCATACACCGCCGCAGATACCAGCACCAAGCTGGGGCCCGCAATTCTGGGGGTGGGTAGGACGTGAGCGGTCCCAGCCTCCATTAAATTCACCCAATGTGCCGTCAGGGAGATATAGTGGCCCTGCCCGCCTGTGCTTGTCCACGTGTCCGTTGTTAAGTGGACCTTGGCAGTAAACGCGTTGGTAAGGGCGCGTACAATGTTGCGGGAGACGTGGTCGTGCAGGGCTGGGACGGCACATCGGGAAAAGTAGTGGCGACTGGGAACCGAGTAGCGCGGGGCCGCCGCCGCCATTATGCTTTTGAAAGCCTCCGTTTCTACAAGCCTATACGGCAGCATCTCCAGGCTGATCAATTTGGCTATGTGCACGTTTAACGCTTGAGCGTTCGGGTGCGTGGCGGCGTACTTGCGTTTGCGCTCAAACACTTGCGCTAGCGACGGCTGGACGGTGCGCTGAGAGACATTGGTGGATGGGGCCGAGGACAGCGGAGGTGAGGGTGTGGGTGCAGGCCAGGAGACGGTAGTGCCTGTGTCCTGAGAGGGGGGTTGGATCTCAGTGGCAGGTTGGGGCACAGGGGGAGAGGCAGTGGTGCAAACCGGAGGCGGTGAACGGCCTTCGTCCCAGCCTCATCCCCCGGACCCCGGGAACTTTCCAAAGGTTGGGCATCGGTCACGACAAACTCCTCCGGTGGGAGAGGAACCATTGCTGCCCATTCTGGGCAGGGGCCCGAGAACAGTACCTGGGAGTCTGCCTGCTCCTCAGAATGTGTCATTGTAATGGAGTGAGGAGGCTGGGAGGAAGGAGGAGCAGCAGCCAGAGGATTCAGAGTTGCAGCAGTGGACGGCATAGAACTCTGGGTGGTCGATAGATTGCTGGATGCACTTTCTGCCATCCACGACAGGACCTGCTCACACTGCTCATTTTCTAATAAAGGTCTACCGTGTGGACCCATTAATTGTGAGATGAATGTGGGGATGCCAGAAACGTGCCTCTCTCCTAATCCCGCAGCAGTCGGCTGCGATACACCTGGACCAGGAGCTCGGCCTGTGCCCACACCCTGACTTGGGCCTCCGCGTCCTCGCCCGTGTCCACGTCCTCTAGGCCTACCCCTACCCCTGAGCATGGTGTATTACGAGTAGAGCAGAAACAGAATGCCGTAATTAAATGTGCCACTTATTGGCCTGTGGTTGGAGGCTGACTTCGCTTACGGAACGCACAGCAGAGCCAGGAAAGAATTTTGCGCAAGCCTGTAGTGAGACGTAGGTGCGTATGACTGAGCTAGTGGAATTCACAGCGCTCAAGCAGTCAAGTGGCCAAAGGCCACTAGTAGGCCTTAAGTGTTTTGCTTCTATTTTTTGAAAGGCTGAGCTGAGACAGCAGACAGATACTTAGCTGCGTATTAATTAGGACTACTACCCCCAGCAGACACGCAGTACACTGAGGATGGTCACAGGCAGCCCAAATATAATTTTTTTCCCAAATTTGTTTGAAAAAGCCCACTGCCTATATAGACAGTATATGTCTTTCACGTTTTTCACTGTCCCTGCCTCACCAGTACTGCCCCTATACTATGTAAAATTACTGCAGACTGTCTCCCTCTGGACGGGATGACGGCGGTGATGTAACGGGCAACGCAGAGCCAGGAAACACTTTTGCGCAAGCCTGCTGTAACACTTAGCTGCGTATTAATTAGGACTGCTACCCGCAGCAGACACGCAGTACACTGAGGACGGTCACAGGCAGCCCAAATATTTTTTTTTTCCCAAATTTGTTTGAAAAAGCCCACTGCCTATATAGACAGTATATCTCTTTAACCTTTCCCACTGTCCCTGCCTCACCAGTACTGGCCCTATACTATGTACAATGACTGCAGACTCAGGACGCAATGCTCTGCACGCCCGCATATACAAAAAAAAAAGTGCAACACTGCTAAAAGCAGCCTCAACAGTACTGCACACGGTCAGATGTGGCCCTAAGAAGGACCGTTGGGGTTCTTCAAGCCTAAGATAACTCCTAACGCTCTCCCTATAGCAGCAGCAGCATCAGTAGCTGATCTATGTCAGAATGCATCTGTGGCGAGCCGCGGGCGGGGCCGATTTTTATACTCGGGTGACACCTGATCTCGCCAGCCACTCACTGCAGGGGGGTGGTATAGGGCTTGAACGTCGCAGGGGGAAGTTGTAATGCCTTCCCTGTCTTTCTATTGGCCAGAAAAGCGCGCTAACGTCTCAGAGATGAAAGTGAAAGTAACTCGAACATCCCGTGGTGCTCGCTTCCAGTAACGAGCATCTCGAACACGCTAATACTCGAACGAGTATCAAGCTCGGACGAGTACGTTCGCTCATCTCTATTCCAAACCCATTTTGTAGTTCCTGTGAACATTTTTGCTTGCACTGGTCTTTAAACATGAGGCCGAAAATGGTCCATGCGGTCCCTGCGATTCCTGGAGAATCACGCCATTCACCATCCCAACTTAGACCTGTATGCAGTTACTTCTAGGTGAGCCAATACAGGGGAGCAGAGCTACAGTGTAAAGTATGGTTGAAGGCAAAAGCAGCAGCCTGAGTCCATGATGAGACGGAAGGTAGACGGAATACACGGTAGAGAGCTGTTGTTTGGCTGACCTGGGCTTGTCTGAGTGTTCATGTCTTTTCAATAGGAAGATAAGAATAAGCCACCGCCAGAGGCTTATCTTCTGTGAGAGCGAAGAATTGCAAATGAGATGTTGGAACTATACCTCTACAGCGCCTCCTATTGGAAGGCAGCATTCTTGCAAGTCAATGGCAGACTTTTTAGCTGTTTGTACATGGTGATCTGTTCCTTCTGGAGAAGACTCTGGCTTTGGATCACAATTCCCAGTCATTGTTACAAGGCGTATTAAAAGGTCTGACATTAACTTGCAGGAATACTGCCTTCCAATAGAGGCATTGTTACATCTCTTCATTTGCATATTTCCCAAAGGAGCATGCATGGCCTATAAGTCTCATCACACCTTCTAGGTGCTCTCCCTAAGAAGAAATTATACCCTTCCTTACAAAGAATCATGCAAGTTGAAAGGTGAAAATGAACAGCGCTCGCGAATCAATCAGAACCATCATTTCCTAGAGGCGGGATTTATGAATCCCGTAACCAGGAAGCGATCTTCTGTGGGCAGCCGAGCTCTAGAGAGCAGTGGGAGGGACCTGACCGTACAATAGGGGACTAGAGCCTCCATGCCTGCCATATTACATCTTGTATCGAAGCTAGAGGCTGTAGAACAGAGTACTAGAGCCTTCATGCCTGCCCATATCACATCTTGTATCCAAGCTAGAGGTGGCCCAACAGGTTACTAGAGCCTCCATGCCAGCCCTATCACATCTTGTATCAAAGCTAGAGGTGGTATAACAGGGTACTAGAGTCTCCATGGCCACCCATATCACATCTTGTATCCAAGCTAAAGGTGGTACAACAGAGTACTAGAGCATCCATGCCCACGTGTATTGTATCTTGTATCCAAGCTAGAGGTGGTGCAATAGGGCACTAGAGCCTCCATACCCTCTGTATCACATTTTGTATCCAAGCTAGAGGCAGCCCAACAGGGTACTATAGCCTGTATCATAGAATCATAGAATGGTAGAGTTGGAAGGGACCTCCAGGGTCTTCGGGTCCAACCCCCTGCTCAGTGTAGGACTCACTAAATCATCCCAGACAGATATTTGTCCAGCCTTTGTTTGAACACTTCCATTGAAGCAGAACACACCACCTTCTTTGGTAACCTGTTCCACTCATTTATCACCCTCACTGTCAGAAAGTTTTTTTCTAATATCTAATCTGTGTCTTCTCCCTTTCAGTTTCATCCCATGATTTGCAGATCGCTCACCATTTTAGTAACTCTTCTCTGAACTTGCTCCAGTCTGTCGATGTCTTTTTTAATGTGGGGTGCCCAGAACTGGACACAGTATTCTAGATGAGGTCTGACTAAGGTAGAGTAGAGGGGATAATGACCTCACGTGATCTAGACTCTATGCTTCTCTTAATACACCCCAGAATTGTGTTTGCCTTTTTGGCTGCTGCATCACATTGTTGACTCATGTTTAGTCTATGATCTATTAGTATACCCAAGTTTTTGTCACATGTGCTGCTGCTTAGCCCAATTCCTCCCATTCTGTATGTGCTTGTTTCATTTTTCTTGCCCAGATGTAGGACTTTGTATTTCTCCTTGTTAAATACCATTCTGTTAGTCACCGACCACTATTGAAGCTTTTCTAGATCTTTTTGAATACTCTCTCTCTCTCTTCCCTGGTGTTAGCTATCCCTCCTAGCTTTGTATCGTTAGCAAATTTGATCGGTTTCCCATCAATTCCCTTCTCCAGATCATTTATAAAAATGTTGAACAACACTGGGCCTTGTGGTACCCCACGTGATACATTCTTCCACTTAGATGTGCAGCCATTTATGACCACTCTTTGAGTACCATCACTCAGCCAGTTGTGAATCCACCTAACAGTTGCCTTGTCAATCCCATATTTGGTCATTTTTACAATAAGTATGGTATGAGATACTTTGTCAAATGCTTTACTAAAGTCAAGGTATACTATATTCATCGCATTTCTCTGATCAATCCAGTTGGTGATTCTGTCATAGAAGGAAATTTTCATCCAAGTACTTGCATACATGCTATTTAAGAATTTGTTCAAAGATCTTTCCCGGTATAGAACCCCGCGTCATGACGTTCTGACGCTGGTCGCCATAGTAATATACCAACATACACTAGCGCTACCATACGTCCTCACGTCACCAGCGTCATGACGTAACCCCGCGTCATGACGCTCTGCACTTCTATGCCGGTAATCCACACCGGAGCCCATAATACATCCAAACAACCGCCCGCATCATAACTATATATATAGTTAGATAGCGGTATAGACGTAAAGTTAAAAAACTTCATGTATACATATGGCCACTCGGGTCACGTGATCACCACGTACCCGGAAGTGGTTTCAGTTTCATTTTCCACCGGCAACTATTGAGCTGACGTGGCACACATGACGTGGAGGTCATGTGGGCTGCTTACACCCGGTTATCCACCTTAGGAACATCAATACAAACATGTAAGTCCCTATATAAGGATGCATTGTTATGTTATGTTTTATGTACTTGATAAAGTCGCTTTTGCGCGACGAAACGCGTTGTACTTTATTAAATCTTTTAGACAATATTACATTGTCAACTCCAGTTGTTTGTTGAGACGGCGCAAGAGCATTTTTTTTTCAAACTTTTTTCATCGTTATCACGTTTCCGTGGGTCCAATCTACTATTGGACACAGAAGCTCTGCAGCAGACTCCAACAACTCAGGAACCTGGTCGACACCAGAGGAGTAAGACCCTTGAGAGGTCTGACAAGCAAACTTGGACTAGGAGGTGTTGGTGGGACCCCTCTCCACAGGGGTTTCCACCATACACCGGGTAAGTCCCATTTTATTTTATTTCCTTTTAAACTTTATTTTTATTCACTTATTCTGACCACCCAGCGACACCACCCAGTTAACTAGTTGAAGCGCCTCCCTGACTATCTTTTTATGTTTCCCGGTATAGAAGTCAGGCTCACAGGCTTGTAGTTTCCTGGATCCACCTTCTTCCCTTTTTTGAAGATAGGAACAACATTTGCTCTTTTCCAATCTCCTGGGACTTCTCCTGTTCTCCAATAATTTTCAAAGATTAATGTGAGTGGCTCAGCAATAAGCTGAGCTGCTTCCTTCAGTATCCTAGGATGTAATTCATCTGGACCTTGAGACTTGAATTCATTTAAGTTAGCTCTGAGTTCCCTCACCATTTCTCTGCTTATAGATAGCCTGCTTTCTTTTATTCCCCCAATAGCACAAAGAAGATCAGTTGATATTCCATCTACTTTCTGAGAAAACAGATACAAAATAGGATTTTAAAACATCTCAACATCATTCTTAACCAATTCACTGTTTTCTTCTTGTAAGCGTCCAATAGCATTTTTGACTTTTCTTTTGCTTTTGACCCCCCAAATTCTTTTTATTGCTTTTGGCCTCTGTTGCAAGCATCAATTCATTATCAGCTTTAGCTTTTCTGACACTTGCCCTACAGTTTCTGCCGACCGCATTACATTCTTCTTTAGATATTCCCCCCTCTTTCCATTTGATAAACATAATTTCTTTGTTTTTAACATATGTGCAAGTTCTGTGTTCATCCATCCTGGTCTCTTTAAATGCTTCCCATTCTTCCTTCTTTTAAGGGATTGTATCACATCTTGTATCCAAGCTAGAGGCGATACAACAGGGTACTAGAGCCTCCATGCCTGCCCATATCACATCTTATATCCAAGCTAGAGGAGCTACAACAGGGTACGAGAGCTTCCTTGCTCACCTGTATTACATCTTGTATCCAAGCTAGAGGCAGTACAACAGGGTCCTAGAGCCTCTATGCCCCCCTGTATCACATCTTGTATCCAAGCTAGAGGCGGTACAACAGGGTACTAGAGCCTCTATGCCCCCCTGTATCACATCTTGTATCCAAGCTAGAGGCGGTACAACAGGGTACTAGAGCCTCCATGCCCCCCGTATCACATCTTGTATCCAAGCTAGAGGCAGTACAACAGGGTCCTAGAGCCTCTATGCCCCCCTGTATCACATCTTGTATCCAAGCTAGAGGCGGTACAACAGGGTACTAGAGCCTCCATGCCCACCTGTATCACATCTTGTATCCAAGCTAGAGGCGGTACAACAGGGTACCAGAGCATCCATGTCTGCCCATATCACATCTTGTATCCAAGCTAGAGGTGGTACAACAGAGTACTAAAGCCTCCATGCCTGCTGGTATCACATCTCTTATCCAAGCTAGAGGTGGTACAACAGGGTACTAGAGCCTCCATGTCTGCTGGTATCACATCTTGTATCCAAGCTAGAGGTGGTACAACAGGGTACTAGTGCCTCCATGCCCCCCCCCCCCCATATCACATCCAAGATAGTCCTTTTGCTCTGATATTGTAACCATTTACTTATCTCAACATTGCAGCCAAACAGAGAAAGTTTCATTCGATTCTGACAACTTCGTCTGGATGCTTGATTTTTTTTCTACAATGAGTGTAAGAGCGCAATATGAAATAATAGTAATAACAGTAACGCACAATCGGTGGTTTCACTGCTTGGAAGTCATCTTTGCCATGCTCGGTGAGACTTCACATACTCCACCCTTCCTGTGACTCTGTGCAACGCCTAAACCACAAATAGAGAACTTCAGTGCCATGTGCAGAATTTGTTGAACCTTCAAAGATGTGTTATTGTAGGACAACATGTATCTGGAAAGCCCTTGTAGAACTGGTAAACATTGCTGCACCGCTGGATGCAGATTCGGTGACAAGGACTTTACGGCTTGTGCATCAGATACATTTCCCACCAATAAACGTAAACAGGTTGTGTAATGATGACTGGGTCATGTTATCTGGGCAATCTCAGCCCTCTGCTCTTCTGTCTAGGTTTTCAGAACTTCTATGGAGAGATGATTATACATATTGTCCCCTGAAGACTGGAGCCGGGACCCTCATTGCTGAACCGGTGAGTTCTCAAGACGCTGCTGATAGACAACTAATAACAAGTGGAATTACCTGGATTTCTGCACTGATTATTAGGATATTATGGTTTGATTGTTCTCTAAGGGCGCCCACCCACTGGCGATTTTTTTCCCTGCGAAATTCGCAGCATTTTTTTCTCTGCAGGAGTCTATGGGACTTGTAATGTTAAAATCGCGATCGCGAAAAATTGCGATTTCGCGGTAAATTGCGATTTTGCGCGATCGCGATTTTAACATTACAAGTCCCATAGACCCCTGCAGAGAAAAAAATGCTGCGAATTTCGCAGGGAAAAAAAATCGCCAGTGGGTGGGCGCCCTAAGGCCGGTTTCACACGAGCATAAGACCGATTGCGCGCTCCTCAGTGCAATGTATTTGCGCACTGACCAATGCTTTTTTTGTGCGTATCGGCATATTTCACTGTACGTTTTCTGCCTGCAGGGCATGTTCCCTTGTGCGCAGCAAACAAACACCCCGGTTGAAATGGCTAATGAATTCCAGATATGTTATTTTTCTATTTGCACAGTGTGTTACGCATCTCCTAGCGTATTACGCGCACATTTGCGCACCCTCTATTGACTTCTATGGGAACTTTTTGTGCGCAAATATGCAGAGAGATAGAACACGACTGAAATGCACGTGAAAAACATGGAAATTTGAATAAACCCATTGAAATCAATAGAATTCAATTTTCTGCGTATTGCACGTGCAAATACATGCACCAATATGTCCTTGTGAGGCCGGCCCAAGGGTGCTCCCACATGGAACGTTTATCGTTGGCCCAAGCGAACGTTACAAACTATGTCAGTTCGCTGGTTCTCTCAGGCAGTCAGTTTAGACACACAGATATATCATTTTTCTTATTCTTCGTTAGGAGGATCGTTGGGCCGTTCAGTCCGCTGTACTGCTGACTGAGAACGACTGGTATTTAAACCGAACGATTAGCGAACGGGCCAACAATGACTTTTTTTACTTCCATAAAATGAACGATAAGCAGACACATTATCACTTATCATTCCATCGTTTTCCGTGTTTACACTGAACAATTAGCATTCATTTTCGCTAGTTTAACCCCTTGAGTGGCGGGTTTCCTACCACCCTGTCGTGCCCACCAGGGCAGGTTTTTTAAAATGGTCTAATCATTGAATTTCAACCAGTTTTGCAGTTGCGTCTCAAGAGCCATAACTTTTTCATTTTTCCATTGACATGGCCATATGAGGGCTTGTTTTTTGCGGGACAAGTTGTGATTTTTTAAACAGGGGAGAGGAAAAAAAAAAAAATGGGGAAAAAAGAAAAAAAGGGGCCATGTCATTAAGGGGTTAAATAATGTATTAACTTCCTTCTCTGGGTCATTACGACGCACACGGATACCACATGTGTGATTGTATTTTTGATTTTTTACAAAGTAAAGGGAGACAAGTGTTTTTTTTATTTTTTTAATAATTTTTTTACTTTTTTTTTTTTTAATTTTTTTTAATTTTTTTTTTTTGTCCCTTTAGGGGACTTCCACAGGGACCCATCAGGACCCCTGATCACATTCCGGGGGTCCGATGGTGACAGCCCTTTACATGCTGCAGTGACAGCCCTTTATATGCTGCAGTCACATAGACTGCAGCATGTAAAGGGTTAACACAGCAGAGATCGGAGGTTTTCTCTGATCTCTGCTGTAAGAGCTAGTACCTAGCTGTCCTCTGACAGCTAACAACCAGCTCTCCCTGCCACAGAGACCATGGGCTTGCTTCTGACAAGCCGATGGTCTCTATGGCAACTTGTAAACAAAGCAGGACATTGCCGACATATCGGCACTATCTTCTGCTGGTTTTTCAAAGCCCTTGCACTCACTGCTCTGTGTGGGTCTGTGCAGGCAGAGCACACTGTCACAGCTTGTGGCATTGTGCTCTGCAGCTCCCATAGTGATACATAGCCCGGAAATCTTCTGGGCTATGTTGCTATGAGCAGTGGAGCTCGTCCCGGAAATTTTCCGGGCGTGCCACTCAAGGGGTTAAACAATTCTTTTAGATGACAATCTTTCCATTTAAGGGCCGCCAGTCATACTTGCTTAGTCCATTAAAGAGCACCTGCCACGTCCTCATGTGGGCTGCATAGCCCGGCTGACTCCAAAGAATCTTATGTTTTATTCACCCCTATTCTCCCATATGGTATATGTTTAGATTTGTTTCTCAGCAATGTGAATGTGTCAAGTGGGCTGTCCCTTCTGATCACTGTCAATGGGTGATGTCAGGCTTGATTAACAGTGAGTGGTGGTCACTACCCACTTGACACTTCCACAGTGCCAGGAGCCAAATCTCATACGAGCCAATACGGGAGAAAGAGATGGGTACAAACAAAAGAAAGACATCATTGGATTTAGCGGGACTGTGGCTATAACGCTATGGACCTGGCCCTGCTGACATGAGGACATGACTGGTCCTTTTTAAATAAAAGGACACAAAGCCTGGTTACTGACAAATCTGTGATTCTCAAGAGGTGTGAACCAAACCTCAAGACCAACTACTTTCTTTCAAAAGACACATCTCTGTGATGGCAACAACCGCCAAACATGTGGAACCTGAACATTCCCTACATGGTCCTAAGAACAGCCGGTGGTCCTAAGAACAGCCGGTGAAATGCAAGTGATACGGTTCTGACCTTCAAAGCCATTTTTACTAGGGCTCCTTTCAAACGACAGTATTCTGGTCACCTAAGCTGTGATACCCCTAGTGTCATCAGTTTAACTAGTGGCAACAGTTAGAAGCCACATGCATGGGGCTACTAAACTCTTAATTGAAGAACACTGATCTGTGATTCTGTATTTACTTACCTTTGTTATAAAAGCATATGGGGAGATTTATCAAATGCTACTTGATGTAGAAAAGTTGCAAAATTTAGCTCGACTTGCAGTAAAATTTTGCAACTTTCTTGAAAACGGGGAATGAGTGCCCGGAAATAAAAGGACACAAAATTATTAGAGATGAGCGAGCATACTCATCCGAGCTTGATACTCGTTCGAGTATTAGGGTGTTCAAGATGCTCGTTACTCGTAACGAGTACCACGCGGTGTTCGAGTTACTTTCATTTTCTTCCCTGAGAAATTTGCGCGCTTTTCTGGCCAATAGAAAGACAGGGAAGGCATTACAACTTCCCCCTGCAACGTTCAAGCCCTATACCACCCCCCTGCAGTGAGTGGCTGGCGAGATTAGGTGTCACCCGAGTATTAAAATCTGCCCTTCTCTATATGCGCTCAATGGGGCCGGCGGCAGCAGCGCCGACCCCATTGAGAACATATAGAAGACAAATCATTCTTCTCTGCCACAGCTGTAACAGCTGTGGCAGAGAAGAACGATGTTTGCCCATTGAATTCAATGGAGCCGGCAATACAGCAGGTTCCACTGAAAGCAATGGGCTGCCGGCGATTGCAGGATGAATTGTTGGGAAGGGGTTAAATATATAAGCCCTTCCCTGCAATTCATCCAGAAATGTGTTACAATAAAAATATATACCGGCGTATAAGGCGACGGGGCGTATAAGACGACCCCCCAACTGTCACCTTATACGCTGGGAATACAGCGGAGCAAAGAATAAAAATCATTACTCACTTCTCCTGGCGTTCTGCGCCGCTGCTGCTGCAGGCTGTCGCTCCCTCCTGGTTCCCGGCAGAGCATTGCTTTCTCTACGAAGGGCTTTAAATCCCCGCCTCCAGAAACACACGTGCCTTCAGCCAATCACAGCCAATGACAATGATGTCATTGAATGGCTGTGATTGGCTGAAGGCACGTGTGTTTCTGGAGGCGGGGATTTCAACCACTGCGTCCAGAAAGCAATGCTCTGCCGGGGACCAGGAGGGAGCGACAGCCTGCAGCAGCGCCGCAGAACACAAGGAGAAGTGAGTAATGATTTTTATACTTTGCTCCGCTGTATTCCCGGCGTGTAAGGTGACAGTTGGGGGGTCGTCTTATACGCCCCGTCGCCTTATACGCCGGTATATATTTTTATTGTAACACTTTTCTGGATGAATTGCAGGGAAGGGCTTATATATTTAAGCCCTTCCCGACAATTCATCCCGCGATCGCCGGCAGCCCATTGCTTTCAGTGGAACCTGCTGTATTGCTGGCTCCATTGAATTCAATGGGCAAACATCGTTCTTCTCTGCCACAGCTGTTACAGCTATGGCAGAGGAGAACGATCTTTATGCTGACAGTGGGGGGGGGGCACTCTTGCCACTATTGTGGCTTAATAGTGGGACCTGGGAACTTGAGATGCAGCCCTGCATGTAGCCCCTCGCCTGCCCTATCCGTTGCTGTGTCGTTCCCATCACTTTCTTGAATTGCCCAGATTTTCACAAATGAAAACCTTAGCGAGCATCGGCGATATACAAAAATGCTCGGGTCGCCCATTGACTTCAATGGGGTTCGTTACTCGAAACGAACCCTCGAGCATCGCGAAAAGTTCGTCCCGAGTAACGAGCACCCGAGCATTTTGGTGCTCGCTCATCTCTAAAAATTATGTATAATTTCTGCCAGAAACAGGAATAAATTGTGCCAAAAATCTACTCCAGCTTGTAGCATAGAGTTTAATGCAGGTGTATGGGGATGCCGAGATGTGCTTATAGTATGTAGACTTCATATATTGGGCAGATCGTTTGAAACATCAGTCCTAATAAATCTCCCCTCTGATCGCGGTACGGACCACATCAGTCCTACTAAATATGAATAGATGTAATAATACATTTTTAGGAGATTTGTAGTCTTCCTGGAAAAATGTTTGTGCAATACAGATCTATTGTTTATCCAGTTTTCATGCGTAATGAAGTGCCGCTGCATTACATTACTAAAACACAGAAATAACCGCACTAAATGAGCCCTTTGGTTAATAATTGTCAGGATACAATGTAGCATATTAGAGTCCTGATTGTGAGTGTGCTGCCCTCGCACCCGCACCATTGACGGGCAGTCGTGTATCTGCTTGCATACACAGAGGCTGTCCGTCATTGCTGAAGGGGTAGAAAGTAGACTCATTTTTTGTACCATTTGTTGTATTAGCCCAGTGAGCAAATTATTTTAATATATGACTTTAATAGGGAACTATGACACATCTGCTTTAATGCTATTGATTATTCCTGTATTGTATATTTTTGACTCTACGGACTGCACTAATATTACACATGTATGGATTGTAAAGTTAAAGAGACTCTGCCACCTACTTTTACCCCTATAAGCTAATCTTATATCCTCATAGTATTATAGGTGACCTGCTGAGTCCGTGGATGTAAGTGTTATACATACTTTCCTGTTGAAAGTTGCTGCTGAATGCATTGAGCAGAGATGCTAAGTACACCTCCCATTATAAAATTAGAATAGGAGGACTACCGAACAGTGGAGCTTTCAGCACTCAGACCGGGGAAACAATGGGGGAGAAAAGTATTGTAGAATGGTAGAGTTGGAAGGGACCTCCAGGGTCATCGGGTCCGACCCCCTGCTCAGTGCAGGATTCACTAAATCATCCCAGACAGATATTTGTCCAGCCTTTGTATGAACACTTCCATTGAAGGAGAACTCACCACCTCCCGTGGTAACCTGTTCCACTCATTGATCCCCCTCACTGTCTAATATCTAATCTGTGTCTCCCCCCCCCCCTTTCAGTTTCATGCAGGACTTTGCATTTCTCCTGGTTAAATACCATTCTGTTAGTCACCACCCACTGTTCAAGCTTTTCTAGAACTTTTTGAACACTCTTTCTCTTCCCCGGTGTTAGCTATCCTTCCTAGCTTTGTGTCGTCAGCAAATTTGATCAGTTTCCCATCAAGTCCCTCCTCCAGATCATTTATAACAATGTTGACCAACACTGGGCCCAGGACAGAGCCTTGTGGTCCCCACTTGATACATTCTTCCACTTGCCTTGTCAATCCCATATTTGGTCATTTTTTCAATAAGTATTGTATGACACTAGTATCACAATAACATCCCCGGACTCAGCAGGACACCCACTTTCAGCCCATAAGCTTAGCTCTTAGGGGTAAAAGTGGAGATAGAGTTTATTTAAGAAAAATACTGTAGGCCGTGCACAATTAAATCAATCGTTTTATTTTCTAGACTCTGGCGGCCATCATGAACCTGACATCCAACCAATGCCTAGAGTTAGTGAGCAAACAAAATATTAACATTATATTGTTACATTATAACCTGACTGGGCGTCTAAACGACCGTCCAAATGACAGTAGCATTCCTCTGAAGATAACCAGCATTCTAATCAGTCTGCTCATCATCCTGGAGAACCTGTCCGTGCTGGTGGCCCTGCTAAGGTGAGATACAATGAAGTAGGAACAGGCTTACAATCGGCATTCACTGAAGAGAAATGACTTCTTTTCTACATTTCTCAACCCAAAATTTTTATAGCTCATTATTTTAGCAATAAGAGAAAATATTATCATGTATTTAGGAGATAACAAGGGTGGTGCTCATAGGTCTCCTATCAAGGGCATGTTATCTTAAATACAGGCTATTTTCCCCCCTTTCATATTAAAGGTGTTGTCTCATGAAAGCAATGCCGGCTCTTTTCACATTGTCCTCTTCTATCCTGTACTGGATCTGTCTTGGGTTTCTGTCGTCTACCATGTTTCCCCGAAAATAGGTTCTACCCCAATAGTAAGACCTATCGGGTTTTCGGGGGGGGCTTGAAATATAGCCCCCCCCTCCCTCCCCGTGAAAATAGAACCTATCTTGGGTGCCCCCCCCCCAAAAAAATACTCACGTGGTCTGCAGCAGGGGTGGTGTCGTCGGCGGTGGTGGCAGCGGCAGCGGCGGTGGTGGTGGTGTCAGCGGCAGCAGCAGTGGCGGCAGTGCCCGGCATCCTCCTCCATCTCACAGCTGCCAATTACTGAATGGCTGTGATTGGCTCATCGAGCACTGGCTGTGATTGGCTGCCAGCGCTCGATCAGCCAATCACAGCGCTCGCTTTGTTGGAAGCGGGGTATTCAAAGCCCCGTAGCCAGCAGAAGGCAGCTGTGAGACGAAGAGGATGCCGCGCCACCACCGGACACCATTGGGAGGTAAGTAAAGCCCCCCCCCCCAAAAAAAATAAGACACTGTGCCCTTTTTGTGGCAAAAGAAATATAAGACAGTGTCTTATTTTTGGGGAAACACGGTATGAAGAAAACTGCACAAGGATGGACACCAAAACAGAAGAATGGGGTTCAATATGTGAGAAGCAGACCTCTTTGGTCTCCGTTTCATATGGTTTCCGCACCTGTCAGTCCTTTTAGCTATTTAAGCAGGGATAACGGTCAGGGTTTGTCCTAATGGGATAACCTCTTTAGCTATAAAATAAGTTAGATATTGGCTTTACACTTCATCATGCTTTTGTTTTCTTTTTAGGTTCCTCCGTTTGAGACGTTGGGTTCACTGCTGTTTGGCAAACATTGCTTTTAGTGATCTCCTAGCTGGCATTTCATACCTGCTAAATGTATGTCTTTCAGGTGAAATTACTTTCCGACTGACCCCACAACAATGGTTTCTAAGAGAAGGCCTTCTCTTTACCACTCTAGCTGCCTCTACTTTCAGCCTGTTTATAACGGCAGTTGAGCGATATTGTACAATGGTGGCTCTAGTCTCAGAGAGTCGCTCTAGAAAAGTGCTGCGTGCACAGGGCTTGATTATTTTATGTTGGGTCCTGGCTGCTATTGTTGGGTCTTTGCCTTTGCTTGGGTGGAACTGCCTATGCCATATTGAAACCTGCTCCAGCCTGCTTCCCCTTTACTCAAGGAAATATATTTTATTTAGCCTTGGACTTCTGTCCATTAGCCTTATTGGGATTATTGGTTTTTACTGCACTATTTATTACCTAGTGTGTTGCAATGCCAGACGGACTGCAGTTACAAGCCAAAGCCGGCGTGCCTTACACTTACTTCAAACCATTCTCATCATCTTAGGCTCATTTGTCCTCTGCTGGACTCCACTTTTTGCCAATCTTTTGGTGGATTCCTCATGCACTCCACCTTCCTGTAAGTCGCCATTAGGACTGGAGTGGGTGCTTGCCTTAGCTGTCTTGAACTCAGGTTTGAACCCTTTAATTTACTCTTTAAGGAGCTCAGAAGTCCGTAAAGCAATGGCAGCATTCTTCTGCTGTGCTTGTACTATGGCTGGTATTGAGGTACGATCATGTCACAAGCAAGGCCTAGACATCACCTCTGGCTCTTCAAATGAAAGTTCACTCAGAAGAAAAAGCAGTGTACGCCTTTCACGGGCATTAAGCTTTAGAAGTCCTGTAACCAGTATTTCTAGTGTGCCTAGTCAATAAGAAGTCTTTCATATACAGTGTCTTACGTATAGCATGTCCAATGATTGGTGATCATACAGCATATAACAAAGTAAAGAAGATGGAAAGAAAAGAAAACTTTGATAACTATGGATTATCTTCTGTGATATCAATCTTTTATCCCCATACCTAGCTGTAAATAAAGTATGTTGACTGATTAAGGTGGCATATATAATATTACGCAGCATTACATTGTAGTTTAAGCACTTTATTGCTTTAAATGTTTACAGTAGCCGGTGATAAGCATTATAGGAGAATGAATTGTCCACCTACTGGACAGTGCTGCATGGACCAATGTGGGAACAGATTGAACTCTGGGGGATCATTTTCCTAATGTTGATCTGTAATTTGCACATGAAGTTCAAATTGCTAAAAGTTTTTAGACTGGCCTGTATGTAGTAAAAATGCTGATACAATGGCACAAACGTCCAGAACTGAACCTTCGTAACTGACAATGATCTTCTTGGTCACAGTTTGGTTAGTCTGTGCTCTGGAATCCTTGGTCTCTAGATGGAACCGAACAGCACTGGATGGACTGCATTGACTATAATGGGGTCTGTTCATTTTCCGCCCGGCTGCTCGGCTTTTTGATGGAATTTTCTCTTTTCTAGATCCAAAAGAATGCGAACTATTCTATCGATTTGTATTTAAAAGGGTATTAGGCCGCTTTTACTTGGCATGATTATCATACAAATCACTCGCTAAATCGAGCAGCTTGCATTATAGTTGTTTAATGTGAACGCATGCAGTGAAAGATCGGATCTCTCGCGCAGAACTCGTTGGTCTGTTGCTACATCGTTCCATGTAAACCGGCCTTTGTTCATCTATGACGACAGCCCCTTTACTGTGAATAGAGGAAAGTGGCCCGGAGTGATCCCCGGCTCGCTCTGTCTCCATTCACTGAGTGATTAGCGTTCCTATGTAAAAGCACAGGAGCTATAATCGCTGGTACTGAAGTGTCCAACAGTCGTCCCGGGTAAAAGGGGCTTTACTGTGAGAAACCATTATCACCTATTCATTGGAAAGGTGGTTACAGCTCGGCTATCTTCGGTGGGGACATAGACTTTGCATGACGGAGCAGCAGGATGTAGCATGTCCACCACTCCACTCAAACTCCTCCTAGCTGTGGGCTTGTGGCTTGAGGTACCAAGGTGCCCATTATGGCGATTGGTAGGAGTCCCAGCAGTGGGGCTTCCACAGAACTAGCAGTTATTACCTATCCAGTGGATATCTGATACGTGCTTCTGACCAGAAGCATATCTAAGTAGATAACTTTGGGGGACAAAACTCAGTGGTTTGCAAAGTTAACAAATGTTGGCAGGCTAGGGGCATTGGTTGAGTAAAGCTAGAGGGCACTTTCTACTATGTAGACTGGTTTGAACTTCATGTTCTCTTTTAAGTTCAAGATCAGGAGTCTTCTTTCAGAGGACAAGCATGCATAGTGGAGCATATATGTACTGGGAGGGCCATCTAGTGGAGAAAGCACAAAACTTGTATATACTTTATATACCTTTTTCAACTTATATACTGATACCGAAATGCTGAAAAACATAAAAACACAGTGGTCTGTTTTTTTTAGACTTGTATGTATATATGTGAACATATTAATGTGATCGAGGTGTAATGTGTTTTTCAGGTATGTATATGTATTATAATATGATGTTACACCAAAATAAATCTGCTTTTAAAGCTTTTTTCAGTCTGTTTTTTGAAAATCAAGTAATAAAGTATGTGACTCGTTGTCATCCACCTCATGGCTATAGTTTTTCGGGCCAGGAATAATACCTCTCTAATAAATATTTTGTCGTGATGAATCCACGCCTCCTCATCCAGCAGTCCAGATAATGGTACTTTAGGGTCCACAGCTCGAGGTTTGGGGCCTAGGGATAAACCCGCACTCCACAATTCAGGAAATATATAAACATAGCAAGAAAGAAAGAAAGGGAAATAAATGCACAGTAGGCCAAGCATGTTAGAAAAGAAATATTTTTTTTAATTTTCTTTATTATTATCTTATTTTCAATTGTTTATTGTATATTACAAAGTAATACTGTATTGACAGAAATGTGTTATAAGTAAAAACAGCAAAAACGAAGTATGAGTAATTGTATACATGCTGCAATGTATGTTATATTGCTTCGTGATTTTGCTAATCAAACGAAGTTAAAAAAGTATGTGATTCAGTTCCATAAAAGAGACTCAGGATTTGAAGGAAAGTGTAAGTTTGCAAGAAGAAAATGGAAAGAGGGTGGTGTTACGTTCGTGTGGGCAAGTGAGCACCGCGCCCACACGAACGTTACCAAACATAGGGAGCACCAGGTGAAGCAACCACCAATTAGCACCTCTCTCTATCTTCTACAAAGGAAGATGACCAAGGACCTACCTGGGCGGGGACATTGCCCCAGTAGGGGATGGTCAGGCAGTCTTCGGATCTGGGCCCTTGCTGCCCCTAGGAACCCACACACCCAGGCTAGGACGCATACATGGAAATCACGCATTTACTGGAGTAGCTGTTGCTTTAACCCCTTCCCGCTCCTGGACGTACCTGGTACGTCATGCCATTAAAGTGTCGCCGCGGTGACAATCGCGGCAACACAGCAGCGATCCTGGCTGATATCGTCAGCAGACAAGTGAGGCATCCGGGCTGGGGACCAATCAGAGCGGTCCCTCCCCCACGATCGCAGTGATTGGTCAGGGAAAAACTCCCTGACCAATCACAGCGCAGCAGCGGACTTCGCGCTGTTTACAGTAGGGGCTCCATGTGCAAGCACCGCACTGTGTTTCCGGTGCTTGTACAGAGAGCACCTACTGTGTTTTTTTCTGAATATAAGTGCGATTAGAGTGTAGATTAGGCAGGGAGTGAGTGTAGTGTAGTGTAGTGGAGTGGAGTGGAGTGTAGTGTAGCAGAGTGGAGTTAGTGATCAGTGTAGTGGAGAGGAGTTAGTCATCAGTGTGGTGTAGTGGAGTGAGTGTTAGTGATCAGTGTGGTGTAGTGTAGTGAGTGTAGTGAGTGATTGATCAGGCAGTGTAGTGTAGTGAGTGTAGTGAGTGATTGATCAGGCAGTGTAGTGTAGCAGAGTGGAGTGAGTGATCAGAAGTGCAGTGTAGTGTAGTGAGTGAGGGATCTGTAGCGTGCGATCAGCAGTGTAGTGTAGCACAGCGTGTAGTCAGTTTATCCCTTGGTGTAAAAAAAAAAAAAAAAAAAAAAAGTTCCTGTTGTTCCCATTTTGTTACCTGTCCCGTCACCCGTTATTAGTTAGTGTAGCGTTTAGTTAGTCCGTCTAGTGTGTAGTGTGTCGTTAGTCCGTGTTGTGTCAGTCTATTCGTCTGTGTAAAAAAAAAACCAAAAAAACAAAAAAAGTTCCTGTTGTTCCCATTTCGTTACCTGTCCCGTCACCCGTCATTAGTTAGTGTAGCGTGTCGTTAGTCCGTCTAGTGTGTAGTGTGTCGTTAGTCCGTGTTGTGTCAGTGTATTCGTCTGTGTAAAAAAAAAAAAGAAAGAAAGAAAAAAAAAAACGTGAATACACCACATAAGTTTCCGCGTTCTTTCCGACCCCCGTCCCGTGGTCACCCCATCCCGCAGTGTCCCATCTAATAAAACTTTTTCCCCGTGTGCCCCATTTTATATAAATATGGCCCGCAGGAGGTACACTTCAGAGGAACTGTATGCAATCATTGCATCAGACTCGGACTCAGGTAGTGGTGATGACGACCCCACTTTTTTGGCATTCTCCGACTCCTCATCCTCATCCAGCGAGTCTGAGCTTTCTGCACCCCCGAGAAGGCGTCCAAGGACCGCCACTGACCCCAATGCATCAGATGCTCACTGGAGTACCCCGGAAGATTACAGACCCCAGATCCCTGATTTTATTGGGAACCCAGGGATTCAATTTGATCTGGAAGGGCTCAGAGGGAAGGACTTCTTCAAGTTTTTTTTTTTCTGAAGAGTTCATTGCCCACATTGTTACCCAGACTAATTTGTACGCCCAGAATTTTATTCAACAAAATCCCACCTCCAGCTATGCCAGACCCGATAAGTGGACATCTGTGGATGCACCAGAGATACAAAAATTTTGGGGGCTTATACTAACCATGGGGCTAATAAAGAAGCCAACAATCAGGGCGTACTGGTCTACCGATATTTTGTACCACACCCCAATGCTCCGCATGGCGATGTCGCGGACGCGCTTTGAGTGTATTTTAAAATTTCTGCACTACAATGACAACCAGCTGTGCCCCCCCAGCAATCACCCCAATTACGATCGGTTGTATAAAATCAGGCCCGTAATAGACCATTTTAACGCCAAGTTTGCCCAGGCGTATGCCCCACAGATAAACATTGCAGTAGACGAGTCCCTGGTACACTTCAAGGGGAGGCTAAAATTCCGCCAGTACGTGCCCAGTAAGCGGGCACGGTATGGTGTGAAGTTGTACAAGCTGTGCGAAAGTACATCAGGGTACACCCACAAGTTCCGTATTTACGAGGGGAAGGACACTAAAATTGAGCCCCCAGAATGCCCCCCCGTGCTGGGAGTAACAGGGAAAATAGTGTGGGAACTGGTGCACCCACTATTAGACCAGGGTTACCATCTGTACCTGGATAACTTTTATACCAGTGTCCCCCTGTTTCAGTGCCTCGCTTCCAGAGGAACAGTGGCATGTGGCACTGTTCGGAAAAATCAAAAAAGCCTCCCTAAGACGCTGCTTGGGCAACTGCTCAGAAGGGGTGAGAGCCGGGCCCAATGCAGCGACAATGTATTGTGCGTTAAATATAAGGACAAGAGGGATGTCCTTATGTTGACGACAATACACGGCCACAGCAGTACCCCCTGCCCAGTACGAGGTACCAGTGCAGAGACCCCCAAACCAGACTGCGTCCTCGACTATAATAAGTACATGGGAGGGGTCGATCTATCAGACCAGGTACTGGAGCCCTATAGAGCCATGCGGAAAACACGGGTGTGGTACAAAAAACTGGCCGTGCACCTCGTACAGATGGCACTGTATAATGCCTACGTGCTGTTCCGAGGTGCAGGCCACAGGGGGACATTCCTTGAATTTCAAGAGGAAGTTATCAAGGACCTAATATTTGGGGACCAGGAGGTGGGGGAGAGGCCCAGTACTTCTGGAAGCGAGGCCACAAGAATTGTACCAGGGCAGCATTTTCTCAGTGAAATTCCCTCCACTGCGACGAAGGGAAGGCCCCAAAAGAGGTGCAGAGTGTGCTACAAACAGGGGATAAGAAAAGACACCAGATACCAGTGTGAAACGTGCCCCACACAACCCGGCCTCTGTATAAATGAGTGTTTTAAGATCTACCACACGGCCCTGAAATTTTAATTTTTTTATTGCCCTGACGTTTTACCCTGATGTACTTCGCACAGCTTGTACATAAAGCCACATGCTAAGTCCTTCCCTTCTGAGCCCTGCGCCCTAAAAACAGTTTAGATTCACATATGGGGCATTTCCCTGTTGCGTAACATCATGGATTACGTTTTCTCCTTCTGCCCCTGGTAAAAAATGAAAATCTGGGCCTAAACTGAGCATTATTGGAAAAATGTGAATTTTTCGTTCTCAACTCAAATTGTTAAAAAAAATTCCTCAAATACCTGTGGGTTCAAACCGCTCACTACACCCCTTAAAAAATTCCCTGAGGGGTGTAGTTTCCAAAATGGGGTCGGTTGTTGGGGGTTTCAAATGCACTGGTACCTCAGGGGCACTGTAAACACTACATGGGGTCTGAAAATTATTCCTGCCAAATCTGCATTCAAAAAGACAAGAAGCGCTCCTTTCCTTCTGAGACCTACCATGTGCCCATACAACAGGCTACGTCCACATATGGGGCATTTCTAAAAACTGCGGAATCTGGGTCATACATTCCAAGTTTTGTTTCTTTGCTAACTCCTACTGTTTTATATTAAAAAAAAGGTTTTATATTGAAAATCAGTAGAAAAAAGGAACTGTTCTAATTTTTGATGCACATTCCTTTAATTCCTGTAAAACATCTAAAGGGTTAATAAACTTTCTAAATGCCATTTTGAATACTTTGAAGGGTGCTGATTTTAAAATGGGGCAATTCATGGGGGATTCTGATATACAGGCTCGGCAAAACTATGTCTGAACTGCATTGGTCCTTAAAAAATTTAGATTTTGAAATTTGCTAGTAAATGTGAAAAATTACTGCTAAATTTATATACTTTGTGGAGTCTGCAAAAAGTAAAATAACACTTAAAAAATGATTGCTGTGTAAAGTAGGCCTATGGGAAATGTTAATTAATAACTATGTTGTGGTGTTTGACTTTCTATCTTACAAAGAAAACAATTCAAAGTTTGAAAATTGTGAATTTTTCCAAATTTTCAGTAAATTTGGATTTTTTTTCCAAATAAGGACAAAATTTATTGATGAAATTTTTACACTAACATAAAGTACAATATGTCACGAAAAAACAATCTCAGAATCACCTTGATAAGTAAAAGCATTCAAAAGTTATTAGCACAGAAAGTGACAGATGTCAGATTTGAAAAATAAGGCTTGGTCCTTAAGCTCAAAATAGGCCATGTCATTAAGGGGTTAAAAGTGCGCAGCTGCTCCAGCAGGAGAGAGAGGAGATTCGGGATTTCCACATAGCGAGGAGAAAGAGAGCAGGGCTAGAAGGCTTCTCCCGGGGATTCCCTCATATCAAGGAGAGAGCAGGTGGGGCTAGAGAGAGAGGGCTAGAGGGCATATCCCTCTAGCCCAACTCAACCCCGCTCTTGGGGAAGCCCTCTAACTTCCCTCCCTGCTTTAGAGAACCCAATGCTGGGGAGAGATGTGGAGGTAGTCCCCTGCTGCACCCCCGCTACTGGGGAATTCCCAAGCAGCGGGGCTAGAGGAATTTCCCACTGATTACAGCAGGACATTTAAAACTTGCTGCTCAGAAGCACATTTTAAATTTCCACTGTTAGTCCCTGCAGGAATTAAGGGAACCCCTAGCGAGATGAACGAAACCTCAGGGCTTCTCCTCATCCCGTGGGTACTAGCAAGAGTTTAAAGCGGGACATTTAAAATGTGCTTCTAGGTGTAGCCGTGCCGCTACTGTTTCAAATTCCTGCGGTCAGCAGGAATCCTCCTAATAACTTGTAATCTTCTTTTTGGAGCTTCGAACACAGCTAAATTCCAGCTCCCATAGGAGTCTATGGAGACTCCTGCGCATCACGCACCAAAGATGGGTCAGGTACTATCTTTTTTCACAGCACGGACCTTAGATGCGTTCATCGCAGTCACGCATGTTCTATCTTTTTAAGGTGCGAGTTTTTGCGCATCTAAAATGTCTTCATTTGAACGTTACTACAGGAAACCACTTGTTCTAATAGACGTGATTTTTTGATGCTCCTATTCTGCGTGAAAAGCATGCCCGTGTGAATGAGGCCTAAGCTGTATTTGAAGCCAGCCAGGAAACTGTTGAAGTAGTCACTTAATTTTAGGTGATACTCAAAGGGTATTGGAGGCTTATCAATCAGGTATGCATAATTATTATTTGATGAGAAACACTCAAGTGATGTTTCCAAGCTCCTCTGTTTTATTGTTCCAATGCAAGAGGTTATATAGTGTGGCATTCCCCACAAAGTCAACAATTCATGGTCTACAGCATGTGTGATACTTCTCTCTTAGGCCTCTTTCACACGGGGAGCTAGGCGCGCAAAAATCCCACACATAAAAACCACGCGGCTATTAGAGTCAATGGCTTCCAATGGGAACGTTCTGATGAAGGAACCTGAATGCTCCCATAGAAAACCATTGGTTCTAATAGCCGCATGTTTTTAGGTTTGTGATTTTGAGCCCTTAGTAAAACATTACAAAGGTGAATTATGACAAAGCTGCAGCTTCAGTGTCTGAGACCCCGTTAGTAAAACAATGCGTGTCTTTTGTACACGTACTTCTTGCTATGCACACGGCACAAATGTTATACACATGACACTACTGCGTAAAATATGATTTAATACTTTTGCTAAAATCATGGACTGAACCAGAATACCTTCACATAGGAGTCAAACTAGACTAGATCTTGTGATCAAACCAGATTTAATGAATAACCAGTGCCCTCTGTGAGGAGGGGCCAGAATAAACATACACAAACAAATGCTGGGAAGTCTCACCTGTCAAAGTCCAATGCTGAAATGACAGTGTAGTGACCTGGAGGATCCTACAGAATAGTCACATTTACATTTGTCCTGTCACACCTGTCTATGTGCTTCCCGGAGGCATAGAAGGTGCCGTACATCGGAGAAATCTTTTTTCCCCCTTCCTAAGCTAAAAGCTTAGTGCTGGCAATAGCTGGTTGCCTATTGGCTATATGTCATGCTTCCACTGTTTGGTGGGTGAGTCCAGAACGGGAAACATTAGTATGGGTCTCTCATGTAGAGGGGAAGGAGAGAAGAAAAGTGCAGGAAGAAAGCAGAAGTGAAGGAGGATGGAGTTGTGAGGGGAGTCTGCAGCGAGTTGTGGTCGGAGAAGGAGGTGTGTGCCAGGAGTGCAGCCGAGCATGCAGTGACTCAGCAAGCCTTTCAGGGCAGCAAGGATCTTTTCCTCTCCCTTGTTCTGCCAGCAGTGAGGAGAAAAGAGTTGGAGGTCATCATTCCATTAAAACAGTGAGTCAAACTACCCGGTGAATTCAAAGCCAGGATTAGTTCAGAGGCCATTACAACTCTATCCAACACCTGCATCTTACACTTCCAGTAAGCTCATCCAATAGGATAACGTATAGACCCTTCCAACTGGCTTGAGAGGTCTCTGCTGCCAATCTTTCACCCAGGCTTTTTTGATTGGAAAAAAAAGAAGTACACAGTAGTATCCGGACATACAGGTAAGTACACAACAGTATCCGGACATACAGGTAAGTACACAACAGTATCCGGACATACAGGTAAGCACACAGTAGTATCCGGACATATAGGTAACTTTTGCACAGCAATATTCAAACATATAGGTAACCTTTCTCCTGTTCTTTTGGCGATGGCTGCCATGGTCTTACCCAAGGCAAGCATCTGCTGGTGATTTATCTTCTCTCCCACGATTTCGTTGCCTGCTCTAATTCCCAATACTACTTGGCTGGGCCTACCCTACATCATCTCAGAAGGAGAATAACCAGTTGTTTTGGTGGGTGCAGATCTGATTCTAAGCAGACCAATGGGTAGGACTTTTAGCCATTTTAGGTGAGTCTCCTGACAGATCTTCCCTATGGGCTCCTACCCACTTGCATTTTTTTAACACTACATTAATGCTGCATTTTTTAAAAGCGAATGTCAATGGGACTTTCTAATGTTAAAAACGCATCACAAATTTGTGCTTTGCGATTTTAGTGTGATGCATTTTTACGTGTCCCATAAATCAGGACGGCTGCTAAAGACTTCATCCATCACCTCACAGCAGTTATGGACGGGGGTTCCAGTTTTAGTATACAATGGGGTCGCTGGATTTAGAGTGGTGTACACTTCCAACCTCAGTCTTGGGTTTTCATATAGGAGGCCTAGGTACTTCATCATGCGAGCATGGATCTCTCCCGTGATCTGTTTACACCCAGGACCACAAAGGTAACAAGAGGACATCCGCTACGATTAGAGGAAAGTAGGTTTCATCACCAACATAGAAAGGGGTTCTTTACTGTAAGAGCAGTTAGACTGTGGAACTCTCTGCACTTCTGGTGCGCTGCGTCACTTCCGGTTCTATCATATGACACTGGTTGCTATGATGCTGTTTTTGGTGGATGCCCAGTACGTTTTCAGGCACTAGTATGGTTCCTGGCAGATCTCTGGTTGGAGGCTACAAGAAAGGGGGCGTGCTTAACTATGGATGACACTTTACTCAGCACAATATACCGTGGAGACATGTGTAAGCCCTCAAGTGTTACTAATATGTTATTATAGTATATATTGACTGCAGCTGCTGACTCTCTGATCTGGACCAATCATATGTTTTATGTGTGTGGGTGTGTTTAATGTTGCATCTATGGGTGTTGTCTTAGATTGTCTATTTTACAGGGGCTTATTGCCCTAGTACTGCATGCTTGATAAAGACCTAGTATGTGAGGTCGAAACGTCGCAGTCTTTTTATGCTCTTATACTGGGGAATAAAAGAAGAATTTCCTGATTAAAAGTTATCCAGTGTGCTGATCCTCCTTTTGAAATTTTCCTGCCATTAGGGAGTCGGGAAGGAATTTTTCCCCCAAAAGGGCTAATTGGCTTCTGGCCTTGGGGTTTTTTGCCTTCCTCTGGATCAACACAGTAGGATAGACAGGCTGGACTAGATGGACAATGTCTTCCTTCGGCCTTACATACTATGTTACTATGTTACTATGTTACTATGTATTTGTCAGCCAGTGCTGATCTTTGGTGTCCAGCAGAGTTAGGACAGAAGGTGGCACCTGTATCATAAGATCTTGACCAGTTTGTCAGCCTCCATAACCAAGGCCACTGTTGCTGCCAGTGCTCTCAGGCAGAGATGCCATCCCTTGGCCACATTGTCAAGTTGTTTGGAGAAATAGGCAACAGGTTGATGCCATGATCCCATCATCTGGCACCTTCCTCCTTCTCTTCCTGTATGAACAAAGGAAGAAATGGAGCAGTCTCTACTCCACTGACCAAGCTTTTTGCACCTTCTGCATTGGTCTCTATCAAGGGTGCAGTCTTGGGGCCTGCCCTTCTGTAGCATGAAGAAGGTGGGCAATTTGGGGCGTTGTATGGGGGTAAGGGCTATCTTGACTGGATTGCTGCAGCTTTTTAAGTCCGCCTTCTTTTTAATTTTAACAATTCTTTGTCTCTCAACTCGATCGCTATTCACAAAGACCCTCTGTGCCATTTCCAGCAATTGTGTGGCATGCATTCCACCAAAACCTTCCTGTTTCTGTAACTTTCTTCTAATGTCACTGGATGCTTGAGCACCAAAAGAGAAATTAACTATACACATGTTTTCCGCTTGGTAGGGATCAAAAGGGGTATATATTCTATACGGTTCACACAATCTTTCAAAGGAAGGGGCAGGACTTTAATCTGCACCTTGTATCACTTCTGCCACTTTAGACAAATTCATAGCTTTCTTCTCAGCTTTTTGAACACCTTGCATTATAGCATTTCTGTGCATCGGCAGACTATTTCTTACACTGTCACCGTTAGCATCCCAGTTCAGGTCGACACCAGGATATACGGCAGCTATATTAGTGGCTGCATTTGCCACATCAGGTGGAATATGCTCTGTCAGGTTCTCCTTCAGTACTAAATAGAGTACAAAGAAGGTGTTGACAATCCCTATATGTGGGCTCATGAGTGACCATGACACTTTCCAACAATTCCGTCATTGCCTGCGGTCTTTCAGAGAACGAGGGAGTGCTATTTTTCCAGCTCACAAGGTCAGAACTGGTGAAGGGGACATCTAAGAATGCTGTCCACCCCTCTGCTGTAAGCATTACACGTAGAGGCAAAATAGGCTGGACTGTATTGGATCATGTTCCAACTGAAGAGGATGCTATGGGGACATCTTCCCTCTGTTGTGCCCCCTCCCCTTTCATTTGTCTCCCTTCTGACTGCACCTCAGATATGTCAGAAGTGGGTGGGTATCTACCAAAGAAGCGGTGACAAGGACATGTGTAACACCTCTGCCATAGAGACTACCATAAGAAGGTAGTGGTTCCTCCTCTGACTCCAAAGGAGGTGCCATATTTTGGGTGCGGCCAGATGCCAGGGTCCTAGCTACCACAATGATTCTTATACAAAGTCTTAATGCATGGCTTTTGGTTTCTAACAGCAGTTATTCAACAATGTACATAAGGATGCCTATGCTGCTAACTCCCATCATTCACAATGACTTTTTGGAGCTTCTCAAGCATTTGTAAATCAAGACTCGCCTCTGGTGGCCAAGTTGGTAATAACTTCAACAATTCTATTTCACACAAATATTTTAGCTTTTTCTTGTCCAATGTCACATTAGTGAATTTACAATACAATTGATTGAAGTTTTTTAGCATGCATTCAAGTGGTGATTGTGGGATTGCACTGCCTATACGTGGTTGGTATTATTTGACAGTTTTACTGCTTTTTTCTCACTGGACTGTTACCACAGTAAACTTACAGACAAGGCTTCTTCACTTGGAAAATTTCATCAAGTTACTGAGGTCTGTTTGGGACGTGATCAAGATCCCCATCCATCCCTACGGGATAGGTCGTTTACCTGTAATTGTCTCAGACTAATCACTAGCATTTACTCGACAGGGCATATTATCTCACAATCACAAAACATATATTACTTCACAATATATATCAGAACTGAGGTTAGCTTTTCAGCTGAGCACTTTTTCAAATCAAAGCCGGATACTTCATCAGCCCCCTCTCTGTCAGCAGCTCAGGGATCTCCTCAGCCTCCTCTCTCTCAGCAGCGTCCAGTCCCTCATCAGGCTCCTCTCTGTCAGCAGCATCCAGTCCCTCATCAGGCTCCTCTCTGTCAGCAACGTCTGGTCCCTCATCAGCCTACTCTCTCAGCAGCGTCCAGTCCCTCATCAGCCTCCTCTGTCGGCAGCGTCCGATCCCTCATCAGCCTCCTCTCTCTCAGCAGCCTCCTCTCTCTCAGCAGCTCAGGAATTTCCTCAGCTTCCTCTCTGTCAGCAGCATCCAGTCTCTCATTAGCCTCCTCTCTGTGAGCAGCTCAGGAATCACCTCAGCCTCCTCTCTCTCAGCAGCAGTGGTCCCTCATCAGCCTCCTCTCTGTCGGCAGCGTCCAATCCCTCATCATCCTCCTCTCTGTCAGCAGCTCAGGGATCACCTCAGCCTCCTCTCTCTCAGCAGCGTTGGTCCCTCATCAGCCTCCTCTCTGTCGCCAGTGCCCGGTCCCTCATCAGCCTGCTCTCTGTCAGCAGGGTCCGGTCCCTCATAAGCCTGCTCTCTGTCAGCAGCATCCAGGCCATAATCAGTCTCCACACTCTCAGTAGCATACAGTCCCTCATCAGACTCCTCTCTGTCAGTAGTGTCCAGTCCCTCATCAGCCTGCTCTCTGTCAGAACATCCAGGCCCTCATCAGCCTCCACTCTGTCAGCAGCGTCCAGTCCCTCATCAGCCTCCACTCACAGCAGCATCCACTCCCTCATCAGCGTCCTCTCTGTCATCAGCATCTGGTCCCTCAACAGCCTCCTCTCTGTCATCAGCATCTGGTCCCTCATCAGCCTCCTCTGTCAGCAGCGTCTGGTCCTTCATTAGACTCCTCTCTCTCAGCAGCATTGGTCCCTTATCAGCCCCCTCTCTGTCAGCAGCATTGGTCCCTCATCAGTCTCCTCTCCCTCAGCAGCATCCAGTTCCTCATCAGCATCCACTCCCTCATCAGCCTCCTCTCTGTCAGCAGCGTCTGGTCCCTCATCAGCCTCCCCTCTGTCAGCAGCATTGGTCCGTCATCAGCCTCCTCTCTGTCAGCAGCATTGCTCCGTCATCAGCCTCCTCTCTGTCAGCAGCTTTGGTCCCTTATCAGTCTCCTCTCAGCAGCGTTCGGTTCCTCATCAGCATCCACTCCCTAATCAGTGTCCTCTCTGTCAGCAGCGTCTGGTTCCTCATCAGCCTCCTCTCTGTCAGCAGCATTGGTCCGTCATCAGCCTCCTCTCTGTCAGCAGCATTGGTCCCTCATCAGACTCCTCTCTGTTAGCAGCGTTGGTCCCTTATCAGTTTCCTCTCTCTCAGCAGCGTCCAGTTCCTCATCAGCATCCACTCCCTCATCAGCGTCCTCTCTGTCAGCAGCGTCTGGTCCCTCATCAGCTTCCTCTCTGTCAGTAGCATTGGTCCCTCATCAGACTCCTCTCTGTCAGCAGCGTTGGGCCCATATCAGTCTCCTCTCAGCAGCGTTCGGTTCCTCATCAGCATCCACTCCCTAATCAGTGTCCTCTCTGTCAGCAGCGTCTGGTCCCTCATCAGCCTCCTCTCTGTCAGCAGCGTTGGTCCGTCATCAGCCTCCTCTCTGTCAGCAGCATTGGTCCCTCCTCAGACTCCTCTCTTTTAGCAGCATTGGTCCCTCATCAGTTTCCTCTCTCTCAGCAGCGTCCAGTCCCTCATCAGCCTCCACTCACAGCAGCATCCACTCCCTCATCAGCGTCCTCTCTCAACAGCCTCCTCTCTGTCATCAGCGTCTGGTCCCTCATAAGCCTCCTATGTCAGCAGCGTCTGGTCCTTCATTAGACTCCTCTCTCTCAGCAGCATTGGTCTCTTATCAGCCCCCTCTCTCTGAACAGTGTCCAGGCCCTCATCAGCCTCCACTCTCTCAGCAGCATCCAGTCCCTCATCAGCCTCTCTGTCAGCAGCATTTGTCCCTCATCAGCCTCCTCTCTATCAGCAGCGTCTGGTCCCTCATCAGCCTCCTCTCTCAGCAGCATTAGTCCCTCATAAGCCTCCTCTCTCTCAGCATCGTCAGGTCCCTCATCAGCCTCCGCTCTCTCAGCAGCATCAGTCCCTCATCAGCCTACTCTCTCTCAGCAGCGTCAGGTCCCTCATCAGCCTCCACTCTTTCGGCAGTGTCCAGTCCCTAATCAGCCTCCTCTCTGTCAGCAACATCCAGTCACTCATCAGCCACCTCTCTCTCAGCAGCGTCCAGTCCCTCATCAGCCTCTCTGTCAGCAGCATTGGTCCCTCATCAGCCTCCTCTCTATCAGCAGCATCTGGTCCCTCATCAGCCTCCTCTCTCAGCAGCATCAGTCCCTCATAAGCCTCCTCTCTCTCAGCAGCGTCAGGTCCCTCATCAGCCTCCTCTCTGTCGGCACCGTCGGGTCCCTCATAAGCCTCTGTTGGAAGTGTCGGTCTCTCATCAGCCTCCTCTCTGTCAGCAGCACTGGTCCCTCATCAGACTCCTCTCTGTCAGCAGTGTCCAGTTCCTCATCAGCCTCCTCTCTGTTAGCAGCATCTGGTCCCTCACTTGGCCTCCTCACTGTCGGCAGCGTCCAATCCCTCATCAGCCTCCTCTCTGTCAGCAGCTCGGGGATCACCTCAGCCTCCTCTCTCTTAGCAGCGTTGGTCCCTCATCAGTCTCTTCTCTGCCGTCAGCATCCAGTCACTCATCAGCCTGCTCTCTGTCAGCAGCGTTTGGTCCCTAATCAGCCTCCTCTCTGTCAGCAGCGTCCAGGCTCTCATCAGCCTCCTCTCTGTTGGCAGTGTCCAGGCCCTTATCAGCCATCTCTCTATCAGCAAGGTTGGTCCCTCATCAGTCTCCTCTCTCTCTATCAGCAGCATTGGTCCCTCATCAGTCTCCTCTCTGTCAGCAGTGTTGGTCCCTCATCAGACTCCTCTCTCTTAGCAGCGTTGGTCCTTTATCAGCCTCCTCTCTCTCAGCAGCATCCGATCCCTCATCAGGCTCCTCTCCGTCGGTAGTGTGAGGGGTTAATTCCAGATTTTCTCCTGTCTCAAATAAAATAGAGAAAAATAAGCTTTAATTTCTCTGTCTTTCTGTATTTCTTTCTGTTCTTGTTCCCACACGAGTTCTTATCTATCCTCCCTTTTCTCTCACACGAGTTCTTATCTATCCTCCCTTTTTCTTCCCTTCTGGGAAAGTATCCTTGAATACTTTTTTCTTTTATAAACTGATCATAATATGTTGATGTACTGTCCTGGGAAACCAGGTGTCTTTGAAAGAAGTATTATTAATTGTTCATCCAGATGTCCAGCGACCTCGGACATGCGCAGTGATTAAATCTTACGCAAGCAATTTTTCTCTATAACTTCTGTAATTCTGTTGAATAAACCCACTTTGCTTTTGACAATCCCATGGTGCATGTGGCTGTCCATTTGCGTCGTCCATGAGTACTCATACCTGAAGCTGATTGGGAGGCAGACAGCATCAGCTGAACGGTCTGTTTAGACCCCCTACATTACTTGGTGCTGCAACGTGGGGGCAGAGGCTAACTCCTTACCTGCAGCCGATACCTGCCGACCCTACCTGCTGACCAGCCGGACCAGAGGCCACGGGACCCCAGATCTACAAAACACCGATGTAAGGTAAGCCCTTGACTTGCCACTCCAGCTCTGGGCTCCCCTGACTTCAGTCCCGTGTTGACAGGAGGTGAGTCGCTGCATGTTTATAGGACGCTTCTGCCTGTTATTTTTGGTGTTCTTAGTAACTGTAATAGACGGAAGAACCCATATGTGTATATTGCCATGCTGTGTGCTGTAGAAATTATTGCTTTTATTCTTGCTTTAACTGCCGGACTCATAATGTTAGATGTAATTTGTAATAAGATTACTAAAAGTCCTACCCTTATCCCCGTAAGAAATAAAGATATTGCAAATAGAATTCCTGTCAATACTTGGCAGAAGGGCCATAGAATTCCTGCCAGTTGCGGACTTGGCAGAAGGGACTGAAAAGTCCATAAGTATCCTGCCAGTTGCGGACTTGGCAGAAGGGACTGAAAAGTCCATAAGTATCCTGCCAGTTGCGGACTTGGCAGAAGGGACAATAGTGGTAAATCAAGAGGTAAGTCCATAGTCAGAATGGGGTCCGACCAGTCTAAGACTTTCCTGACACCCATTGAGATAATAAGATTGGGGGAAGGGAAGGACATTTGTAGGCAAGCCTATAAAGTATATAAACAGATAGGACTTAAAAAGGCGGGAACCTTTAACTATGAGTTCTGGCAACAGTACGGGAAAAAGCACATGAAGGATATCAGAGACGCTGGTCTAGAAAAAGGAATAGAGGCCATAATAAGATATAGCAAAAAGGTAAATGTAGAACCATGGGATTGCGCAGCAAGGGATGACGGCATACTTGTGTACTCACCCCCGGTGCCAAAGCTGGCTAGAATGTACCCGGTCCTACCAACCGTGGACAGCTCCGACATTCTTCCTGACTATCAGAATTGTAACGTCACAGTTCCACCAAAGAAGTCCCAAAAAGGGAAACCTTACTGGCATTGTCCCAGGTGCGGACAACAAAACCCTTTATGAAGACAAACGGCTTTAACTATGTGTAGGCGGGAAAAGAATGAAACTATTGAATGTTATTTTGGTAGGCTGGAAACGAAGGCTAGGGACATGGGTCTCACCCTCTGTCCAGATGAGGTGTACTACCCAATGATGTGTGAGGTGTTCATGCAAGGCATTGGCCCATCATTGGCAGATAAGGTAAAGGCATGTACCCCCGAATGGCGACAAGCCAAGCCCAGGGACTTGTATAAAAAGGCAGTAGGGTTCGCTATGGATGAGAAGCGCCCTGCAGTGGTGGTTAAATACTATAGCAACCAGGAGGGGAAGGTGCAGCTCCAGGACAGACCCAACAGAGGAATACGCAAGTGTTATAATTGCGGCAAGGTAGGCCACCTGGCCAAGGATTGCCGTTATCCCAAAAGACCCCGTGACCAGGAGATGGATCAGGGTGCCACCCCCAGCGACAACGACGCGCCGCGTCGCCCGAATCCGTCCCAATGAAGTCCCGGCAAATCCCGCCCCAGTATCCCTATTGTGGAAGCAAAGGACAGAGGCATTCAGATCTTTGAGCCTGCTTCCATAGGAGGTGGGGAAGTGCCTTTCCTTATAGACACTGGAGCTATAAAATCCTGTCTCAGTTCACGAGTAATACGAGATCTTAATATCCCTGTTTCCACAAATAACCATTATTGTTTGTCTTGTATGTCTTGATGTTATGTAATCTAATCTTTGTTGTACGTCTTAGTCTCCTTCATACAAGTGTAAGAAAGTTATACCCCACTCACATCTGTGGGGGCCTTTAAGAATACAAGGGTCAAAAATGCGGAAAAATGCTGCGCTGTTAGAAGCGCTTCACATGTTGTCTTTTCTATGTGTTTAACTATCCCCTGCCGTCTGTGTTTCATAGTTTGTGCAGAGAAATATACCTCTTGCAATTACTAATGATTAGAGATGAGCGAGCACCAAAATGCTCGGCTGCTCGTTACTCGAGTCGAACGTCCCGCGATGCTTTCGAGTAACGAACCCCATTGAAGTCAATGGGTGACCCGAGCATTTTTGTATGGGACATATGCTCCGCTAAGGTTTTCATTTGTGAAAATCTGGGAAATTCCAGAAAGTGATGGGAACGACACAGAAACAGATAGGGCAGGTGAGGGGCTACATGTTGAGCTGCATCTCAAGTTCCCAGGTCCCACTATTAAGCCACAATAGCGGCAAGAGTGCCCCCCCCAACAATTTTTACTTCTGAAAAACCCTCATTAGCAAGGCATACCTTAGCTAAGCACCACACTACCTCCAACAAAGCACAATCACTGCCTGCATGACACTCCGCTGCCACTTCTCCTGGGTAACATGCTGCCCAACCGCCCATTTCAGTAATAGTAGCAGTCAAGACAGGCCCCAGTAACAATTCCCAAGCAGCAGTATAGGGGGAGCACAGTATTAGTTCCATTTCAGTAATAGTAGCAGTCAAGACAGGCCCCAGTAACAATTCCAAAGCAGCAGTATAGGGGGAGCACAGTATTAGTTCCATTTCAGTAGTAGTAGCAGTCTAGGGTATTAATGAGCGACTACTACCCCCAGCAGACACACAGTAAACTGAACACGGTCACAGGCAGCCCAAAGATTTTTTTTTCCAATTTTTTTTGAAAAAGCCCACTGCCTATATAGCCAGTATATCTCTTTCCCTGTACCACTGTCCCTGCCTCACCAGTACTGCCCCTATACTCAGTAAAATGACTGCAGACTGAGGACGCTATGGTCTGCACGCTCGATATACAAAAAAAAACAATGTGCAAAACTGCTAAAAGCAGCCTTAACAGTACTGCACACGGTCAGATGTGGCCCTAAGAAGGACCGTGGGGGTTCTTGAAGACAAAGATAACAGCCTAACACTCTCCCTATAGCAGCTACAGCAGGACGGCACTTTCCCTAATGTCTCTCAGCGTGCATCTGTGGCGAGCCGCGGCCGGCCCCAGTTTATATACTCGGGTGTCACCTGATCTCCCCAGCCACTCACTGCAGGGGGGTGGGATAGGGCTGGAACTTCACAGGAGGAAGTTGTAATGCCTTCCCTGTGTTTCTATTGGCCAGAAAATAGCGCAAACTTTTCTGGGAAGAAAATGGAAGTGACTCGAACACCGTGTGGTGCTCGTCTCGAGTAACGAGCATCTCGAACACCCTAATACTCGAACGAGCATCAAGCTCGGACGAGTACGCTCGCTCATCTCTACTAATGATTAATGTTGTTTAAGGTCTGAATGTTCTGGCCGCTTTCTAAAATCTTAGTTATTGTTCTGTTTCATAGAGAGATAAAATTCAAGGTCATAGAAGGAAGACAGACGTTGATGAAATAAGAAACTTGTAATGAATTACGTGAGTTATACAGTTTTAAAAATAGAAAACACATAGGGATTTTAAGGTATATTTTTGCTTTTTGTGTAAATGTTAGTTCTGTGATTTGTTGGACCGTCTGTATCACTGCTAAATGCTGTTAGTATTGTACTGTCTCTGAGAGAATGTTCTGTAGGAGAGACACGCAAACGGCCAGTATCGAAGGGGTGGAGCTAGATGATGTAAAAGTACGTAATGTTTCATCCCTCTCTTCTCCCAAAGGAGGGGGTAAGAAGCTTGGGCAGTTAGGAAAAGTTGTTTTTTTTTTCTTTTCTTCTCAAATTTGATGAGACATTGCAGGCAGGATCAGATTAATAATGAATTTGCTTAAAGAATATCATATTCCAATGTGGATAGATGTTTGTGGATTATTCTGCCTTGTTGTAATTCATGTCTTTGTTATTTGTACTAATATCTTACAAGCCTTATCTGCATCCATCAAATTCTCACCAAATGGATCGGTACGGGTTGAGATCTCAGGTGACAGTTCAGAAGAGTTTTGTAAACTAACTGCTCTCTTGGTGGATCCGGCTCATGTATTTGTCTTGACAGCTACTGCAGAAACTCAGCTTTCCGCAGGTCCTGACAAATAGTAAGCCACCTGCAAGACAAACTCCAATTCTGCAAAACAAAGGTTGTTCTCCTGGGTCATCGCTTAGCCCAAGGAACTGGACATCTGACATAGAGACAAAAGGCTGCTGTCCAAAAGCCATACCTGTACTTACACCTGCTGCCAAACTCCGCACCTTTCTGGGCCTTGTTTCATACTGCCGCCCATGGATCCACTCTGTTTCCTCTCTTATGCAACCACTCTATGACTGTCTTTCAATCATTCTTTTCTCTCTCACCCCTGAAGCTCACTTCTCAGCTCTCCACCCTTTTACACTTTATCATTTATTCTTTTCTGTACTGAATTTTCTGGCCATGTGACGACAGTATTGACACAAAAGCACGGAGGACAACCACGGCCACTTGGATACTACACCATGAGGCTGGATCCAGTGGCTCGAGGAGCTCCCTCATGTGTTTGTGCGGTGGCAGCAGTACAGGCAATGGTTGACAAATCTTCGGAGTTGGTATTGGACTACCCCCTAGTGGTCCTCACCCCTCATGACATCCGGAGCATATACACGCAAGTGCAACCCAAGCACTTATTTCTGGCCAGTCAAATCCAGCTACAATGTGCTCTGTTCATTCTTTTCAATGTTGCTACTACTTTGAACCCAGCTACTCTCCTTCCAATTAAGTATCCTAGTTCCAAGGGGGGAGGAGAAGACATAGGTGATCTAGGTATTGCAGGTCAGCTATTTTAAAATTTTAAATTTTTTTTTTTGCAACAAGGTTCTGATCTATTTGAAATAGAATACCAGCCTGATTGTCCAGCGGTAATCGGTGCAAGGGGTTTCAGGAGTGCCAATTCAGCTGGCAGAAACTGAACCGCTTGAGGTAATGTTTAAAGGGTCGCGATGCTCACGCGCTTCCTTGTGCTGGAAGGTCCTGAAAGCATATTAGGAACTGACGTGATGGGACCCTTGGGATGTTGTATCAAACTTCACCCATCCGGTGAGGCTCGTATACACCCCGGATCTGAAAGCAACCCGACCTTCTGTCGGATGGCAGCAGACCAAGCGACACATCTCCCTGTCCTCACTCTTACGCACGCAGAGGAACAAGCTCTTAGTGTCGTTCCTTTGAGCCTTTGGGCTACCAAACAGACGGACCTCAGCAGACTGTCAGTCCCACCGGTAATGGTTTACCTAAAGGAAGGGGAAAAAGCCCCCTTGGTCCGACAGTACCCCCTGGAACATGTCCAGGAAGATGCAATTGCAAACACTGTCTCTTCTTTATGTTAACTTAAAGCCCTTAAAGGGGGTGTCTCGCGGCAGCAAGTGGGGTTCAGCACTTCTGTATGGCCATATTAATGCACTTTGTAATGTACATCGTGCATTAAATATGAGCCATACAGAAGTTATTCACTTACCTGCTCCGTTGCTAGCGTCCCCGTCTCCATGGCTCCGTCTAATTTCGATGTCTTCTGGCGTTTTTAGACACGCTTGCGCAGTCCGTGCTTCTGCCTGGTGAATGGGGCCGCTCGTGCCAGAGAGCTGCTCACCGCGTCGTCATCGTAGCTCCACCTCGTCACGTGTGCCAATCAGGAGGCTGGAATTGGCAATGGAACGCAAGGAAGGAGAAGAAAATCCACGGTGCACCATGGAAGAAGACCCGCGGTGCACCGTGGGAGAAGACCAGCGGCACCATCTTTAAAAGAAGAAACTGCAGAACGCTGATGCAGGTAAGCGCAATGCTATTTTTAAAAACTAACCTATGCTTTCTTTTTAACACGGTAGAATGCGGGGGTTAGTGAAAAAAAATTTTTGCGCTTTCGCCGCGAGACAACCCCTTTAAGGAATGTGTCTTCCCAGCCAATACCCCTTTTGTTCCCCGTTAAGAGAAAGAATATAAAGGGCCAGCCAGACTGTCAGTATTTGTTTGCATTTATTTTCAGAGGAAAGCAGTACTGTTGGACAGTGCTGCCACAAGGGGCACAGAATAGCCCAAAACCAGTTCACCAGATGCATGAAGCTGGTATTAGATGCCTAGCCAATTCCCGAGGGCACCGCCCTCTTGTAATATGTTGATGACTTACTTTTGTGTGCTCCTGACCCAAATAGTTGCCTCAATGCATCGCTAAGCCTTTTGTGTTTCCTCCATCAGAGTAGAATGGCTGCAAAGCCAGCAAAGACAAACTTCAGTTCTGCAAATCTCAAGTAGCGGAGTGCACGAAGGTGGTAAGCGACATGCAACTTCCCACCTCGCATGCCGAGTTGCGTACCTTCTTGGGACTGGTTTCATACTGTCGGCCATGGATACGCTCTACCTCCATGACCATGCAGCCTCTGTACGATTGTTTGGGTTCACGGCCATTTGCCCTGACCCCGCAGGCTGAGTCAGCCTTCCATCAGCTGAAAGTACAGATAACCAGTGCACCCGCACTGGGGCTGCCAGACTATGACAAACCTTTCCAAATGTACGTCACTGAGATGGCGGGGTACGTCACTGAGATGGCGGGACACGCCACCGCTGTACTGACACAAATGCATGGTGACAAAAAGCGACCTGTAGCATACTACAGTGCCCATCTTGACGCAGTGGCTAGAGGGTCTCCATCATGCGTCCGAGCGGTTCTAGTAGTTCAGGCACTACTGGACAAAAGTTCTGACATTGTCCTAGATCACACCATGGTGATCTACACCCCACATGACATACATGGTATCCTGACTCAGGTAAGCCGTCGTCATCTGTCTCTTGCCTGGCAGATAAAAATGGAACTCGCAGTGCATTCCTCCTCGAACATCTCATTCCAAAAGGTGCACTACCTTGAATCCAGCCACTTTACTTCCATTAGGTGACGTAGATTCAAATGGGGAGTAAGTACAGGGGATCAGTTGTTTCACAACTCCCTGACTGACGAACAGGAGGCATTTGACACCGGAAACCAGCATGACTGTGTGGCCCTCATGGCCCAGGAAACGTCTGGGTTCGCGCATGTCACAGACAAGCCCCTGCAGAACCCCCAGTTTGAGCTGTTTGTGGATGGATCCAGATACCTGAATGACGAAGGAAGGTTTGTAACAGGTTTTGCAGTAGTCACACTGAATGAGATACTTGTACAAAAACCACTGCCGCCACACATGTCAGCGCAGGAGGCTGAGCTCTGTGCTCTAACTGAGGCCTGAACGATTGCAGAAGGTACCACTGCTAACATCTACACTGATTCCAGGTACGCCTTTGGTACTGCAGACGATTATGGACCCATCTGGCGGTCCAGGAGCTTCCTCATGGCACAAGGCAAGCCCATTAAGAATGGTGTATCAGTAGGTAGATTAATGCAAGCCATCATGTTGCCCGAACAGGTGGCCATAATAAAGGTTAAAGCACACATGCAGGGGCAGTCACCAGAGAGCAAGAGAAACGATAGAGCGGATAGGGCAGCCAAGGCTGCAGCTCTCCTGAACAGGACTCAAGACCCCCCAAGCCCTGTGTGCTGTAAGTTGGATCTTGGTCCCACCACCCTTGTTAATGTGGGATTTGGCGCCACACACGATGAAGTGGAGCGGTGGACCAAGGCAGGAGCTAGGTACGTAGATGATGTATGGAGAATGGGAGACAGGGTGTGTTTACCAGTTACTGGTGCAGAGCCCAAGGGCAGGAAGCAAATATACAAGTCCCTATGCGAGAGTGTGGGAAGAGAAAGAGGTTATAAAAGGAAGTGACGCAGAGCAGTTAGTCAGACTCAGCCAGGAGTGAGTGAAGAGTGTGGAGAGGAGGAGTGGTTCAAAGAGTTATCGTTAACCAAGGTAGAGTGTGGTGATCAACCTGCTCCTTTGGCATCGAGCCGCAGAGGAAAAAGAAGATCCTTTCTGAGGTCCATCTTCATCTAACAGTGAGTTATCGCTCGAGTAATTGCTCTAAATGAGCATGTTCGCTCATCTCTAGTTGTCTACCACACAGCATATTTCACGTCTTTATTGCATTAAATGTTATGCATTCTCTTTGTGCCTTCGAGGAGAAGAGCTATGTAAGTGCCCGATTCCATCCTAACTCAACCAAAACTAAAAAAAAACTCAACTTATGCTTAGTCACACATACTTGGTAGGGATACCTTTCTGCCCCTCGCAGCTCAGTACTGCCGAGGGAGGCTGTGTTTTTAAGTAGGGGGACTTGTAGTGGCCCAGTAGGTCCTACAGAACACTCACGGTACACTTGTCCTGTCTCACCTGTCTGTATGCGTACATGCATACAGAAGGTGCTGTCTGTGGGAGAGACCCTGTGTCTCTCCTTCCGCTCTAAGCATAGGGCTCAGCCCTGATGTCAGCTGGCCACTCATTGGCTGGCAGTCAGGTTTAATCTTACTAGTGCAGATCCCAAGGGTGGGAAGCAAAGATACAAGTCCCTATGCAAGAGTGTGGGAAGAGAAAGAGGTTATAAAAGGAAGTGACGCAGAGCAGTTAGTCAGACTCAGCCAGGAGTGAGTGAAGAGAGGCTGCAGTTCCATGGTCGGAGAGGAGGAGTAGTTCAACGAGTTATTGCTACCCACGGTAGAGTGTGGTGACCAACCTGCTCCCTTGGCATCCAGCCGCAGAGAAAAAAGATCCTTTCTGAGGTTCATCTTTATCTAACAGTGAGTTATAGCTACCCGGTGAAATCAAAGCCAGGATTAGCAATACAGCCACTTGTCCCTCTGCTTCATGAAACCCTACAGTCAAATCTAACTAAATTGTTTCATCTAAAGTCACTAGTGGGGAAATTATCTAGTAAATCAATCTTCAGGAAAATAAGAGAGAGCGTTGAATCAGAGTATCAACAAGTCAATACTGCTGTATCTTGCCTGAGTACTGCATCCTTGTATACCTGGTATATATATATATATATCTACAGAGAATTGTAAAGTTAACCTGTTGTTGCAAAATACAAAAGTTAGTAGATCTGCTCACTCTCAGATGTTGTTGGATCACCTATATCTTGGATACATGATGTGATACGGGTGGGCATGGAGGCTCTAGACCCTGTTGTATTATCTCTAGCTTGGATAAAAGATGTGATACGTGAGGGCATAGAGGTTCTAGTACCCTGTTAAACTGTGTCTAGCTTTGATACAAGATGTGATACAGATGGGCATAGAGGCTCTATTACCCTGTTGTACCACCTCCAGCTTGCATATAAGATGTAATATGGGGACCTGGAGGCTCTAGTACCTTGTTGTAATACCTCTAGCTTTGATACAAGATGTAATACATGCGGGCATGGAGGCTATAGTTTTCTGTTGTACCACCTCTAGCTTGAATAGATGTGATACGGGTGGGCATGGACTCTCTAGTACCCTGTTTTACCACCTCTCGATTGGATTGAAGATGTGATACGCACTGGGACGGAGGCTCTAGTACCCTGTTTTACCACCTTTCACATAAATACAAGATGTGACACTGGGGCCATGAAAGCTCTAGAACCCTGTTGTATCTGCTCAAGCTTAGATACAAGATGTGATACGGATGGGCATGGAGACTCTAGTACCCTGTTGTACCACCTCTAGCTTGGACACAAGATGTGATACGGCTGGGCAAAGAGGCTCTAGTACCCTGTTGTACCGCCTGTAGCTTGGATACAAGATGTGATACATGCAGACATGGAGGGTATGGTACCCTATTGTACCACTTCTAGCTTAGACAGATGTGATACAGCTGGGCATGGAAGCTATAGTACCCTGTTGTACAGTCTGTAGCTTGAATACAAGATGTGTTACAGGTGGGCATGGAGACTCTAGTACCCTGTTGTACTGCATATTGCTTGGATGCAAGATGTGAGACAGGTGGGAATGGAGGCGCTAGTGCCCTGTTGTACTGCCTCCAGCTGGGACACAATCTGTGATATAGACGGGCATGGAGGTTTATAGTACCCTCTTGTACCGCTTCTAGCTTGGATACAAGATGTGATACAGGCAGGCATAGAGGCTCTAATACCCTGTTATACCACCTCTCGCTTGGATACAAGATGTGATGCAGGTACACATGGAGGCAGGGGCGTAACTAAAGGCTCAGGGGCCCTGATGCAAAACACGAGCTGGGGCCCCCCCTCTATCTGTATCTGTACCCGTACCCATACCTAAACCATGCTGCACAGAGACATAACTTGAAGCTTCTGGGCCCCATTGCAAAACCTGTAACAGGGCCCCCCAACTATAATGCTTTATTCATAGTACTGGGCTCCCTATATGGAGAAAAGAGGCCTTATGGGCCCCCTAAGGCTCCTGGGCCCGGGTGCAACCTCATCCCCTGCACCCTCTATAGTTACGCCCCTGCATGGAGGCTCTAGTATGCTGTTATACCATCTATAACTTGGTTACAGGTACACATGGAGGCTCTAGTACCCTGTTGTACTGCCTCTAGCTTGGATACAAGATGTGATACAGGTGAGCATGGAGGCTCTAGTACCCTGTTGTAATGCCTCTAGCTTGGATGCAAGATGTGATACAGGCAGGCATGGAGGCTCCAGTACCCTGTTGTACCGCCTCTAGCTTGGATACAAGATGTGATATGGACATGTATGGAGGCTCTAGTACCCTGTTGGATTGCCCCTAACTTGAATACAAGATGTGATCCAAGTGGGCATCAAAGCTCTAGTACCCTGTTGTACCACCTCTAGCTTGGACACAAGATTTGATATAGATGGGCATGGAGGTACTGTATTACCCTCGGGTCCCTGTCACTAGGTCAGAGCAGGGACCACTGCCCAGTTTTCGCCCTGGGGCTTAGCCCAAGGGGGCAAGTGGGTAGGGATACGGGAGTGGGCTGGTGTTGGGAACCCCCCTGGCCATCTGTCTCAAACCAGCCATAACAGAAACACTGGCCAAAATGATATTGGGTTTTTCTCGACCTGCCCTGTTGACTCCAGATATGGTGGTTGTATCTGCTCTGGCAAACCAGGTGCAAGCCCTAACTGGTTTGGTGCAGGATCTGTCAGCTCAACTTCAGCAGCAGGAACAGGCTGCCACTAGAGCCCACCCTGCTGCCTCTGCTGTTCCGGGTGCATGGTGCGAGCCTAAAGCCACCATGCCAGACTTCTTTTCAGGTGACCACAGAGCCTTCTTTTCTTTCCGTGAGGTTTTCAAGTTATATTTTAGTTTGCGACCCCATTCGGCTGGGTCGGAACACCAGAGGGTGGGCTTAATTATCTCACGTTTAAGGGGGTGACCCACAAAATTGGGCGTTTTCGTTGCCTCCCGACTCACCACCCAGCCAGTCCATTGAAGCTTTTTTTTCAGCCCTTGGTCACATATATGATGAACCCGATAAGGCGGGGTATGCTGTCAGTAAACTGTTAAAACTTCACCAGGATAGACGCTCAGCGGAAGAATATTGTTTACAGTTCCGTCAGTTTTGCGTTGAGTCCCAATGGAATGACCGTGCTTTAAGGGATTTGTTTTTGACTGGGTTGTCTGAGGCGGTAAAAGATCTGTTGTTGTCACATCCTGAACCTGAGATGTTAGATCAAGCCATGTCCTTAGTAGTTAGGGCGGCCCGACGACTTAGAGCCAGCCACAACCCTCAGCACAGAGTACCTCCTGCTCCTCATTTTGGTCTTTTCTCCTGATTGGAGTCCCATGTCGAGCATTTGCGTACTGTCCTGTCGCGTCTCTGGGAACATCACTTGTTTGCTAAGCTGGAGAAATGTCTGTTTGGGGTTCAGGAGATCTCGTTTTTAGCTTATGTCATTTCTCCTTCGGCCACACGGATGGATTTGGGCAAGGTTAGGGCCACCAATTTAAAAGCTTTGCAACGCTTTTTGGGCTTTGCTAATTTTTATCGAAAATTTATTCAGAATTTAACCGACTTTACTAAGAAGGGAGCGGAGGTTGGCTCCTGGTCTCCAGAGGCTGTAGAGGCTTTCATACTTCTCAAGAGGGCTTTACAGCGCCGATTCTGGTTCAGCCGGATCTTAATCAGCCGTTCATCATTGAGGTTGATGCCTGGGAACACAGAGTAGGGGCGGTTCTCTCTCAGAAATCCTCAGGCCGAGCCGGTCTCTAACCTTGTGCCTTCTTCTCTAAGAAATTTAACCCTGCAGAGCGCAATTACAATATTGGTAATAGGGAATTGTTAGCTATAAAATGGGCCTTCGAGTAATGGAGACACTTCCTGGAGGGGGCCCGGCCCCCTATTACGGTCCTTACTGACCATAAGAGCTTGGTTTATTTGGAGTCCACTAAGCGTCTTGATGCCCAGCAGGCACACTGGGCTCTGTTTTTCACACGTTTCAATTTTGTGGTTACTTATGTGCCTGGATCTAAGAATGTGAAGGTAGATGCCTTGTTGCGCAGTTTGGGGGTCCCTGAGTTGAACAATTCCCAGCTGGAGTATTTTGCCCCCAGGTGTTGTGGTTGCAGCTCTGACATGTGACTTCTCCACTCAACTTCTGGCGGCCCAACAGGCGGTTTCCGGTTGTTCGTTCTCAGTGCTCTGCGTCTCCTTGTTCTGGAAGAGGTCCATTCGTCTGTCCTGGCCAGTCATCCAGGGGTCCAGGGTAAAATGGAACTGTCTGCCCAGTTGTATTGGTGGCCGCAGATGTCCCAGGATGTCAAGGAGTTTGTTAGGTCTTGCTCCACTTGTGCCCGGGGAAAGAATGTACGTAGACGGCCTGAGGGGCTGCTTCTCCTTCTTCCTGTTCCAGATAGACAGTGGTCCCATCTGTTGATGGACTTTATTACGGATTTACCCGTGTGGCTTTCCTCCACACTACAGTTAGCCATCATATTTATCAAGGAGATTGTGTATCTTCGTGGTGTTCGGATAGACATTGTTTCTGACCGAGGAGTGCAATTCGTTGCCTGGTTCTGGTAGGGCTTCTCCAAGTGCTTAGGAATCGGGTTGTCTTACTCCTCTGCCTTTCACCCCGAAACTAATGGGCAGGCCAAACGTATTAAGCAGGAGTATCTGCCTTTACCGAGTGTGCTCGCTTATCTCTTATTTACACCCATGCAGGTTGCGCTTTGCACAGATGTAACAAAGCATTCCTATAGAAAGCACAAATGTATAATGATGTAGTTTTCCGACTTCTGTGGGGCAGTCGACAACTCTGGTGGTTTGACGGAAACATCTACTGGTCCCTGCTTTGAGATGTAGCACTAGATGGTAATCTAAACCACTTCGTATTGTACATGGGCCCTTCCTGTGGAGACATATAACTGAAACTATTCTCTGTGTATTTGCTTTCTTTTGGGTAATTTGGGTCTAAATTGCAGTATCAAAAGTTGTTAGAGAGCCAGAAACCTGCTTTAAATGTGGTAGAATTCTAGTTTAAGAATACATTGGTGTTAAAGGTTTTAGTTTCAGTTTTGGTGGTGAGAGATGTTTAAGTGGGGTTTCATGTCTGCACCTGGAGTTTCACTTTCCTGATCCATTTTGGAAGCACAAAAGGGGAATCCCCAGGTCAAACGGCTCCATCTCAGGACAGAACTGAACAGCACTGAACGGACCCTAGTAACTATAATGGGGTCTGTTCAGTTTCCGCTCAGCTGCCTGGGTTTAAGCCAGAAGAAAAAGAGCTGAATGCCGCATTTTTTCTTCCATTTTTTTAAAGTAGGATCTCCCGTGCAACCTACGACTAGAGGTTCCAGCACAGATGTGAAACCACCTGTCATGTCTGTCCCTGAGACCTGTGGTTCTACAGGTGCTCTGTAGTTCACCTGCTCAGGTGTGGGGATGGAGCTGGCTAGGCGCATGTGTGTCTCCAGTCAGCCAATCACTCTAGGTCAGAACACATAAAGCTGCCTTCCCAGGTGTGGGTGTGGTCAGCTGTGTTCCCAGGTGTGGGCGTGGTCACCTGTCTTCCCAGATCTGAAGACCGCTGCGCCGCCCTCTATTGGGGCGATGTCCCCGCTCAGGTAGGTCTGTGTCACTAACCCTAGTAGAAGGGAGAGGTGTTAATGGGTTGTTATTTCACCTGGTGTTCCCTATGTTTGGTAACATTTGTGTGGGCCCGGTGCTCACTTGCCCACATGAACGTAACACTTGGTCACTAAGTGGTTAAGGTAATTATTCCAACTTAATTTAAGTTTGGAATTCTTCATAATCAGCTAAATATGCGGAAAACTAATACTTTTGACAGAAATTGAGAAAGGGCCATATGAAGCTTAAACACAATGGGCGCATGATCCAACAGTGTGACTGGATAAACCAGAGAGTCCCAATGATGATGAAATGGTGAGGACAAGATAAAAAAGAAAGTCTTGAAAGAGGTGTGAGGAGTAGCGGTGTGACGTGTGTGCTCCCTAACATGTGCGGCAATCATCCTCCACAGATTCACACTTTTGTATTTTCCAGGTTTCAGGGCTTCTTCACGCTAATGCTTGGAACTTAGCCCCGCCCCCGTCCCGCCTCCTTTCATTGCAAATAGTGCAGAGGAGCGGAGAGGAGGCAGAGAGGGGGCGGGAGCTCAGTTTCTGCTCCTGGCTCTTCCATCCCCCGCCCCCCTGCAGATGTTCATGTGAATCCAGCCTAAGGCTGTAAGGGCTCCTTCACATGGGCATATCCTTAAATGTGCAACATAGTTGTGCTGTGAACAAGGTTGATTTGCGTGCATCTGCGTAGTTTACCGTACTTTTTTGCACACGCAGAGCCTGTTGCTATGCGCCCCTCCCCAATTTATCAATTTAGCCTAATGAAGTCCAGATGTGTTCAATTAGTGCTGCACCTGCAATTACGAGTGCCGGCCACTAGCGGAGTCGGAGCAGCGGCTTCCACTCCAACCCTGATGTATCCCAGCTGTGTGGAAAATCCCTTTAAAGTAATCCTGGGGCGCAGCAGGTGACACCCTCATTGACGTCCGAGAACGCTGATCGGTGGTCGGTGACATCTGTTGGCGGTCGCCATGTTTCCAGTTTTAGGGCTTATTCACACACATTTCTGCTGTGTATTATGTTGCTAAATCTGAAAAGAAAAACGCTGCATGTTCTATTTTCAAGCGTATTTTGCACAGAATAGCACATATTAAACTTAAACCAATGGGAACAGCTTGCGTGTTTTTCTGTGCACAAATACTCAAGGCACGTGCGAAAAATATAGTAAAATACGTGGACACGGGTTGAAAAACGCAAAACCTATCACGCAACTGCGCACATAACCATGCTTGTGCCTGTGTGAAGCCGGCCTAAGGCTAGCGTTATGCAGCCCGCTATCGCCCTCACTATCCATGTAAAAAGCCCCCTGGATACAAGGCGTTTTCATGTGCCGGTGGTCACCACTGACTACAATGGATCACCTCATAACGGAACCAACTGCGCCAGCAGACACCACAGACTGCAATGGGTCTGTCTCCTAATGGAACCAACTACACCAGCAGACGCCACTGACGAGAACAGGTCCATATCATAACTGCGCCAGTGGACATCACTGACTACAACGGATCCATCTCATAACGGAACCAAGTGTCCCGGCGGACACCACTGACTACAAAGAGTCCTTCTCATAATGGAACCAACTGCGCCGGTGGACACCACTGACTACAATGGGTCCATCTCATAACTACGGCAGCAGACACCACTGACTACAATGGGTCCCTCTCATAATGGAACCAACTATGCCGGTGAACACCACTGACTACAACGGGTCCTTCTCATACCTGAACCAACTGCACCGGCGAACACCACTGACTACAATGCGTCCTTCTCATAACGGAACCAACTGCGCCAGCGGTCACTGCTGACTACAACGGATCATCTCATAATGGAACCAACTGCGCCAGCGGTCAGTGCTGACTAAAACGGGTCCTTCTCATAACGGAACCAACTGCGCCTGCGGTTACTGCTGACTACAACGGATCATCTCATAATGGAACCAACTGCGCCAGCGGTCAGTGCTGACTAAAACGGATCTGTCTCATAACGGAACCAACTGCGCCTGCGGTTACTGCTGACTACAACAGATCATCTTATAACGGAACCAACTGCGCCAGCGGACAACACTGACTACACCGTGTCCTGCTCATAACGGACCCAACTGCACCACTGGTCACCACTGACTACTACGGATCAACTCTTAAACAGAACCAACTGCGCCAGCAGACACCATGGACTGCAATGGGTCTCTCTCCTAACGGAACGCACTGCGCCAGCGGACGCCACTGACTACAATGGGTCCATCTTATAACAGAACCAGCTGCGTTGGCAGACACCACTGACTACAATGGGTCTGTCTCCTAACGGAAGCAAACTCCACCAGCGGACGCCACTGACTGCAACAGGTCCATCTCATAATGGAACCAACTGCGCCGGTGGACACCATTGACTACAACAGGTCCATCTCATAACTGCTCCGGCAGATGCTTACAACAGTTCTGTCTCAAATCTGCGCTGGTGGACACCACTGACTACAACAGGTCCGTCTCATAACGATATCAACTGCACTGGCGGTCACCGCTGACTAGAACGGGTCCATCTCATAACAGAACCAACTGCACCAGCAGACACCACAGACTGCAACGGGTCCGTCTCAAAACGGAACCAGCTGCGCCAGCAGACGCCACTGACGAGAACGGGTCCATGTCATAACTGCGCCAGTGGACACCACTGACTACAACTGGTCCATCTCATAACGGAACCAACTGCACCGGCGGTCGCTATTGACTACAACGGGTCCGTCTCAGAACGGAAAGAACTGCACCAGCGGACGCGTCCTTCTCATAATGGAACCAACTGCGCCGGTGGACACCACTGACTACAACAGGTACGTCTCATAACGGAACCAACTGCACCGGCGGAAACCACTGACTACAACGGGTCCATCTCATAACGGATCCAACTGCGCCAGCAGTCACTGCTGAGTACAAAGGATCATCCCACAACGTAATCAACCGCGCTAGCGGTCACTGCTGACTAAAACTGGTCCGTCTCATAACGGAACAAACTGCGCCAGCGGGCGCCACTGACGAGAACGGGTCCACGTCATAACTGCGTCAGTGGACACCACTGACTACAACGAGTCCATTTCATAACAGAACCAACTGTACCAGCGGTCACCACTGACTACAATGGGTCCTTCTCATAATGGAACCAACTGCGCCAGTGGTCACTGCTGACTACAACGGATCATCTCATAATGGAACCAACTGCGCCAGCGGTCACAGCTGACTAAAATGGGTTCGTTTCATAACGGAACCAACTGCGCCGGCAGACACCACTGACTACAACGGGTCCTTCTCATAACGGAACCAACTGCGCCGGTAAACACCACTGCCTACAACGGGTCCTTCTCATAACGGAACCAACTGCGCCGGCCGACAACACTGACTACAACAGATTATCTTATAACTGAACCAACTGCGCTGGTGGACAACACTTACTACAACGTGTCCTTCTCATAATGGAACCAACTGCGCCGGTGGACACCACTGACTACAACAGGTTTGTCTTATAATGGAACCAACTGCACCAGCGGACACCACTGACTACAACTGGTCCTTCTCATAACGGATCCAACTGCGCCAGCGGTCACTGCTGAGTACAAAGGATCATCTCACAATGTAACCAACCGCGCTAGCGGTCACTGCTGACTAAAACGGGTCTGTCTTATAACGGAACAAACTGTGCCAGCATACGCCACTGATGAGAACGGGTCCACGTCATAACTGCTTGTGCCTATGTGAAGCCGGCCTAAGGCTAGCGTTATGCAGCCCGCTATCGCCCTCACCATCCATGTAAAAAGCCCCCTGGATACAAGGCGTTGTCATGTGCCGGTGGTCACCACTGACTACAATGGATCACCTCATAACGGAACCAACTGCGCCAGCAGACACCACAGACTGCAATGGGTCTGTCTCCTAACAGAACCAACTACACCAGCAGACGCCACTGACGAGAACGGGTCCATATCATAACTGCGCCAGTGGACATCACTGACTACAACGGGTCCATCTCATAACGGAACCAACTGTGCCGGCGGACACCACTGACTACAAAGAGTCCTTCTCATAATGGAGTCTGTCTTATAACTGCGTTGGTGGACACCACGGACTACAACGAGTCCGCCTCATAACTTTGCCGGCGGACACCACTGACTACAACGGGTCCGTCTCATAACAGAACCAACTGCGTCGGCGGACGCCACTAACTACAAGGGGTATCATAACAGAACCAACTGCGCCGGCGGTCACTGCTGACTACAACAGGTCTGTCTTATAACAGAACCAATTGCGCCGGCGGACGCCACCGACTGCAATAGGTCCGTCTCATAATGGAACCAACTCACTGGCAGTCACCGCTGACTACAACGAGTCCATCTCATAACTGCGAAAGCAGACGCCACTGACTACAACGGGTCCATCTCATAATGGAACCAACTGCGCTGGAAGTCACCGCTGACTACAACGAGTCCATCTCATAACTGCGCCAGCGGACGCCACTGACTACAACGGGTCCGTCTCATAATAAAAACCAACGGCGCCGGCAGTCACTGCTGACTACAACAAGTCCATCTCATAACTGCGCCAGCGGATGCCAGTGACTACAACAGGTCCGTCTCATAACAGAACCAACTGCGCTGGTGGTCACTGCTGACTACAACAGGTCTGTCTCATAACAGAACCAACTGCGCCGGCAGACGCCACTGACTGCAATAGGTCCGTCTCATAATGGAACCAACTGCGCTAGCAGTCACCACTGACTACAACGAGTCCATCTCATAACTGCGAAAGCGGACGCCACTGACTACAACGGGTCCGTCTCATAATAAAAACCAACTGCGCCGGCAGTCACCGCTGACTACAACGAGTCCATCTCATAACTGCGCCAGCGGACGCCACTGACTACAATGGGTCCGTCTCATAACGGAACCAACTGCGCCGTTGGACGCCACTGACTACAACGGGTCCGTCTCATAATGGAACCAATTGTGGCGGTGGACGGCACTGACTACAACGGGTCCATCTCAAATCTGTGCTGGCGGACACCACTAACTACAAATGGGTCTGTCTCAAATCTGCGCCAGTGGACATTACTGACTACAACGGGTCTGTCTTATAACAGAATTAACTGCGCCAGTGGACACCACTGACTACAATAAATCCATTTCATAACTGCGCTGGCGGACACCCCTGATTACTATGAGTCCGTCTTATAACTGCGTGGGTGGACGCCACTGACTACAACGGGTCCGTCTTATAACTGAAGCAACTGCGCCGGCGGTCACCACTGACTACAATGGGCCAGTCTCATAAATGCGCTGGTGGACGCAACTGACTACAACGGGTCCGCCTCTAACAGAACCAACTGCGCCGGCGGACGCCACTAACTACAACGGGTCCGTCTCATAATGGAACCAACTGCGCCAGTGGACGCCACTGACTACAATGGCTCTGTCTCATAACGGAACCAACTGTGCCAGCAGACACCAAAGACTACAACGGTTCCGTCTCATAACAGAACCAACTGCGCCGGTGGTCACTGATGACTACAATGGGTCCGTCTCATAACAGAACCAACTGCGCCGGCAGACGCCACTGACTGCAATAGGTCCGTCTCATAAGAGAACCAAATGCGCCAGCGGTCACCGCTGACTAAAACGGGTCCATCTCATAACAGAACCAACTGCAGCGATGGACACCTGACTACAATGGGTCTGTCTCATAATAGAACCAACTGCGCCGGCAGTCACCACTGACTACAACAGGTCGGTCTCATAACTGCGCCGGCAGACGCAACTGACTAAAACGGGTCCGCCTCATAACTAAATCAACTGCGGGGGCAGACGGCACTGACTAAAACGGGTCTGTCTCATAACAGAAACTACTGCGCCGGCGGACGCCACTGACTGCAATGGGTCAGTCTCATAAATGCGCCGGTGGACGCAACTGACTACAATGGGTCCGCCTCATAACGAACCAACTGCGGCGGCGGACACAACTGACTACAATGGGTCCGTCTCATAACTGCGCCGGCAGACGCCACTGACTGCAACGGGTCCATCTCATAATGGAACCAACTGCGGCGGCAGTCACTGCTGACTACAACGGGTCCGTTCGGTTCCTGCACCTCGCTGCTGTTTTTACTGATCTGAGCCGGACGCTCTGAAGAGAAATGTGACATGGGCCTCATTCACACGGGGGGGATGGCGAAGTGCCTCATTCACACGGGGTAAGTGAGGAGGGGGGGGGGGCACAGGTTAGGTAAATTTCCCGGGTACAGATGCAACGGATATCGCTCCCATGCGCCCCTCGTTCGCTCCCATGCGCCCCTCGTTCGCTCCTGCGGTGTCTTTGCGCTTACGGATATTGTAAGTCTGATTAAGGCCCAAGTATTTGCGGTGCGTATATACAGGCGCCCGGCGTATTCGTGCCGCCGTTATCTATTGCCGTCTGTATGGTGTGGGGCTGCATGCTCTCGTGAGCGGGCCCCGTGACGCCAACCGCTTCTCATCCCTGCGTAATACGCGTCAATGCACTTGTGCGAACGAACCAATAGACCGCTTTCGCACGGACGAGAAAATCACGCCAGATTTGTATGTTGTGGGTTGCGGAAATCTCGCACGAATACAAAAGGTGTCACACGCAGGAGCAATGTTTTCCCGGATCACTCAGGCAGCCTGCAGAGAATAGCCCCCACTGACTTTAATGCGTTGATTCACGTATCGCACGCACGCCGTCTTTACGCTAAATATTACGCAGCACGCGCTCTTTGCGGAGGGAGGCGCACGCTTCGGTCTAACTGCTCATTATAATGACTGGGGGCGTGGCTACCTGCTTGGGCACTAATGCCAGTGAAACAGTAACAACACCCATTGCGCGGCTGCGAGAAGAGAGAGCGCCATCTACCGGCTGTAAACACAGCCTGCAGTTGCTGGAGACTCGCTGGAATCTACCATCCAGCGGCATTAGAGAGGGGCACACTGCTTCTTCACAAACGGTAAATCAGATGGAACCGGCCGCGGGTGTGCAACACAAAATAACGCCCCCTGCCGGATGAGGGAACCATTAGCGGGGAGGGGCCAGCACTGACAGATATAGACAGCCCGCCCCCCGCCCTGCCGTGGGCCCGCCCACACCTCCCTCGTGATCTGTCCGCAAGGACCCCCATTGAGGTAGCTGCGGATCGCCGGTTGTAATGTGATTGGTTGTCCTCGCCGCTCCCGTAGGCCCACAGATAGGTGACCGTGTAGTGCCTGCTGGTCCCCATCTGCTGAGGAAGCTGTAGGCATCTGCGGTGTCGCCATAGTTCTGCTTCTCGTCCCTTTCTTCCCGCTGAGGAGCTCTGACGGAGCGGCAGGATGCTGGAGGAAGCCGGAGAGGTGTTCGATAACATGCTGAAGGCGTCCTTCCCGCTCACGTTCTTCGTCTTCATCCCGGCCGTGCTGCTCCTCGTGTCCCCGCTGCAGACCGACGCCGCCCATGAGTTCACCGTCTACCGCATGCAGCAGTACGACCTCCAGGGCCAGAGCTACGGTCAGTGCCACCACTGGGGGGCGCTGCAGGGAGGAGACGGGGACTTACCTGTAAACTTACTAGAGCAACCAGTGTCAGGCAGCTGCTGCCAAGGCAATAGGATCATGGGGTCATCAGAGGAGCTCTAGGGGCGCATGAGGAGGACATTGTTCTTCTTTACAAGTCACTGGTCAGAACACATGAGGACTATTGGGGACAGTTTGGGGCACCGGTACTCGAGGATATATCGGCGCTTGGGTGGATACAAAGGGCATATCCAGGACTGTAACAAGGGGGCGCTCTAATAACAATGTATAATATATCAGGGGTCAGTACAGGGATCTCTCCCATCATCTATTATACCCAGGACTGTAACAAGGGGGCGCTCTAATAACTATGTATAATATATCAGGGGTCAGTACAAAGATCTCTCCCATCATCTATTATACCCAGGACTGTAACAAGGGGGCGCTCTAATAACTATGTATAATATATCAGGGTCAGTGCAGAGATCTCTCCCATCATCTATTATACCCAGGACTCTAACAAGGGGGCGCTCTAATAACTATGTATAGATATATCAGGGGTCAGTACAGAGATCTCTCCTATCATCTATTATACCCAGGACTGTAACAAGGGGGCGCTCTAATAACTATGTATAGATATATCGGGGGTCAGTACAGAGATCTCTCCCATCATCTATTATACCCAGGACTGTAACAAGGGGGCGCTCTAATAACTATGTATAGATATATCAGGGGTCAGTACAGAGATCTCTCCCATCATCTATTATACCCAGGACTGTAACAAGGGGGCGCTCTAATAACTATGTATAGATATATCAGGGGTCAGTACAGAGATCTATCCCGCCATCTATTATACCCAGGACTGTAACAAGGGGGCGCTCTAATAACTATGTATAGATATATCAGGGGTCAGTACAGAGATCTATCCCGCCATCTATTATACCCAGGACTGTAACAAGGGGGCGCTCTAATAACTATGTATAGATATATCAGGGGTCAATACAGAGATCTCTCCCATCATCTATTATACCCAGAACTGTAACAAGGGGGTGCTCTAATAACTATGTATGATATATCAGGGGTCAGTACAGAGATCTCTCCCATCATCTATTAATACCCAGGACTGTAACAAGGGGGCGCTGTAATAACTATGTATAGATATATCAGGGGTCAGTACAGAGATCTCTGCCATCATCTATTATACCCAGGACTGTAACAAGGGGGCGCTCTAATAACTATGTATAATATATCAGGGTCAGTGCAGAGATCTCTCCCATCATCTATTATACCCAGGACTGTAACAAGGGGGCGCTCTAATAACTATGTATAATATATCAGGGCTCAGTACAGAGATCTCTCCCATCATCTATTTATACTCAGGACTGTAACAAGGGGGCGCTCTAATAACTATGTATAATATATCAGGGGTCAGTACAGAGATTTCTCCCATCACCTATTATACCCAGGACTGTAACAAGGGGGCGCTCTAATAACTATGTATAATATATCGGGTCAGTACAGAGATCTCTCCCATCATCTATTATACCCAGGACTGTAACAAGGGGGCACTCTAATAACTATGTATAATATATCTGGGGTCAGTACAGAGATCTCTCCCATCATCTATTATACCCAGGACTGTAACAAGGGGGCGCTCTAATAACCATGTATAATATATCAGGGGTCAGTACAGAGATCTCTCCCATCATCTATTATACCCAGGACTGTAACAAGGGGGCGCTCTAATAACTATGTATAATATATGAGGGGTCAGTACAGAGATCTCTCCCATCATCTATTATACCACGGACTGTAACAAGGGGGCACTCTAATAACTATGTATAATATATCAGGGATCAGTACAGAGATCTCTTCCATCATCTATTATACCCAGGACTGTAACAAGGGGGCGCTCTAATAACTATGTATAATATATCAGGGGTCAGTACAGAGATTTCTCCCATCACCTATTATACCCAGGACTGTAACAAGGGGGCGCTCTAATAACTATGTATAATATATCGGGTCAGTACAGAGATCTCTCCCATCATCTATTATACCCAGGACTGTAACAAGGGGGCACTCTAATAACTATGTATAGATATATCAGGGGTCAGTACAGAGATCTCTGCCATCATCTATTATACCCAGGACTGTAACAAGGGGGCGCTCTAATAACTATGTATAATATATCAGGGTCAGTGCAGAGATCTCTCCCATCATCTATTATACCCAGGACTGTAACAAGGGGGCGCTCTAATAACTATGTATAATATATCAGGGCTCAGTACAGAGATCTCTCCCATCATCTATTTATACTCAGGACTATAACAAGGGGGCGCTCTAATAACTATGTATAATATATCAGGGTCAGTGCAGAGATCTCTCCCATCATCTATTATACCCAGGACTGTAACAAGGGGGCGCTCTAATAACTATGTATAATATATCAGGGGTCAGTACAGAGATCTCTCCCATCATCTATTATACCCAGGACTGTAACAAGGGGGCGCTCTAATAACTATGTATAATATATGAGGGGTCAGTACAGAGATCTCTCCCATCATCTATTATACCACGGACTGTAACAAGGGGGCACTCTAATAACTATGTATAATATATCAGGGATCAGTACAGAGATCTCTTCCATCATCTGTTATACCCAGGACTGTAACAAGGGGGCGCTCTAATAACTATGTATAATATATGAGGGGTCAGTACAGAGATCTCTCCCATCATCTATTATACCACGGACTGTAACAAGGGGGCACTCTAATAACTATGTATAATATATCAGGGGTCAGTACAGAGATTTCTCCCATCACCTATTATACCCAGGACTGTAACAAGGGGGCGCTCTAATAACTATGTATAATATATCGGGTCAGTACAGAGATCTCTCCCATCATCTATTATACCCAGGACTGTAACAAGGGGGCACTCTAATAACTATGTATAATATATCTGGGGTCAGTACAGAGATCTCTCCCATCATCTATTATACCCAGGACTGTAACAAGGGGGCACTCTAATAACTATGTATAATATATCTGGGGTCAGTACAGAGATCTCTCCCATCATCTATTATACCCAGGACTGTAACAAGGGGGCGCTCTAATAACCATGTATAATATATCAGGGGTCAGTACAGAGATCTCTCCCATCATCTATTATACCCAGGGCTGTAACAAGGGGGCGCTCTAATAGTTAATAATAAATGGCCGTCTGCCACAAGCACTAGTTGGCATTGTCCCGCTCAGCTGATGGCCGGCTATTCTGGTCGTCTTGTAACAAGACCGGGAATATAAACTGAAGCCGAAGTTCTCCAGGAGGAAGACCTCACCATGCAGACAGTGCCTCGGGGTTTCTCTCCAGTGGGTGGCCGGCTGGGGGTAAGTCTAGGAGCTGGGTCCGGGTGGTACAGTTTCTCCTTGAGGTGAACTTCTAGAGTACCTTCCCATAGTTCCATCTCCCGGAGGAGCGTGCATGGTCTTAACACCAGCCGATGAGCGCTAAAAAATCAGCGATTGTGTTAGTGATCATCGTTGCGTCTGAACGTGTGCCCATCCTCCGCTTTTCAGGCACTGCTAGCTGATCATTAAATTCAAGCTAACCTAAAAAGCTTCCTTCAGCCTTATCAGCAGTTCTCCTGGGGGGGAGGAGGGGGTGCTGATAGCATTGGGACAAAGGATCTGAGCGCAGATAGTAGCCTCAGGCTATTAACTGCATTCAGCTAAAAGCTTCATTTAAAACACCTAATTACTACTAAGTAGATACTTAATAATTTATGCAAAATGATCGCTCAAAGCTGTCCCTGTCCTCTGAGCGGCCTGTACAGTTCCCCTCACACCTCCTAGGTGCTCTCCCTAAGGAGTGATGTTACCCCTCCTGCCCCGGCTATAGGCCCCTCACTAGCCAAGCCAGAGTCCTGCTGCACACCGGTGAGGCAAAACCCAGAGGCAGGCGGTGTCTACATGGTGATTTTCCTTCTGAAAAATGTTATCGCGTTGACCTGCAGGACTGCGGCCTTCCATTAGGTGATGCTGTAGAGCCATTGTTTTATCTTCTTATTTGCATATTTCCCAGAGGAGCATGCATGCCCTGAAAGGTCTCTATACCCCTCCCGACCCGCATCTGATCGCCCCTTCTAATATCTGGTGGCGCTGCATCTCCCTTATTTGCCTAATACCAGGGGACGCACAGGGAGGCATGTAGACACCCGCTCACTTCACCATAATCTTTGTATAGCGCCAAGTTATTCCGCAGCCATTAACGCCATAACCCTATAGATGTGCAGCTGCGGGCTATGTGTAGCGATAGATCGTGGGGGGATCTCCCTCCATACAACGCTTCTTACAGCCGACACCCGGTGGCAGCAGCTCTGATTAGCCATGCGGCTGATCGGAGCTGTTAACCCTTTAAATGCCGCTGTCAATTCTTGACAGCAACATTTAAATCCCCCCGAACGACGTTTGGGGGTCCCATACGACCTCCAGCGATAAGATCGCAGGGTGCCGTGCGGGTGTGATGACAGCCAGGGGCCATCTGAAAGGCCCCAGGGCTGTCTTGGCAGAATGCCTATCAAGCCATGCTTGTGGGGCGGCTTGATAGACTACCTGCCCAACCGCAGTATGATGTAGCGCTAAATAAAGTTTTATTTTAAAAAAAAGTACTAAAAGTTTTTTTGAAAATAAACCTTTTGCCATATTTATATCTAAATAAAAAAACAAAAATACATATTTGGTATCGCTGCGTCCGTAAAAGTCTGATCCATCAAAGTAGCGCATTATTTACCCACACGGGGAATGTTGTCAGGGGGAAAAAAACGCCAGAAATGCACTTTTTTGGTCACCCAGTCTCCAAGAAAAAAAAATGCAAAAAAAAAAGCGATCTAAAAGTTGTATGTATTCCAAAAAATGAGCCCGCACAACTGTTGGTGCTAAAAGTTTTTTAAAAGTTTTTCACTAAACAGTGCATCCCGACTGTTTCTCTATGGGGACCAGACAGGTACGGCGCGTCCCATCCCTGCGAAATGTAACTGGTGGAGGAGGAATCTTAGTAGTTCAAAGGGATTACTGCACCAGTAACCTTTACCACCCATCCTTCAATCAGAACTCTGCAGGCGGCGCCCCCCCCAGGTGCCAGGCCCAGCGGTCTCTATTCACCTCTATGGGCTGAGCGTTGTGCTCAGCTAGCTCTATAGGCAGCGAATGGAGTGATGGGCACGGGGCTGTACCGCAGCCATATTCGCTAGGTGTACTTGAGGGGGGCGCCATCCCTCCTTCCACTTCACAAGGCCCCCTGGCCGTCCTCACCCACTGATACACTATGACTCGTTGATCACATGCCCCTCTATAGGCAGCCATTTATGTCTTAGCCGGGCACGGAGCGGAGTGGCGGGGGCATCTCACAGCCTCAGAGGTGATGAAGACGTTCGGTAGGTGCCATCGCTGTAAGATGTCGGCCGGCCCCTGTAGCCCTGATTCATAGGTGTTGCACAGAAGCCGCTCTTCTAACTAACTGACTTGTGACCTTTGTTTCACACAGGTACCCGGAATTCTGTCCTGAACACAGAGGCCCGCACAACGGAGGCAGACGTGCTGAGCCGGCGATGCGTCCTCATGCGCTTAGTGGATTTCTCTTTCCAGCAGTATCAGAAAGCGCTGCGCCAGTCGGCGGGGGCGGTGGTGATCATCCTGCCCCGTGACATGGCCGCTCTGCCGCAAGATATAGTGCAGGTTGGTGCTCTTGTTATGTGATATCCAATGGTTTCATTCTGAGTTGCAATGTTTTCACTCCTGCGATGCTGCGTGGAAAAAAAGAGGCAGCATGCCCATTCTTTTAGCAATATCGCCCATTGTCTCCAACGGGGTCGGCGGCAGCAGCAACAGCCCTATTGAAAGCAATGGGAGAAGATCGCGATCGCCTGCCGCAGCTGCAACAGGGGATTCCTTCAGCCCCCCCAGGGATGTGATGCTGTCACATCCAGCGGTTTAACCTTGTTTTCAGTGGCGGCAGCAGCGCCAGCCCCACTGAAAACATAGGGAGAAGATCACAATCTCCTGCCGCTGCCCTGGCAGGGGATTCCTTCATCCCCGCGTGGAATCTCCTCATCACTGAACACTGACAGCAGCGGCAGGGTGTTCAGCGATTAGGGGACTTCCTGCGGGCTGCCGCCCCATTGAAAGCAGTGAGATGGAGGGAACCTCGCAGTGATGCGGGTCTGTTTTTCACATGAAAACTCCTTGCATCCAGGGGGGTTTTAGAAGGTTTGTGAGAGTGATATCGGAACGTGAATCGCCCCCCAATATCGCTCTCGCAAGTGTGCAGGAGCCCTAAGGATGTGGGAACCCCGGCACCATGTGAACAAGGTTTGTTCCAGTCTCCATATGGCGATAATAGCAGTACATGGGCTGTCTTACCCTAGGACCTCATTCACACGGCGTGTACAGCAGCGCTCCGGCTCTCGCTGGCCTAATGGCTGCATTGCTCTGATGAAAGATCCGCAGTTTTATTTCTGTCCAAATCTGAAATTAAAAGCATCTGGAGGTCGAAGACCGACCCTTCGCGCCGGAACGGGAGCCATTACATCTCCATACAAAACAACGACCATGATGCGAATACCTAATTACTGAGGGGGGCTTACTAATGGTGAGCTGCCTGAAAGCATGTGGCTGCCTACCCAGCAATGTCCTACACTAACTGCTATGGCCTCTGTTGTGTGCAGCGGGTTCACCGCCTCCGCTGCAGACATCACAATCACTAATGCAGTAAATACTAGACGTAGGGCGACTGTTGGCTCAGCGGCTGTCTGGGGTTTGTCCAGCCTGATGCGGCACATAATGGCCTCTAGACCAGCCAAATATTGGTCCTTTGAAGCGTTTGCATTGGATCGTCTCGTTTCAGAGAGCTGTCCCAGCTTAGAAAGTGGTTGCATATTGCAAGTAAAAGCCATCCCATCTGATGAGCGGGGCCGAGCTTCTAGGATCTCTACAAGCTGGAGCGTTCTGGACTTCCCCTGCTTTCTTCTGTGCAGCATACATGGCCCCCCCCCCTTCCATTATCCAGCTAGTAGGAACCCCAGTCGGCCCCGAGAACATTGGGTGTTCCAGCGATATGCCAATCACCTCCTGTCATAGGAAAACACTTTCAATACTGGAACTTAAGAGTTATCCAGGCAGCGGCCACCGGGGTACAGAGTGGAATCTGCTGCTCAGACCCCTGTTTGTTTTTTCCAAAAAACCTGTGACCTCCCTGTACCTGCAGCGACGGTCAGCTGAAGGGAAGCACTGAACACCTATATGTTTTGCCTTTTATTTTTCATTTCTAGCAATTCATGGGCATCGAGCCTGAAATGCTCTCAATGGAGACTCAGGTCCCGGTTTACTTTGCAGTGGAGGACGCAGAACTTCTGTCCATCTACGAGCAGACGCTTGCAGCTTCTGCTAACCAGGGCACCTCCTCTGCTGCGGAAGGTGAGTTATGAGGGGCTTTGGGACTAGATCTCAGTAAACGTGTCTGCAGTAGAGATGTGATTTTCGCTGCCATTTCTGCCCTTGTAGTACTCCTTCATACGGCCACTGCTAACGGCTTCCAGATGGTGACAAGTGGCGCACAGAGTAAGGCCATCGGTGACTGGCTGGTGACCAGCGTGGAGGTGAGTGCTTAATGGTAGATCAGACCGCATTATATTCAACACGTGCAAGGATGCAGCAGTCCCATGCAAGGGCCAACGGTGGCCATCCACATCCGATGGAAATAGCCTGATGGTTGAACAGCTCATCATCTGGCCGTTTGTTTTCAATGACATGGGCCGGGGACGGACAATCTTTCTGGGAATGTTCTTTCAAAGAACGATCTTTTGTGCGACCATCGAATGAAAACTTCAAGCATTGCCAACATCTTTCCAAACGATGACGGCCAAGAACAATTCATTGTTAAACTTCAGCTGATGAATTATTCTTCTGGTTGAAATCGGCACAAATATTGGCCCAAAGGCCTTGTGGACACGAAACGCCAACAGTACGGTTCTTTCGATCTGTTTGCAGTGACACTCCTAAGAGCAAAGCTTTTTCTAAAAGCTTTTGATGACAGTTCATAGGGACATGTTGAAAGTTTTGATCACTGGGGGTCCTGCTGTTGAGACCCCCCACTGATTGCTAGAAAAAGCCAGCTGAAGCGCTCATCCAAGTCCTATCACTGCTCACTATCTCAAGATGGGCTCAGTAAAGAATTTATGGGGTCGTCTTCCGCTTCAGAGCATGTCTGCAATTGCTTTTTCTAGCAGTCGGTGGGGGGTCTCAACAGCCGGACCCCCAGCGACTACAACTTTTGACATGTAGCTATGGCATCCAGCAAACCAATAAACATAGGATATAAATCAAGTTAAAAAAAAGTTATCTTAGTACAGCAATAGGAAAAAAACACTTGAGCCGGTTCCATACAACTCGATGTTCACATCATCCTACAGTAATTGTATCCTACTGCAAGGCGATCATGCTGATGGATTACACACATTAACCCCTGCATACAGAATACATATCTATACCCCTCCACCCCGTGTTCCTAGGATATATCCAAGTTTATGGAAAGTGCCGTTACGCTTTTTGTAGCTTGTTATACTTGGCCTGACGCTCAAAGTCATATGTAGACAGTAAAAATCCAATTCACCACAGCATTATGCCAAACAGCCAACCTCCAATAACGGAGCGCACGGAGAACAACGGGAATGTAATGTGGAAAGAATGATGTATGTACTATGTAGCTCCAACACTGCTCATTAAAAAAAGGCTCATTACAATATATACATAGAAAGGTAAAAACGCTCACATGTGGGAACAGGACCCTGTGCATTTGGACAAAACAGCTAAGCCTAAAGGGGTTCTGTCTAGAGATGAGCGAGTATACTCGCTAAGGCACATTACTGGAGCGAGCAGTGCCTTAGCCGAGTATCTTCCCTCTCTTCTCTAAAGATGCGGGGAGCGGCGGGGGAGGAACATAGGGGAGATCTCTCTCTCTCCCGCACCCTCTGCTCCCCGCTACAACTCACCTGTCACCGGCGCCGGCCCCCAAATCTTTGGAGACGAGCGGGGAGATACTCGGCTAAGGCACTACTCGCTCATCTCTAGTTCTGTCATTGGAGGAAAAAAAATTCAATACTTGCCTATTCCTCTCCTGTCAGTCTTCTCCTCGCCGATCTTCTCCTGGCTCCTGCAGTCCCTTGGGTCACCTCACCTCCAGCTGGCGGATTCTTCTTCCTGTGACGAAGCATTTGTTCTCAGCGTTCTCCTTCCTGCAGGTCCGTGTACCCGGTCACTAGTGACGTAGCATTCACTGCCTAGCAGGGAGTGCTGAGCTATTGCTGAGACTGTGCATGCGTGCTGTCTCGCCTCAAGTGTACATATACTATTGCAGAGAGGCATGCACAGTCTTAGCAATCGCTCAGCACTCCCTGCTAGGCAGTGAACGCTACGTCACTAGTGACCGGGTACACGGACCTGCAGGAAGGAGAATACTAAGAATGCATGCTCCATAACAAGAAGCGGATCCGGACGGCTGAAGAGGAGGTGACCCGGGGGATTGCAGGGTGAGAAGAAGATGCGGTAAGACTGACGGGGGAGGAGTAGGTAAGTATTGATTTGTTTTTTTTATTTTTCTAATGACAGAACCCCTTTAACCATAGCATATAGTACGAGAAGGAAGTAATTTAAAGGTAACGGGACCTACAGAAGCCGGACCGCTCCTACTAATGAATAATGAGGCAATGAAACAATACAAAAACTTTAGTATATCAACAGAAGATCAGATGTTAAGACCCGGTGGAAGTCCGTTTAGCTGCATAATCTAATCGCCTCGCTTGAAAGCAATTAGTTAAACCAATCTTCCCCTCTTGCCAGATAGAACACCCTTTCAGTGCCAGTGACTTTCAATAAGGATATATCCCCTTGGTGGATTTCCAACGAAAATGGTAGGAGTGCCGTAACAATGTATCAATGAATATAACGAGTCTGGGATGTCGTGGCGGAGGAGAAGGTCGGGGTTTGTATAAGGCCGGCTGCACAGGACCGGCTCGGCCCTGACCACTGCTGGCGTCTGTGCGGACCCGGCTCTCTTCTCTTGTATCTGTATTGATGGACGCATTGAGCTGCTGTCTGACCTGCGCAGTCCAAAATGTTTAATATTTTTTATTTAAATGTTTATTTTTCGATGGAAGCGGTCCGTGTAGAATCCACAGTAAAATGTGGTGCAAATTTACTTATTTTCTTTCCCCTTCCCCCTCTGCTCACGAAAATCACAATTCATTTCTGTGAGTTTGTAGGGAAAAAAGCTGTCTGTTGGGTTTTGTTACAAACAGGATTTGCTGTGGATCCGCGGATTCCGCAATGCAAATCCATTCGTGTGCAGCTAACGAAGAGCACATACCGCCTCCGGTTGGGCACATCTGAAGCGGCTTTTAGTCACGAGCCAATTTTGCGATGTCAGAGTAGTATTGTTCTGATCAGCTAGGAGTGGTCATGCGTCTTGTTGTACGCTTTATCTAGGCAGCACCTGGTTGGAGGATGTGGGCGAAGGAATCCTCCGGAATCTTCTATACTTACGCAGGATCATTCTACAGCCAGGTATCAACATTGTTGCGCTGCTTACTCTTTAGCACAAACCTTTCAGGCCTCATGTCCACGGGAAAAATCAGGCCCGCTACGGATTCTCCATGGAGAATCCGTAGCGGGTCCCTCCTGCCCCGCGGACAAGAGGCATAAAAATAAGAATTAACTCACCTCTCGCCCGCTCCGGATCTTCCCTTCGCCGCGGCATCATCTTCTCTGCGTCGCGGCCAGATCTTCTTTCTTCGGCCCGGCGGATGCGCAGGGCACGTCGGTGCCGTCCCGAAGAAAAAAAGATCCGGCCGCGACGGCGAGAAGATGGAGCCGCGGCGAAGGGAAGATCCGGAGCGGGTGAGTAAATTCCGATTTTTGTCTCCCGCAGATCCGGGCGGCTTCCATAGGCTTCAATAGAAGCCCGCGGGAGCCGTCCACGTGGGAGACGAAAATGGAGCATGGTCCGGATTTTTTCATGCTCCATTTTTTTTTTTAAATCACTTTTATTGACCATCCGCGGGTATTTATCTACCCCGCGGGTGGTCAATGCATCCCTATGGGGTGCGGATCCGCGGGCAGGAGAAGAGTTAAAATCCACTGCGGATTTTAATTCTTCTTTTGCCCGTGGACATGAGGCCTAAAGGCTGTTACACATGTGCGCTGCGCTCTTTATTATACAAACCCCGACCTTCTCCTCCGCCACGACATCCCAGACTCGTTCTATTCATTGATACATTGTTACGGCACTCCTACCATTTACGTTACTGCATGTACTATCTGATGTCAGCGATCCAGCGGGTGGACGGCTCATGAAATAAAACTACGCATTACTGAGTCTACATCTAGGTATACTGAGCCGTTCTCAGTCTGCAGCATCCACACTTTTTTTTTTTTATTTAGGAATACACCAAGGGATATAGCTTTATTGATGGTCACTGGCACTGAAAGGGTGTTCCGCCCGGCAAGAGGTGGAGATTGGTTTAACTAATTGCTTTCAAGAGAGGCTTATTGGGTTCTGCACTTAAAAACCGATTTCCACCTGGTCTTAACATCAGATCTAATCCTATGTTTATATACCAGTGTTTTTATATGGCTTTTCATTTGTTTCATTTCCTCATTAATTATTAATTAGTAGGAGGGGTCAGGCTTTTGTTATGCCACATCCTTTAAATGACTTGCTTCAGGCTAGGCCACTAAAGGCCCATTTAGACACACTGACTTTTGAGCGATACTCGTCATTTACAGCGCAAGATGATCACTTAAATGTTGAGGGATCACCTTGCGCTCTGAGCGCAGCATGCAGAAGACAAATGGGGTGGCCCCGCTTGTCGTCTGCATTCAGCTGTTCTCTGCTCGAAGCGCCCGGTTGTTATACAGCTGAGCGGAGGATGGAGAACACAGCTGGACCGCTCTGTTCTTCATACCCCGCCTGTCATCAGGGAGCGGGATGAAACAATAGCATCAGCTGTATCCCGCTGTGAATCCCTGATGAGGCTCATCGTTGTCTTTCAGCATGCTGACAGATCAGCGATGGCTCAACAAAAACTGCATGATGTCCGTGCAGTTAGACACAACAATTATATATAATCGTTATGTCTAAATGGGCCTTAATTCAGGACTGATCACCAACCTGGGTCCTCTTACCCCACTGGTGGGTAATCCGGATGCGGTGGCCTTCTTCCAAGTTTCCTCCCGAACAACTAGAATAGCAGACCCAGTCCCTTGGGTGCGTGACCTGTTTGTTGGTTCGGGTACCAAGTCCTTACAGGAGATATTGGATTGGGGGCGACCCTCTGACCGGAGCGTGGTACCCTTGGTAACATCCAGCTTTTCATACACCCCATAACCTCTTGTGAGAACTTTTTTTGTCTTTCGACTCCAGAGAAATTAACTAGAATCTCTGCATTCTATCGACTTCTCCTGAAGAGTGGCGATCGGGAGGGAGGCCGGACAGAGCTGGTGGCCGACCGTCAGAGGAGTCGTAAAGGAAGGCTTACATGCTGACCCACAGAATGAATGTGTCCAGTACGATGCAGGAACCTAATTACAAAATCCTGACAAGATGGTACAAAACAGAGTCTACCCCAGTATCCGGATACGTGTTGGAGGTGCCTCCAGGAGAAAGGGACCTTTCTCCACCTCTGGTGGTCATGCCCGTTAATCCAGTCTCTATGGAGGGGGTTGGCACTCTATGCCTAGGCCTGTAAGAATCCAATCAATGCCCCCAAGATCGCCCTGTTGTCACTGATCACGGGCTCACTGGCCTGAACCAAGGGATCGCTATGGAGATTCTTTTCTACTTGCAGTTAGGCAAATTATTCCTAGGAAATGGAGGTCCGCTGTTGCCCCTTCAAGGCTGATGTGGCTGGAGTCCTTAGACAACGTAAAGTATATGGAAGAGCTCTGCGCTAAAGATGAGCTGAGAGGCACCAAATTCTATGCAACCCGGGCCGTCTGGGTTTAGTTCCTCCTTTTCCCAGGTCTGGGTGTGTGGCTCACTAACGGGGCTGCCCCATCTAATTTGCCCAGCAAGTTGGATATGACTTATCTTGCCTAAAGGCACCCCAGTGAACACCGGATAGAACGCCTTGGTTCCCCCCCAGGCCCTCATCTGCTCTTCCTGCTGTCTTATATATTTTCTTATATCTACTCCTCTGCTTTTTCTTCTGTGTAGGAGTAACTTTTTGCTATAGATAAAGTTAAGTGGCTGCGTTGTGAGAAGCAGGATGGGCCAGACCCCGCTAAGGGCGGTTGGGATAATTGGACGGCCTCATGACCATTAAGAGAATGCCGTCCGAATACAATCCTCCATAAATGTCTTGCTGCTTGTACCGGCTGTATTCTATGATTACGGCTTCATTTTTTGCCAAAACACGTTGGCCCCTGTTTGCACATGTGAGCGCTTTTACCTCTCTATGGACATATTCTAATATTATTATTATTTTTTTTTTTTTAATGCGAAGTGTGGAGCGATATACATTGTTATTCCACATCTCTCATAAAGCCATTCATTGAAAATGTCAGTCCAATAAGTTTGGCCATCCACTTTTCAATGAGATTGTAATGTCCCTGTGCCGCGCTGCTTACTCTTTAGCACCTTTCAGGCCTCATGTCCACGGGAAAAATCAGGCCCGCTACGGATTCTCCATGGAGAATCCGTAGCGGGTCCCTCCTGCCCCGCGGACATGAGGCATAAAAATAAGAGTTAACTTACCTCTCGCCCGCTCCGGATCTTCCCTTCGCCGCGGCTTCATCTTCTCTCCGTCACGGCCGGATCTTCTTTCTTCGGCCCGGTGGATGCGCAGGGCACGTCTGTTGCGTGCCTCGTGCATGCGCTGGCCCGAAGAAAAAAGATCCGGCCGCGACAGAGAGAAGATGAAGCCGCGGCGAAGGGAAGATCCGGAGCGGGTGAGTAAATTCCGATTTTAGTCTCCCGCGGATCCAGACAGCTTCCATAGGCTGCAATAGAAGCCCGCGGGAGCCGTCCCCACGGGAGACCCACGCGAAAATGGCGCATGGTCCAGATTTTTTCATGCTCCATTTTTTTTTTTTAAATCCCTTTTATTGACGATCCGCGGGTATTTATCTACCCCGCGGGTGGTCAATGCATCCCTATGGGGTGCGGATCCGCGGGCAGGAGAAGAGTTAAAATCCGCTGTGAATTTTAATTCTTCTTTTGCCCGTGGACATGAGGCCTTAGGGTTTGCCTATTCTGGACAACTTCGGTATTTCTAAGGCCTCATGTCCACAGGGAAAATCAGATCCACTGCGGATTTGCAACGCGGATTTGGGCTGCGGATGCACTGTACTTGTCTTTTATTTTTCATGTGGGAGATCAATGTAGCTGTGTGCTCTATAAGCTCCGCACGTGTGATCCGCACCTAAATGGAGCATGGCCAGTTTTTTTTCATGCTCCAGAAATTTTTAAATCCACTTTTATTGACCATCCGTGGGTATTTATCTACCCACGGGTGGTCAATGCATCCCTATGGGGCGCGGATCCGCGTGCGGGAAAAACGCTCCGGATTTTAATTCTTCTTTTGCCCGTGGATCTGAGGCCTTATACATATATATATATTTCCAGGGTCGGCTGGCTGGCCTCGGTTCAGAAGACCTTCCCACCATTGCTATTGTCGCTCACTACGATGCTTTTGGAGTTGCTCCAGTAAGTGCCGCATCAAATGATTTCTAAACAGCATTTCTCCTTCTTTTTCCCTTATTGAGATCTCGAACAGCCCTGTTAACCCCGTGTGCCTCTTTCCTTAGTGGCTGTCGTATGGTGCAGATTCTAATGGCAGCGGGGTAGCGATCCTCCTGGAGTTGGCTCGCCTCTTCTCCAGGCTGTACACCTACAAGCGCACACATGCCAGGTAAGTCCCACACCCAGAAACCTCATCCTAGTTTTACCAGCTTTGCAGCCTGATAATTTATGCATCAGCAGGGAATTGCTTCGGGCGCCAACCGCTGCTTGGAAACTAATAGAAGTCTTCCTATAACTTGGGTAGAATGGTGTACATGAATATCGCTCTTTTAGTATGTCTTAGTTTTTCTTCTAATGTCTCATGTGTTCCTGCAGAGACCGGAGCTCCAGTATTAGTAGTTCTGTGTCCTGCAATAGAGGGCCGTTAACCCCTTAAAGGGGTTGTCCCGCGAAAGCAAGTGGGGTTATACACTTCTGTATGGCCATATTAATGCACTTTGTAATATACATTGTGCATTAATTATGAGCCATACAGAAGTTATTCACTTACCTGCTCCGTTGCTGGCGTCCTCGTCTCCATGTTGCCGTCTAATTTTCAGCGTCTAATCGCCGGATTAGATGCGCTTGCGCAGTCCGGTCTTCTTCTTCTTTTCTGAATGGGGCCGCTCGTGCCAGAGAGCTGCTCCTCGTAGCTCCGCCCCGTCACGTGCCGATTCCAGCCAATCAGGAGGCTGGAATCGGCAATGGACCGCACAGAAGCCCTGCGGTCCACCGAGGGTGAAGATCCCGGCGGCCATCTTCAGCAGGTAAGTAAGAAGTCACCGGAGCGCGGGGATTCAGGTAAGCGCTGTGCGGTTTTTTTTTTTAAGTCCCTGCATCGGGTTTGTCTCGCGCCGAACGGGGGGGCTGTTGAAAAAAAAAAAACCGTTTCGGCGCGAGACAACCCCTTTAAATGGGTTTTGTCATTTAAAATAAATTTAAAAAAATCTCTACTTGCCTGTTCCTCCTCGTCAGTCTTCTTACCACATCTCCTCACTGATCTCCCGTCCCCCGGGTCACCTCACCGCAAGTCAGCCGGATCTTCTTGATTCTGAGTGTACATTCTCGGCCTGCGGTGTACCTGGTCACTAGTGACATAGCGCTCACTGCCTAGCGAGGAACGCTAAGCCGTTGCTGAGACTGTGCATGTGCACTGCAAGTGTTCATCTACTATTGCTGAGAGGCAGCGCGTATGCTAGGCTGTAAACGCTACGTCACTAGTGACATACAGTACATTGCCGGGCAGGAAGAAAACTGCAGAGAATGGCCGCTTCGTCACAGGAAGCAGAAGAATCGGCTGGCCCAGGGGACTGCAGGAGCCAGGAGAAGATCCGCTGGGAGAAGATGCAGTAAGACGACTGATGGGGGAGGAATAGGGAAGTATTGAAGCTTTGTTTTCTAATGACAGATCCCCTTTACCGCTGCGGGACGCACAGTTATGTCCGGCTGGTTTGTGGTGTGTATGGAGGGAGGTTAACGGGTTGATCCCGCTTCATACAATGCGGGTGCCGGCTGTTTCTTACAGACGACACTTGCATGTCATTTTTATTGCAGTCTTTATGCCATAGAAACAAGACCTACCCAAAAATGGCGGAATTTTAGTTTTTTTTCTTCCATTTCACTTCACTTTTACAGTTTTCAGTATGTTATATGGCACCACTGAAAAATACAACTCGTCCAACAAAAAACAAGAAGCCCTCGGATAGCTATGTCGATGGGTAAAGAAGAGAGTTAGGATTTTTTCTTGAAGGGGTGTTAAAGGGGTTGTCCCGCGGCAGCAAGTGGGTCTATACACTTCTGTATGGCCATATTAATGCACTTTGTAATGTACATTGTGCATTAATTATGAGCCATACAGAAGTTATAAAAAGTTTTATACTTACCTGCTCCGTTGCTGGCGTCCTCGTCTCCATGGTTTCGGACTAATTTTCGGCCTCTGATGGCCAAATTAGCCGCGGTTGCGCAGTCTGGGTCTTCTGCTTTCTTCAATGGAGCCTCTCGTGCAGGATGCCGGCTCCGTGTAGCTCCGCCCCGTCACGTGCCGATTCCAGCCAATCAGGAGGCTGGAATCGGCAATGGACCGCACAGAAGAGCTGCGGTCCACGGAGGAAGAGGATCCCGGCGGCCATCTTCACCGGTACGTAAGAAGTCACCGGAGCGCGGGGATTCAGGTAAGCGCTCCGGTAAGCTTTCTTTAGGTCCCTGCATCGGGGTTGTCTCGCGCCGAACGGGGGGGGGGGGGGGGGGTTGAAAAAAAAAAAAACCCGTTTCGGCGCGGGACAACCCATTTAAAGGCCCTCATGCTTCCCGAACCACGGACAATATCCAGGCGGTCCCCCGCGCTGTAGAGAGGAATGGTTGAAATGCTAAAGTGCTTGTTTGAGAGAGCCAAGCTCATAAAGGAGGCAGGAATGGGTAATAGTCGTCGGTATTCGGTTTGACTGACAAGTCTTTCCCCAAACGCAAATGGAGGAGAGACCTGCCAATCTGGGCGGGGAGAATCCAGCGGGCAGCGACCTCAGGGACTCTTCTCCACATTCCCAGCTACTTTTGAAAGTATTTTTTGTCTAAAATGCTGCAGCATTTGGGAGTGAAACCTGTATCTGTGTAATGTGGGCGCCTGTCCGGATCTCGTGTTGCCTGTGGTTCAGGTAGCACAATATTTGAGCATCTTCTCCCACCCATCACTGTGAGGACCTCACCAGCAGAGCACACAGACCAGCATTTCTGTTAAGCATCACAATGTAGAATTTGCGAACCTAGCTGCGGAATTGGCTTCACAACACTGGACATACCTCAAGAAAGTGGTAAATCAATTAGCCCCGTGTGGCGCTGAGTGTTCAGCCAGCAAAAATGCAGTCCTAAGCTCCTGCTCACGACCTGAAGGTTGCTGGTTTAATCCCCGCCTGGCTCAGGTAGCCGGCTCAAGGTTGACTCGGCTTTCCATCCTTCCTAGGTCGGTAAAATGAGAACCCAGCTTGCTGTGGGATAACAAATTACCTGAAAGCGCTACGGAATAAGTTGGCGCTATACAAATAACACGATTTTTTTTTTTTTTATGCGCTATAATAGGTTTGCTTAACGGAACAAGTCCTTCCTCTGAATTACATGTTTGGTGCTCCCTGTAGGTTCACATTCCATATTTAATGCCGCTGCTATACTGTCTTGTCACCTGTCCTTAAATTCCCGTTTCTCCCATGTACAGTTACAATCTGCTGTTTTTCGCATCAGGAGGAGGAAAGTTTAATTATCAGGGAACAAAGAGATGGTTGGAGGATCATCTGGACCATACAGGTATTATAGCATGTAGGGTAGAAAACAAGGGATTGGATGGTCCTCATGGACTGTATTAATTATATCGAAAAAGGATGTGAAAAGAACTGGTATGGAGGCGCAACCCTCTAAGCTACTAGAAGATGTAGATAGGACAACAGGATGCCTGGGGGTGACACGACTCCAAAGATGTATTGCATGTGTCGGAGGTCCTGTGTGCTTCTCCCCTGCCCTCCTGCACACAGGACCTCCGACACATCCTATATATCTTTGGAATCGTGTCACCCCTAGGCATCCTGTTGTCCTATCCAGCCGAACTGACGAAGGGGTTCTTCCCCGAAACGCGTATTCTATTGCTGGTTTTTAATTTGTGAAAAAATAATAAAAAAGAAGTGCTTTCACCATCACACATTGGACTTTGATCTACATCTTCTAGTAGCTTAGAGTGTTGCGCCTCCATACCAGTTCTTTTCACATCCCTTTTTGCTACACTCACGCCCACACTGGTGGAGCGTCATCTGGTTGGCAGCACCTCCACCATTCAAAATACTCAATCATTGAAAGCTCTTTGTACTCCATAAATATTCCACCCCCCTCACTGGGTCTCGCTCCACCCTCCTTTTTCATTTCTTTTACTCGTATTAGTTATATGGCTTACTTATAACCCATTTATTCAGACAGCTACAGTCTGATTGGAGGGGGGGCACTGGCATGGTGAATTGAGGAAATTTATTCTGCGCTCCACTCTTTTTAGATTCAAGCCTTCTTCAAGATAACGTGGCTTTCGTGCTGTGCCTCGATACTGTAGGAAGAGAGAACGGCTTGCATCTTCATGTCTCTAAGCCTCCTAAAGAAGGAACCTTGCAGCATGCTTTCCTCAAAGAGCTGGAAATGGTAATTCACGGAAGCGGATCTTCCTACTACTAATTAACATCGTCGGGACCGTTCGAGTCGTTTTGATGACTTGGTAAGCGGAGATTTGTCTTTTCATTAAGCTTTTTGAAATCCTGCACTGTTTCCCCAGGTTATATCAACCCAGTTCCCGGAGGTGAAGTTTTCCATGGTTCATAAGAAGATAAACCTGGCTGAAGACACACTAGCTTGGGAACATGAACGCTTTGCTATCCGCAGACTGCCGTCTTTTACGGTCTCTCACCTAGATGGGCACCGAAGTGGTCACCGCAACAGTGTCCTGGATCTAAGGTCAGTCAGTCTCCCAAAGCTAGAACTAAATCTTTCAAGGAGTGCTTCTTAGGCCTCATGTCCATGGGGAAAATAAAACTTAAAATCTGCAGCGGATCACCCGCGTGCGTGATCCGCACCTAAAATTTCCCATTGGAATGCATTGACCACCCGCGGGTAGATAAATAGCCGCGGATGGTATTTTAAAGTGATTTAAAAATTTCATGCGTGTGAAAAAAAAAAACGCGACATGCTTCATTCAAGTGCGGATCATGCGTGCGGGCGCTCATAGAGCTCACAGCTCAATTGATCTCCTGCATGGAAAAAAAAAAGGAATTTAAGCTCCTCTGCACTGCATCCGCAGTAGAAATCCACGTTACATATCCGCAGCGGATCTGCTTTTCCCCATGGACATGAGGCCTTAAAGTTTCTCTTTTAATCATGTAATTGTTCATAACTGGGGACTCCGCACCAAAATATTGCAGTGAAGTGCATGATTTCCAACCGTTGCACCCTAGACATAAGTCTTAACCCTTTCTAATCCAATTTCCCTGCCACCCGCATCCTGCCCAGCTCTTATTCATTCTGAGTGGGAAAGCATGTTGTGGATTCCTTGGAGATGTGTGTGTGTGTGTGTGTCTCTATTAGCAATTTTAGTAAAATTAAAAGTGAGTTAAAGGGGTTGTCCCGCGCCGGTTTTTTTTTTTTATTCAATAGCCCCCCCGTTCGGCGCGAGCCAAACCCAATGCATGTGTTAAAGAAAAACAAAACGTTTAGTACTTACCCGAATCCCCGCGCTGCGGCGACTTCTTCCTTACCTTAGCAAGATGGCCGCCGGGATCTTCACCCACGATGCACCGCGGGTCTTCTCCCATGGTGCACCGTGGGCTCTGTGCGGTCCATTGCCGATTCCAGCCTCCTGATTGGCTGGAATCGGCACACGTGACGGGGCGGAGCTACGAGGACCAGCTCTCCGGCACGAGCGGCCCCATTCACCAAGGAGAAGACCGGACTGCGCAAGCGCGTCTAATCGGGCGATTAGACGCTGAAATTAGACGGCACCATGGAGACGGGGACGCTAGCAACGGAACAGGAAAGTGAATAACTTCTGTATGGCTCATAATTAATGCACGATGTATATTACAAAGTGCATTAATATGGCCATACAGAAGTGTATACCCCCACTTGCTTTCGCGGGACAACCCCTTTAATATTAGTTATATATGTGTTTGTATATTACACTATGCAGAAGAGAGGTCTGTCATCGGAGCTCTCCTCCGCATACTGTAATATACAGAAGAGCTCGGACGTTGCAGCTCTCTTCTGCATACTGTAATATGAATATACAGAAGAGAGCTGCAATGGCTGACCGCTCTTCTGCGTACTATAATATATACAGAAGATAATGCAGACATCGCAACCCTCTTCTGCAAAGTTTTAGAAACTTGCACCAAACCTCGTCCAACATGGGAGCTGGGCAGGGAAATTTCAATCTCGGACGAGGTCCAATACTGGATTGCAATGGGATAAATAATGGTAAAGCCAACCTCATTTGCCTTAAGAAACCTGTACATAATTGGACAACCTTTCCTTCCCATGTTAAAAATCTGCAAGCAAGTAAAATATAATGCTCAGGGCGGGGCCAAAGGAAATAGGTGTGAAATTCAGGCTGTGCTGCAGGTTTCCAAATCGGCCTGCTTACGATCTTGCGGAAGCGCTGCTGATCGCCGCCGTGGATTTTGCTCTTTTCATTGCGCAATGATATCTGCAGATTTTGCCATCGATGGCATGTGTCTCTACCAGGGTACTGTTTTTCTCTTATTTCAATATAAATCGAAGTCTTTTCTGTTAAAGTGATGATGTACCCGGATAACAACGTGTGAGCGTCTTGTGTATAAACTGACATTTTGTGTTTGTACACCAGTTGGAAGGTGGACACAGAGGTGTTGGCCCGCAACACTCGTATACTCGCTGAAGCACTCACCCGTGTCATATACAACCTCACAGAAAAGGTACGTATATAATCTAGCGTCATCTGCTATTTCTGCTCTGGTCTCCTTTTCCTACAACAGTCTGCATTCACATTCTGCTTAATCTGCTTACAGGGAGCTCCGTCTGACCTACAGATCTTCACACAGCAGATGGTAAGCAGGCCAAGTTAAGGGAGAGGGAACGGCCGCAGAGGCCTGGCAGAAATAGACTTTTACCTAAAGGGTTAACCCGTGGAGATCTCGTGATCACTCATACCATTGGTTTGAGGTCTTCATTAGGAATGTTCTGTGTTTTCTCTGCAGCAAGTCCAAAAAGAGCAGTTAGAAGCAGTGATGCAATGGCTGACCAACCAGCCTCGTGCAGCACAGTTGGTCGATAAAGACAGCAGTGTACTGAACACTCTAGAATACTACATGAGCCGCTACCTAAAAGATGTCAAACTTTACCACGTCAAGGCTGATAAAAGGTAAATGAGTAATACTGTTTCAGATAATTTACTTGTGCTAGTAGTATGAACCTGCTTTAACCCTTTGCAATCCAATTTTGGATTCAGGGTTTCCTAGGGGGCTTTCTCTTTCTGTGATTATACAATGGCGCCATCTGCTGGCTAGAGCCAGTACTGTGGTATGGGACATGCTGGAGAGGCCCTTGACAACAGAGCGGCCAGTAATATACAGTAAGAATACCCTGCCGGATGTTTTCCGACATCGGAGCTGTACAGCCTTCAATCAGAATGTCTTTAGACGTCAGACAGTGGATTGGAAAGGGTTAAAGCCTCCCTCCAGCCCCCCATGACTTGGCGTGAGCTCTGCTTGGACAAGAGGAAAAGCCCCTCTGGCCCTGAGCTCTGGCAAGACTTTGTGAGAGCAGGAGTTACTGCTGTAAGGTGACCAGATGTCGCGATTTAGGGCAGACAGTTCCACTTTTGGACCCTGTGTCCCGCTGGACCCCAGTGGGGCAGCCATTTGTCCTGCTTTTGGGACGTCACCATTAAAGTGAATTATTTATTTTTTTACCAGCCGGGGTGCCGCAGATTTCCGGCTGGTAATGGCTCTGCTGCACCACAGCCGGATGCACACTGACAGCCCCTCCGATCCTCCATGATGTAACTGCATGGCCTGGAGAATTTAAGGTGTTAAGGGTGTTTTTGAGAGTTTGGTAAAAAAGTATTCCAGGGTTGGTAATGGCATAAAATTACTATTCCCCTTTAACCGTCCCTTCGCTCCCTTCCTGCTGTTACAAGAAGCGATGACATCCCATTCATTGACTGCAGTGGTTGCAAGAACAGTCGCTGGTCTTGGCGGTCAGCTGTGCACGGACAACACTCGACCCAGCGGTCACATGAATGATGACGTGGCGGCAGCACTTCCTCTAACAACGGCGTCACAGCTGTAAAAAAGCAGAAGGGGAGGCTGCCTTCATCTTCCAGATTGGTGGGGTCCGAACCTCTGGACCGCTCATCAAACAATACCCTAGGATATGCCGTAACCTTCTATGACGGGAAGACTCTGTGGATTAGATGACGTTTGACTACTGATACAATTCTGTGCAGTTTTCTCATTAATCTTTTTTTGCTCCTTTACATCCTGTGCTTCAAATATCATTTTGTCTTTGCAGAGACCCAGAATTTGTGTTTTACGATCAGCTGAAACAAACCATGAATGCATACCAGTGAGTGTAGATTTGCTTCATAATGAGCTGCAATTGTCCATTATGTTCTGTCAATTAATGTGGAATTGATCTGCTGTACTGAAGGGGTTACACCAAGATATAAAGTTATCCCCTATTCACAGGCCACCACCAACTCTGAGAACGGGGCTCCTGGGGGTCCCTGCAGGAAGGGAGCTGAGGTTGCTCCACTAATTCCTACGATGGCACCGCAGATTGCTGAGTGTTCGCACTTGGCCCCGCATATAGTTAGCAATGTCCCCACACACACCCTGTCCCAGTCTCTGGCGGCAGGAGCGGGCTGCCCGCCCTGTCCCGGTCTCTGGCGGCAGGAGCGGGCTGCCCGCCCTGTCCCGGTCTCTGGCGGCAGGAGCGGGCTGCCCGCCCTGTCCCGGTCTCTGGCGGCAGGAGCGGGCTGCCCGCCCTGTCCCGGTCTCTGGCGGCAGGAGCGGGCTGCCCGCCCTGTCCCGGTCTCTGGCGGCAGGAGCGGGCTGCCCGCCCTGTCCCGGTCTCTGGCGGCAGGAGCGGGCTGCCCGCCCTGTCCCGGTCTCTGGCGGCAGGAGCGGGCTGCCCGCCCTGTCCCGGTCTCTGGCGGCAGGAGCGGGCTGCCCGCCCTGTCCCGGTCTCTGGCGGCAGGAGCGGGCTGCAGAGGGACGGCACACTGTAGAGTACCAAAAAGATGCTCCACACTTAGTGTTTCATGGGGCATACAAGAGTTTACGTGGACATTTCTGCAGATGAAGGTCCTCTCTTGGATATTGGTTTCTTAGGATTTGCTTGTACATTGCAGGAATGCTTATTTTTCAGTCTTTTTGCGGAAAGAATCTGTAGTTGAATGCCGTAGTAGCAAACAGGATGAGATTTTGAATTCTGCGGCGTCATTTTTTTTGTTATGCATTTTCCTCATTGAGTGCAATAGGGAAGTCTAAATCCCCAACAAACCTCACCTGTCGCAGATTAAGACTTGATTCACCTGAGCAATTGTGCCACGATAAATCGCTGGCTGAACATGACAATCATCTGAAGTATTGGATACCAACGCACTTGTTCAGATGGGCGATTTTTTTAAAAGCATAAAATAGTCCGGCCGCTTTTACGCTGACCAGAAAAAAAAAAAAAAAGATCTGAACCTGTCTTTTGACCGGAATACGCCGGCTGGTCCCATAGACTCCTATAGGAATCTATGAGAGCTGCCAACAAAGGGAGGTAGGAGGGAGTTTAGCAGCGGCTCTGCTAAACTCTCCGCCCCTTGCTGGCTGCCTGCAGAGGGACGGGGCGGGAGATTAGCACACCAGCTCCCACCTTGCCCCCTCCCTTTGCTGGCAGTGTGAAGGAGCGCTTTACGTGGTTCTATTACTGACACAAATACTTGGTCCTTTTAAAAGGCACTGTGATCAGCCAACAAGCAAGCAAATGCCAACAAGCGAGTGAATGTTGCTTTTTAGCAAGCATGAAAACGCTCATTGGTTTACGGCATATCTCCCTGTGTAAATGGGGAGATATATAGCCGGCGTAGTGGGGATGAATGCTCATACAAACAATCATTTGTCCTCATACCAGAGATTCCCAGTCCCTGTAAGGCCGCCTGCACACGGGCGGAAATCCCGCGGCGGCATTTCTGCCACTGAAAGCCTGCATAGGAGTGCATTACAATACGCACTCCTATGCAGACGGCCACGGTTTGGCTGCGCGAAATTTTGCGTGGCAAACAAACCGCGGCATGTCCTATTTCAGCCCCGCACAGAAACGTCACTCACCCGGCTCCGGTCTGCGCATGCGCCGGCAGCCGGTACATGATAGGGCCGCCGGGTGCGGGTGAGTACGCGGTCGTCCCTGCAGGCGCTCGGGTCGGGTCCCACGGCGAGAATTCTCGCCGCCGGATCCGACCCGCTCGTCTGCAGGCGGCCTAAGAGAAATGTTAACTAGTGCAGATCCATATGCTTTCTCTATCAGCACTCATTACATCAGGCTGAGATTTGGCCCTGTAAGAGGATCCCTACTTACAGATCTACCACAAAATCCACAAGTTCTGGAAGTAAAAAAAATATACCGTATTTTTCGCTCTATAAGACGCACTTTTTTCCCCTCCAAAGTTGGGTGAAAAAGTCAGTGCGTCTTATAGAGCGAACCTACCGAGATGAGACCCGTCCGGAGCTGAAAAGGATCGTGAATCCTTCTCACTGAAGTGCCGGCCGTTTGCATACAAAACCAGCACAGCAGTAGAGCAGAGCGGCCGCACAACAGCTGATTGCTGGGGGGCGGGGGAGGAGCAGGGAGCAGAGCGGCCTGTACAGCAGCTGATTGCTGGGGGCGGGGGAGAAGCAGGGAGCAGAGCGGCCTGTACAGCAGCTGATTTCTGGGGGAGGAGCAGGGAGCAGAGCGGCCCATACAACAGCTGATTGCTGGGGGCGGGGGAGGACCAGAGCGGCCGGCCCGTACAGCAGCTGATTGCTGAGGGCGGGGGAGAAGCAGGGAGCAGAGCACCTGTACAACAGCTGATTGCTGGGGGCGGGGGAGGAGCAGGGAGCAGAGTGGCCTGTACAGCAGCTGATTTCTGGGGGAAGAGCAGGGAGCAGAGCGGCCCATACAACAGCTGATTGCTGGGGGCGGGGGAGGAGCAGGGAGCAGAGCGGCCCGTACAGCAGCTGATTTCTGGGGGAGGAGCAGGGAGCAGAGCAGCCCATACAACAGCTGATTGATGGGGGCGAGGGAGGAGCAGGGAGCAGAGCGCCCGTACAACAGCTGATTGCTGAGGGCGGGGGAGGAGCAGGAAGCTATTATACAGACAGGCCGCTTCTGCTATATTGCTGACAGTGTGATAAAGATAGCAGGTCCGCTCCACACCAGCACCCATACAACAGCTGATTAGTGAGAGGGAGCTGCTGCTCCCCCCTTCCCTTAGCAGTCAGCTGTATGTACAGACACTCTCACATCTGCAAGCTACATAGGAGAGGGAGGGGCAGAGGGAGAAAGAGCTGCCTGTATTGTGTATATATTTGTGCCTAGTTATGCACAACCATAATGATACATGCCATGCAGGGTTCCTGGAAAGTTGGGTAACAATTAATAGAATCATTACATTATCACTCAGCTCTTCCAGGATCCTGAATGCCAACTGCAGAGTTATGCAAGCATGCATACCACATGCATTGCCATAACTATTCAACATGGGATTCAGGGCTCCTGGAAAGCTGGATGACAAGTAATGAGATCACCATTACATTTATACTCAGCTTTCCTGGATCCTGAATGACAGGTTGACCTAGTGGCATATACTTCATTCCGAGGCGGTACTACTGCTGTTTATTTCTCCTGTAATACCTCCCTCACTGCCTGGTCTGGGGAGTGCAAAATATTTTTCTCCTATTTTCCTCCTCTAAAACCCAGGTGCGTCTTATAAAGCGAAAAATACGGTATAGAATTCCTTTTTTTTTTTTTTCAGATCACTTATATTGAAATTATAATTTGTAGACTCGACCTTTATTTGCTCTATATTTCTACATGAACATCGAGTACATATCAGGGCCCAAAGCAAGTAATGAATTAAACCTAAATGAGTCCTCCTCACCAAACAAAACCTATTCAACAGATGCTAAACCCCCCAAAAATGTAAACTAGTTCTCCATCCTCCACCGCTCCCCTTCATCTGCCCTACAGCCCATTCAGTGCCATCAACACAATTAACTTCATATACCGGACCATCACCCCCAGATCTTCTCAAACTTCGCCAATTTTTTTTTTTTTTAAGTAATCTCCTTTTCAAAGATCCGACCTCCTTTTATAGTCAATAATCCTCGTATTAAACCACTTTAATAGTGTGTGATAAACTCTATATACTAGATACAATTGCGATACCCATCGGCCTACACATATGGATAACATTGAAATCGTGCGCAACGCTGCAGCCCGATCATCTTCACTAATTTTACCTCGATCTCGCTCCAGTTTTTCTTTTGCCTGTACTGGATTTGGAATTGCCGTGACTCAAGAAAAAAAGAGAATCTTCTTTATGTAAGATGTAAAACCCATCGTAACTCCAAGAAAGTTCACCAAAGGGTGTTGGACCGTAAACGCAGAAACTGACCGGACCCGAGCAGCAAACACACTTTCTTTCAGTTCCTTCAATTAAAAGCAACGATGGGGAACATCATGAAGCTCTTTAAATTGTTCAAAACCATGAAAGAGACCCCCCAGAATGCACCTGGTTAAGAGACCTTACCCCTCTTCTCCAGCGTCAAATACCCCTTCAACGTGAAAGCTCTTTCACATATTGTCAGAGAGGGCTACAACCTGTCATTTTAGAAACGAGTCTGCCATTTAACCCTACCCCCTTCAACTAGTGCAGTTGGGATGCCAGAAAATAGACCAATTGCCAACCCTCCAGACCATTTATCCCTTTCGAAGGGTCTCCAATTTAATTCTAGCAGATTTCTTATTGCGCAATAAGCACCTAAATATTGTATGAAGTCTATAAAATATATTGTAATGGAATCCAAATTGGGGCGTTTGGAAGTATACAAAGGAGTTTCCTCTGCCAATTATTGACAGTGGTCAACAACTCCAAACTTTGATCTTCTCCTCAAACCTTCGTACTAGTAGAAGCAAGCGAGCAGAAATACAAGTCCTGAGGTCTAGAAGATACCCCAACTCCCAAATATTGGAATTCCTTTACCGTTTGTAATTGTGTACGTTCCAACTGAAAATCAGCGCCAAACGGTCTAAGGGAAGAGTAATAGATTTACCCCATTAATAGTAAGCTCTGACATCCTACCAAGTATGGACATAATAGGACCCACAGATACTCAAATCACCTGCATACAGTGAAACACGCTCCTTAATTTCTCCATGATGCAGTCCAACTATTTTAGGTGCTTACCTTATAAAAACCAGCCAGGGGCTCAATCACCAAGGGAAAGAAGAGGGAGCAGGAGACAACCTGCCTTGTTCCCCTCTCTAAGGCCTCATGTCCACGGGCAAAAGAAGAATTAAAATCCGCAGCAGATTTTAACTCTTCTCCTGCCCGCGGATCCGCACCCCATAGGGATGCATTGACCACCCGCTGGGTAGATAAATACCCACGGATGGTCAATAAAAGGGATTTTAAAAAAAATGGAGCATGAAAAAATCTGGACCGTGCTCCATTTTCATGCGGGTCTCCCGCGGGCTTCTATTGAAGCCTATGGAAGCCGTCCGGATCCGCGGGAGACAAAAATCAGATTTTACTCACCCGCTCCGGTTCTTCTCTTCGCCGACGCGTCATCTTCTCTCAGTCGCGGCCGGATCATTTTGCTTCGGGGCGGCGCATGCGCGGGGCACGTCACCGACGTCATCCTGCGCATCCACCGGGCCGAAGAAAGAAGATCCGGCCGCGACGCAGAGAAGATGACGCCGCATCGAAGGAAGTATCCGGAGCGGGCGAGAGGTGAGTTTATTCTGATTTATTCTTATTTTCAGCCCTCTTGTCCGTGGGGCAGGAGGGACCCGCTGCAGATTCTACATGGAGAATCCGTAGCGGGCCTGATTTTCCCCGTGGACATGAGGCCTAATAAATCTGTCGAGAAATTGTTATTTACCCTCCCTCTTGCCCCTGGCATTGAATTAAGTAATTTAATCCATACCAGAAACATATCACAAGTTTTGGCACCATTAAGTGAAAAACTGTCTGTGCCCACCCATCCTTGAGCCCCATGGTCCGCCTGAAGATTCATAAAACAAGCGTCTTTTTATGACGCAGTTCTTTGAGGATGGGGGAGCTGGGGGCTTTAATGAAGGCACTGGGGTAATCCTCTTTCATGGCAGCATTGAGAAGGTCAGATACTTCTTGGTTACATAGGAGAATTTACATTTTGGAGACATATATTTTTTTTCTTTATTTTAAGGATCTGTATGCTTCTAAAAAGTATACAGATCCTTCAATAACAGCCGTCTTCCTGCAATGACTTCTGGTCACGGAATCGGGTAACTTGGTACTACTTCTCTAATGAAATTGATGCAAACTTTTCGGAAGCAATACCACTCTGTATAGGAAGTTCCCTGAAGGCCCATTTAGACAAGACGCGTGTCGGGCAAGCAATGGCCGCCCCTCGTCCCGCACATACTGGCTGCGGTGCTGCTGCAGGGAGCTTGTATCGCTGGCTCATAGCAGACGGCTGCAGATTTCACCTCTTGTGCTCCCCGCCCCTCTCCATTGACTTAACATAGCAGCCAATCAGTACTGACCGGCTGCTATTTACACTGAACGATCAGCTCATCGTCCAGCACCATTTATTGCATAGACGATGGACGATGAGCTGATCTCTCAGTGTAAATAGCAGCTGGTCAGCACTGAACGGCCGCTGTGTTAAGTCAATGGCAAGGGGCGGGGGAGTGAGGAGAGAAATCTCCTGCAGCTTCCCCGCTGTGAGGCAGCCATACAAGCTCCCTGCAGCAGCACCGCAGCCAGTATGTGTGGGACGAGGGGCGGCCATCGTTTGACCGACATCACATCTAAATCCACGTTTATTCTAATTTGTTGGAAATCATGTTTTTGTGTTTGTTTTGCCCGTTATTAAATCTTCTTTCTTTTTCAGAGTTAAACCAGCCATATTTGATCTCCTGTTGGCCATATGCATTGCTGCTTACCTTGGTCTAGCCTACCTTGCTGTTCAGGTACATTGGGGATTTTATTTTATGACTTGGAGTCAAAAAGAAAAGTTGTTGCCCATAGCAGCCAATCAAAGTATTTGAACTTTTAAGGCTTTGTTTGCATGTCTTTTGTAATTTACATTAACCCCTTCATGACACGGCCTATTTTGGGCTTAAGGACGCAACAATTTTTGGCGGATTTTCTTCTCCGTTTATCAAAAGTCATAACTTTTTTATTTTTCCGTCGACGCGGCCGTATGAGGGCTTGTTTTTTGCGTGGCGAACTGTAGTTTTTATTGGTGCCACTTTTCGGTACATAGACTATATTGTAAAACTTTTTTTTTTTTTTAATGATAGCAGGGAGAGAAAACGCATCAATTCTGCCATAGATTTTTTTTTTTTTTTTTTTTACAGTGTTAATCATGCAGCATAAATGACACAATCCATTTTTTCTGCAGACCGGTACGGTTACAACGATACCAAAATTCTTACTTTTTTTTAGGTTTTCCCACTTTTCTGCAATAAAAACCCTTTTTTCTTGAAAATCTTTTTTTTTTTTCTAAATCGCTGCATTCAAAGTCCTGTAACTTTTTTATTTTTTGATGTACGGAGCTCTATGAGGGCTTATTTTTTGCGAGACAAGCTGTAGATTTTATTGGTACCATTTTGGGGTACATACGGCTTTTTTGATCACTTTTATTGCGTTTTTAGTGAGGCAAAATGCTAAGAATTAGCATTTTGCCTCAGTTTTTTAGTGTTTTTTTTTTTAGCGTTTTTTCCGTGCACAGTCAAAAGCATGTGCAACTTATTGTACGCATCGTTACGGACGCGACAATACCAAATATGTGGGATTTTATTTATTTTTTTACCTTTTTTTTATGCTAATCTGAGAAAAAGCATAAATTTTTTTTTTTTACTTTTTTTAATTCATTTTTTTAATCTTTGTTTTTTTTACACTGTTTGTGTCCCTCTGAGGGACTTTAATCACTGCCCTGATGATCGCTGTTATAAGGCATGGCAGAGCTACTGCTCTCCCATGCCTTATCGCTTATACAGCGATCCTAGGCATAGGCAATACAGGACGCCAGTGCCTGTTGCCATGGTGACAGGCCGGGGTCTCGCGATGACATCGCGAGTTCCGGCCGGAGACACAGAGGGAGCCGCGCTCCCTCTGTGAACTCTTTCCCTGCCGCGATCTACTTAGATACTGTAGCAGCGGGACGATGGCTGTGACTGACAGCCGTCTCCGGCTGCGGGATAGCACGAGATCATATGTGATCCCGAGCTATCTCCAGGACGTAAGTTTACGCCCTGTTGCGGGAAGTACCAGGCTGCCAGGACGTAAACTTACGCCCTGCAGCGGGAAGGGGTTAAGGGCCCTTTTAGAGGAGCTGATTTATGGTTTGAATGAGCGAATGATATCAGAGTTAGCTCATTCCTTCCTGCAGTATACTGGCAGATACAGTAGGTAGGGTAGGTTTATGTAACATATAGGTGATGGTTCCACGTGGCGTAAACACTGCAGATCATCCACTAGTAAGTTGTAATTAATGATGTGTCTTCTTACAGGTCGTTAGTTAGACTAAATAAAAAAATCAAAATCCTAAAACAAAAATGTTTAAGAATTATTTTTTTTTTATTTGTTGCGCCGTGTTCTTGTTACTTTCGTTTGTTTGAATCATCGCTCCGTCTAAAAGCGCCCTTGGCGCGGGCCGGGAAAGCTGCTGGTGTACCTGATGTGTGTCCTCCACAGTGACGTCCAGTATGGTGTAGGTTTTAGTGGGTTGTGTTTTACGGTGGGATGCTATGGCTGACTCATGCCACTGTATGGCATCCCTCAAGTCAGTTGGTAAAGGGCCACTCCATGATGTAGCTCTCCCCACAATATATATATATGGGCTAGTGTTGTTTTTTTTAACCCTTTCTACTTCTGTTTGCCCCAAACCTTTTCACATTTCTTCTGATTAGTTCTAAACCCCGTTGCTTGGCCTTATTACGTTGTCTGATATACTTGTTTGTTTTCACAGAACTTTGGAGTGCTTTATAAACTAGTCCAGAAAGTGGCCTTGAAACCAAAACAGTTGTGAAGACACATTCCTTAGCCAAGTCTCATGCGTTGGGATCCTGACACCCCTGAGAAGAAGGGGGGTTCTGCTACCACAAAACATTCTCTTCTCATTTCAAGCACTGGAGGCTGAATTTCATTATAGCCCTTTAAATTTTTTTATGCATGGATTTCAACGTGAAGCCTTCCTTTACTAAAGTGTTGTGAACAGAATAGACCGGTAGTTCAGTACGGGGTCTGCGGGATGCAAAGTTTCCCTTCTGCCTTGGACTTTTTTTTTTTTTTTTTTCTGTTGGTACTCAGGATTTAACTGTGAGGGTTAACCATTTTTAAGTATTTATGATGCCAGGTATTGTCCTACCGTTTTGCCTTTTTCTTTAGTTTTTGGTTTATTTTCATCCATGCACTGAATCACTCCCTTGTGACTATTTAATTAAAAGATCAGCGTCAAAGTCAAACATGAACACTGACTTAATTATGGAGATAATAAAGAAAACTGTAAAACAAGTGATTGTGTATCCGTAGCGTCAACCAACCACTTCCTGTGTTTGACTGCTAGGAGTTTGTAAACTAAGGCAGTACTGATGTCCGCACACTTACTGTAAAGGTAGAAGTACAGCCACTGAAATAGGGGCCGGCCGGACAAGGTGCAGGCCAGGTGAATTTGTGTTTGCCTCAAAGAAATCCCCCCAGTCCCCTGTTCATTGGTACCGAGCTTGTGCAAAACATGCGGGTTTGTGGTGTTTCAAAGATGAGATGGATGTAGTTCAGTGTAAAACCATGATGGCAGAGCTCAGCATCAGTCACCAGCTTCTTATTAGCACTGTATTGAAGCTGAGAAACTTTTCTCTCAATGTTTTGAAAGTTTTTGATTTATTTTTTTTTTTTATACATTTATACCTTTTTTTTACCTCTTAAATTGGTTGTCGTAGAAAAAAAAATTATCGTCTATCATGGGGGGGACGCAAAGCTTCTGCCACTAGGAGGCGACACGAAGCATAAAACTCCTATTAGCTATACCCCTCCTGCAGGCATAAGCTAGCTTAATTATAGCTTAGTGTCTGCAGGAGGCAGACCTGTTTAGTGTTAGCTCTCCTGGAAGATGTCTATTGTAGGAATACAGTGAGGCAGGGCTTTTCCGTGTCCTCCCAGGGAAGGGTAAACAGTGCAGGGTTTCTGCCATGCTGTTAAGATCCGACCCAAAGAAGAAGAAAGGGTGGCTCAATCATGCCTTGTGCAATAGAGATACCCGCCAGCCATAGTGTTCCCCACCCTGAAGCAACTCCCATCCTCCATAAGGGTGAGTGCGGTGGGGAATACTGCTGGAGACGGAGGCCGTGACGGAAGGTCTACACGGCTGGGGACGGATCTTTGCAGGATCTTTTGGAAGAAGGGTGAGTATGCAGAGGTAAGTATAATCCTCTCCCCTGTCTTCCCTGAACTGCTGCTACAAGGGACAGTCAGGGAGCTTTGTCCCCAGGAACCCTCTTCCGCTTCAATCACGTTTTTTACCCCTGGATGTGGCAAATTTGCTGGACTGGGGGCACTGTATGTTGGAGGAAGGCCCTTGGGGTTACCACTGGTGCGGGGATCCCCCTGCATGATGAGCACAGGCATCACTGTGGGCCCAGGCCTTTCGGGCACACCAGGCCCCGATTGGCATTGCAGCACCTTGCTGGCCTTTGTGGCCCCCGCGGTGGTCTGGGACCTCTATGGCTGTAGTGTGCAGCGGCGGCACAGTGTCTAGGGGTCGGCCGGCGCAGCTGGAAATTTAGCTTGTGGTTTTCGGGTATAACTGCTGGTTTGCGCCCACGGCTGGCTAGGGAGGTGCTGCAGTTGTCGCGGACCTCATGGTGTTCAGCACCCCCCTGGACGTAGGGGGGGGGCTGTGATCGGCTGCTGAAATTAAATCTTGGTTCTGGTTTTGGGCTTGCCAGGCTCTGCTTGATTTTGCCACGTACATGGCAGCCTGTAGACTGTCGGCGGCCCCTGAGGTGTTGGGGAAGGGGGGGATGGCCGCTGCGGCTCTGAGTGTTATACTAGGCCCTGGCTTTTTGGGCCTACCAGGCTCCGCTTGAGTTTGCTGCCTGTCTGGCCCTGTCAGTGGCCCCCAACATAGCGGGCAGCATTGTGGCCGTGGCGATAAACTTAGGCCTCATTTTTTTCGGGCCTACCTCTCTTTCCCTCCAGGCAGTCAGGGTGAGCTGTCGCCACAGGCCCGCGGACCCTGCAGATGCAGTGATTCCCCCATAGACAGGACTTGCCAGGGAGGTAGGGATGCTAAATTGAGCCCCTGACTTTAGGCCACACCCACTCTGAGCATGGGAACTTTGAAGGAGGGCTTTTGAATCCAAGTCCATCCACTCCCCCCCATCTCCTGGTGCTGCTGTGCGAGGCTTTCCACACCTTCATTCTCGGCCACCTGTGGCCTGCACTGCTGCGGCTACATTGGAGAAGCGCTTTATGATCCAGAAGCTCCATCTGTGATCAGTCTCCCCGTGGATGGGGTAAGCTCTGCCTGAGGCAACTTCCCCAGCGCTGTACCTCTCCTGCAGCTCCCCTTGCCGCGATACCTCCCAGTGATACTGTTCGCGGTATTGCGCTTTCACCATGTCCGACCCCCATCATGAGCCCTGCTGTGCGGACTGCCTCCCATCTCGGCAGGCTTCCGTAGGGACTGTGTCAGTTTCCCCCCCCCCCCCCCCCCCCCCCCCAGTCGCCCAGGCAGTCGATCCCAAATGGGTGCACTCCCTTCCATGGCGGTCTCTGGCCTGGCTTAGCATGTCTGCAGCCATTTTACGCAGGAAAACATGCGTTGTGCTGCTCTGCGGAATTTGCATCCCGTTCACCCTATGCATTATGGGCCTTGCAGAATTTTTTTGCTGTTGATGGGCCCCCATGCGTCGCCACACAAGCAGTCCCATGTGGCAGGTACCGTAGCCTATGGAGGCCTGCTGTCCACTCTGTGCACAACTTTACTTTTCCCCCCTTAACCACTATTAGGCCCTACCAGTCTAGGCGCCATGGCCCGCATCCGCCTTGCCTAATCTGGGGAATCTGGTTTTGCTGTGATCCTTTGCACACGGATTCTGTGGACTCGGGTTGAGCCTTGCCTATTGGTTGCGCCTCCTGCAGGGAGCTATTGCGCAGAGTCCAGGATGACATGTAGACAGGGCCAATGAGGGCCACATGCTATGTCTGCTCTCACTGCAGTACGAGATTTACATCCAACCAGAGAATATCTCGTCTGATGAACAACAATGTTGCAAACTGGTTGTCAGAATTACTTTGGGCTGCTGAGACATGTGGTACCTCCCATACGGGAAAAGCATCCGGTACAGGAATTCAACGGACGCATTGCTCCTCATCTCCGTTTCCCGGAATCTCCTGCAATTCCCTGCAGGTAGCCTTAGCGCTGTGTCTGTATCCAGGATGCCACTCGGACAGGGCTGGCCATAGCCACATACTATGTGCGCCCTCGCTACAGTACGACATTTACGTCCAGCCACAGAATATCTTGCCTTACGGATTACAGGGTTCGAAAGGGTTGTCAGCATTACTCCAGGCTTGCTGAGACCTGTGGTACCTTCCATATGGAAAGAGTACTAAGCACAAAAGCGGATACAGGTAAGGCTCATCTCCGCTTCCGAACGAGTGAGCCTTATCTAGCGACTAGCTCCCTTAGGGTGGCCCGCCTGCAGTTCCTTGCAGGCAGCTTTGCGCAATCTCCATTTTCATTTCTCCACAGATCCTTCCTGCGCAGGTAGAATGCGTAGGGTCCTGATCCCACTTTGGAGCATGTGTATTGGATACCGCACTATATGGCATAGACCGAAAACTGAACCAGACCTGTGATGGGCAGAAACCGCCTAACAGCGTCTCCCCGTCATACTGGTTGCAGAGGGCCTGTGCCAAACGAAAGGACTTCAAAAGATGGCATTTGCGTTCAGAGATGTGAACCCCAGGGCCGGAGTGCAAGGATGTCAGAGACTGCCAGGGCCGGAGTGCAAGGATGTCAGAGACTGCCAAGCTAAGAATTCTCCGTATATGGGAAGTTTAGCTGTTAACTTCCCTATACGATTCGACCCACGTAGCAACAGAAAAAGCCTGGTCCATATAGTTGCTGAGGAACCCCAGCAAGTGCTCTGCTGACACCGTTTCACCCACCTGAAGGGAGGTGCGTCAGCCATAGTGTATGGACTGTGACCGAAGCGTCCCCTAGTACAAGCCGCCATCGATTTAAAAATGGCAACTGAAGTCTTTATTGAAATGGATCTAAGAGACCACGGCCGTGGGGGAATATGCAACAAATGGGTAACGACTTCTGAGACGAACTGCTTGTACTAACTCCACTCTGCGGCAGTACAGGGTTACCGTGCCAAGGACATATTTTCAGCCTGTTATGGCACATATTACTCAGGCAGCGGGTGCCTCGTCGGACGCTCCTAGTAGGGAGCTTTCTCTTGGTGGTGGATGGGACTGTTTCTTTAGCCCTTTATGCTCTGTCTCTGCCTTGGCATCCAGTTGAAGAGCTTATTGCGGTTCTTTACACCTGCGTTTGCTGATATTTTTCTGCTCCCTTGGGTACTGCCCTAGAACGTCCCAAGGTCTTGCTATGTACCCCAATGATACAAACGAGAAAACAGGATTTCTGGTATAACTTGCTGTAAAATCACTTTCTCGTCATGTTCATTGGGGATACAGCATCTGTCCACACTGTTATTAACATATACTACTTTGGTTGGAGTGTTCTCAGTGCAGTCGCACATGGTAGAAGAATGCGCTACAGTTCTGGGTCTGGCTGTCCACGGGCGAGGGTCATTGCGAGATTTGCAGTCAGAGCTCGCATGCCAAGCTTTCCATAGGATAACTATGGGAAGAACAGCCCATTGCACACGAGCGGAAAATCATAGCGATTTTCTGCTCGCTTAATTAAAATAGTGGCATGCTGCGATTCTCCGGGGTGAGCCTATCATTAATATAGGCTAATCGCGGAGACCTTTTAGTGCTCCCCCCCCCCCCCCCTCCGCCGCCGTGGCAGAATATTCCTTGTGATACTCCGTTGCGGCTGTGGACAGGCGGCCTTAAGCATTGCGATTTATTAACTAGTGTTGGCGTATCCTACTTGGCTGCTTGCATACAAACAAAGCTAGCTTATGCCTGCAGGAGGTGTAGAGTTGGTGGGAGGAATTAGCAATTTTATGCTTAGTGTTGCCTCCTAGTGGCAGAAGCTATACACAAGGTCTTGCTGTGTCCCCCAATGAACAAGACGAGAAAGTGATTTTAGGGTAAGTTATAACAAAAATCCTGTTTTTAAAAACTGGTTCTCCATACCGAAAAATAATAAGCTAATACTCTCCTCTCTTGGTCTCTCGCACCTCCTTCGCCAGCAGCTTCGGTTCTCCCCTGTGGTGCAATGTTTACAGGCTACAGCAGCTGGTTTATGGGACGTCCTAAGCTGCTTCAGCCAATGACAGACCTCTGTGTGCCAAATAACACTAAGACTGATAAAGGAAACTCTTCACAAGATTCATACTGCCCAAACTGCAGGCAGCAGCGGTCTGGGCCGGGTCTGTGCACTGCGCCCATGTATGCCCTTGTCTGAAACACTGCAGCGGCTCAAAATAAACGTTCTTTGAAGATCAACTCCGTATTGAACTTGGAGCTCCCATCTGCAACTTCCCTATACGCAAACGTGTACAGAACTGTCGCTCTATGTGAATGGGGTGGGGAGGAGTTGGTACGCCCCACCACCACCACCCTCACAACCACCACCCTCACCACCACCACCACCACCCCCCTCACCACCACCACCACCACTTATTCTAAAACTAGGCATTGTTTCGGAATAAGACGTACATGCCCTGTGGTTTGGGCAGCATGAACCTGGGGCCAAGTTCTCTGTAAAAGGTAACTGAAAATCATCAACTTACAGTATAGTGAATTGTAAATGGAGGGGCCCCACTGTGGTTTTAAATGTCGTTTTTTTAAATGCTATGTGGGTCCTACAGGGATGACACTCACATGGCACAGAACCTTGTGGAGATGCATGCTGGACTCCATTACCACAAAAACACGAGATCCAGCCACTTTTAACTTGAAGAATATCTTATGCTCTCACCCCCAAATTGTTCCATGTAGTGTTCACAGCGCCTCTCCCCACATTAGGACAATATGACCCCTTCCCAGTAGTCCTGCTGTGCACCTATTCCCTACTGCTGTGTCTATGACGTCTAGACCAAATACTACTGCCAGCACCGTCCTATCAAGATGGAATTTCTCATATTGTCGTGCCTGCCACATAGCAGCATTGCCACACAGACTGATTGAGCATTTCCCATTCAAACCTATCAATCAGATCAATAACCGTAAAAGTGGACCAGTCCCCATAACTGATTTCCTGCAGCGTCCTGCAAAGCTCTTAGTCATGTAAAGCCAAAGAGACCCTTTGCTGTTGAGATCTTGACCTAACATAGTGTGAAAATATGGCATATATCCTTCCCATTCATCCTATAACCCCCCCCCCAACCCCAACCCTAATCCTAATGTTGATCCGAAGGAAGGCAATTGACCCCAAGGAGGTAGAAGCCAAATTTTCCTCATTATATCAGGAAAAATATTCCTTCCCGACTCCAATCTGGTAATCAGAATAATCCCCAAATCCCCGGCTCTCCTGAAGGTATTAATGATTATAACACGTAATATTGGAGGAGGAGATTTTCTTACTGTGCATCTGCATCGGCGGACACATCCGCAGTGAAGAGCCGGACCAGTAAGCATCGGCCGCGGGCAGGGTCGGATTCCGCTAGGGGCTCCCTCATGCGGACATGAGGCCCTAGTGTCAGGAATTCAGGGTCCTAACTAAAATTAAGACTGTACCAAGAATCTCGCAACAATGCCATGAGGAGGCAGGCCAAACTGGCACTGAGGAGGGTTCTGGGAGCTGAAGAGGCGGCACTAAACTAATCTTAATGATATTGTTGTAACTTTCTTTGCTTTGGAGGGTTACAAGACTCCCTGAATACCCGATACTTGCCTGTCATGAGGGTTGGTATCCATGAGTGATGGGGAATAGGCCTACGAACCTCATGTGTCTCCTGAAGTTAAAGAACCTGGTTAAGATCCAAGTGGCTGCAGACTTTCCGGAATAAAGTGTTTTTCTTTTCAGCACCTGGTAAGAAGCAGAGAGGGGACGGCTTGTAGGGAGTCGGAGGCTGCAAACGGTTAAATCAATACCTGAATGGGTGCCGCCGTCTGTATTTCCAGAATAAAGCAGTTTTCCTTCAACATAAAGTGATGACCTATCACTAAGATATGCGATCACTTGGTAATTTGTGGGTGCCTGACTGCTAAGACCCCCTCGATCTTGGGAATGAAGGTGCAGCGGTGCTAGTTAAGTGCTGCTCCTTCACTGATGTCTCCTGCCCAGCCGCTCTCCTAGCCCCCTGCTGCGGCAGGAACTACAATGCGACTCATTCACTTAAATGAAGTTGTGTTCTAATTCCTTGCACATCAGGCGGCCCGGAGGGTGGAGGAGAACTATAGAAGGGGCATCTACCATATTGATTGATGATAATTTCCTAATAATTCCTCGGCCGCTCGGACTTGCATGTTTCATTTTGTAACGATGCTGAATCACAATGGATTTGATGAGGTTTCTTTAGACACATGATCAACAGAAAAGCCTCCTGTCTACATGAGAACAGCGCGGAGGTTCTTACAATGGACTTTTAAGACAATCATCGAGACTTACAATGAAATATGGTCTTCTAGGATGGTCTTCCTACAGGTGGTCCTGTGAAAGAAGAGAAGCGGTATGCATAATGTGATGGAACTGAAAGTCTCTCCCATGCAATCGGATCTGGATAAAGGGTTATCGGTTGGAGAGGCTCCCATGTATTAAAGGGATTGTCGCACAAAAGAAACTTCCAAAGGGTAAGTGAGAAGTATCTGATCAGTGGGGCCGACCACTGGTACTGCCATTGACCACGTGAAGGGGGTTCTCAAGTGTCCCCATAGGAGTGGAGTGGACTGCTCCATTCATCCCTATGGGACTGAAACAAATAGCCAAGTGCTTCCAGCAGTCCCATAGTGCTGAATGGAGTGGTACTTGGGACCCATGTTGGCATGGTGGGTGGGCGTCCTAGTGGTGGGACCACCACCAATCAGATAATTATCGCCTATTCTCTGTTATTGGTGATGTTTTCATGGAATAACTCGTTTAGCCACAGAATGACTAACTGTATAACTTCCTGGAAGTCGGCCGTTCATAGATGCACCTTTTTGTAAGCAAATTTGTACTTGTGAAAATTACCTTTTTGCTCATACTGAGGTCTTGATTCAACATGAACATCGCTGTGTTTGCGCTCGGCCTGTGAGGACGTCTTCATGCCTTTCTTCCTTCACCTTCTCGTCTTTGGATGGAGCTGTTTTGCTGCATTCACAAGTCTTCCTGCGGGTGGATTCTGTGAAGGTCTATCCAATCTCAAAGACATTGTTTCTTCTTTTTACTCTTTCCCCCTTTTGGAACCGAAACTTTTCTTCTCATGCAGCTGATGGGAGCAGCTCCTTCCGAAGGGACCCACACATTTCAGACTCTTAAATCGGGCTACATTCACACAACGTATTAAACCCTGGTCAGGGGTTGGGGTTGCATCGAGGGGCTCCAGCCGGATGGCCGAATCAACATATAGACAAAACCACAGGCTGATTTTAATAAAAACTAGAGATGAGCGAGTATACTCGCTAAGGCACATTACTCGAGCGAGCAGTGCCTTAGCCGAGTATCTCCCCGCTCGTCTCTAAAGATTCAGGCGCCGGTGACAGGTGAGTTGCGGCGGGGAGCAGGGGGGAATGGGGGTGAGAGAGGAAGAGAGAGATCTCCCCTCCGTTCCTCCCGGCTCTCCCCCGCCACTCTCCGCCCCCCGCCGGCCCCTGAATCTTTAAAGACGAGCGGGAAGATACTCGGCTAAGGCACTGCTCGCTCGAGTAATGTGCCTTAGCGAGTATACTTTCTCATCTATATATATAAAATTGAATGTCTGCGTGTCTGTCTGTCTGTTTGTCCTTTATGCGCTACTACACCATTCATCCGATCGCCATGAAACTTTGGGAAGTTGTTGAGTACACTCCTGGGAAGATTATAGGCATAGTACAACTATCCTACGATAAATGGCGTGCGTGCGAGCGTCGTCGACAGTTGCGCCCCCCCCCAAGTAGATCGTTTGATTTCCATCACTGCCACTAATTCTCTCACTTTCCGGTGTCATAGAAACTTGAAATTTGGCACGAGCATTAATTATGTCATAAATAGGAAAAGATAATGAGTCCCAACCCGATTATTCAATTCTAAGCGCCAAAGAATTAGCGTCCAAATTTTACGTACGGAATCTAATTCTCTTACTTCCTGATATATATAAATGAATGTATGTCTGTCTGTCTGTCTGTCCTTTATGCATTACTACACCATTCATCTAATCACCATGAAACTTTGGGAAGTTGTTGAGTACACTCCTGGGAAGATTACTGGCATAGTACATCTATCCTACGATAGGTGGCGCGCGTGCGAGCATAGTCGACAGTTATGCCCCCCAGACAAAGATCGTTTGATTTCCATCTCAAGCACGAAAGCAAAAGGCATTACGAGCAACGGGAGGCGTGTTCAACTACAAAATGATGCATCCGCCGAACGTTTCGCAAGACAATTGCTGGATATTGAGAATGCTGAGGTAAAATGAAAGCTGTGCTGTGATTGGTTGCTATTTCTTATACTACTGAGGTAACATGAAAGCTGTGCTGTGATTGGTTGCTATTTCTTATACTACTGAGGTAACATGAAAGCTGTGCTGTGATTGGTGGCTACTTCTTATACTACTGAGGTTGCATGAAAGCTGCGCTGCGATTCGTTGTTATATATTATACCACTGAGGTAACATGAAAGCTGCGCTGTGATTGGTTGCTATATATAATACCGCAGAGGTAACATGAAAGCTGCGCTGTGATTGGTTGCTATTTTTTATATTGCTGAGGCAGAATAAAAGTTGCGCTGTGATTGGTTGTTATTTCTCTTACTGCTAAGGTAACATGAAAGCTGCGCTGTGATTGGTTGTTGTATATTATACCGCTGAGGTAACATGAAAGCTGCGCTGTGATTGGTTGTTATCTAGATATATAAAAACGAATGAATGTCTGTCTGTCTTCGCAGCAACGCACGACGGGTAAGCTAGTCTCTAATAAAAACCATCCAAAATTCTTGACTCGATTGGGAATCCACTAAAACAGCACAAAGCTTGCTTCTCCCTTTTACTACTTGCTGCCTATTATTCTGTCCATGCAAACATTTCATAACCATTGAATGGGGTTTAAAACATATAAATGAAGCCTCAGGCCTCATGCCCATGGGGAAAATGGAATAAAAAAATCTGTGTGGGTCACACAGCTGACACTGAGGACGTGCTGCAGATCCGCGGGAAAGCAGGACATTAAAAATAAGCCCAGCGGGCCGAGCGCATCCACCGTGCAGAAGAAAGAGGATTCGGCCTGCACAGAGGAGACCCGCGCCGCGGCTGGACAGGTGAGTAAATGTATTTTTTGACCTCGTGTCTGAGGGCCCAGTGGAATCTGCTGCGGGTTTCTGCGCTGGAAATCCGTGTGCGCCCGCGGACATGAGGCCGATGCCATATTTTATCATGTTGTTAGGTCCAAAATTTTGCTGATTAATTAGCTAATACATATTCCAGTGATCAGAGCTCTGTCTTCCCGATTACAAATCTTCCAAATCTACTACATAAGCCTGACAAAAACAACCGTGCTATTTGCGCCTGAAGGAAACCAGAAGTGACTTCATACTGTTCTATTATGGAGTTCAAGATACAATATAAGGCTTATTCACATGAGCTTTAAAGGGGTTGTCTAGTTGTAAACTATTGGTGACCAATCAAGATATAGGCCATCAATAAGCAGACCATTGCCTGGACCCTTGCTGGTCAGCTGTTTGCCAGGCCAGAGTGTTCATACATGGAGTTGATTTCTGCAGGAAGCAGACAGCTCCTCTCCCACTGCAGTGGCCAGGCTTGGTATTACTTGCAACGTTCTCATTGAAGCCTCTAATACGGTAGCAAGTCTGGTCACTGCAGTGGGTACGGAGCGTCTTGAAGACAGCATAAGGCTGCAGAACAGCTGATCAGTGTGGGTCCCAGGCAGCAGACCCCACCAATCTCTATTCATAGTTGATATCTTAAAGGGGTTGTCCCGCGGCAGCAAGTGGGTCTATACACTTCTGTATGGCCATATTAATGCACTTTGTAATGTACATTGTGCATTAATTATGAGCCATACAGAAGTTATAAGAAGTTATTCACTTACCTGCTCCGTTGCTAGCGTCCTCGTTTCCATGGAGCCGTCTAATTTTCAGCGTCTAATCGCCGGATTAGACGCGCTTGCGCAGTCCGGTCTTCTTGTTTTCTGAATGGGGCCGCTCGTGCCTGAGACCGACTCCTGGTAGCTCCGCCCCGTCACGTGCCGATTCCAGCCAATCAGGAGGCTGGAATCGGCAATGGACTGCACAGAAGCCCTGCGGTCCACCGAGGGAGAAGATCCCGGCGGCCATCTTCAGCAGGTAAGTAAGAAGTCACCGGAGCGCGGGGATTCAGGTAAGCGCTGTGCAGTGTTCTTTTTTAACCCCTGTATCGGGGTTGTCTCGCGCCGAACGGGGGGGGGGGGGTTGAAAAAAAACAAAAAACATTTCAGCGCGGGACAACCCCTTTAAGGATAGGCCATCAGTAGTTTACAACCATCACCTTTAATGGCCTGTGTTGTCAGCTGAAGGGGAACAGGTATTGGGGTTTAATGCAATGTCCCCTGTAGGTAAGAGACACCAGGTTATCCAACCGTCACTAAGCACCTAGCTGTATGGTGTGACAGGGCAGCTGCTAAAGTTGCATATTTTTGCCATAAATGTCTTAGGCCACTCTCACACATGCACTTACTGCGTTTCCAGATGCGCTGACATGCACTTACTGCGTTTCCAGATGCGCTGACATGCACTTACTGCGTTTTTTTTAAAGCATTTGACTGAGGTTTCAGCGCAGTTATAAACGCAGCCAAGCAAGCTGATGATGCCGTGTTTTGAAATGCATGAAAATAGAATAGACCGTGCTTGAAAAATGCAGCGTTAAAAACTCTACATTTTAGCGCATGTCTGAGAAGCCCCATTGAAATCAATGGTAATGTTTGACAGCGTTTAGCGCTGCGCTGGAAAAAACACGTGTGAGTGGCCTCATACAGCTGCAGGAAAACGTGAACCCTTTGCAACGACCTGGATTTCTGAATTGTTTTATTAATAAAATGTGGTTTGATTACACTAGGCAATAGAAAAAAAAATTGTATCCGGGAAATCCAGGGTATTTTCCCATTATTTGGATAACAAACAAATGGTTATTAACGGTTATTGAGCCAAAACTTTGATTGTCACATTGCTGATTACACCAGGCAACTCGATTTTTCTGTCTAAGAAAAGTTTATTTGTTCCCGTTAGCTTATTGTAAAATATAATGAAAAATAAATTTCATTTAGAAAAAAGTTTGCTTTTGTGGTCAGAACATCGATAATTAAAACTACATGATTTTGAATTTCGAATGTTTCAAGGACATAAACAGTGAGAAAAGAAATTACTGACAATCATGAGCCAAACTCATTACACGATGCAGAGTATGTCCATACAGTTCAAAATTAATGAAAATGCCTGGTTCTTTTCAGTTGAAGATTGTGTACTTGGTCACTTTCACGGACGAGCCCCCATCATATTCTCGTTGTATTGTCCTTGATAGTGAGACTCAAACTGCTGAATATCTTGGTGGAACCTTTCTCCTTGTTCCTCGGAGTATGCTCCCATGTTCTGCTTGAATTAGATGAGAATCCTGGATATGAACCTTGAGCGACAACCTGCAGCCCATAGCCTGGTATTTCTTCACCATCGTCTCCACCAACTACACATAGTTGGCTGCTTTGTGATTTCCCAAGAACCCCTGAACCGCGGCAACAAAACTGTTCCAAACTGCTTTCTGTACTTCTGTGAGCAATTTTACAATTCTCTTGATTTGTGGTCCCACAAAGATGCTACCTTATACCTTGGCCTGAGTCGGTTTCAGGTAGAAGTTTAGTAGATGTTTCATCACTGTAGATTCTTTATCTGGAGCAGTGACCAACTGTTTCATGAGCCCGGGTTTTATGTGAAGAGGTGGCATCAGAATCATCTTGGGATCTACCAGGGGTTCCCAACTGACGTTGCTTCGTCTGACAGTGAAGTCAATACGCTCAGGCCAGATAGCAGGGAAACTTTGTGAAACCACCTTGAAGACCCATTAAGAAAGCAAACATCTTGAAGTCTCCAATTACCTCCCAACCATACTTATCGTACTTCAGGAATTTGACCCTAATGTACTCCTCCTTGAGATATGTAGAGTGAGCCACTGGGACGGATAGAAGTTGATTTCCATTGTGGAGCAGAACTGCTTTCAGGCTCTTGGAAGAACTGTCAGTGAAAAGGCACCAATTCTCTGCGTTTCAAGGTATCCCAATTTCAATGAATAGACCTGTTATAGTAACAGAGTCTATCTTGAAGGGTGAAGAAGGTAGAAGGCGTTCGATGATGTTTTCTTTGACTTGTAACTTGCACGCTAACATCCAGCAAGTTCCACTGTTTCAGCCTGGATGTCAGAATTTCTGCTTTAACTTTTGTAAGTCTAAGATCTTTTACCAAGTCATTAACATCCTTCTGGTTTGGGTAGTATGGTCTTCTGTCATCTGCATGCAATGGAAAGGATTAGAGATGAGCGAGCGTGCTCGTTCGAGTATTAGGGTACTCGAGATGCTCGTTACTCGAGACGAGCACCACGAGGTACTCGAGTCAATTCCATTTCCTTCCCTGCATGTTTTGCACCATTATTTGGCCAATAGACATGCAGGGAAGGCATTACCACTTCCTCCTGTGACGTTCCAGCCCTATTCCACCCCCCTGCAGTGAGTGGCTGGCGAGATCAAGTGACACACGCTGGCAGAGATTAGGGAAGGTGCTGTTGCTCATTTAGGCATAGTGTTAGCATCTTCAAGAACCCCAACGGTCCTTTTTAGGGCCACATCTGACCTAGTGCATTACTGTTGTGGCTGCTGGTAGCAGTTTTGCAATTTTTTTATTTTTTTTTTAATATCGGGCGTGCAGGCTATAGCGTTCTCAGGCTGCAGTCTGTACTACATAGTATAGGGAGAGTGGTGGTGAGGCAGGGACAGTGGGTAGTGTGGAATCCTGTCTACAAGAACCCCAACGGTCCTTCTTAGGGCTACCTGTGACCGTGTGCATTTAACTCCGTGGCTGCTGGGAGTTGTAGTACCTCACTATTGCACAGCTAGGCCTGCTAGCAGCCTTCCGTATAATTTTTTTCTGGCTGAAGTTTGCGTAACATAAGCGCTGTCTGCCTCCAACTGCACGCCAATAATTAAAAAAATTTTTACACCGCTCTGTGTCTGCCGTCAACTGCACACACAGCGTACGGCGACAGTCCCTGATAGAAGGAAAGTCAGATCCACGCTATATAGCCTGCATTGCATTTCCCCCCCAATTTTTTTTTAATCCTTCTTACGGCTACCTGTGACCGTGTGCATTTAACTGTGTGGCTGCTGGGAGTTGAGGTGCATCACTATTGCATCACTATTGCCGCTGCAACTGAAATGTTACTGGGCTCTGCCTATACTGCTGCTACTGAAATGTATCTGGGGTCTGTCTATACTGTTACTACTGAAATGTTACTGAGCTCTGCCTATACTGCTGCAACTAAAAAGTTACTGGGGTCTGTCTATACTGTTACTACTGAAATGTTACTGGGCTCTGCCTATACTGCTGCAACTGAAATGTTACTGGGGTCTGTCTATACTGTTACTACTGAAATGTTACTGGGGTCTGTCTATACTGTTACTACTGAAATGTTACTGGGCTCTGCCTATACTGCTGCAACTGAAATGTTACTGGGGTCTGTCTATACTGTTACTACTGAAATGTTACTAATACTGGGCTCTGCCTATACTGCTGCTACTGAAATGTAACTGGGATCTGTCTACACTGTTACTACTGAAATGTTACTAATACTGGGCTATGCCTATACTGCTGCTACTGAAATGTTACTGGGCTCTGCCTATACTGGTGCTACAGAAATGTTACTGGGGTCTGTCTATACTGTAACTACAGAAATGTTACTGGGGTCTCCCTAGACTTCTGCAACATAACTTAGTGGGGTCAGCTTATACCTTTGCTACAGGAATATTACAGGGGTCTGAGCATTGTATGGGTGCACTAAGTTTTCCCATCACGGTGTTCTAGGTATCTGTCCCTAAAAAAGAAACCCAGACTGACTGGGGCATGGAGTGTGGGCCGAAGCCAACCTGTATTTTATCTCATGTTAGCTCAGCTATCCGGGGGACTGCAATGGAATTTATTTATGTACCGTTGGTGGGTTCCAGAGAGCCACCTGTAAGGGGTTAATTTAGTTGCTAAGCTATCAAAATACGAATAAATAGTTGAAATACAAAATGTGCTTTGGTTAAGAAAGATAGGGGCCAGGTGGCCAGAAAGGACTCCTCTGAATTGTTCAAGGTTTTTTCCTTATCTGTGGTACATTCACAGGATGCCCTGGGCCCCAGTTTCCACTTCTCAGTAGCTCATTAAGAAGCAATGTAGTCTTGCAATTATATGCTGACCACGAGATAAGCACATCCTGCCTGGACAGTGGTCTATGGTCTATATAATCCAATGTATTTTTTTTTAATAAACTAGAAGTCATTTTGATCACACACTATTTGTGTTGTCAGCATATGTCTTCTCCGAGCGCTCGCTTATACTAATTTGGACCCAAGCAACATTAGCATTTGGTCTCCTTTGAAAAGACCCCCTACACACCCATGCTGTGGGTGCACACAGACTTCCCATAGCGGAGTTGTACCTGCCTGTGACTATGAAAAAAGGCCAGACTGACTGGGGCATGCAGTGTGGGCCGAAGCCAATCTGTACTTTATCTCATGTTACCTCAGCTATCCGGGCCACTGCAATGGGATTTATTTATGTACCGTCAGTGGGTTCCAGGGAGCCACCCATGCTGTGGGTGCACACAGACTTCCCATAGCGGAGTTGTACCTGCCTGTGACTGAAAAAAGCCCAGACTGACTAGGGCATGGATTGTGGGCCGAAGCCAACCTGTATTTTAACTCACGTTAGCTCAACATTGGGACAAACAAGAGGAGTGATACAGCGCTAATGAGACGTTTACAGCTACGCTAGCATTGAAGTCCGCTCTAGGTCCGCGATTGCTGAGGGTTTGTGCAGAGGCCTATGTCCTGGGTGCAGTGAAAGTCCACTTCCTGCCTGCGATTGCTGAAGCTGTTGGCCGAGGCCTATGTCCCAGGGGAACTGCAACTGCGCCAGGTTGGGGCTGTGGAGCTTTTTCCTGGCTAATCCAGTCATTGGAGCGGGGAAAGAAAACATAACTGATTTACTGAGCCCGTCGCAAATGAACTAGCATTGAAGTCCACTTTATGCCCGCGTTTGCAGAGGGTGTGGGCTGAGGCCTATGTCCCGGGGGACGTGCAAGTACGCCAGGTTGGGGCTGTGCAGCTTTTTCCTGCTAATCCAGTCATTGGAGCGGTGAAAGGAAAGCTAACTAATTTAATGAGCCCGTCGCAGATGAACTAGCATCGAAGTCCGCTTCCTGCCTACAATTGCTGAAGCTGTAAGCCGAGGCCTATGTCGTTGGCGCAGTGCAAGTCTGCCATGTTTGGCTGCTCTGATTTATTTATTGTTCATGTCTTGGGTTGCCTAGGACCCACCTATGCTGTTGGTGCACATTTAGTTCCCATCGCAGTGTTTGACCTGTCTGGCACAAAGACACTGACTGAGTTGGGTAGGGGGCAGAGTGCAGATGGCTTTCCCCTTGCGGTGTCGATTGAGCTATGCGACACCTTGCAGAATGAATACTGTGTGGGCACAGGGATTCCCCATAGCTATATAACTCATGCCCACGTTTGCAGCTCCTGACGGAGGTGGCACAGGATTGGAATGAAGATCGAATGTCAATTTCTCATTGATTCTCAACTGCATTGTGGGCTATCGCCCCACCCCTTTTAAAGAGGGTCGCTGCCTGGCCCTGCCAACCCTCTGCAGTGTGTGCCTCTGGTTCCTCCTCATGGCAGAGACACTTATAAATAGACATGAGGATGGTGTGGCTATGCGGCCAGCGTGTGGCATGAGGGCAGCTGAAGGCTGCGCAGGGACACATTTGTGTGCGCTGCGGACGCAGGGTCGTGTGTGTGTGTGTGTGTGGGGGGGGGGGGGGGGGGGGGTGGGCAGCATGTAACCCAGGAGAAGAGGCAGCGGTGTGTCCCGCAGGCAGTGCTTGTGCTTAGTTGGAGGTAGTGTGATGCTTAGCTAAGGTGTGCCTTGCTAATGAGGGTTTGTCCAAAGTAAAAATTGTTGGGGGGGGGGGGCACTCTTCCTGCTATTGTGGCTTAATAGTGGGACCTGGGAACCTGAGATACAGCCCTGCATGTTGCCCCTCGCCTGCCCTATTCGTTTCTGTGTCGTTTCCATCACTTTGTTGGGTTTTCCAGATTTTCACAAATGAAAACCTTAGCGGAGCACCAGTCATATACAAAAATGCTTGAGTCGCCCATTGACTTCAATGGGGTTCGTTACTCGAAACGAATTCTCGAGCATCGCGAAAAGTTCGACTCGAGCAACGAGCACCCGAGCATTTTGGTGCTCGCTCATCTCTAGAAAGGATCAGTTGCATCTTCACTGTCTGAGCTGATGGTTTCTGAACATGTCTGCCCGCTATGCATGCTTTGTGAGGGCATCAGAATGGGCAGATCAGGGCAATGTGGTACCGGGGTCATAGACGGAATGTTTAGACACGTCTCAGCAACTGCATTTTTTCCACTTCAAATTTGGAAGGTTCTCCCATGCAGAAATAGCACTCGGAATAATCAGTTGGCTCCGGCCAAAGTCTTGGTATTGCAAACTTCATGGCTCTATTTTTGTCTCTGAACCAACTTTAGGAGTTTTCTTGCAGTTATCACAGCTGCAGTGGGGTCCCCAGAACTTATCTTCATCACCCACAGCCATCCCAGAATATGCTTTGTAGTCTGCATTCATTTTTGCCGTTGTTGCCAAAGAGGGTTCCTTGCTGAACTCTCCGCATACATTACAGAAGCATCTGCAGGATATCTACAACCTCCTAATGCCATACTGGATTCAAAAAAACACCAATATATCTACAGATACAAAAAATAACAGCATTATATTAGCATACAAAATAATGACTGTTCATGTATGATCATGAGCCTGCACTGTACATATAGGATCGGAGTTACAATTCTAGACAAACACAATGTAATTGAGCTAATAACATACAGTCATACTGTTCATGGCTTCTATTGAGTCCTTTGCATAAATATCTACAGTGTAAGGCCCAATGTCCACGGGCACGGACTGCTCACGCGGCTTCCATTGGAGCCAATGGAAACCGTCCGGACCTGCTGCATACCTCCAGCTGATGTTGTGCTGCGCCGCGGATCCGCGGGTGAGCAGGAGATTACAAAAAAAAAGTGTGCACATCCATCGTGCTGAAGAAAGAAGATCCGGCTGCAACGGAGGGGAGACTCGCAGTGTCCGGACAGGTGAGTATGCTGTCATTTTTGGCCTCATGGCTGCGGCCACAGATGGAAACCGTGCGTGCCCGTAGACATGAGGCCATGCATTTAAATACATTTGTGGATTTTCTGCGGATTTTAACGTTAAAAGCAATTAGGGATGTGGGGGAAAGGCTGGGAGGTAGGGCTGCAGATTTTTTTCGCGCGGATCATCTGCAGTGAATCTGTGTACATCCGGGTGGAAAAACCTCAGCAATACGTGATTTTTTTAAGATGACCCGCAGTAGAAATCCGCATGAAATATCCGCATGTGCCATGGACATGAGGCCTTAGGAGGAAAAGTAAGTGAACATTTGTTAAAAACTTAAGAGCTAGTTGGTAAAAGATGCTTCTGTTAAGGCCTCATGTCCAGGGGGAAATTGGGGCCCGCACGGATTTCCCATGCAGAATCCCACAGCGGATGCCTCCCGGCCTGCAGACATGAGGCCAAGAAATAGACTGTACTTACCTGACAGGACGCTACGGGTCTCCCCATCGCGGCTGGATCTTGTTTTTCTGCTGGTGGATGTGCTCAGCATGCCTTTTTTCCCGCAGTCCCACGGCACAGCACAAAAACAGCTGCGGGTGTGCCTCGGGACTGGACGGCTTCCATTGGCAGCAGCAGATTCCACCCGGCCCGCAGACATGAAGCCAAGAAATACATTTACTTACCTGTCCAGACGTTGCGTGCATCTCTTCCGTCATGGCTGGATCTTCTTTCTTCTGCATGGCGGATGCACTCAGCACACCTCCCCTTTTTTTTTTTTTTTTTTTAATGTCCTGCTTTCCCGTGGATCTGTGGCACGTCTGCAGTGTTAGCTGCGTCTGTGCTGCGGTGCAGACGGCCTCCATTGACTTCAATGAAAGCTGTCCATGTGAAAAAAGAAAATGCATAAAAATGGAGCGTGCTGCGGGTGTTTTTCCGCGCGTGCAATCCGTGTGCCAGGGAAAAATGACATCAGCAGGTATTTAATTACCTGCGGGTGCCCAATGATTCCCTATGGGCGACCTGGGTGGATTTATTAATTCTATTTTGCCTGTAGACATTGGGCCTAAGAATTCACAGGTGCTCTGCCCATTAAACAAAGGTACACAAAGACCCTCATTACTGAGGGAAGTGACGTCAGAAGCCAGTAGCAGCGCACCGAGGCAGAAGCAGGAGTGGGGGACAGAAAGGGGACACCGGAGCGGCGCAGGAGCCGATACCGGCGCCCAGAGGCCACCAGGAGGATTGTCCGCTGCAAAGGTGGAGCGGAGCAGCAGGTCCCGGAACGACAGAAAGGCAGAGAGTGCGGCCACCGGGTGAGCAGGTGACGTCACCAGGAGGAGCGGAGGAGCTGCAACAGGAGCCGATAAGTATCTTCTGTGTGTGTGTGGGTGAATCTAAGTGTGTGTCTTCTGTGTATCTAGTGTGTCCTAGTGGTGTCTTCTGTGTACCTAGTGTGGGTGTGTGAATCTAAGTGTGTGTGTCTGCGGGTCTAAGTGTTTGTGAGGGGGAAAAAAAAAATTGTGTGTGGGGTTGTGCAGAGGCGGCACTGAGTGAGCGGTTGCGCATGAGCGTCAGTGTGTGAGCCGTTGCGCAGAGGCGGCAGCGCGTGAGCGTCAGCGTGTGAGAGGTTGCGCGTGAGCGTCAGTGTGTGAGCAGTTGTGCAGAGGCGGCAGCGCGTGAGCGTCAGCGTGTGAGAGGTTGCGCGTGAGCGTCAGTGTGTGAGCAGTTGCGCAGAGGCGGCAGCGGGTGAGCGGTTATGCAGAGGCGACAGCGTGTGAGCGGAGTGTGAGCAAGGCTATCTTCACTACTTCCACAAGTAAATTGTAGATCCCCATTAGGATAAGCTCCATGCCTGGCAATGTCATCCAGTGTGCTACTTGTGCAATGTATGCGGTCCTTGATCAGCCGATCGAGGGTGCATACTGTTGCGCAAAATGCTTGCACATCGCACATTTAGAAACCCAAATCCTGGATCTAAATGGGCAACTGGCAACACTTAGAGCCATTGACATCATGGAAAGGAGTTTGGTGCTCACTGAGCAGGCACTCACTGGGGTAGAGGCGGGGGCTGATGGTAGTACGGAAGAGCAGGGGGAGCAGGCAGTAAGCTGGGTGTCAGATAGAAGGAGGGCTAGAGGGAAGAGAACCAGGGAGGCTAGTCCTGAACTGGCACAACCCAACAAGTTTGCAAAGTTGGCAGATGACGGGGATGCCATTACAGAGCCAGCACCGCTGCAGCACGACATGCCCTCTGAACGCCAGGGAGATGACTGCTCCAGTGAGACAGGGACGGGGAGCGTAGGGCAGGCTAGACAGGTCTGAACGGTGTGTTGTCTTCCTGGCGCTCGAGTTCGACACATCGCAGATCAGATTGACAGATTACTGGGACGGGCTGGTGAGGATCCAGTGCACGTTGGCACCAATGAACAAATTAGAAGTCAATGGAGGGCCCTCAAAAATGATTTCAGGGATCTAGGGTCCAAGTTTAGGGCGAGGAGTTTTCTCGGAAATACTACCTGCACCTAAAGCCACACTAGAAAGGCAGCAGGATCTTAGGGAGGTAAACAAGTGGCTTAGAAGTTGGTGTAAGAAGGAGGGATTTGGGTTCCTGGAGAACTGGGTTGACTTTGCTGTCGGCTACAGGCTCTACAGTAGGGACGGGCTGCATCTTAATGGGGAGGGTGCAGCTGTGCTGGGGGAGAAGATGGCTAGAAGGCTGGAGGAGTGTTTAAACTAGGGACTGGGGGGAGGGCAAAATGAGAAATAGTGAGGTAGCCAGTGTAGCTAGCGACCCGGGTCTAAGCAAGGGGAATGGGGGTCGAGCAGGGGGTGAGGTTAGTACAGTTAGAACTGTTAGATCAACCAATAGTACGAATAGCATCAAAACGAATTTAAAGAACAAAAAAAAACTATATAAATTTTATGACCATAAATGCAAGAAGTCTGATTGGTAAAGTGGGTGAGCTTGAAGCGAGAAAGACTGATGAAAACTATTATATAGTCGGAATAACAGAAACATGGCTTGATGATAAGTGCGATTGGGCGGTGAATTTACAGGGGTACAATCTCTTCAGAAGAGACCGAAGGAACCAGAAAGGGGGAGGGGTATGTCTGTACGTCAAATCGAACTTAAAGTCGAGACTACGGGAGGATATAGGAGTAGGAGACGAACAGGTGGAATCTATGTGGGTAGAAATACAGGGAGGAAAAAATAACAAAATCCTGATAGGGGTCTTCTATAGACCACCAAAAGCAACAGAGGAAACTGATAACTTACTATTAAGGCAGATAGAAGAAGTATCAAACCGCAATGAAGTAATTATCATGGGGGACTTTAATTATCCAGATATAACATCGGAAAACGAAACCTGCAAATCTCACAGGGGTGATAAGTTCTTGAGAGTAATTAAAGATAATTACCTTATCCAACTTGTGCAGGAACCAACGAGAGGGAGGGCCACTCTAGACCTAGTACTAACTAACAAACCGGAACGTATAAAGGGGGTACAGGTTGAGGGGCACTTGGGGAACAGTGACCACAATATAATCAACTTCCAGCTGGCATTCAATAAGAAGCCTCATCAGGGAGCGACAAAAAAAACTAAACTTTAGTAAAGCAAAATTTGATCAGCTTAGAACTACTATCGGTAACATTAATTGGGACAACATCCTCAAAAATATCAGTACAGAGGACAAATGGGAAAAGTTTAAAAGGATCCTAATCACCTCATGTGAGCAGTTCATTCCCTTTAAAAATAAAAGAATCTCAACTAAAAGGAAACCAATGTGGCTCAACAAGACGGTAAGAGGGGCAATAAACGAAAAAAAGAAAGCGTTCAAACTACTAAAGCAAGAAGGCAGCGAAGAAGCGCTAAAATCGTACAGGGAAAAAAAACAAAATATGCAAAGATAGGATCAAAATTGCCAAGGAGGAAGCAGAAAGACTGATCGCCAAAGAGAGCAAAAACAACCCAAAACTATTTTTCAACTATATTAACAGCAAAAGGATTTGCAGGGAGAGCACTGGCCCTTTAACAAATAATGCAGGAGCAATCACTGAAGATGATGGAGGGAAGGCAAATCTATTAAATAGTTTCTTTTCCAGCGTATTCACAAAAGAAAAGGAAATTCCACACGAGATGCAGGGGAATAAAAGAAACCCCTCACAAAATATGTCATACCTAACGCAGGAGGAGGTGCAGAACCGATTTAAGAAGATTAAAATAGATAAATCACCAGGCCCAGATGGAATACACCCAAGGGTACTAAGGGAACTAAGTGATGAGATAGCTAGGCCGCTATATCTAATATTTCTAGACACTATCAAAACCGGTGTTGTACCATTGGATTGGCGCATTGCCAACGTGGTTCCAATTTACAAAAAGGGGACCAAAATTGAGCCTGGTAATTACAGGCCGGTAAGTCTCACTTCAGTAACGGGAAACTTTTCCGAGGGGATTCTGAGAGATGCCATCGACGAGTACCTCAAGGAGAACAAGGGAATAACTCCTCACCAGCATAGGTTCATGAAGGGTCGCTCTTGTCAGACAAATCTGATCAGTTTCTACGATGAAGTAAGCTCTAGGCTGGACCTGGGAGAATATATTGATCTCGTATAGCTGAACTTCTCTAAAGCATTTGACACAGTGCAGCATAATAGGCTAATATACAAAATGAGGCAGCTCGGACTGGGTGAAAACGTGTGTATCCAGGTAAGGAATTGGCTCAATGATAGAAAGCAGAGGGTGGTAATCAATGGTTCGTACTCTGATTGGGCCACAGTCACTAGCGGGGGGCCACAGGGTTCAGTATTAGGCCCCATTCTGTTCAATATATTTATCAATGGCCTGATAGAGGGGCTGCACAGTAATATATCAATATTTGCAGATGACACAGAATTATACAATATAATTAATGCAACAGAGGACAATGTGCGGCTACAAACGGACCGAGATAAGCCGGGGGGAGAAAAATGACAAATGAAGTTCAATGTTGAAAAATGTAAGATTATGCACATGGGCAGGAGAAACGGATGTCACCAATATACACTAAATGGGGTACCGCTAGGGAAAAGTGATATGGAAAAAGACCTGGGGGTACTAGTGGATTGTAGTCCAAACTGGAGTAACCAATGCCAGTCAGCTGCTGCAAAGGCAAATAAAGTCTTGGGGTACATTAAAAGAGGTATAGGGGCGAAGGATGAGAACATTATCCTTCCATTATATAAGGCACTTGTCAGGCCTCACATGGAATACTGCGCACAGTTCTGGTCACCGGGGCTCAGGAAAGATGTTACAGTGCTTGAGGGGGTTCAAAGAAGAGCGATTAAACTGATACATGGAATAAAGGGACTGGAATACCCAGAGAGGCATTAAAACTGGTATTATTTACTCTAGAAAAAAGACGGCTAAGAGGTGATCAAATAGCTCTGTATAAATCCATGAGGGGACAATACAAGGATCTCTCCCAGGATCTGTTTACACCCAGGACTGCGACGGTAACAAGAGGGCATCCGCTACGTTTAGAAGAAAGCAGGTTATATCACCAGCATAGAAAGGGGTTCTTTACTGTAAGAGCAGTGAGACTGTGGAACTCTCTGCCTGAGGACGTCGTGATGGCAAAATCCATAGAGGACTTTAAAAGGGGACTAGATGTCTTTCTGGGGTGGAAGGATATTATAGGTTATAAATCTTAGGTTAATTGTTAATCCGGGTATACAGGCAGGTAGCAACTATTAGGGGTTGATCCAAGGGACAGTCTGATTGCCATTAGGGAGTCGGGAAGGAATTTTTTCCCCAAAAGGGCTATTTGGCTTCTGCTCTTGGAGTTTTTTGCCTTCCTCTGGATCAACAGCACAGGAGGATAACAGGCTGGACTAGATGGACATTGTCTTCATTCAGCCTAACGAACTATGTTACTATGTATGTTACTATGTACCGTAGTTACTGACAAATCTGTGCTTCAAGAAAGCCTAGATGGTATGGACCATGTCATGATGCAAATAACTGTGTTATAGAGATGCATGAAAAAGGAACGGGCTACAAAAGGATCTGAGTCTCCATCAATCCAGGGGTAGATACATTATGTACAAATGCAGGAAATAATTCAGGACTGTTTCTGCCTTCCCCAGGATATTAACATCACACCAAAAAAACGCTTATTTGGACAGTCCTGAAAGACCTACAGCTGACTCTACAAACCTCTGTTGATACGTCTACTATTAGAAAAACATGAGTGGAAGAACAAAACAAAAGAAGCTGCTGCTGTCCTGAAGATTAACATGGCCGGTGTCAGGTTTACCCAAGACCAACGGGATGTTCCACAACGCTGCTGGAAATATTCTATGGACTAGTACAAATGCAGAACACTATGGACCAGAAAGAACAGCTAGTTAACTCATACGGAGAACTTAAAGGGGTTGTCCCGCGCTGAAACGGGTTTTTGGTTTTTTTCAACCCCCCCCCCCCGTTCGGCGCGAGACAACCCCGATGCAGGGGTTAAAAAAGAAAACCGGACAGTGCTTACCTGAATCCCCGCGCTCCGGTGACTTCTTACTTACCTGCTGAAGATGGCCGCCGGGATCTTCTCCCTCGGTGGACCGCAGGGCTTCTGTGCGGTCCATTGCCGATTCCAGCCTCCTGATTGGGTGGAATCGGCACGTGACGGGGCGGAGCTACCAGGAGCCGCTCTCCGGCACGAGCGGCCCCATTCAGAAAAGAAGAAGACCCGGACTGCGCAAGCGCGTCTAATCTGGCGATTAGACGCTGAAAATTAGACGGCCTCCATGGAGACGAGGACGCCAGCAACGGAGCAGGTAAGGGAATAACTTCTGTATGGCTCATAATTAATGCACAATGTACATTACAAAGTGCATTAATATGGCCATACAGAAGTGTATAGACCCACTTGCTTTCGCGGGACAACCCCTTTAAGTGGTTTTAAAACTTAGGACAAGGGATCATTCCAATACTTTTACAAGGCTGTTATCACCGGGATGTTCCTCGGTGCTTCTGAAAGGTTCTATGGACAGATGAGACAAAAGTGAATGTTTTTAGGACAAATCTATGGGTTGAAGTCTCTGACTGGAGTTGGTAAGAGGTTGACATAAAGGTGGGGCTCACATCTATTAATTATACACGGTGTGGTATACTCCGCCAGTTCTATCTGCTCATGGTGCTCCTAGAGATGTCCCTGATAATAAACTGGTGGTTGGACCATAAAACCCTAAGCTGTGATTCGGCTGAATTTTGATGTATCTTGGCAAATTTTCTTGATCCACGACGAACTTTATAGCGACTCCTTTTCAGAACATGACGGGGAGGAACGGGCCAGGCGCTCGGTTTCCTGGCTGGGTACAAATGCTGCTATTTAAAAATATAATTTTACCGTAAGTCTAGAAAGTACTATTTGCATCTTCTACAATATATTCATGGTACAACCAGAAAGACATTTTAATGTTGACCTGGTGACACGCAAACAAGCAATAACTGTTATTGGAAGGAAAAACCAAGTCGGTGAAGCAAGTATTTATTGAAATGAAAATGTGCTTTAGTCAGCAATAAAGTAATGGAAATGAATGTATCCGAATGGCAGCGAGCATCCTGCAGAAGGCTGTGAATGGGAGCGAACATCCTGCAGAAGGCTGTGAATGGGAGCGAACATCCTGCAGAAGGCTGTGAATGGCAGCAAACATCCTGCAGATGGCTGTGAATGGCAGCGAACATCCTGCAGAAGGCTGTGAATGGCAGCGAGCAGCCTGCAGAAGGCTGTGAATGGGAGCGAGCATCCCGCAGAAGGCTGTGAATGGCAGCAAACATCCCGCAGAAGGCTGTGAATGGCAGCGAACATCCTGCAGAAGGCTGTGAATGGGAGCGAACATCCTGCAGAAGGCTGTGAATGGGAGCAACCATCCTGCAGAAGGCTGTGAATGGCAGCGAACATCCTGCAGAAGGCTGTGAATGGCAGCGAGCATCCTGCAGAAGGCTATGAATGGCAGCGAATATCCTGCACAAGGCTGTGAATGGCAGCAAACATCCTGCAGAAGGCTGTGAATGGCAGCGAACATCCTGCACAAGGCTGTGAATGGCAGCGAACATCCTGCACAAGGCTGTGAATGGCAGCGAACATCCTGCACAAGGCTGTGAATGGCAGCGAACATCCCGCAGAAGGCTGTGAATGGCAGCGAGCATCCCGCAGAAGGCTGTGAATGGCAGCGAGCATCCCGCAGAAGGCTGTGAATGGGAGCGAACATCCTGCAGAAGGCTGTGAATGGGAGCGAACATCCTGCAGAAGGCTGTGAATGGGAGCGAACATCCTGCAGACGGCTGTGAATGGGAGCGAACATCCTGCAGAAGGCTGTGAATGGGAGCGAACATCCTGCAAAAGGCTGTGAATGGCAGCGAACATCCTGCAGAAGGCTGTGAATGGGAGCGAACATCCTGCAGAAGGCTGTGAATGGCAGCGAGCATCCTGCAGAAGGCTGTGAATGGCAGCGAGCATCCTGCAGAAGGCTGTGAATGGCAGCGAGCATCCTGCAGAAGGCTGTGAGTGGCAGCAAATATCCCGCAGAAGGCTGTGAGTGGCAGCGAACATCCCGCAGAAGGCTGTGAATGGCAGCGAACATCCCGCAGATGGCTGTGAATGGCAGCGAACATCCCGCAGAAGGCTGTGAATGGCAGCGAGCATCCCGCAGAAGGCTGTGAATGGCAGCGAGCATCCCGCAGAAGGCTGTGAATGGCAGCGAGCATCCCGCAGAAGGCTGTGAATGGCAGCGAGCATCCCGCAGAAGGCTGTGAATGGCAGCGAACTTCCCGCAGAAGGCTGTGAATGGCAGCGAGCATCCCGCAGAAGGCTGTGAATGGCAGCGAGCATCCCGCAGAAGGCTGTGAATGGCAGCGAACATCCCGCAGAAGGCTGTGAATGGCAGCGAACATCCCGCAGAAGGCTGTGAATGGCAGCGAACATCCCGCAGAAGGCTGTGAATGGCAGCGAACATCCCGCAGAAGGCTGTGAATGGCAGCGAACATCCCGCAGAAGGCTGTGAATGGCAGCGAACATCCCGCAGAAGGCTGTGAATGGCAGCGAACATCCCGCAGAAGGCTGTGAATGGCAGCGAGCATCCCGCAGAAGGCTGTGAATGGCAGCGAGCATCCCGCAGAAGGCTGTGAATGGCAGCGAGCATCCCGCAGAAGGCTGTGAATGGCAGCGAGCATCCCGCAGAAGGCTGTGAATGGCAGCGAGCATCCCGCAGAAGGCTGTGAATGGCAGCGAGCATCCCGCAGAAGGCTGTGAATGGCAGCGAGCATCCCGCAGAAGGCTGTGAATGGCAGCGAGCATCCCGCAGAAGGCTGTGAATGGCAGCGAGCATCCCGCAGAAGGCTGTGAATGGCAGCGAACTTCCCGCAGAAGGCTGTGAATGGCAGCGAACTTCCCGCAGAAGGCTGTGAATGGCAGCGAACTTCCCGCAGAAGGCTGTGAATGGCAGCGAACTTCCCGCAGAAGGCTGTGAATGGCAGCGAGCATCCCGCAGAAGGCTGTGAATGGCAGCGAGCATCCCGCAGAAGGCTGTGAATGGCAGCGAGCATCCCGCAGAAGGCTGTGAATGGCAGCGAGCATCCCGCAGAAGGCTGTGAATGGCAGCGAGCATCCCGCAGAAGGCTGTGAATGGCAGCGAACATCCCGCAGAAGGCTGTGAATGGCAGCGAACATCCCGCAGAAGGCTGTGAATGGCAGCGAACATCCCGCAGAAGGCTGTGAATGGCAGCGAACATCCCGCAGAAGGCTGTGAATGGCAGCGAACATCCCGCAGAAGGCTGTGAATGGCAGCGAACATCCCGCAGAAGGCTGTGAATGGCAGCGAACATCCCGCAGAAGGCTGTGAATGGCAGCGAACATCCCGCAGAAGGCTGTGAATGGCAGCGAACATCCCGCAGAAGGCTGTGAATGGCAGCGAACATCCCGCAGAAGGCTGTGCATGGCAGCGAGCATCCCGCAGAAGGCTGTGCATGGCAGCGAGCATCCCGCAGAAGGCTGTGAATGGCAGCGAGCATCCCGCAGAAGGCTGTGCATGGCAGCGAGCATCCCGCAGAAGGCTGTGAATGGCAGCGAGCATCCCGCAGAAGGCTGTGAATGGCAGCGAACATCCCGCAGAAGGCTGTGAATGGCAGCGAGCATCCCGCAGAAGGCTGTGAATGGCAGCGAGCATCCCGCAGAAGGCTGTGAATGGCAGCGAGCATCCCGCAGAAGGCTGTGAATGGCAGCGAGCATCCCGCAGAAGGCTGTGAATGGCAGCGAGCATCCCGCAGAAGGCTGTGAATGGCAGCGAGCATCCTGCAGAAGGCTGTGAATGGCAGATGTGTATGAAGAGGGTGGAAAGTCTTCAGGCTTGGAAGACTGCAGCGCTCTTCTACAAAAGGTGGATTCATTAGCTGTTCTTATCATTTTATATCAGTGATTGCAGAACTCCAAGTTCCTTCATTGCATATTGGTCCTGCGGACAAGTGACCCAAGATGAGGAGATGGCTCAAGTAGAAAATCCTTGCAGGCTGGGAAGTCCAGACCTTTTTCTTTAAAATATAGTCTCTGTCAGAGGCGTACCTTGAAGCTCCTGGGCCCCAATGTAAAACCTGTAACAGGGCCCCCAACTATAATGCTTTATTCATAGTACTGGGCTCCCTACATGGAGAGACCTTATGGGCCCCCCAAGGCTCCTGGGCCCGGGTGCAACCGGATCCCCTATAGTTACACCAGTAGTCTCTATAATGTATACAGTTAGATTTATTTTATTTGACGTGACTCTTTAAAGTTTCGGATTCCTTTTGCTCTCTCATGACGGTAAGGGCTCACACCCACTAGCAATAGTTTTCCCTGCGATCCGACAGCGATGATTATGAAACCAATGATTTTCAATGGTTTAATACTTATTTGCGATTTTTCACTTCAGCTTCGCATCGCAGAGAAGAAATCTGCAATATCACTCAGTGTTCTCAACTGAAAACTATAGTGAGACGGCGCTCCACCCACTGTAATACGTTATTGGTGTGGCAAATATACAAATGGGACTTACCCGGCGTAGGTGGGTGGGCCTGGTATGAGACCCCCCACCAAACACCTCCACGTCCTCCAAATATGTCCGACCCGTTTCGTCGCATAACAGCGACTTTTTCAAGTGACATATACAACTATTCCTGACCTTATATACTATCTTAGAAAAAGCCGTACCTATGTGGCACCTGGCGTTTAATCCATAATCAATAACCCGAGTCGCCGTATGGTGACTTCCGGCGCACGGGAGGGTTTGCGGAGAACTTCCGGTTCAGGCACACTGCTTCCAGGTTTGTTCTCCACACTGGGATACCAGCAGTGTGACGTATCGCTATGTCAGTCATGTGACTATTGTAAGTCACATGATCCCCCAGCGTTCTGCCGCAGCAGCGCTAGCCCCATTGAAAACACAGGGAGAACATCACAGACTTCTGCCACAGCTGTGACAGCTGTGGCAGGAGTTTCCTTCATCCCCGAGAGGACAGCGAGGATGAAGCAATCCTCTGCCACAGCTGTGACAGAAGTCCAGGCTGCTATCCAATTGCTTTCAATGAGGTTGGCGCTGCTGCTGCCGGACCCATTGAAAGCAGTGGTTTTTAGGCAACCCCCGCAGCATGATTTTCGGGGAAGGGCTTGAATATAAGCCCTTCCCTGAAAATCATCTCTAGCTGGTGAAAAAAACAAAAAGATTCTTTACTCACCTCTCCGCCGCTCAGACGCGTCCTCCGGCTGGCTCCCCTGCACTGCTGTCCAGCACTTTCGGCAGGTGGGGATTTAAAAATCCCTGCCTCCTGAAAGGGCTGTGCTGATTGGCTGAGCGCAAAGCCCATTACAGGCAGCGCTCAGCTATTCATTGATGAATGGTCCCTGTGGGGATGAAGGAAACTCCTGCCACAGGTGTGGCAGAAGTCTGCGATATACTCCCTATGCTTTCAATGCGGTTGATGCTGCTGCCGGCCCCATTGAAAGCATTTGCGATATTGCAGCATTTTTTTGTGCTGCGAGGTGAGTGTTTTTATTCGCTCCTGCAGCGCAAGAAAAACAACGCTAGTGGGTGTCCACCCTTAGACAAATATATTTCCAGATATCCCAAAGGCAGATTTGCAATGGAAGGTTTTTGACTGACTGTAAGTACATGATCATAGCCAATTATCCTCCAGGATCTGAGGTTCAGATTGCTGAGACTGACAATGTTCTGCTTGCCCTGTGAACACAGATTATCTGTCCTCTCTGTCTGAGGTGGCCTTTAGTATTGTTTGAATAAGCAAGAAAACCACCCATGCCAATATAGAACCTTTGCAATCACAGAAGTTTGTGCTTAGCTGATATTTTTCGAGACCCTACAAACTGTTATTACTGGGGTAAAGATATGTCCCGTCTGTCTGAGACTGCTGATGAAACTATGATGGGCAAGGTACTGGAGCGGTCTGTACAGATGTGTGTACACAAGACTAATGGTGGCTAGATACAGGACAGGACCAAAGACAGGGGTACAGATCAGAGCGAAACACCCTGAACCTCTCTGACAGGACCTGCCTCGAAGCTGAACACCCGTCCTGAAAGGGATGACCCCACTACTTGAGGCAAGGTTCGAAGTCAAAGAGGAAATGAGGAACCGAACCGAAGACTACAGAAGGACTGGACATAAAATACAGAACACCAACAAAACTAATAACAACCAGACTGCAGACAATAGACAAAATGCAGAGAATACAAAAGAGACAGAAGCACAGAGTACGAGGCAGACAGCAGCCAGGACACTGAGAGTACTGAGAGAATACAAGAGGTATAACCGCCACATCCAGACAGGAAGAGTTGGGTTATATATCTAAAGGGAAGTTGCTGATTGGCCGACAGAGTTGTCAGTCCTGACAGACAGCCCAGTTGCTGACATAATTGATGAGGATACTGATTAGCTGACGGAGCCGATCACCAGCTAGAAATTTAGCGGCTTAAACCGAGAACTTTGGAGAATAAGTCCCCAATACTAAGAATAAGTAAAAGGAACACACTGTGTTTGAAGTTGTAAAAACTGAACTCCAGAATATTATACCTGTCCAATAACAAAACCGGTGGAGGCTTTATAGGGTATAATTAAGGATAATTACTAAATGATTGCACTTTATGCCACTTCTTTCATGAGTAGCCCAGTAAGTGATGGCCTTTCGCTAGGATATTGATCTTTGAGACTTTGACTACCAGGACGTCTATAATCCTCAGGAGTTGGGCAATATGACTCCTTGACTGTATTTCCCTACACAGGTATACTCCGGGCTTCCCACTGTTGGGGAGCAACAACACAGCCCCATTTGTTTGAGTTTGGAGGATGACCCTACCGAACATAATGTTATACTCCTAGTGATGTCATAACGTAGAATGGGACTAGCCCTTTAAGGAACGTCTATACTTCGCCACAAGGGGGCAGCATGATACCACCTTAAATTTGCAGTATTCACAAAGATTTGTGTTAATTATCGACATCCGTTGATTTGGTGTTTTTTCTCCTGTTCACAATGATGTGTAAACTATTTTTACATTTTGTCTTCCATTTTTGACATTTTTATCACTAAACCGAACTTCATGTGCAGTTGATAATTTAATCCGGCCTGATCGTCATATAGTCGTACCTCGGCAAGATCTCTCCAGAAACTGTCTATGTCTATTGACAAACTAAATCTCCTCAAGTCCCAACCGTTGAGCAAACCGCCAAGATCCATAAGAAGTAGGATCCACCGTCCTCCGGCGCTGATCGATCGCCCGGCTGAAGGGTGGATTTCCCATTTAAGCAGTTCTTGGACAAGATGTCGACTCCCATAACTTCACCCCATCTAGCTGCTACCTCTGGCTCCTCAGCACCCCTTTAATCATTGGCCGTTCCTTAGGGCTCGTCCATATTAGCCATATTTGTCATCTATGTCCGGCCCACATAATCCTTAGTAAATTAGGGTGCCGCCTGTAAAGCATAATCATTGCAGAGCCTACTAGGGAGATTACAACCTCCTCTACAACAATGGCGCCAAAAATAAAATGTGTCAATGTGTCGGTGCCCATTCATGCAAGCAGAGCGGTGTATATGGGCCTGTAAACATATATAGGCTGTATAATTGTGCAGCAGCTGCGGCGCCTGACTCAGTAATAAGAATCATCATCATCTTTATTTATATGGCGCCAACATATTCCGCAGCGCTTACAAAACAGGAGAACAGATACAAGAAACAGAGATACAAGACCCCGGTTACATAGTAATCAGCTGATGGAGACATTAGGGGGTGAGCAGCTCCAACGAGCTTACATACTACAGATAATGGGGGGATACAGAAGGTAAAGTGGCTGGAGATGTGCAGGGTATGGCGGGATGGAGATGTGCACAGTATGGCAGGGTGGATATGTGCCCGGTACGGTGGGGATGGAGATGTGCGCAGTATGGCGGGGATGGAGATGTGCGCAGTATAGCGGGGATGGAGATGTGCGCAGCATGGTGGGGGTGGAGATGTGCACAGTATGGCGGAGATGGAGATGTGTACAGCATGGTGGGGGTGGAGATGTGCACAGTATGGCAGGGTGGATATGTGCCCGGTACGGTGGGGATGGAGATGTGCGCAGTATGGCGGGGATGGAGATGTGCGCAGTATAGCGGGGATGGAGATGTGCACAGCATGGTGGGGGTGGAGATGTGCGCAGCATGGTGGGGGTGGAGATGTGCACAGTATGGCGGAGATGGAGATGTGTACAGCATGGTGGGGTGGAGATGTGCACAGTATGGCAGGGTGGATATGTGCCCGGTACGGTGGGGATGGAGATGTGCGCAGTATGGCGGGGATGGAGATGTGCGCAGTATAGCGGGGATGGAGATGTGCACAGCATGGTGGGGGTGGATATGTGCGCAGTATGGCGGGGATGGAGATGTGCGCAGTATAGCGGGGATGGAGATGTGCGCAGTATGGCAGGGTGGATATGTGCGCAGTATGGCATGGGTGGAGATGTGCGCAGTATGGCGGGGATGGAGATGTGCGCAGTATAGCGGGGATGGAGATGTGCACAGCATGGTGGGGGTGGAGATGTGCACAGTATGGCAGGGTGGATATGTGCCCGGTACGGTGGGGATGGAGATGTGCACAGCATGGCATGGGTGGAGATGTGCGCAGTATGGCATGGGTGGAGATGTGTGCAGTATAGCGGGGATGGAGATGTGCACAGCATGGTGGGGGTGGAGATCTGCACAGCATGGTGGGGGTGGAGATGTGCACAGTATGGCGGGGATGGAGATGTGCACAGTATGGCGGGGATGGAGATGTGCACGGTATGGCGGGGATGGAGATGTGCACGGTATGGCGGGGGTGGAGAGTGAGGGATGCTATATATACAATGGTCAGGCTGTATAGTGCCTGAATCAGTGTGACTGCAGGGAGCAGTTGATGGCAGCTAGCAGTGATTGCAGTCAGTAGGTCAGGGAGCATGTTATCAGGGGGTACAGAGGGGTTTCAGGAGATATGGTATGCCTCCCTGAAGGGGTGTGTTTTTAGAGCACGCCTGAAATTCTGTGTGTCAGAGATTGCCCGGATAGTTTGGGTAGCGCATTCCAGAGGACCGGTGCTGCTCTGAAGAAGTCTTGGAGGCGGGAATGAGAGGTTTGGGTTAAAGGCGTGCTTAATCTGATTTCATTAACGAAGTGGAGGGCACGGGCTGGGTGGTGGATTGAGATGAGGGATACAATGTAGGGCAGCACGGTGCTGTGAGTGTGAATTGTATTCTGTATGTAACGGGCAGCCAGTGCAGTGACCGGCACAGGGCAGAGGCGTCTGAGTAGCGGCTGGACAGGAAGATGAGCCTGGCTGCTGTATTCAGGATGGATTGGAGAGGGTAGAGTCTGGTGCAGGGGGCCGATCAGCAGCGAGTTGTAATAATCGAGCCGGGAGTGGATGAGGGCAACAGAGAGTTTTTAGCGTGTCCACAGTGAGAAAGCGGCGTATTCTTGCAATGTTCTTGAGGTGCAGCTGACATATTCGGGCCAAAGATTGGATGTAGGGGGTAAAGGAGAGATCAGAGTCAGATATAACCCCAAGGCAGCGGGCATGCTGGGGGTTATGGTGGTACCACACACTGAGATGGAGATGTCAGGATGAGGTCGGTTAGTAGAGGGTGGAAACGCCAGTAAGTCAGTTTTTGAGAGGTTCCGTTTTAGGTAGAGAGCGGACATGGTGTTAGAGACAGCGGACAGACATTCGGTGGCATTCTGAAGGATCGGCGCTCTGATGTCACAGAAGGAGGGGTATAACTGGGTGTCGTCAGTGTACAGGTGGTACTGATGGCCATGGTCTGGGATCTATTTCAATTGGGATTGCAAAGTATCAGATTTGTTCTTGCCCTTTCTTGCACCCATAGCAGGATGAACCCATTAGAAATGCCCACTCTGGGTCCAGGAACGGGCAATGCAGTGCAACCCAAATATGGGTTATCTGCTAAACATCTGACTATCAGAGCTGGGTCACTTCGGGTAAGGAAGGGTCCTTTTAGACAAGCGATTCCGGTCTGAATGACCGAGTGACGTCACCGCAGACTCGTTGGGTCTCGTGCAGCCTGTTTAGACAAGCAGATACGTGGTTGACTCGTTTAGATGAGTATGGTTCGCAATTATTCCGTCCCTGTGACAGCGAATGAGAGCGACTGGCCGGTTAAACAAATGATAAGCGAATGAGCCAACGATGATTATTAGGCCTGCATATATGAAAGACGATCGATAAGTGAGCGATTCTCTCCGTCATTGGCCGAACGATTGATATTCTTCACTTTGCTCGTTTGAACGTAATGCCCCATGCCAGGAGGGGTCAGCCTACTCCATGTGCCACACGGGTACATGGCTAGTGCAGGCTCACTCTGGGGGGCGCATGAAGGGGACCTGCTAGAAACACAACTGCTGTATAGTAGATTAACAGTAATGTCTCCTTCACACGGGCCATGCGACTTTACACTGACCGCATGGCGACCAACAATCGCATCAATGAAGAATGGCCGCTATCGAGACCCGAGATTAATTAGCATCGTCTCGGCCATTCACACGGGCATATTGTGTGACAAATACGCTGCAGCGCGGAATTCCCTCGGTCAGCACAAATCCTCTGAATGACTGCTAATGCTTAAATAGTGGTCTTCGTTTCTCAGTGCCGGACGCAGGTAAACTCCCTCCCCTTTCCTTTTTTCAGCTCCTACAGGAGTCTATGGGGGCTTCCAGGGTTTTTCATCAATAGATAGGTCAAGACGTATCTTCACGCAGCATGAAAAAAGTGTGATTTAATGTTTTGTCACTGTGGTTTTTTCACGCGACCGTAATTCGCCGTGTGAATGAATGCGATGGAATCCAAAGCTTCACATGGTCGCCATTTTCGGACTACGCTTTACTGCGGCTAAAGAGCCACATCAAACTCTTCCTAATGTCCAATTGGTTTCATTGGGACTGTAGGTGGTCATAAGACAAGGTGAGTATTAAAGCCAACTGTCACCCTGTTACCCCACACACTGTCCCCAGCCTGAGTGCTAGCGATGCCCTGCGGTTGGTCCTGTGGGCGCTCTTCTTTGTGCGGTATTGGTCGCCAGTCTTACTGCTTCTAACCTTCCTTGGACATCCCAGATTGCAGGGTGACATTGCCATCACTTCCAAGCGGCACACAAGTGGTTAAATATTAGTTTGACAAGTGTGATAGCAGATAGCGCGGTAATGGTGAAGGCTGTCAGCAGGAGGCGCTCTTACGTTCTGCTGCTGGAATCCTTGCTCTTCAGCTCTTCCCTCACACCCCAGTTTCCAGCTGAGAGCTCTGCCTGTGTGACTGATCCAGCCTACCGAGGGGCTGGAGATGGCCAGACTGACGGAGAGAGAGGCGAGGAGGCAGCAACAGCAGCATCCCCCGCAGCAGCAGCCCCGAGCCTGCCCCATGAGCGGCCCCGAGCCCCCTGCTCAGCAGTCAGACAGCATGAAGGACCTGGACGCCATCAAATTGTTTGTGGGGCAAATCCCTCGCAACCTGGAGGAGAAGGACCTGAAGCCTCTCTTCGAGCAGTTCGGCAAGATCTACGAGCTCACCGTGCTGAAGGACCGATACACGGGCATGCACAAGGGTGAGTAGTGCCCAGCGCCCATCACACACCTGCTGCCCCTCATCATCCATGCATCCAGGGGCATTCATACCTGGTGACACCGTACATCCAGGGGCATCTAGGGGCATTCATACCTGGTGATACTGTGCATCCAGGGGCATTCATACCTGGTGATAGTGTGCATCCAGGGCCATTCCTACCTGGTGATACTGTATATCCAGGGGCATTCATACCTAGTGATACTGTATATCCAGGGGCATTCATACCTGGTAATACTGTATATCCAGGGGCATTCATACCTAGTGATACTGTATATCCAGGGGCATTCATACCTGGTGATACTGTATATCCAGGGGCATTCATACCTGGTGATACTGTGCATCCAGGGGCATTCATACCTGGTGATACTGTACATCCAGGGGCATTCATACCTGCTGACACTGTCCATCCAGGGGCATCCATACCTGGTGATAGTGTACATCCAGGGGCATTCATACCTGGTGACACTGCACATCCAGGGACATTCATATCTGGTGATACTGTATATCCAGGGGCATTCATACCTAATGATATTGTACATCCAGGGGCATTCATGCCTGGTGACACTGTAATCTAGGGACATTCATACCTGGTGATACTGTACATCCAGGGGCATTCATACCTGCTGATACTGTACATCCAGGGGCATTTATACCTGGTGATACTGTACATACAGGAGCATTCATACCTGATGATATTGTGCATCCAGGGGCATTTATACCTGGTGATACTGTACATCCAGGGGCATTCATACCTGATGATATTGTGCATCCAGGGGCATTTATACCTGGTGATACTGTACATACAGGAGCATTCATACCTGATGATATTGTGCATCCAGGGGCATTTATACCTGGTGATACTGTACATCCAGGGGCATTCATACCTGATGATATTGTGCATCCAGGGGCATTTATACCTGGTGATACTGTACATACAGGAGCATTCATACCTGATGATATTATACATCCAGGGGCATTCATACCTGGTGACACTGTAATCTAGAGACATTCATATCTGGTGATACTGTATATGCAGGGGCATTCATACCTGGTGATAGTGTACATACAGGGGCATCTAGGAGCATTCATACCAGGTGATAGTGTACATCCAGGGAAATTCATACCTGGTGATAGTGTACATCCAGGGGCATTCATACCTGGTGATACTGTATATACAGGGGCATTCATACCTGGTGATACTGTACATACAGGGGCATCCATACCTGGTGATAGTGTACATCCAGGGGCATTTATACCTGGTGACACTGTACTTCCAGGGCATTCATACCTGGTGATACTGTACATACAGGGGCATCCATACCTGGTGATAGTGTACATACAGGGACATTCAAACCTAGTGATAGTGTACATCCAGGGGCATTTATACCTGGTGATACTGTACATCCAGGGGCATTCATACCTGGTGATACTGTATATACAGGGGCATTCATACCTGGTGATAGTCTACCTACAGGGGCATCCATACCTGGTGATACTGTACATACAGGGGCATTCATGCCTGGTGATAGTGTACATACAGGGGCATTCATACCTGGTGATACTGTACATCCAGGGGCATTCATGCCTGGTGATAGTGTACATACAGGGGCATTCATACCTGGTGATAGTGTACTTACAGGAGCATCTAGGGTCATTCATACCTGGTGACAGTGTACATACAGGGGTATTCACACCTGGTGATAGTGTACATACAGGGGTATTCATACCTGGTGATAGTGTACATCCAGGGGCATTTATACCTGGTGACACTATACGTGCAGGGGCATTCATATCTGGTGATACTGTACAACCAGGGGCATTCATGCCTGATGATATTGTATATCCAGGGGCATTCATACCTGGTGGCACTGTAATCTAGAGACATTCATATCTGGTGATACTGTACATCCAGGGGCATCCATACCTGGTGATAGTGTACATCCAGGGGCATTCATACCTGGTGATACTGTATATACAGGGGCATTCATACCTGGTGATAGTCTACCTACAGGGGCATCCATACCTGGTGATACTGTACATACAGGGGCATCCATACCTGGTGATACTGTACATACAGGGGCATCCATACCTGGTGATAGTGTACATACAGGGACATTCAAACCTAGTGATAGTGTACATCCAGGGGCATTTATACCTGGTGACACTGTACTTCCAGGGCATTCATACCTGGTGATAGTGTACATACAGGGGCATTCATACCTGGTGATAGTGTACGTACAGGGGCATCTAGGGTCATTCATACCTGGTGACAGTGTACATACAGGGGTATTCATACCTGATGATAGTATACATCCAGGGGCATTTATACCTGGTGACACTATACATGCAGGGGCATTCATACCTGTTGACACTGTAATCTAGGGAAATTCATATCTGGTGATACTGTACATCCAGGGGCATTCATACCCGATGATATTGTACATCCAGGCGCATTTCTACCTGGAGACACTGTACATCCAGGGGCATTCATACCTGATGATATTGTGCATCTAGGGGCATTTATACCTGGTGATACTGTACATACAGGAGCATTCATACCTGATGATATTGTACATCCAGGGGCATTCATACCTGGTGACACTGTAATCTAGAGACATTCATATCTGGTGATACTGTACATGCAGGGGCATTCATACCTGGTGATATTGTACATCCAGGGGCATTCATACCTGATGATATTGTACATCCAGGGGCATTCATACCTGATGATATTGTACATCCAGGGGCATTCGTACCTGGTGACACTGTAATCTAGGGACATTCATACCTGGTGATAGTATACATCCAGGGGCATTCATACCTTGTGACACTGTATATCCAAGGGCATTCATACCTGGTGATAGTGTACATACAGGGACATTCATACCTGGTGATACTGTACATACAGGGGCTTTCATACCTGGTACCACTGTACATACAGGGACATTCATACCTGGTGACACTGTACATCTAGGGGCATTCATATCTGGTGACACTGTAAATACAGTGGCATCCATACCTGGTGATAGTGTACATACAGAGACATTCATACCTGGTGATAGTGTACTTCCAGGGGCATTCATACATGGTGACACTGTACATCCAGGGCCGTCCATACCTGCTGATAGTGTACATACTGGGGCATCTAGGGGCATTCATACCTGGTACCACTGTACATCCAGGGCCGTTCATACCTGGTGACCATGTACATCCAGGGGAATTTATACCTGGTGATACTGTACATACAGGAGGATTCCTACCTGGTGTTGGTGTACATACAGGGGCATCTAAGGGCATCCATACCTGGTGACACTGTACATACAGGGGCATTCATACCTGGTGATAGTGTACATCCAGGGGGGGGGGCATTCATACCTTGTGACACTGTACATCCAGGGGCATTCATACCTGGTGATAGTGTACATACAGGGACATTCATACCTAGTGATAGTGTACATACAGGGATATTCATACCTGGTGACACTGTAATCTAGAGACATTCATACCTGGTGATATTATACATACAGGGGGATTCCTACCTGGTGATAGTGAACATACAGGGACATTCATACCTGGGGATAGTGTACATCTAGGGGCATCCATACCTAGTGACACTGTACATTCCGGGGCATCCATACCTGGTGACACTGCACATCCAGGGGCATTCATACCGGGTGATAGTGTACATACAGGGACATCCATACCTGGTTATACTTTGCATCCAAGGGCATCCATACCTTGTGACACTGCATATCTAGGGGCATCCATACCTGGTGATTGTGTACATCCAGAACCAATCCTACCTGGTGACACTGTGCATCCAGGGGCATTCCTACCTGGTGATAGTGTACATAGAGGGGCATTCATACCTGATGATAGTGTGCATCCAGGGCCATTCCTACCTGGTGATTGTGTACATCCAGGGCCATTCCTACCTGGTGATTGTGGACATCCAGGGCCATTCCTACCTGGTGATACTGTACATCCAGGGGCATTCCTACCTGGTGATAGTGTACATAGAGGGGCATTCATACCTGATGATAGTGTGCATCCAGGGCCATTCCTACCTGATGATTGTGTACATCCAGGGCCATTCCTACCTGGTGATAGTGTACATAGAGGGGCATTCATACCTGATGATAGTGTGCATCCAGGGCCATTCCTACCTGGTGATTGTGTACATCCAGGGCCATTCCTACCTGGTGATTGTGGACATCCAGGGCCATTCCTACCTGGTGATACTGTACTTCCAGCTGCATTTATAACTGTTGAAAATGTAATCTAGGGATATTCATACCTGGTTATACTGTACATGCAGGGGCATCCATACCTGGTGACAGTGTACATCCAGGGGCGTTCATACCTGGTGACAGTGTACATCCAGGGGCGTTCATACCTGGTGACAGTGTACATCCAGGGGCGTTCATACCTGGTGACAGTGTACATCCAGGGGCGTTCATACCTGGTGACAGTGTACATCCAGGGGCATTCATACCTGGTGATAGTGTACATCCGGGCGCGTCCATACCTGATGATAGTGTACATCCGGGCGCGTCCATACCTGGGGAAACTGTACTTCCAGGGGAATTCATACCTGGTGACGCTGTACATCCAGGGACATTCATACCTGGTTATACTGTGCATCCAGCGGCATTCATACCTGATAATAGTGTACTACCAGCGGCATTCATACCCGGTGACAATGTGCAACCAGGGACATTCATTCCTGGTTATATTGTATATCCAGGGGCATCGATACCTGGTGATCGTGTACATCCAGGGGCATTAATACTTGATAATACTGTACATCCACAGACATTCATACCTGGTGTTACTGTACATTCAGCGGTATTCATACCTGGTGAACCTGTACATGCAAGGGCATTTATACCTGATGATTATGTACGTCTATGAGCATTCATATCTGGTGACCCTGTAAATGCAGGGTCATTCCTACCTGGTGACCCTGTACATCCAGGGGCATTCCTACCTGGTGACCCTGTACATTCAGGGGCATTCCTACCTGGTGACCCTGTACATCCAGGGGCATTCCTACCTGGTGACCCTGTACATCCAGGGGCATTCCTACCTGGTGACCCTGTACATCCAGGGGCATTCCTGCCTGGTGACCCTGTACATCCAGGGGCATTCCTGCCTGGTGACCCTGTACACCTAGGGGCATTCCTGCCTGGTGACCCTGTACACCTAGGGGCATTCCTGCCTGGTGACCCTGTACATCCAGGGGCATTCCTGCCTGGTGACCCTGTACATCAGGGGCATTCCTGCCTGGTGACCCTGTACATCCAGGGGCATTTCTGCCTGGTGACCCTGTACATCCAGGGGCATTTCTGCCTGGTGACCCTGTACATCCAGGGGCATTTCTGCCTGGTGACCCTGTACATCCAGGGGCATTTCTGCCTGGTGACCCTGTACATCCAGGGGCATTCCTGCCTGGTGACCCTGTACATCCAGGGGCATTCCTGCCTGGTGACCCTGTACATCCAGGGGCATTCCTGCCTGGTGACCCTGTACATCCAGGGGCATTCCTGCCTGGTGACCCTGCACATCCAGAGGCATTCCTGCCTGGTGACCCTGTACATCCAGGGGCATTTATGCCTGGTGACACTATACATGCAGGGGCATTCATACCTGGTGATACTGTACATCCACGGGCATTCATACCTGATGATATTGTACATCCAGGGGCATTCATACCTGGTGATAGTGTACATTCAGGGGCTTTCATACCTGGTGATACTGTACTTCAAGGGGCATTCATACCTGATGATATTGTACGTCCAGGGGCATTCCTACCTGGTGACCCTGTACATCCAGGGGCATTCCTACCTGGTGACCCTGTACATCCAGGGGCATTCCTGCCTGGTGACCCTGTACATCTAGGGGCATTCCTGCCTTGTGACCCTGTACATCCAGGGGCATTCGTGCCTGGTGACCCTGTACATCCAGGAGCATTCCTGCCTGGTGACCCTGTACATCCAGGGGCATTCCTGCCTGGTGACCCTGTACATCCAGGGGCATTCCTGCCTGGTGACCCTGTACATCCAGGGGTATTCCTGCCCGGTGACCCTGTACATCCAGGGGCATTCCTGCCCGGTGACCCTGTACATCCAGGGGCATTCCTGCCCGGTGACCCTGTACATCCAGGGGCATTCCTGCCCGGTGACCCTGTACATCCAGGGGCATTCCTGCCTGGTGACCCTGTACATCCAGGGGCATTCCTGCCTGGTGACCCTGTACATCCAGGGGCATTCCTGCCTGGTGACCCTGTACATCCAGGGGCATTCCTGCCTGGTGACCCTGTACATCCAGGGGCATTCCTGCCTGGTGACCCTGTACATCCAGGGGCATTCCTGCCTGGTGACCCTGTACATCCAGGGGCTTTCCTGCCTGGTGACCCTGTACATCCAGGGGCATTTATGCCTGGTGATACTGTACATTCAGGGGCATTCATACCTGGTGATAGTGTACATCCAGGGGCATTCATACCTGGTGATAGTGTACATCCAGGGGCATTTATACCTGGTGACACTGTAAATGCAGGGGCATTCATACCTGGTGATACTGTACATCCATGGGCATTCATACCTAATGATATTGTACATCCAGGGGCATTCATAGCTGGTGACACGGTAATCTAGGGACATTCATACCTCATACTACTGTACATCCAGGGGCATTCATACCTGCTGATACTGTACATCCAGCGGCATTCATACCTGGTGATACTGTACATCCAGCGGCATTCATACCTCATGATACTGTACATCCAGGGGCATTCATACCTGGTGATACTGTACATCCAGCGGCATTCATACCTAATGATATTGTACATCCAGGGGCATTCATACCTGGTCACACTGTAATCTAGGGACATTCATACCTCATACTACTGTACATCCAGGGGCATTCATACCTGCTGATACTGTAGATCCAGCGGCATTCATACCTGGTGATACTGTACATCCAGGGGCATTCATACCTGGTGACACTCTACACCCAGGGGCATTCATACCTGGTGATAGTGTACATACAGGGGCATTTAGGGGCATTTATACCTTGGGATACTGTATGTACGGGAGTGTTCATACCTGGTGATACTGTACATCTGGGGGCATGCATACCTGGTGACACTGTACATCTAGGGGTATCCATATCTGGTGGCACTGTACATCTAGGGGCATTCATACCTGGTGATAGTGTACATACAGGGGCATTTAGGGGCATTCATACCTTGTGATACTGTATGTACGGGAGTATTCATACCTGGTGATACTGTACATCTAGGGGCATCCATATCTGGTGACACTGTACATCCAGGGGTATTCACACCTGGCAAGACTGTACATCCAGGGACATCCATACCTGGTGATAGTGTACATACATGGGCATCAATACCTGGTGATAGTGTACATACAGGGGCATTCATACCTGGTGACACTGTACATCCAGGGGCATTCATACCTGGTGATACTGTACATACAGTGGCATTCATACCTGGTACCACTGTACATGCAGGGCCGTTCATACCTGGTGACCATGTACATCCAGGGGAATTCCTACCTGGTGATAGTGTACATACAGGGGCATCCATACCTGGTGATAGTGTACATACAGGGGCATCTAGTGGCATTCATACCTGGTGACACTGTACATACAGGGGCATCCATACCTGGTGATAGTGTACATACAGGGGCATCTAGGGGCATTCATATCTTGTGACACTGTACGTACAGTGGCATCCATACCTGGTGATAGTGTACATACAGAGACATTCATACCTGGTGATAGTGTACATACAGGGACATTCATACCTGGTGACACTGTACATCCAGGGCCGTCCATACCTGGTGATAGTGTACATTCAGGGGCATTCATACCTGGTGATATTGTACATACATGGGCATTCCTACCTGCTGATAGTGTACATACTGGGGCATCTAGGGGCATTCATACCTTTACCACTGTACATCCAGGGCCATTCATACCTGGTGACCATGTACATCCAGGGGAATTTATACCTGGTGATACTGTACATACAGGAGGATTCCTACCTGGTGATGGTGTACATACAGGGGCATCTAAGGGCATCCATACCTGGTGACACTGTACATACAGGGGCATTCATACCTGGTGATAGTGTACATACAAGGACATTCATACCTAGTGATAGTGTACATACAGGGATATTCATACCTGGTGACATTGTAATCTAGAGACATTCATACCTGGTGATATTATACATACAGGGGGATTCCTACCTGGTGATAGTGAACATACAGGGACATTCATACCTGGGGATAGTGTACATCTAGGGGCATCCATACCTAGTGACACTGTACATTCCGGGGCATCCATACCTGGTGACACTGCACATCCAGGGGCATTCATACCGGGTGATAGTGTACATACAGGGACATCCATACCTGGTTATACTTTGCATCCAAGGGCATCCATACCTTGTGACACTGCATATCTAGGGGCATCCATACCTGGTGATTGTGTACATCCAGAACCAATCCTACCTGGTGACACTGTGCATCCAGGGGCATTCCGACCTGGTGATAGTGTACATAGAGGGGCATTCATACCTGATGATAGTGTGCATCCAGGGCCATTCCTACCTGGTGATTGTGTACATCCAGGGCCATTCCTACCTGGTGATTGTGGACATCCAGGGCCATTCCTACCTGGTGATACTGTACATCCAGGGCCATTCCTACCTGGTGATACTGTACTTCCAGCTGCATTTATAACTGTTGAAAATGTAATCTAGGGATATTCATACCTGGTTATACTGTACATGCAGGGGCATCCATACCTGGTGACAGTGTACATCCAGGGGCGTTCATACCTGGTGACAGTGTACATCCAGGGGCGTTCATACCTGGTGACAGTGTACATCCTGGGGCATTCATACCTGGTGATAGTGTACATCCGGGCGCGTCCATACCTGATGATAGTGTACATCCGGGCGCGTCCATACCTGGGGAAACTGTACTTCCAGGGGAATTCATACCTGGTGACGCTGTACATCCAGGGACATTCATACCTGGTTATACTGTGCATCCAGCGGCATTCATACCTGATAATAGTGTACTACCAGCGGCATTCATACCCGGTGACAATGTGCAACCAGGGACATTCATTCCTGGTTATATTGTATATCCAGGGGCATCGATACCTGGTGATCGTGTACATCCAGGGGCATTCCTGCCTGGTGACCCTGTACATCCAGGGGCATTCCTGCCTGGTGACCCTGTACATCCAGGGGCATTCCTGCCTGGTGACCCTGTACATCCAGGGGCATTCCTGCCCGGTGACCCTGTACATCCAGGGGCATTCCTGCCCGGTGACCCTGTACATCCAGGGGCATTCCTGCCCGGTGACCCTGTACATCCAGGGGCATTCCTGCCTGGTGACCCTGTACATCCAGGGGCATTCCTGCCTGGTGACCCTGTACATCCAGGGGCATTCCTGCCTGGTGACCCTGTACATCCAGGGGCATTCCTGCCTGGTGACCCTGTACATCCAGGGGCATTCCTGCCTGGTGACCCTGTACATCCAGGGGCTTTCCTGCCTGGTGACCCTGTACATCCAGGGGCATTTATGCCTGGTGATACTGTACATTCAGGGGCATTCATACCTGGTGATAGTGTACATCCAGGGGCATTCATACCTGGTGATAGTGTACATCCAGGGGCATTTATACCTGGTGACACTGTAAATGCAGGGGCATTCATACCTGGTGATACTGTACATCCATGGGCATTCATACCTAATGATATTGTACATCCAGGGGCATTCATAGCTGGTGACACGGTAATCTAGGGACATTCATACCTCATACTACTGTACATCCAGGGGCATTCATACCTGCTGATACTGTACATCCAGCGGCATTCATACCTGGTGATACTGTACATCCAGCGGCATTCATACCTCATGATACTGTACATCCAGGGGCATTCATACCTGGTGATACTGTACATCCAGCGGCATTCATACCTAATGATATTGTACATCCAGGGGCATTCATACCTGGTCACACTGTAATCTAGGGACATTCATACCTCATACTACTGTACATCCAGGGGCATTCATACCTGCTGATACTGTAGATCCAGCGGCATTCATACCTGGTGATACTGTACATCCAGGGGCATTCATACCTGGTGACACTCTACACCCAGGGGCATTCATACCTGGTGATAGTGTACATACAGGGGCATTTAGGGGCATTTATACCTTGGGATACTGTATGTACGGGAGTGTTCATACCTGGTGATACTGTACATCTGGGGGCATGCATACCTGGTGACACTGTACATCTAGGGGTATCCATATCTGGTGGCACTGTACATCTAGGGGCATTCATACCTGGTGATAGTGTACATACAGGGGCATTTAGGGGCATTCATACCTTGTGATACTGTATGTACGGGAGTATTCATACCTGGTGATACTGTACATCTAGGGGCATCCATATCTGGTGACACTGTACATCCAGGGGTATTCACACCTGGCAAGACTGTACATCCAGGGACATCCATACCTGGTGATAGTGTACATACATGGGCATCAATACCTGGTGATAGTGTACATACAGGGGCATTCATACCTGGTGACACTGTACATCCAGGGGCATTCATACCTGGTGATACTGTACATACAGTGGCATTCATACCTGGTACCACTGTACATGCAGGGCCGTTCATACCTGGTGACCATGTACATCCAGGGGAATTCCTACCTGGTGATAGTGTACATACAGGGGCATCCATACCTGGTGATAGTGTACATACAGGGGCATCTAGTGGCATTCATACCTGGTGACACTGTACATACAGGGGCATCCATACCTGGTGATAGTGTACATACAGGGGCATCTAGGGGCATTCATATCTTGTGACACTGTACGTACAGTGGCATCCATACCTGGTGATAGTGTACATACAGAGACATTCATACCTGGTGATAGTGTACATACAGGGACATTCATACCTGGTGACACTGTACATCCAGGGCCGTCCATACCTGGTGATAGTGTACATTCAGGGGCATTCATACCTGGTGATATTGTACATACATGGGCATTCCTACCTGCTGATAGTGTACATACTGGGGCATCTAGGGGCATTCATACCTTTACCACTGTACATCCAGGGCCATTCATACCTGGTGACCATGTACATCCAGGGGAATTTATACCTGGTGATACTGTACATACAGGAGGATTCCTACCTGGTGATGGTGTACATACAGGGGCATCTAAGGGCATCCATACCTGGTGACACTGTACATACAGGGGCATTCATACCTGGTGATAGTGTACATACAAGGACATTCATACCTAGTGATAGTGTACATACAGGGATATTCATACCTGGTGACATTGTAATCTAGAGACATTCATACCTGGTGATATTATACATACAGGGGGATTCCTACCTGGTGATAGTGAACATACAGGGACATTCATACCTGGGGATAGTGTACATCCAGGGGCATCCATACCTAGTGACACTGTACATTCCGGGGCATCCATACCTGGTGACACTGCACATCCAGGGACATTCATACCGGGTGATAGTGTACATACAGGGACATCCATACCTGGTTATACTTTGCATCCAAGGGCATCCATACCTTGTGACACTGCATATCTAGGGGCATCCATACCTGGTGATTGTGTACATCCAGAACCAATCCTACCTGGTGACACTGTGCATCCAGGGGCATTCCGACCTGGTGATAGTGTACATAGAGGGGCATTCATACCTGATGATAGTGTGCATCCAGGGCCATTCCTACCTGGTGATTGTGTACATCCAGGGCCATTCCTACCTGGTGATTGTGGACATCCAGGGCCATTCCTACCTGGTGATACTGTACATCCAGGGCCATTCCTACCTGGTGATACTGTACTTCCAGCTGCATTTATAACTGTTGAAAATGTAATCTAGGGATATTCATACCTGGTTATACTGTACATGCAGGGGCATCCATACCTGGTGACAGTGTACATCCAGGGGCGTTCATACCTGGTGACAGTGTACATCCAGGGGCGTTCATACCTGGTGACAGTGTACATCCTGGGGCATTCATACCTGGTGATAGTGTACATCCGGGCGCGTCCATACCTGATGATAGTGTACATCCGGGCGCGTCCATACCTGGGGAAACTGTACTTCCAGGGGAATTCATACCTGGTGACGCTGTACATCCAGGGACATTCATACCTGGTTATACTGTGCATCCAGCGGCATTCATACCTGATAATAGTGTACTACCAGCGGCATTCATACCCGGTGACAATGTGCAACCAGGGACATTCATTCCTGGTTATATTGTATATCCAGGGGCATCGATACCTGGTGATCGTGTACATCCAGGGGCATTCCTGCCTGGTGACCCTGTACATCCAGGGGCATTCCTGCCTGGTGACCCTGTACATCCAGGGGCATTCCTGCCTGGTGACCCTGTACATCCAGGGGCATTCCTGCCCGGTGACCCTGTACATCCAGGGGCATTCCTGCCCGGTGACCCTGTACATCCAGGGGCATTCCTGCCCGGTGACCCTGTACATCCAGGGGCATTCCTGCCCGGTGACCCTGTACATCCAGGGGCATTCCTGCCTGGTGACCCTGTACATCCAGGGGCATTCCTGCCTGGTGACCCTGTACATCCAGGGGCATTCCTGCCTGGTGACCCTGTACATCCAGGGGCATTCCTGCCTGGTGACCCTGTACATCCAGGGGCATTCCTGCCTGGTGACCCTGTACATCCAGGGGCTTTCCTGCCTGGTGACCCTGTACATCCAGGGGCATTCCTGCCTGGTGACCCTGTACATCCAGGGGCATTTATGCCTGGTGATACTGTACATCCAGGGGCATTCATACCTGGTGATAGTGTACATTCAGGGGCATTCATACCTGGTGATAGTGTACATTCAGGGGAATTCATACCTGGTGATAGTGTACATCCAGGGGCATTTATACCTGGTGACACTGTACATGCAGGGGCATTCATACCTGGTGATACTGTACATCCATGGGCATTCATACCTAATGATATTGTACATCCAGGGGCATTCATAGCTGGTGACACGGTAATCTAGGGACATTCATACCTGATAATACTGTACATCCAGAGGCATTCATACCTGCTGATACTGTACATCCAGCGGCATTCATACCTGGTGATACTGTACATCCAGCGGCATTCATACCTCATGATACTGTACATCCAGGGGCATTCATACCTGGTGATACTGTACATCCAGCGGCATTCATACCTAATGATATTGTACATCCAGGGGCATTCATACCTGGTCACACTGTAATCTAGGGACATTCATACCTGATAATACTGTACATCCAGGGGCATTCATACCTGCTGATACTGTAGATCCAGCGGCATTCATACCTGGTGATACTGTACATCCAGGGGCATTCATACCTGGTGACACTCTACACCCAGGGGCATTCATACCTGGTGATAGTGTACATACAGGGGCATTTAGGGGCATTTATACCTTGGGATACTGTATGTACGGGAGTGTTCATACCTGGTGATACTGTACATCTGGGGGCATCCATACCTGGTGACACTGTACATCTAGGGGTATCCATATCTGGTGGCACTGTACATCTAGGGGCATTCATACCTGGTGATAGTGTACATACAGGGGCATTTAGGGGCATTCATACCTTGTGATACTGTATGTACGGGAGTATTCATACCTGGTGATACTGTACATCTAGGGGCATCCATATCTGGTGACACTGTACATCCAGGGGTATTCACACCTGGCAAGACTGTACATCCAGGGACATCCATACCTGGTGATAGTGTACATACATGGGCATCAATACCTGGTGATAGTGTACATACAGGGGCATTCATACCTGGTGACACTGTACATCCAGGGGCATTCATACCTGGTGATACTGTACATACAGTGGCATTCATACCTGGTACCACTGTACATGCAGGGCCGTTCATACCTGGTGACCATGTACATCCAGGGGAATTCCTACCTGGTGATAGTGTACATACAGGGGCATCCATACCTGGTGATAGTGTACATACAGGGGCATCTAGTGGCATTCATACCTGGTGACACTGTACATACAGGGGCATCCATACCTGGTGATAGTGTACATACAGGGGCATCTAGGGGCATTCATATCTTGTGACACTGTACGTACAGTGGCATCCATACCTGGTGATAGTGTACATACAGAGACATTCATACCTGGTGATAGTGTACATACAGGGACATTCATACCTGGTGACACTGTACATCCAGGGCCGTCCATACCTGGTGATAGTGTACATTCAGGGGCATTCATACCTGGTGATATTGTACATACATGGGCATTCCTACCTGCTGATAGTGTACATACTGGGGCATCTAGGGGCATTCATACCTTTACCACTGTACATCCAGGGCCGTTCATACCTGGTGACCATGTACATCCAGGGGAATTTATACCTGGTGATACTGTACATACAGGAGGATTCCTACCTGGTGATGGTGTACATACAGGGGCATCTAAGGGCATCCATACCTGGTGACACTGTACATACAGGGGCATTCATACCTGGTGATAGTGTACATACAGGGACATTCATACCTAGTGATAGTGTACATACAGGGATATTCATACCTGGTGACACTGTAATCTAGAGACATTCATACCTGGTGATATTATACATACAGGGGGATTCCTACCTGGTGATAGTGAACATACAGGGACATTCATACCTGGGGATAGTGTACATCCAGGGGCATCCATACCTAGTGACACTGTACATTCCGGGGCATCCATACCTGGTGACACTGCACATCCAGGGGCATTCATACCGGGTGATAGTGTACATACAGGGACATCCATACCTGGTTATACTTTGCATCCAAGGGCATCCATACCTTGTGACACTGCATATCTAGGGGCATCCATACCTGGTGATTGTGTACATCCAGACCCAATCCTACCTGGTGACACTGTGCATCCAGGGGCATTCCGACCTGGTGATAGTGTGCATCAAGGGCCATTCCTACCTGGTGATTGTGTACATCCAGGGCCATTCCTACCTGGTGATAGTGTACATAGAGGGGCATTCATACCTGATGATAGTGTGCATCCAGGGCCATTCCTAGCTGGTGATACTGTACTTCCAGCTGCATTTATAACTGTTGAAAATGTAATCTAGGGACATTCATACCTGGTTATACTGTACATCCAAGTTCGTCCATTCCAGGTGATACTGTACATAAAGGGACATTCATACCTGCTGACACTGTACATTCAGGGGCATTCGTAGCTGGTGATTATGTACATCCAGGGACATTCATACATGGTGATTATGTACATCCAGGGACACGCATACCTGGTGACAATGTAATCTAGGGACATTCATACCTGGTGATAGCGTACATGCAGGGGCATCCATACCTGGGGACGTTGTACATCCAGGGGCATCCATACCTGGGTACGTTGTACATCCAGGGGCATCCATACCTGGGGACATTGTATATCCAGGGGCATCCATACCTGGGGACGTTGTATATCCAGGGGCATCCATACCTGGGGACGTTGTATATCCAGGGGCATCCATACCTGGGGACGTTGTACATCCAGGGGCATCCACACCTGGGGACGTTGTACATCCAGGGGCATCCACACTTGGGGACGTTGTACATCCAGGGGCATCCACACCTGGGGACGTTGTACATCCAGGGGCATCCACACCTGGGGACGTTGTACATCCAGGGGCATCCACACCAGGGGACGTTGTACATCCAGGGGCATCCACACCTGGGGACGTTGTACATCCAGGGGCATCCACACCTGGGGACATTGTACATCCAGGGGCATCCACACCTGGGGACGTTGTACATCCAGGGGCATCCACACCTGGGGACATGGTACATCCAGGGGCATCCACACCTGGGGACATGGTACATCCAGGGGCATCCACACCTGGGGACGTGGTACATCCAGGGGCATCCATACCTGGGGACGTGGTACATCCAGGGGCATCCATACCTGGGGACGTTGTACATCCAGGGGCATCCACACCTGGGGACGTTGTACATCCAGGGGCATCCACACCTGGGGACGTTGTACATCCAGGGGCATCCACACCTGGGGACGTTGTACATCCAGGGGCATCCACACCTGGGGACGTTGTACATCCAGGGGCATCCACACCTGGGGACATGGTACATCCAGGGGCATCCACACCTGGGGACGTGGTACATCCAGGGGCATCCACACCTGGGGACGTGGTACATCCAGGGGCATCCATACCTGGGGACGTGGTACATCCAGGGGCATCCATACCTGGGGACATTGTATATCCAGGGGCATCCATACCTGGGGACGTTGTATATCCAGGGGCATCCATACCTGGGGACGTTGTATATCCAGGGGCATCCATACCTGGGGACGTTGTACATCCAGGGGCATCCACACCTGGGGACGTTGTACATCCAGGGGCATCCACACTTGGGGACGTTGTACATCCAGGGGCATCCACACCTGGGGACGTTGTACATCCAGGGGCATCCACACCTGGGGACGTTGTACATCCAGGGGCATCCACACCAGGGGACGTTGTACATCCAGGGGCATCCACACCTGGGGACGTTGTACATCCAGGGGCATCCACACCTGGGGACATTGTACATCCAGGGGCATCCACACCTGGGGACGTTGTACATCCAGGGGCATCCACACCTGGGGACATGGTACATCCAGGGGCATCCACACCTGGGGACATGGTACATCCAGGGGCATCCACACCTGGGGACGTGGTACATCCAGGGGCATCCATACCTGGGGACGTGGTACATCCAGGGGCATCCATACCTGGGGACGTTGTACATCCAGGGGCATCCACACCTGGGGACGTTGTACATCCAGGGGCATCCACACCTGGGGACGTTGTACATCCAGGGGCATCCACACCTGGGGACGTTGTACATCCAGGGGCATCCACACCTGGGGACGTTGTACATCCAGGGGCATCCACACCTGGGGACATGGTACATCCAGGGGCATCCACACCTGGGGACGTGGTACATCCAGGGGCATCCACACCTGGGGACGTGGTACATCCAGGGGCATCCATACCTGGGGACGTGGTACATCCAGGGGCATCCATACCTGGGGACGTTGTACATCCAGGGGCATCCACACCTGGGGACGTTGTACATCCAGGGGCATCCAGGGGCATTCATACCTGGGAACCCTGTATATCCAGCATAATTCATACCTGTTAATAGTGTACATCTAGGGGCATTCCTGCCGTGTGAAACTGTACATCCAGGTTAGAGAATAGGACTAAAAAACTGGCAGTGGAGAAGGTGCAACACTCCAGGTTAAAGCAAATAGGAAGTGACCAAAGCTTTAGGAAACTTCTACTTTTATTGAATAAAGTACGTGATCAGCTTATAAAAACACGTTTCGGGGAGAACCCCTTCATCAGTTCAGCTGGTGTTTAAAGCATACAAGCAATTGGTGGGTCCCAAAAGGGTTAATAATTAGATCTGTTTACCTGTGGAGTGCGGGTCAGCCAGGGCAGGAGAAGTTCACCGAGGTGGTGCGTCATCCGGTCAGGCAGCACCTCCACTATTGGAGTCACCACTTCACTCTCTTCACCACTTTTACAGGATCATTTTTTCACAACAAACACAACTGTACGAGTTTTACTCCACCCCTCTTTTTCCTTCTCGTCCAATATACATCCAGGGGCATTTATACCTGGTGACACTATACATACAGGTCCATTTATACCTGGTGATACTGTACATCCAGGGGCATCCATACCTGGTGATAGTGTACATCCAGGGGCGTCCATACCTGGTGATACTGTACATCCAGGGGCATCCATACCTGGTGATACTGTATATACAGGGGCGTCCACACCTGGTGACAGTGTACATCCAGGGGCGTCCATACCTGGTAACAGTGTACATCCAGGGGCGTTCATACCTGGTGATAGTGTACATCCAGGGGCATTCATACCTGGTGACAGTGTACATCCAGGGGCGTCCATACCTGGTAACAGTGTACATCCTGGGGCGTTCATACCTGGTGATAGTGTACATCCAGGGGCATTCATACCTGGTGACAGTGTACATCCAGGGGCGTCCATACCTGGTAACAGTGTACATCCTGGGGCATTCATACCTGGTAACAGTGTACATCCTGGGGCATTCATACCTGGTGACAGTGTACATCCTGGGGCATTCATACCTGGTGACAGTGTACATCCAGGGGCATTCATACCTGGTGATAGTGTACATCCAGGGGCGTCCATACCTGGTGACAGTGTACATCCTGGGGCATTCATACCTGGTGACAGTGTACATCCAGGGGCATTCATACCTGGTGATACTGTATATACAGGGGCGTCCATACCTGGTGACAGTGTACATCCAGGGGCGTCCATACCTGGTAACAGTGTACATCCAGGGGCATTCATACCTGGTGACAGTGTACATCCAGGGGCGTTCATACCTGGTGACAGTGTACATCCAGGGGCATTCATACCTGGTGATAGTGTACATCCGGGCGCGTCCATACCTGATGATAGTGTACATCCGGGCGCGTCCATACCTGGGGAAACTGTACTTCCAGGGGAATTCATACCTGGTGACACTGTATATCCAGGGACATTCATACCTGGTTATACTGTACATCCAGGGGCATTCATACCTGGTGATGCTGTACATCCAGGGACATTCATACCTGGTTATACTGTGCATCCAGCGGCATTCATACCTGATAATAGTGTACATCCAGCGGCATTCATACCCGGTGACAATGTGCACCCAGGGACATTCATTCCTGGTTATATTGTAAATCCAGGGGCATCGATACCTGGTGATCGTGTACATCCAGGGGCATTAATACTTGATAATACTGTACATCCACAGACATTCATACCTGGTGTTACTGTACATTCAGCGGTATTCATACCTGGTGAACCTGTACATGCAAGGGCATTTATACCTGATGATTATGTACGTCTATGAACATTCATATCTGGTGACCCTGTAAATGCAGGGGCATTCCTACCTGGTGACCCTGTACATCCAGGGGCATTCCTACCTGGTGACCCTGTACATCCAGGGGCATTCCTACCTGGTGACCCTGTACATCCAGGGGCATTCCTGCCTGGTGACCCTGTACATCCAGGGGCATTCCTGCCTGGTGACCCTGTACACCTAGGGGCATTCCTGCCTGGTGACCCTGTACATCCAGGGGCATTTCTGCCTGGTGACCCTGTACATCCAGGGGCATTCCTGCCTGGTGACCCTGTACATCCAGGGGCATTCCTGCCTGGTGACCCTGTACATCCAGGGGCATTCCTGCCTGGTGACCCTGTACATCCAGGGGCATTCCTGCCTGGTGACCCTGTACATCCAGGGGCATTCCTGCCTGGTGACCCTGTACATCCAGGGGCATTCCTGCCTGGTGACCCTGTACATCCAGGGGCATTCCTGCCTGGTGACCCTGTACATCCAGGGGCATTCCTGCCTGGTGACCCTGTACATCCAGGGGCATTCCTGCCTGGTGACCCTGTACATCCAGGGGCATTCCTGCCTGGTGACCCTGTACATCCAGGGGCATTCCTGCCTGGTGACCCTGTACATCCAGGGGCATTCCTGCCTGGTGACCCTGTACATCCAGGGGCATTCCTGCCTGGTGACCCTGTACATCCAGGGGCATTCCTGCCTGGTGACCCTGTACATCCAGGGGCATTCCTGCCTGGTGACCCTGTACATCCAGGGGCATTCCTGCCTGGTGACCCTGTACATCCAGGGGCATTCCTGCCTGGTGACCCTGTACATCCAGGGGCATTCCTGCCTGGTGACCCTGTACATCCAGGGGCATTTCTGCCTGGTGACCCTGTACATCCAGGGGCATTTCTGCCTGGTGACCCTGTACATCCAGGGGCATTCCTGCCTGGTGACCCTGCACATCCAGGGGCATTCCTGCCTGGTGACCCTGTACATCCAGGGGCATTCCTGCCTGGTGACCCTGTACATCCAGGGGCTTTCCTGCCTGGTGACCCTGTACATCCAGGGGCATTCCTGCCTGGTGACCCTGTACATCCAGGGGCATTCATACCTGATGATACTGTACATTCAGGGGCATTCATACCTGGTGATAGTGTACATTCAGGGGCATTCATACCTGGTGATAGTGTACATGCAGGGGCATTCATACCTGGTGATACTGTACATCCATGGACATTCATACCTGGTGATATTGTACATCCAGGGGCATTCATAGCTGGTGACACGGTAATCTAGGGACATTCATACCTGATAATACTGTACATCCAGGGGCATTCATACCTGCTGATACTGTACATCCAGCGGCATTCATACCTGGTGATACTGTATATCCAGGGGCATTCATACCTCGTGATACTGTACATCCAGGGGCATTCATACCTAATGATATTGTACATCCAGGGGCATTCATAGCTGGTGACACGGTAATCTAGGGACATTCATACCTGATAATACTGTACATCCAGGGGCATTCATACCTGCTGATACTGTACATCCAGCGGCATTCATACCTGGTGATACTGTATATCCAGGGGCATTCATACCTCGTGATACTGTACATCCAGGGGCATTCATACCTAATGATATTGTACATCCAGGGGCATTCATACCTGGTCACACTGTAATCTAGGGACATTCATACCTGATAATACTGTACATCCAGGGGCATTCATACCTGCTGATACTGTAGATCCAGCGGCATTCATACCTGGTGATACTGTACATCCAGGGGCATTCATACCTGGTGATAGTGTACATACAGGGGCATTTAGGGGCATTCATACCTTGGGATACTGTATGTACGGGAGTGTTCATACCTGGTGATACTGTACATCTGGGGGCATCCATACCTGGTGACACTGTACATCTAGGGGTATCCATATCTGGTGGCACTGTACATCTAGGGACATTCATACCTGGTGATAGTGTACATACAGGGGCATTTAGGGGCATTCATACCTTGTGATACTGTATGTACGGGAGTATTCATACCTGGTGATACTGTACATCTAGGGGCATTCATATCTGGTGACACTGTACATCCAGGGGTATTCACACCTGGCAAGACTGTACATCCAGGGACATCCATACCTGGTGATAGTGTACATACATGGGCATCAATACCTGGTGATAGTGTACATACAGGGGCATTCATACCTGGTGACACTGTACATCCAGGGGCATTCATACCTGGTGATACTGTACATACAGTGGCATTCATACCTGGTACCACTGTACATGCAGGGCCGTTCATACCTGGTGACCATGTACATCCAGGGGAATTCCTACCTGGTGATAGTGTACATACAGGGGCATCCATACCTGGTGATAGTGTACATACAGGGGCATCTCGTGGCATTCATACCTGGTGACACTGTACATACAGAGACATTCATACCTGGTGATAGTGTACATACAGGGACATTCATACCTGGTGACACGTACATCCAGGGCCGTCCATACCTGGTGATAGTGTACATTCAGGGGCATTCATACCTGGTGATATTGTACATATATGGGCATTCCTACCTGCTGATAGTGTACATACTGGGGCATCTAGGGGCATTCATACCTTTACCACTGTACATCCAGGGCCGTTCATACCTGGTGACCATGTACATCCAGGGGAATTTATACCTGGTGATACTGTACATACAGGAGGATTCCTACCTGGTGATGGTGTACATACAGGGGCATCTAAGGGCATCCATACCTGGTGACACTGTACATACAGGGGCATTCATACCTGGTGATAGTGTACATACAGGGACATTCATACCTAGTGATAGTGTACATACAGGGATATTCATACCTGGTGACACTGTAATCTAGAGACATTCATACCTGGTGATATTATACATACAGGGGGATTCCTACCTGGTGATAGTGAACATACAGGGACATTCATACCTGGGGATAGTGTACATCCAGGGGCATCCATACCTAGTGACACTGTACATTCCGGGGCATCCATACCTGGTGACACTGCACATCCAGGGGCATTCATACCGGGTGATAGTGTACATACAGGGACATCCATACCTGGTTATACTTTGCATCCAAGGGCATCCATACCTTGTGACACTGCATATCTAGGGGCATCCATACCTGGTGATTGTGTACATCCAGACCCAATCCTACCTGGTGACACTGTGCATCCAGGGGCATTCCTACCTGGTGATAGTGTACATAGAGGTGCATTCATACCTGATGATAGTGTGCATCCAGGGCCATTCCTACCTGGTGATACTGTACATCCAGGGGCATCCATACTTGGTGACAATGTAATCTGGGGACATTCATACCTGGTGATAGCGTACATGCAGGGGCATCCATACCTGGGGACGTTGTACATCCAGGGGCATCCATACCTGGGGACGTTGTACATCCAGGGGCATTCATACCTGGGAACCCTGTATATCCAGCATAATTCATACCTGTTAATAGTGTACATCTAGGGGCATTCCTGCCGTGTGAAACTGTACATCCAGGTTAGAGAATAGGACTAAAAAACTGGCAGTGGAGAAGGTGCAACACTCCAGGTTAAAGCAAATAGGAAGTGACCAAAGCTTTAGGAAACTTCTACTTTTATTGAATAAAGTACGTGATCAGCTTATAAAAACACGTTTCGGGGAGAACCCCTTCATCAGTTCAGCTGGTGTTTAAAGCATACAAGCAATTGGTGGGTCCCAAAAGGGTTAATAATTAGATCTGTTTACCTGTGGAGTGCGGGTCAGCCAGGGCAGGAGAAGTTCACCGAGGTGGTGCGTCATCCGGTCAGGCAGCACCTCCACTATTGGAGTCACCACTTCACTCTCTTCACCACTTTTACAGTATCATTTTTTCACAACAAACACAACTGTACGGGTTTTACTCCACCCCTCTTTTTCCTTCTCGTCCAATATACATCCAGGGGCATTCATACCTGGTGACACTATACATACAGGTCCATTTATACCTGGTGATACTGTACATGCAGGGGCATCCATACCTGGTGACACTGTACATCCAGGGGGATTTATACCTATACTGTACATCCAGGGGCATTTATACCTGGTTATACTGTACATCCAGGGGCATCCATACTTGGTGATAGCGTACATCCAGGGGCATCCATACCTGGTGATAGCGTACATCCAGGGGCATCCATACCTGGTGATAGCGTACATCCAGGGGCATCCATACCTGGTGATACTGTACATCCAGGGGCATTTATACCTGGTGACACTGTACATCCAGGGGCATTTATACCTGGTGATAGTGTACATCCAGGGGCATTCATACCTGGTGATATTGTACATCCAGGGGCATTTATACCTGGTGACAGTGTACATCCAGGGGCGTCCATACCTGGTGACACTGTACATCCAGGGGCATTTATACCTGGTGACACTGTACATCCAGGTTCATTTATACCTGGTGATAGTGTACATCCAGGGGCATTTATACCTGGTTATACTGTACATCCAGGGGCATCCATACCTGGTGATAGCGTACATCCAGGGACATTCATACCTGGTGACAGTGTACATCCAGGGGCATTCATACCTGGTGATATTGTACATCCAGGGGCGTTCATACCTGGTGATAGTGTACATCCAGGGGAATCCATACCTGGTGATAGTGTACATCCAGGGGCATCCATACCTGGTGATAGTGTACATCAAGGGGCGTTCATACCTGGTGACAGTGTACATCCAGGGGCGTCCATACCTGGTGACAGTGTACATCCAGGGGCGTCCATACTTGGTGATACTGTATATACAGTGGCATTCATACCTGGTAACAGTGTACATCCAGGGGCATCCATACCTGGTGATAGCGTACATCCAGGGGCATTCATACCTGGTGATATTGTACATCCAGGGGCATTTATACCTGGTGACAGTGTACATCCAGGGGCGTCCATACTTGGTGACAGTGTACATCCAGGGACATTCATACCTGGTGACAGTGTACATCCAGGGGCATTCATACCTGGTGATACTGTATATACAGTGGCATTCATACCTGGTAACAGTGTACATCCAGGGGCATCCATACCTGGTGATAGCGTACATCCAGGGGCATTCATACCTGGTGATATTGTACATCCAGGGGCATTTATACCTGGTGACAGTGTACATCCAGGGGCGTCCATACTTGGTGACAGTGTACATCCAGGGACATTCATACCTGGTGACAGTGTACATCCAGGGGCGTTCATACCTGGTGATAGTGTACATCCAGGGGCATCCATACCTGGTGATAGTGTACATCAAGGGGCGTTCATACCTGGTGACAGTGTACATCCAGGGGCGTCCATACCTGGTGACAGTGTACATCCAGGGGCGTCCATACTTGGTGACAGTGTACATCCAGGGGCATTCATACCTGGTGACAGTGTACATCCAGGGGCATTCATACCTGGTGATACTGTATATACAGTGGCATTCATACCTGGTAACAGTGTACATCCAGGGGCATTCATACCTGGTGATAGTGTACATCCAGGGGCGTCCATACCTGGTAACAGTGTACATCCAGGGGCGTTCATACCTGGTGACAGTGTACATCCAGGGGCGTTCATACCTGGTGACAGTGTACATCCAGGGGCGTTCATACCTGGTGACAGTGTACATCCAGGGGCGTTCATACCTGGTGACAGTGTACATCCAGGGGCGTTCATACCTGGTGACAGTGTACATCCAGGGGCATTCGTACCTGGTGACAGTGTACATCCAGGGGCATTCGTACCTGGTGACGGTGTACATCCAGGGGCGTTCATACCTGGTGACGGTGTACATCCAGGGGCGTTCATACCTGGTGACGGTGTACATCCAGGGGCGTTCATACCTGGTGACGGTGTACATCCAGGGGCGTTCATACCTGGTGACAGTGTACATCCAGGGGCGTTTATACCTGGTGACAGTGTACATCCAGGGGCATTCGTACCTGGTGACGGTGTACATCCAGGGGCGTTCATACCTGGTGACGGTGTACATCCAGGGGCGTTCATACCTGGTGACAGTGTACATCCAGGGGCATTCGTACCTGGTGACAGTGTACATCCGGGCGCGTCCATTCCTGATGATAGTGTACATCCGGGCGCGTCCATACCTGGGGAAACTGTACTTCCAGGGGAATTCATACCTGGTGACGCTGTACATCCAGGGACATTCATACCTGGTTATACTGTACATCCAGCGGCATTCATACCCGATAATAGTGTACATCCAGCGGCATTCATACCCGGTGACAATGTGCACCCAGGGACATTCATTCCTGGTTATATTGTAAATCCAGGGGCATCGATACCTGGTGATCGTGTACATCCAGGGGCATTAATACTTGATAATACTGTACATCCACAGACATTCATACCTGGTGTTACTGTACATTCAGCGGTATTCATACCTGGTGAACCTGTACATGCAAGGGCATTTATACCTAATGATTATGTACGTCTATGGGCATTCCTGCCTGGTGACCCTGTAAATGCAGGGGCATTCCTGCCTGGTGACCCTGTACATCCAGGGGCATTCCTGCCTGGTGACCCTGTAGATCCAGGGGCATTCCTGCCTGGTGACCCTGTACATCCAGGGGCATTCCTACCTGGTGACCCTGTACATCCAGGGGCATTCCTGCCTGGTGACCCTGTACATCCAGGGGCATTCCTGCCTGGTGACCCTGTACATCCAGGGGCATTCCTGCCTGGTGACCCTGTACATCCAGGGGCATTCCTGCCTGGTGACCCTGTACATCCAGGGGCATTCCTGCCTGGTGACCCTGTACATCCAGGGGCATTCCTGCCTGGTGACCCTGTACATCCAGGGGCATTCCTGCCTGGTGACCCTGTACATCCAGGGGCATTCCTGCCTGGTGACCCTGTAGATCCAGGGGCATTCCTGCCTGGTGACCCTGTAGATCCAGGGGCATTCCTGCCTGGTGACCCTGTACATTCAGGGGCATTCCTGCCTGGTGACCCTGTACATTCAGGGGCATTCCTGCCTGGTGACCCTGTACATTCAGGGGCATTCCTGCCTGGTGACCCTGTACATTCAGGGGCATTCCTGCCTGGTGACCCTGTACATTCAGGGGCATTCCTGCCTGGTGACCCTGTACATCCAGGGGCATTCCTGCCTGGTGACCCTGTACATCCAGGGGCATTCCTGCCTGGTGACCCTGTACATCCAGGGGCATTCCTGCCTGGTGACCCTGTACATCCAGGGGCATTCCTGCCTGGCGACCCTGTACATCCAGGGGCATTCCTGCCTGGCGACCCTGTACATCCAGGGGCATTCCTGCCTGGCGACCCTGTACATCCAGGGGCATTCCTGCCTGGCGACCCTGTACATCCAGGGGCATTCCTGCCTGGCGACCCTGTACATCCAGGGGCATTCCTGCCTGGCGACCCTGTACATCCAGGGGCATTCCTGCCTGGCGACCCTGTACATCCAGGGGCATTCCTGCCTGGCGACCCTGTACATCCAGGGGCATTCCTGCCTGGCGACCCTGTACATCCAGGGGCATTCCTGCCTGGCGACCCTGTACATCCAGGGGCATTCCTGCCTGGCGACCCTGTACATCCAGGGGCATTCCTGCCTGGCGACCCTGTACATCCAGGGGCATTCCTGCCTGGCGACCCTGTACATCCAGGGGCATTCATACCTGCTGACCCTTTGCATCCAGGGGCATTCCTATCTGGGGACCCTGTACATGCAGGGGCATTTATACCTATTGATTACGTACGTCCAGGGGAATTTATTCCTGAAGACCCTGTGGCATCCCTGTACATTCATACCTGATGACCCTGAACATCCAGGGCCATTCCTACCTGGTGATTCCATTCCTACCCTCTCCTTTTGTACATAAATCAAGTCCCACACTGAACTATAGACGTCAACCCCAATCATCTAACTGAACTCCTCAGATCTTTTCCAGCGGATCTGTACAGTTTGCGGCGTTCTCTTCTGCACCCTGTAGCCTTCCTCCCCCTTGCAGTGACATGATGCTATACTCCTCCTCTAGGCCCGCGTCCATCAACACTTCCCCTATTCACACACTAAGCGCCCGTTTAGACAAGATGATTTCTCATTTGAGCAATGTCTGTTCTGCCGGTTTATACAGCCAATCCGTCATCGGTTCATTCACGCCAGAAATCATTCAATCTCTCACATTCGCTGTAGTCGTAAAAAGAATGAACGATCTCTATTTAAACCCAACGATCAGTGAAGGAGCCGACGATGAGTTATAGTCCTGTATGGAATGAATGAGGAATAGAAAGTGAATGTCGGGCGTTGGCTGCGTTTACACCGAATGCTGATTGTTCACTTCATGCTACTTGGGACGATAATCGCTCCGTATATAAGGGCCTGAATCTCCGCTCACCCATGTAGACGCGCCATTATGAGCAGCAGCTTACTAACGGCTTCGTCCGCATTACCCTGTATCTGCGCTAAAACCTGTTCAGAAAGCTATATTTTCATGCAATATATTGAGACTCCGGCCGGCGACATTCAGTTCATTCTTAATTCATTGTTAGTTTATTATGTATTAAATTACCACTAATTTATTTTGGTTTCATGGCTTGTGGGATAATAAGGTCTATAATTGCCTGGGAAATACATCTAATATTGTATGGAAGTCGCTTTGCATTCTCTTATTATTCTCTCATATTTAAGGTAATTTGATGCCATCACATAGAGGTGAGATGACAGAGGGGGCATCTGAATGAAGAGCTTCTAGGGGGGCATCTGAATGAAGAGCTTCTAGGGGGCATCTGAATGAAGAGCTTCTAGGGGGCATCTGAATGAAGAGCTTCTAGGGGGGCATCTGAATGAAGAGCTTCTAGGGGGGCATCTGAATGAAGAGCTTCTAGGGGGGCATCTGAATGAAGAGCTTCTAGGGGGGCATCTGAATGAAGAGCTTCTAGGGGGGCATCTGAATGAAGAGCTTCTAGGGGGCATCTGAATGGAGAGCTTCTAGGGGGGCATCTGAATGAAGAGCTTCTAGGGGGGCATCTGAATGAAGAGCTTCTAGGGGGGCATCTGAATGAAGAGCTTCTAGGGGGCATCTGAATGGAGAGCTTCTAGGGGGGCATCTGAATGGAGAGCTTCTAGGGGGGCATCTGAATGGAGAGCTTCTAGGGGGGCATCTGAATGGAGAGCTTCTAGGGGGGCATCTGAATGGAGAGCTTCTAGGGGGGCATCTGAATGAAGAGCTTCTAGGGGGGCATCTGAATGAAGAGCTTCTAGGGGGGCATCTGAATGGAGAGCTTCTAGGGGGGCATCTGAATGAAGAGCTTCTAGGGGGGCATCTGAATGAAGAGCTTCTAGGGGGGCATCTGAATGTAGAGCTTCTAGGGGGCATCTGAATGTAGAGCTTCTAGGGGGGCATCTAAATGAAGAGCTTCTAGGGGGGCATCTGAATGAAGAGTTTCTAGGGGGGCATCTGAATGAAGAGCTTCTAGGGGAGCATCTAAATGAAGAGCTTCTAGGGGAGGCATCTGAATGAAGAGCTTCTAGGGGGACATCTAAATGAAGAGCTTCTAGGGGGGCATCTGAATGAAGAGCTTCTAGGGGGCATCTGAATGAAGAGCTTCTAGGGGGCATCTGAATGAAGAGCTTCTAGGGGGGCATCTGAATGAAGAGCTTCTAGGGGGGCATCTGAATGAAGAGCTTCTAGGGGGGCATCTGAATGAAGAGCTTCTAGGGGGGCATCTGAATGAAGAGCTTCTAGGGGGCATCTGAATGGAGAGCTTCTAGGGGGGCATCTGAATGGAGAGCTTCTAGGGGGGCATCTGAATGGAGAGCTTCTAGGGGGGCATCTGAATGAAGAGCTTCTAGGGGGGCATCTGAATGAAGAGCTTCTAGGGGGGCATCTGAATGAAGAGCTTCTAGGGGGGCATCTGAATGTAGAGCTTCTAGGGGGCATCTGAATGTAGAGCTTCTAGGGGGGCATCTAAATGAAGAGCTTCTAGGGGGGCATCTGAATGAAGAGTTTCTAGGGGGGCATCTAAATGAAGAGCTTCTAGGGGAGGCATCTGAATGAAGAGCTTCTAGGGGGGCATCTAAATGAAGAGCTTCTAGGGGGCATCTGAATGAAGAGCTTCTAGGGGGCATCTGAATGAAGAGCTTCTAGGGGGCATCTGAATGAAGAGCTTCTAGGGGGGCATCTGAATGAAGAGCTTCTAGGGGGGCATCTGAATGAAGAGTTTCTAGGGGGGCATCTGAATGTAGAGCTTCTAGGGGGGCATCTAAATGAGCTTCTAGGGGGGCATCTAAATGAAGAGCTTCTAGGGGGGTATCTGAATGAAGAGCTTCTAGGGGGGCATATGAATGAAGAGCTTCTAGGGGGGCATCTGAATGAAGAGCTTCTAGGGGGGCATCTGAATGAAGAGCTTCTAGGGGGGTATCTGAATGAAGAGCTTCTAGGGGGGCATCTGAATGAAGAGCTTCTAGGGGGGCATCTGAATGAAGAGCTTCTAGGGGGGGCATCTGAATGAAGAGCTTCTAGGGGGGGCATCGGAATGAAGAGCTTCTAGGGGGGGCATCTGAATGAAGAGCTTCTAGGGGGGGCATCTGAATGAAGAGCTTCTAGGGGGGCATCTGAATGAAGAGCTTCTAGGGGGGGCATCTGAATGAAGAGCTTCTAGGGGGGCATCTAAATGAAGAACTTCTAGGGGGTATCTGAATGAAGAGCTTCTAGGGGGGCATCTGAATGAAGAGCTTCTAGGGGGGGCATCTGAATGAAGAGCTTCTAGGGGGTCATCTAAATGAAGAACTTCTAGGGGGTATCTGAATGAAGAGCTTCTAGGGGGCATCTGAATGAAGAGCTTCTAGGGGGGGCATCTGAATGAAGAGCTTCTAGGGGGGCATCTAAATGAAGAACTTCTAGGGGGTATCTGAATGAAGAGCTTCTAGGGGGGCATCTGAATGAAGAGCTTCTAGGGGGGGCATCTGAATGAAGAGCTTCTAGGGGGTCATCTAAATGAAGAACTTCTAGGGGGTATCTGAATGAAGAGCTTCTAGGGGGCATCTGAATGAAGAGCTTCTAGGGAGGCATCTGAATGAAGAGCTTCTAGGGGAGGCATCTGAATGAAGAGCTTCTAGGGGAGGCATCTGAATGAAGAGCTTCTAGGGGGGGCATCTGAATGAAGAGCTTCTAGGGGGGGCATCTGAATGGAGAGCTTCTAGGGGGGCATCTGAATAAAGAGCTTCTAGGGGGCATCTGAATGAAGAGCTTCTAGGGAGGCATCTGAATGAAGAGCTTCTAGGGGAGGCATCTGAATGAAGAGCTTCTAGGGGAGGCATCTGAATGAAGAGCTTCTAGGGGGGGCATCTGAATGAAGAGCTTCTAGGGGGGGCATCTGAATGAAGAGCTTCTAGGGGGGCATCTGAATGAAGAGCTTCTAGGGGGGGCATCTGAATGAAGAGCTTCTGGGGGGGCATCTGAATGAAGAGCTTCTAGGGGGGCATCTGAATGAAGAGCTCCTAAGCTGAATGAAGAGTATATCAGTTAGAGAGCTCTGTTCCCCTCCTCAGTCCATACTGACTACAATGTATGTATAGTTCTGCACTGACATAGGCTTAGATTACACCTTTACCATTATATCAGGAACCGATGGGCTGGTGGTCGTCTGGGGTGTTCATGCTGAACCCAATTCAGATAGGCAACACCAAACCCAACCCATGGATAGGAGTGCGGCTGTTTCTGGAGTGAGTAGACCTCCATTAATAATGCCTTACAAGTAAGGAACGGAACCCTTCTCATTCACATCACACTTTTCTAAGCCCAGATGTTCATTGTGACTATTTGCTCTGTATTCCTTGTGACATCAGTTACATTGGTGCCGTACCTAAGGCCGGTTCCACAAATGCGTCACAGATCCGGTTCAAAATACCGGAAGAAAAAGCACTGCATGCAACACTTGTAGTCAGCGCGGTCCGCCCAGCGCCGCTCAGCGCCGTCCAGATACGGAGTTGCTTGGCTGTGGGGATTCCCCAAACGGAGCAGGAAAGTAGAATCCCCAGCGCAGATGTAAACGACCTTCAGAGTTCAAACAAACCACAATACTGCTGAAGACCTCGCCATCGAGCGCTGATCCAACGCCGTTTACAATTTAGGTGCTAATGGCTATACACTATAAATATATATTACATTTATGGGGAAAATTGCTGTTATACGACCGTTAATCAGCTTGAAAGTCATGTTTATTTGCATAAAAACTCTAAGTGCTGATGAGTTTTGGGCCACGCTCCGAGCGGTACGTGCGGCCGCGCCCAAGAGGTGTCTATCGTATGTATTACATTTCAGCATTGGCAGTCCCGTGCTTCAGAGGCTTATCTCCTCCTGTAATACCCGCTGATCGGCTTTAACATTAAAACCACTGACAGGTAAATTGGAATAACACATTTGTCTTTTTCCAGCATTGCAAGCTGTGTTACTGTGGCATCTTATGGCATCGGTCAAGGAGGGGGGTATACTAGGCATCAGCCGGACAGTCACATCAGTCTGAGGGCAGCATACCGCAGTGACACACATGCTGATTTTAATAGTCTGTCACTTTGGCCGGGCTCAGACGGCCGTCATTTACTGTGTGCCGCCCGCGAGAGACCCGTGTGGAATGCTGCCAGTGTACAATGACATTGCATACTTGCTACGTGCCGCCAATCGCCGTGCACTATCTTGGCATGTATGCCCGCATAATACGTGCCAAGATAGAACATGCTGCGATTTTTCTTGTGTACGCAATTCATATGAGCGGCAACATGGCAGCTAATGGGAGATTGGTACGGAGTATTACAGGTGTAACCCACGCGAGTGATACGCTGTGACCATACGCTCGTACCTCATGTTGTACTCAGTGAGGGCGGCAGCAGCAAGATGACAGCTTCCCTTCAAAGTCAGTGTGTTGGAGACAGGAAAAATGGGCAAGCGTTACGGCCCCGAACCATTTTGACCAAGGCCATGTCATGATGGTTAGATGACTGGTCAGAATATCTGGAAAGTGACACGTCTTGTGGGGTGTAGATAGGGGTTAGTAACTACCAAAAATGGTCCAAGGAGGGACAAATGGTGAACCAGCGCCAGGGCCGTGAGTGCCCAAAGCTCATTCACACTGCAAATATTGGTCCGGCATGGTTTTAGGAACACAGCGGTCAACGTGTTGGGTTTGGCCTCCAGATTCCCCAGATCTGAGTCCAATCGAGGATCCGTTGGACCTGCTGGAAAATACAGTCTGATCCGGGGAGGGTTACTGTCAGAAGAACCAAAGGATTTACTGCTCACATCTTCATGTCGGACCCTTCAGAGTCTTGTGACGTCCACTAGGTGTCCGGGCTGGTCTGACGGTGTGAGGATTAGGCAGCTAGTAGTAGCCTAGATGATTGCTGTATGTTGTTACTTCATTGGTACTTCTCTGATCCGCTACACTTGCTCCTCCGCCGTCGCCTCGAGTCTCATCACTCCATCCATCAGTGCTGATAGGACGAGGCCTTGGAGATTGATATGCCTTTATTTTGCTAATCCATACCCTGTTCCCTTCCTCTCCCCTCGCTGCTGTCATCCGGTATATTCTAGACCCTTTTCTGGGTTCAGATTGTATTCATGTATTCTTGCATCTCATCCTGTAGGCAGATTTTGTTCTTTCTGCATTTTTAGTGCATCCTAGCACGCTCTAGATGTGGGATGGCCACCGCTATTCGCACGCCTCTTCCCTTACTCATACAGATATGTCCTTAACGTGTCTCCAGACATGACACATCCCATGATATGCGACACATGTTAATAAACATTAAGGCCCAATGTCTACGGCACGCGCGGATTTTCAATATGGATCATCTTAAAAATTATTTTTTAATGGCTTGCGGGCGATCGCGAAAAGAGATGAATGGAGCCGATCCGCAATAAAATGGAGCATGCTGCGATTTTTAGATCCGCACGGGGCATCTGCAAGGCACCTAGAAATCAAATCTGCAGGGTTTAATTCAGTTGCGGACGCCCTATTGATTTCTATGAGCGGCTAGAGCTGTGGACTTCCCGGGGGGCGGAGATCCGTGCGGATTTAATAAATGGACATTGGGCCTAAAAGGATGCACAAGTCTGAAAAACGCCTCAACAGTCCATTGGACATCCTCCGGCCATCTGATAACCGTAGGCTTTCATGCAGAAGCATAACTAGACTTTCCTTCCCCTGGGGCAAAGAATCAGTTTGGCGCAACCCCCCTCCCCCCTGAAGCTTAAAGGGGTTTTGTCATCACAACAAAACCCTGTCCACCTGCTCATCCCGCCCTAAAAAAGAGGGCATACTCACCTGTCTTGGACCCCAGGGATGCAGCTTAAAGCCCCCTCTGGTATCGGCGGCTACTTCCACGTAGACAGTTCGGTGGAAGTCAGGTGACCTCTGCAGCCAATCAGAGGCCACAGTGTCACCATAAGTATTCCTGGTAAGTATGTACGGTAATGCTACGGCCTCTGATTGGCCTTGACTTCCGCCGGGCCATCTAGCCAGAGGTCGCTGCCGACAGCAGTGGCAGCTCTCAGCTGCCTACTGGGGCTCTAGGACAAGTGAGCATGCAATTTTTTTTTCTTATTTCGGGCCGGTCCGAGCAAGTGGAGTGAAGAGTTGTGATGATAAAATCCCTTTAAGTCTATACCTCCAGGCGATGATGTCACCCACACCAAGGCCATGTGACTACTGCAGTCAATCATCCAGTGATTAGCTACAACGGTCATGTCTGGGTGCAAAGTGACGATGTGCTGTAGAAAAAGCCAGCTTGGAACGTAAAGTCCTAAACTTTAATGATCCGCATTAAGAATATCCATTGATAAGATGGCAGATTGTGCTGACGCGTTTCTGGCGCAGGCGCACGCCCGTAGACATTTTTTGATTTTTAATGTGGGTTAATAAAGTTTCAGATTTTAACTTTGCAAGCTGGCTTTTTCTACAGCCCATCAGCCCTACACCCAGATGTGAAGGCCAGGGGTGACCGGCGCCAGCGAAACGGCAGCGGGGGAGGGGGAGGGGGTGCGAGTATATCTGAACATCTTCTTCAAAACGAATGTTCCTTAATGAGCAGCCATGCATGCTGTAGGTGGGCTTGTTATAGGCACAATGAGTCTATACAACTTTTTGATTACTTTTTATTCCTGTTCTGGAGAAGCGAGAGGGAAAGAAAACGACTATTTTGGCATTTTCATTTTTCTATATTTGTATGGTACGAGTTGTTACAGATGTGCCAATACCAATTATGCGTAGTTTTACTTTTCCCCCAATATTTAAATCATTATATATGGGGGAAAAGTTGTAATCAGTTTTTTCTATAAAAGCATTTAGATGTCACAGTCAGCAATGAGTTAAAAGCACAAAACAGTGATTAGATGACCAAGTACCCATCTTTTCACTCTTTCTGGGGGGAAAAAACTCTGTATGTGACAAAAAGCAAATATATTCCCTGAGGAGGGGGTGATACTGCCCCTCCTCTGCTCTGCACACATATCAGTGGTAGATTTAGTTTTCCTGGCCCCACTTCAAACATCTGTATCTTCAGTTTTATAGGTGCTACAGACATGTTTGTGGTGTCGTGTTAAAGACCAGAATCAATCTTGGCTTTGAAATGATACCTAAAGTATGTAAGTAGCACTGATCGAACCAGAGCTACAGCCGCTTGAAGTAACATATGCTAAGTTTGTCCAAACCTGTAAAGTTCTTTTTCTCCTGCTCTGTTCAGGGGAAACTGTAGGGGGTTGTAATACTGCTAGGCTGGCGCCTCCCCTCCCCTCAGTCCTTACTGCACCCAGGGCACATGCCCCCCAGCTATGTTATTAAAGAGACTGTACAAGATAATACTCTGAAGCTACTTAATGTAAAAGTCAATCACAGACTCAGTCACCTGCTGTGAGCCCTATGAGCTAAGCTTATGGGCTAAAAGTTAGTGACCGGCTGAGTCCGGCGATATAAGTGTCATACTTGCCTTTCTTGTCGTTCCCCGGTGTCAGGGCTGCAAGCTACCGCTCAGTAGTCTATCCATTAGAAGATTAGAACGGTCGGACTACCTAGCAGCAACGCCCAACATGGTGGTTTCCAGCACTGACACCGGCGGAGCGACAGGGGCAGTAAGTATGGCCCTTACATGCCTGGACTCAGCGGCTCACCTACTGTCAGCCCATAAGCTTAGGGATAAAAGTAGGTGACAGACGCCCTTTAATAACTAAGCATAATGCTACACCGTGTGAGATACAAGTCAATCACCGGCTAGTGGAACAAGGCAGGACTCCATATGCATAAAGGCCAGGCAGCGCGGTGCGGCACGTGTGCATGGGGCTTTGGCATCAAAGGTTATTGTAGCCATATTTGAAAATGGAAATAGACATTGCTAAGCAATACTGAATAATACTAGAAGGTGCGTCCCACGCTAATTGGTGCATGCAAAGCCTTGGCTGTCATATGTATGATGGTGATATATATGTGCAGGTATGTACACCCATCTATTAATGTATATGCCCTATTAGCAGGGTTACCAGCTACATACCTCCTAACTTCTGAGCAATTAAAAAAGAGACAATTGTGGCAACATGCTTAGCGCACCGCAGGATATTTTTATGATAGGCCATGCCCCTTTTGCACAAAGCCATGCCCTCTGTCTCGCAATAGTGCCCTTAAATGACCCCCATAGAGTAATACTGTCCTCACAGTAATGGTGACCGAAATTGACTTATATGAATCAGTAATATTGGCCCAAAAGGGCATCAACCTCTGGGACCCTCAGAGTGTAGAGACGGGTCTGGAAATGCTGCTCATCCAGGAAGAAATAGTTGCTTATATCCCTGTCTTCATCCCCGGGACTGAAACTCCTCAGCAGTTCAGTGTATAGGGACTCTTCCCCCTCTCTAGCTCTGAGAGCGCTGCGTCCGGGGGTTGGAGTCAGTATAGACAGCGGCGCTGAGAGGCTGCAGTTCCACGGTGAGGAATGAGACGTGATCGCTTTCTACCAAGGGTCCCCAGAGCCTTTATTCTTGTGAAAAAAGACATTCATTTTACAGGCACTGAAAGCGCCAATACACAATATACCCAACACATATTCAAACTATATTAAGTGCCCCCCTTAGTGGCCCCAGTAGTAATAGTGATCCCCATAAGAGCCCCAGTAGTAATAATATTCCTGTTATTGGCCTGTAGTAATGCTGGCCCCATTAGAGACCTCTGTAGTAATAGTGAACCCCGCCATAGTGACCCCAGCAGTAATAGTGACCCCCATAGTTTCCCTTGTATAGTAATAGTGCCTCGTTTGTGGCCCCAGTTGTAAAGTGACCACAACTAGCAGCTCCAGTGTTAATAGTGACCCTCAGAGTGGGCCAAATCCTAATAATGACCCCTATAGTGTATCTCCATCCGCAACTACCCAAGCATTTAACTCCCTTGCAGTCCCAGTCTATGCTGCGTACCGGACAAGAGCACAAATATGGGAGGAAAGGTCAGGGGTCACACTGATTATAGCAGAATCAGCTACTGGACTAGCACTATGAATGAGTTAAAGGGGTTTTCCAGGCAACATCCATTGGGATACATCGTGTAGGAGCAGAAGCCACCGCTCCGACCCCTGGGTTCCTGTTGATTTCAATGAGAACTTTGCCTACAATTAGGCGCTGACCACTACACAGGGGTCAGTGCAATGGCTTCTGCTCCAACCCTGGTCTATCCTGGTGGGGGTTGCCTATAAATCCCCTTTAAATGCTTGTCTTGTCTTGTTTGGAAAATTTCTGGACAATCCATAAAAATCAGGCATTGTTCCCGCTGTCCATGAAGAATCTAGGTGTGTCCATGATGTTCTTGAGGCTGCTGCTACTTGAGCCGCTCGTTATGATGTAATTAGCATTTTCCAGCTCCCAGTAAGTGCCGACAATGAGTTCACATCAATATCTGACCTGCGGACGGGGATTACTTCTCGTCTTTATCACTCATTATGGTTTTCCAACGTTTCAACAAAAAAAAAAATGTTGGCTGTGATTTTCTAAGTTGAACAGAGAAAAGTAAAGTTTAGGTTGGCACTAGACTCGACCGAGCAATTGTCCCTAGCGAGTATGCTCGCTCATCTCTAGTTGGCACCCCTGATTGTTAGGGTGGTTTTTAGAGGGGTTCACAGTCTTGTAATGGACTGCTGACCCATGTCCTTCGCCTGTTCTCAGCTCCGCCAACATAAGGGACACGAGACGACGGAGCTTTTTCCCATTGTGCCGGTCTGTCAGGTGTTGTGAGTAACGCAACATTTCCTTCAAGGCCTCGTGCCTCTTATATCGGCATACCTTGAAGCAGGCTAGCAGGTAAAGGAGGTTGCGGTTCATTAATATTCATTGTCCTGCTGCCTGGTAGTATCTTATTCTAAGGGTATTATTGCTGGAGACTTCCTGTGACGTATACATTAAGGATGACCTCGTAGACCTGATGAAGGGCTTCAGCTGGGGATCATCATTGTTACATAAGATTAGATGAAACCTGGCTGTTTTTTTGTTGTTTTTTTTTTTAAAACCAGCACCAAACCTTTTCTCACATCGTACAGGGTGTTGTAACTCGGCCCCATTCACTTCCATGGAGTTGAGCTGCACTACCAGACCCGACCTGTGGACGGATGTGGTGCTGGTTATAGAAGAAAGCAGCCATGATGTCTGATCTTCTTCCCCCGGTTCTTGAGGTTTCATCCTCTCTGCTGACATACTCGTATCCCCCATAATATATCCCCCGTGGAGCATTTATCCCATAACTCTGCACTGTGGCTGTTATTCCCACTAGAAACTAGTGAATAAATTGGAACGAGGTGTTGGCAGTTCTGCGTGTCACATGGGTGACTAACGCCAGTGGGTGATAATCGCCCCACGTGAAGGTACTTTCGGGGTGCCCTACATGCACTCCCGCTATCCAGTGTCAGACTCTGTGAGGACACTCCTTTTACAAGTGGTAACACCAACTGTCAGTTCATTCATGTCTAGAGGGAATGACAGCGGAATGGCGCAAAACACGGGAGTCCTAAGAAACGATGCTGCAGCATTGTGGTTCCATGCGGCATCCGGTACGGTATTTACTAAGGCGGCTGTCTCACCGACGTTCTGCTCAGTTCAGGGTTTCCATCTCTTTGCTCTGTTTTTGAAGGAGAAAAACTGACCCATTTTCCCCCCATTGATTTCATTCAATGGAGTTCCGAATTAATGGAAAGCTTCTATTTGCTTCCATTTCGTCAGGTTTTAGTTTTTTGGATGCAAAAATAGTGCAGCCTGCAGCGTTACTTTAAGAGTCCTGTGTGGGCGCTCCTCATAGACTTGTATAGGAGACTGTGCGCATTGGGCTCTGAAAAGAGTCAGACTTTTGTGCTACGCGCCAACTTCAGAGTGGCACACCGCCGGATGAGTAAGAGGCATTACATCCCCCGACTCCCTGCCACACCCCCTAGCAGCACTAGAACTTGGTTTATGATGCTCGGGGGACGGGACAGGTTCCCTTTAAAGGGGTTTTCCAGGGAGAATAGTATTGATGTTGTATCCTCAGGATAGGTCGTCAATAGTTGATCGTCTGGGGTCCATTGCTTGGGACCCTCACCAATCAGCTGATCGTGTGCCACTGACAGTGCCGCAGTTACACAGGGGTCGGGGCCGAAGCAGTGGAAGTCTCTGCGCCGACCTCTGTGTTGTGGCCGGACCTTGTAACCGTAGGCACGGCCCCACTGATTGCAATGAGAGCTCCCCTTGTAGTTACGAGAGTCGGCACAGAGACTTCTGCTGCTTCGGCCCCGACCCCTGTGTAATTGCGGCACTGTCAGTGGCACATGATCAGCTGATTGGTCCCGAGCGATGGACCCCAGACGATCAACTATTGATGACCTATCCTGAGTATTCTCCCCGGAAAACCCCTTTAAGCCAGCCATATTGTACTGTGCTTTCTGCAACTCTTCTAGTATTGCTATCAGTTCTCTGCGCTCGTGACCCGTCACCGCCCTACGGAGCCCCCTGTTTATTCCTTTCGCCTTTCTCTAGCTTTGACGGTTTCATTATTTCCCGGACTTCATAGTTATGTAATGTCTTCTCTTTCATCTCCTTACAGTAAGCTCCCACACGCTGCTATCTCCCAGTGCAATAAATGGCCTCCATGTTCTCCTCCACATTCGGTAGATTTCACCAAAGCCGGCAATAATCATTTATGAAAGAAACCTTTCCACTAAAAAGAGACATCCTAACGGTTCCGGGTATTACCCTGTGCCCTCCGTAAATAAGACCCTGTCTTATATTAATTTTTGCCTCAAAAGAGGCACAGTGTCTTATTTTCGTGGGGTTTCTTATAATACTTACCTACCGCCGGCGTACCGGTCCTCGTGCTTGCCTCCATCGCCGCTGCAGGCTTCAGTGTCCTCCGGCACGCTGACAGAGCAGTTCTTCCTGGTAGCAGGGCTTGAATACCCCGCCTCCAGTAAGCTAATGCTGTGATTGGTTAATCGAGCACCGCGTCAGCCAATGAGGGCTGGCGCTTGATTAACCAATCAAAGCCATTCATTGAATTACATAATTGAATGGCTGTGATTGGTTAATCGAGTGCCTGCACTCATTGGCTGACGCAGCGCTCGATTAACCAATCAGAGCATTAGCTTGCTGGAGGCGGGGTATTCAAGCCCCGCTTCCAGGAAGAACTGCTCTGTCAGCGTGTAGTACTACACAGAAGCCTGCAGCAACGCCACAGCCCAGTGTGAGGGACCCAAAGCCGGCTGCTAGGTGAGTATTTGTGGTTGGGTGATACAGAATTACCGGTGGTGGGATTCTTCAGAGTGTTTTTGTGTTTGGATCGGTTGCTGATTGTTACATGCATTTGTCCATCTGATGTCTCGTTAGTGATAATCTGCTGTGAAGGTGCGCTGATTGCCGTCGACGCGGCACGAGATGATTTGGATTACTCACAAGAACTGTTTAGTTGATAGGACTATTTAAGATGATGGCCGGAGGACAGCCTCAGCTGCACTTGACAATTCCACTCAGGCTGGAGGTAAAGGGGTTTTCCAGGCAAATACTATAAATGTCCTGTCTTCAGAATAGGTCATCAACTGTTGATGGATAGGGTCCGCCACTTGGAATACCGACCAATCAGCTGTTCACTAACTAAACACATGGTACAGAGAGGAAGCAGATTGCCCCGACCTGTGTAGTGCGCGGCGTTGGTAATTACCGGCACAGCTCCCACTGAATGTAATAGGAGCGGCGCCTGCAATTACCCGCTACACAGCGATCTGCTTCCTCTCCGTACCATGTGCCTGTGACAGCAGGCCCCCAAACCTCTGATCAATCAGGGACCCCAGCTGATCACTTATTGATGGCTCATCTATAAAAAGTGCCCGGAAACATTTTTTAAAGGTTTTTTTTGTGGGAGTCAAATAATCTTAGCCTTAGGAAAGTCCATCAATTTTTATTTATTGGCTTTCTGACCCCTAAGATCACAGGTGATCACATAGGCACAGTGGCTCCTCAGACTGGTGGCTGTGCTTGGTACTGCAGCTTGGTTCCATTCAAGTAGTAGGGACGTAGCAGGCACAGCCACATATGACACTGAAGATAAGCCAACAATGCTCGACTCAAGAAAAACCACATGAAGCACAATATCCCACGTCCAACAAAGTCACATTCAGGGGAATCCAGGAACTTGAGATTTGGGGGACTGACTCTGGGTTCTTCCCACTGACGAGCTGCTTTAGTTCTTGTGCCGATGGAGCTGGCATGCATTGGAGATGCCTCCATCTGTTATTTGTTTCTTGGCTGATAAAGTGTTGGGTATGCAGGGCCAGAGAATGAATTTCACCACTTAACCATACAAAGCCTATATTTTGTTAGGGCCCTTTGACACGGAATGATTATCGCTCGGTTAATCGCTGGATGTTTACTCTGAATGGAGGCGGGCGGCTGGAAGAGATCCCCGACGCGCTGCACCTTCAGGCACTGAGCGATCATCCCTCCTGTGTGGAAGCCGAGCAGCGATGATCTGGTCCGTGTATAAGGACCCTTTGGCTTTGGGGTCCACAAGTAAGGACACCACCCTACAACAGCAGCTCCTGGGTCTGAGGTCCCTGCGGCAGATGAGCCCGGATGTACAACTTCTGTCTTCAGCCAAACTCTTAAGCTTGGCCAAAGTTGTGCTTCATCCTGGCCGTATTAGGAGGGTTAACATGGAAGAAAATGCATTTCCATGAAAGGATAGGACACTTGGCTATTGAAAGTATCTGCAGCATTCCTTATGCTGATTAAGATTAGTGGGGGATGGGGTCTGACATTTATGGGGGATTCTGAAGGCTGAAGTTTTTGCTTTCGAAGGATCAATACTGTCATTGAATTAGCTCTTCCAGCTCCTGGCTTTGTCCCGTTGTTACATTCTATGGAAATGCTTAGAAGATTTGTGAAAAATGACTCTGCAAAAAAGTCCTTTTAAATGGCATTAGCACAATAAGTAAGTACACCCAGGAGCAGCAGGTAGGACCTCCCCTTTATGAGAAGGGACTCCAAAAAATGTTGGGAGTTCATCCCTCAAGTGCTTCCTGCACAGAATGTAGTTTACATTTGCAGAACGTCTTACTAATACATCCCTTTTACACGGGATGACGGTCGGGTAAAAGACTGAACGGGTGCTGGCGTCACCACGGAGGTCACTAGCGTACGTGCAGAGTGTTTAGATTGACAGACTTCGCGATCGAACATCAGATCGTGGGCTTCTCGCTCAACTCTTCACCTTCGATGTGAGCGGGGAGCGTTTACACGCAACGACAAGCCTGGATCCACGATTGGTTTTTATGTTGCCTGAAAATCAGCGATAACGACGCGTGAACGAACAGGACCCTTTTTTTTTTTTTTTTTGCATTTACACTACACCGTTATCGCTCACATTCGTTAGTACATTTTGAGTGATTATTACGTGAATGAGCCGTTAGTGCAGAATATATTTATGTTTCTTAGTTGTAGTCCTGTAGGGTGGAATTGCCATGGAATTTCTCCGGGGACCCTCAGCATGGAAATTCCATAGGATTTACAGTAGCAGCGAAGTGAAGCTGCAGAAATAACCTGTCCGTAGCATGTCAATTGCATCGCCGTCTCCACTCCGGAATTCGCAATGAAACCCTTACCTAATAGTGCGAGTATGGAGGCTGGCTTTCGGCGGCAGATCTGCAGTAGCCACTGAGGACCAAGCTTTATAGCCTCCATTATTATCAGTGTAACCCATAGAAATCCTCCCTTTCTACATACAGTAACAAGCTGTGGAATAACTAATTAGCTAGCGGAGCCTGTGGTGAGAAGTCCCATTAACCCCTTGAGTGGCGGGTTTCCTACCACCCTGTCGTGCCCACCAGGGCAGGTTTTTTAAAATGGTCTAATCATTGAATTTCAACTAATTTTGCAGTTGCGTCTCAAGAGCCATAACTTTTTCATTTTTCCATTGACATGGCCATATGAGGGCTTGTTTTTTGCGGGGCAAGTTGTGATTTTTTTAAACAGGGGGGAGGAAAAAAAGAAATGGGGAAAAAAAGAAAAAAAGGGGCCATGTCATTAAGGGGTTAAATAATGCATTAACTTCCTTCTCTGGGTCATTACGACGCACGGATACCACATGTGTGATTGTATTTTTGATTTTTTACAAAGTAAAGGGAGACAAGTGTTTTTTATAATTTTTTTTAATAATTTTTTTAACTTTTTTTTAAATTTTTTTTATTTTCTTTTCTTTTGTCCCTTTAGGGGACTTCCACAGGGACCCATCAGGACCCCTGATCACATTCCGGGGGTCCGATGGTGACAGCCCTTTACATGCTGCAGTGACAGCCCTTTACATGCTGCAGTCACATAGACTGCAGCATGTAAAGGGTTAACACAGCAGAGATCGGAGGTTTTCTCTGATCTCTGCTGTAAGAGCTAGTACCTAGCTGTCCTCTCACAGCCAAGCACCAAGCTCTCCCTGCCACAGAGACCATCGGCTTGCTTCTGACAAGCCGATGGTCTCTATGGCAACCTGTAAACAAAGCAGGAGGTTGCCGGCATATCGGCAATATCTTCTGCTGGTTTTTCAAAGCCCTTGCTTTGTTCTCTGTGGGTCTGTGCAGGCAGAGCACACTGCCACAGCTTGTGGCATTGTGCTCTGCAGCTTCCATAGTGATACATAGCCCGGAAATCTTCCGGGCTATGTCACTATGAGCAGTGGAGCTCGTCCCGGAAAATTTCCAGGCGTGCCACTCAAGGGGTTAAAGGTGAGACTGACTGCAGACAGAGCCGGTAATGCACGGTACGGTGGAAACATATACGTGCTTCATATCAATAAAATCAAGTGAAAAGCATTAAAGGGGTTGTCCGAGATAAATGTTGCAGCTTCGCATCACGGCGGCGTCGTTGGCTGCAGCAGCCTGAATACAAGCTGCTGCTGCATGCAAGCATTACATCGCAGTGAGAGGGGAGTAGAAGCTCTTTATTATCTTTTACCCATCAGGGAACTAGTTTTGCAAAGAACTGTTCTCTCGGACGACGCGTTTCACTTGAGATGTTCTCTTCATCCCGTTTTGCCATCGATAGACACATTAGTAATATCCTTTCTGGCATAAGACCTCGTCAGTGATTCCCTAATTGGAGACTTTGTTTTATCTTTGTGTCAACCAGGGGTTTCTTAAACAGATGCAATAGCAGGCCTTTAGTTTGGCCCATATTCGGGCCCCTTGGGGATATTTACTGTAAATGTTATGAAATCTGTTTCCCTGCGGCTTTCTGGATTACAGTCTGTATATTTTGTGCCAGATGTGCAACAATTCAGCACGTCGGAGGTTTTCAGCGCTGCTGCGGCCATATAGTAGAAGCAATCGCAGCCACTACTAATCCATTTACGGCATATAGGATATCTTCAGTTTAGGCATTTTTCGGAATATCTTGATTTAGGCTTAAAAACGTTTTCTCATCAAGACAAGCAATTTTTATAATGAAGCCAGATGTAATGTGATACATTGTTGCACGTCGCGGCTACAAATTATCGGGTTACCGTGTTTTATATATCCAGGCTCAGTCCCGCCAGAACATTACAGAGGCTGTACTAGAATAGGGATAACTTTATGATTGTGAAGTATTACTGCCGGGACTGGAATCAGTGGTGGTCCGAACAGTTGGACTTCTCAAAGTGAGATGATGGTTATCCAGTCACTGGGGGCCCAGTTATTGGACACTTACCACCTACCTCACTTCTTGGGATCGCTGGGGTCCCAGCAGTTGGATAGGTGATAAATGTTCATGGGCCCACACCTTTGATTTGGCCGCACACATGGTGAACCCATTGGTTTTTAAAGGGCTGGTTGATGAACTAATGTGATTGAGAACTTCTGCATCCTGCCTCAATATCTGGAGTTGCCAGAAGAGTCTATCAACCCTTTATGTCAGTGATGGCGAACCTTTTAGAGACCAAGTGCCAAAACTGCAACCCAAAACCCACTTATTTATCACCAAGTGCCAACACATCGGGGGGGCGGGGCTTATCACAGAGTATGATTTCACCCCCGTCATTATAAAAAGGGGGGCCGCGTCAAAATGGACAGGGAGCAGCTTTTGACTGCTTTTTGGATGCGGAAATGCTACGGAATTTGCCACGGTAATTACTGCCATGTGTAAACATACCCCAGCAGCAACAGGGACACCCCACGGCGGCCCCAGCGGCAACAGGGACACCCCACGGCGGCCCCAGCGGCAAGAGGGACACCCCACGGCGGCCCCAGCGGCAACAGGGACACCCCACGGCAGCTCCAGCGGCAAGAGGGACACCCCACGGCGGCCCCAGCGGCAAGAGGGACACCCCACGGCGGCCCCAGCGGCAAGAGGGACACCCCACGGCGGCCCCAGCGGCAAGAGGGACACCCCACGGCGGCCCCAGCGGCAACAGCGCCCCTTCCCCACGGCGGCCCCAGCGGCAACAGCGCCCCTTCCCCACGGCGGCCCCAGCGGCAACAGCGCCCCTTCCCCACGGCGGCCCCAGCGGCAACAGCGCCCCTTCCCCACGGCGGCCCCAGCGGCAACAGCGCCCCTTCCCCACGGCGGCCCCAGCGGCAACAGGGTCACCCATCGGCGGCCCCAGCCAATCAGGAGGCTGGAATCGGCAATGGACCGCACAGAGCCCACGGTGCACCATGGGAGAAGACCCGCGGTGCATCGTGGGTGAAGATCCCGGCGGCCATCTTAAAGAAGGAAGAAAGAAGTCGTCGCAGAGCGGGGATTCGGGTAAGTAATATGTATATATTTTTTTTAACCCATCCCTTGGGTTTGTCTCGCGCCGAACGGGGGGCCTATTGCAAAAAAAAAAAACCCGTTTCGGCGCGAGACAACCCCTTTAAGTAATTACATGAATTCATTTATTTGCGCTGTGCACTTTATACTTGGATCCAGCTCTTCTTTTGAGCGGATTTGCTCTTTTCTATATCCAGACGTATTCTCTGATTGACGCGGACGCTCCGTATATGTATCCGTATTATATACCTCATGCTTCTGCTCTGCATTATTTTTCACCTGGATCATTTGGATGATAATTAATTTCTTATATACTGTTAGTTCCACCTTATGTTGTATGGTGAGGACCAAGAATACGGCCCCATGGTTGGGGGGACTCGGTACGGTCCTTCTAGGAAGCTGCTTCACAAGGGCGACTCAAGAAGTAATGCCTCCGTGTCTGTAACTTCTTATTTAGTCAAGTGAATGTAGATGTTCTTCGGCCGGCTGCACGCGGACGGGTCTGATTCTACATGCGGGAGCCCACAGCGGAATCCAACGCCGACCGGCAACTGCGCGCACCTATTTAAATCGGTATTGCGGATGGACCCAGTGGCTCGCCATTGGATATGCGCAATACAGATTTTTTTCTAAATCCATGTTTTTCTGATGCCGTTGCCAGGCGATGACACGGGTACCCGCAACCTATCTGTAATTTCAATTGCGAATGGGCCTTGGGTTGGACGACTTCCATTGACTTCAAAAGAAGCTGTCCGTGCGGAATCCGCATGGAGATACTACATGCTGCGATTTTTCCTCCACAAACAAATGACGATTTCCGCGAGTGTGTAGGAATAAATAGGCGGTTTTCCATAGCATGCTCTGAGCGGTATTTGCTGCGGATCCACGGTGTGGATGCCGACAACGGATTCCGCTATGCAAATCTTCAACATCGCACAGTAGTCCATTACAGCATCCCCATGAACATTCTTCAGCTGATGAGGGATTCCCTTAGGCGCACCCCCTCTTTCCCCTCAGATCCGTGATTCTAGTCACTCAGTCTGAAACAGAAGAGCCCTAGATTAGTGGAGGACCCCTCTAGAGCATCATTCATAGGCACTTGAATAGATAAAGCGTTGCAGACACGGAGTCACCCTTGTGTATAGGCACAGTATACAGGGTCAGATGACCTTGCCTACTATTACCCCTCTTCTTCTATTCCCTATCCTTGGCCTTCATTCATTTTTTTGTGGTACTGGCGTTGTGTTTTTTTCAGTCCCGGGGGCCTTAGCGCCTTTTAAAAGTATTAACCCCTTCCAATCCACTGTCTGACCTCTGAAGACATTATGATTTAAGGCTGTACAGCTCTGATGTTGGAAGACGTCCGTCGGGGTTCTCTTACTGTATATTGCCAGCCTCTCTGCTGTCGGAGCCTATACAACGTGTCTACTCATGCAGTACTTGCTTTAGCCAGCATATAGCGCTGCTGTATAACGGCAGAAAAAGAGTAAGCCCCCTAGGAAAATCAGGATACAAATTGGATTGGAAAGGGTTAATAAAGGTCATTTTTTAGATCTTTCTTTATGTAAATGATACATATCACAATACTGTATTGACTTTGTATTGTGAGAAACTGGAGTTCTTAATAAGATCCGTGGGAGTTTCAGGGTGCGCACATCTGACGTCCTGTACGTACCCCCGTTCCGACAGCCTTACTGCCGCTCTACTTCCTGTATTGGGAGTGCGACTTTTTGTGGACAGTGAAGGACTACAAATCTTCGCAGCCTCCTCCTTTTCGTGACCTAACCATGTGAATGCAAAGGGCTGGCACTGGTAGTCTGGGACATCAGCAACTGCTGACATTCTTACTCTGATCTGTCCCCTTGTGGTCATATGATCTCTGACCAGCCAATGGGAGGATGGTTGCACTCAATCACATGGTATTGTGTCAATTCGGCACAGGAAGAAACTGCAGACCTTCCTTTTCCATGTGACTGGTGTTCAGAACAAGAGTTGAGCAAATCATAAAAGTAGGAGTATATTAGTAAGTGCTTTTATTGCTTATAACAAAGTCAATGGTAAACTTTTTTCCATTAGACAACCCCTTTAAATGTTGCTAAGGCTCATAGAGAGAGCCTGGGAGTCCTGCTCCCCCCTTCCCCATCACCCAATAAAAGAAGGGGTGCAGCTAACCTGAGTTGGCTCTCCTTGTTCCAGGCGCGCCACAGAAGCTGCCTATGGGGTATGCATGCCCTTGTGCCAAGTCTCTGAAAGGGCAGCATTGGAGACCTGAGAGGAGATGTACGTTCAGATGCAAAGACGACTGACCTCATTTGGGTCAACCCGGTAGATGGACTGTCTATCAAGGTTAAATGGGCTTTAGGTAATGAATTGAAAAGCCCCACTTTGAGGTGTTCGCTGTGTAATCAATGCTTCTTTCCTCTATATTAAATCACACTTCTGTCTTGCTGTAAGTAGTTGGGAAGGTTCCACCGGGGGTTCCAGAGTTCCTGCAGATATTAATCATCTGGGTCCGTGTGTGCGCTCGGCTGTGATTAAAATCAGGTTATTAAAATGGATAATAATTGAAATGGTGACAATCCTGCCATAAAAGTATCTTAGTCATACGCTGTGAAATGATTGTAGCACGGGGCAAGGCATCCTCTTTCATCCTCACCCGTACGTCGTTCTATCAGCTTTTTCATCTCCTGCAGAAATTGTATGGATGCTACATTTTAATACTAATGGGTAACGACTGTGTAGGAAAAGTGCAGCAAGGGGAGTACGGTCCATGTAGGTCAGAAGTGCGAGTGCTGCTCCTCCGCAAAGTATCATGGCCTTACATCTTCATTCTGTAAAAGGTGCATTTTATAAAATGCACCACAAAAAGGCACACTGGGGACCAGATGTATTATTCACAAGTGCTGATTGATACCGTGTAACGATCGGATAGGTAGATTTCCCCCTTAAAGAACAATTATATATTAAAGGTTTCGATATTAAATCTGAAAGCAAAATATATAAAACGTTGTGGGAACAGGCAGGGCTGGAACAAGATGTGTTGGGGCAGACGCCAGTCTACACAGGCAGCCTACGTGTCACGATGAGCAACAATGTCCTTATCTTTACTTATTATCTTAGCACTCCTATAAGGGCTCACACCCACTGGCGATAGGACTTACCCGCGATGCGAGAGTGAGTGAAAACGCACGATAATGAAACCACAGGGGATGAAGGAATCCTCGGCCACAGCTGTGGCAGTAGTCCATGATGCTTTACCGTTGCTTTCAATGGGGCCGGCACTGCTTCGAAGCAGTGGGTTTGCAGCGAGGATTTTTGGGGAAGGGCTTGAAACATAAGCCCTTCCCTGAAATTCATAGCAAACAAGTAAAAAAAATAAAAAAATAAAGATTGACTCACCTAGAAGAGCCGTCCGGCTTTTCTCTCTGGCCCCGGCAGTCTTCTTCTCTATTCTGGAGGCTGGGGATTGAAAAATCCCTGCCTCCAGAAAGCGCTGCCTCTGATTGGCTGAGCACTGTAGCCAATCAGAGGCAGTTCCCAGCCATCATTGATTGACAGCTGAGTACTGCTTCTGATTAGCTGAGCGCTCAGGTTCCTCAATGCAGATGTGAAGCCGCCCTCATATGACTGATTGATGTTTGTACCTTTGCCTAAGGGTGACTTCACATCTGTTTTGGAACCTTCAGTCTGAGTTTCCGCTGCAGATCTGGCAGAAAATACCACTGTATGCAGCGCATTTTCTTCCGATTGAAAGTCGGCAGCTGAGAGGAAACTGAATGGACCCCATTATAGTCAATGGGGTCTGTTCAATGCTGTTTTGTTCCGTCTTAGGATGGAACTGTTTGGCCACAGGGATTCCCCTTTCCTGCTCTCCAAATAGAGGTGTGAAGCCCCCCTTAGTGCCTTTAATTGCTGTGCTGTAAACTAACTGCATGCAGTAATGTATGCGAAGCTGTAATTCATCTGACCTCCAGTGCTAATAAAGTTAACCCCTTAGGTCCTGCAACCTGTAGATTTATGGCTGATTGCATTTAATAGAGCACTGCAGTATCCCAGACCAGGATCTCTTGGCGGCAATTTAATCTTATTAATGTGACAAAGAAGTGAAATAATTATGTCCTTGTCACTAAATTGGCAAAAGTTTCAGAACTTTTCTCCATCCTGCAAGTAAAATAATACAATTAATCAAAGAACAAACCATACTTTGATGGATGACATATCCATAATGTGTTTGTACCTGCCTACTTTACACCTATGCCATATAGACGCCAAGTGGGGGAAATTAATGAGTTTGCTTAAACATGCCAAAATTAAGCTGTTTTTTTCATTCCGGAATGTAAGGACATCATCAGGCAACAAATAAGACTACTCATGTAGTGGCCTGAAATACATATATCTGGCCCCTCTATAAATATCTATAGTTGTGCCAGATGTCATGTGTTAATTGTGGATGCACTGTGCAAATTGTCGTCAGTAGTTATGTGTATTGCACAGCTGCAGTGCACAAGAGGTTAATGTCTTAGTAATGACACTACGTGATGGTGTCCCTGCTGTGGCCCCACTAAGTACAATTAGTTTTAGGCCCCCCTATTTGGCTGTAATTAGTATTAGGACCTCCTCTGTGAAGCCCTTAAAGGGGTTGTCCCGCGCCGAAACGGCTTTTTTTTTTTTTTCAATAGGCCCCCGTTCGGCGTGAGACAAACACAAGGGATGGGTTAAAAAAAAAAAAAGTTTAGTACTTACCCGAATCCCCGCTCTGCGGCGACTTTTTACTTACCTTACCAAGATGGCCGCCGGGATCTTCACCCACGATGCACCGCGGGTCTTCTCCCATGGTGCACCGTGGGCTCTGTGCGGTCCATTGCTAATTCCAGCCTCCTGATTGGCTGGAATCGGCACATGTGACGGGGCGGAGCTACGCGATGATGCGTAGAAGGAGGCGGAGCCAGAACGCCGCTCGTGCCGAGACCCAAGAGAAGGGAGAAGACCCTTCTGCACAAGCGTGTCTAATCGGGAAATTAGACGCTGAAATTAGACGGGCTCCATGGAGACGGGGACGCCAGCAACGGAGCAGGTAAGTGAATAACTTCTGTATGGCTCATATTTAATGCACGATGTATATTACAAAGTGCATTAATATGGCCATACAGAAATGTATACCCCCACTTGCTTTCTCGGGACAACCCCTTTAAGGTAATAGGAACCCGCCCTTCCTCTGTCTATAATTAATATGTAATACACTTCTTGGCCACCAATATCTGGCCGCTGCTACAGTTTGTAGTATTACACTCATGTACAGAACTCCCAGCTGCAGTCTCCCACCTTGCGCTATGTTGGACACAGTGTCACTGCAGCCGTCCATGAAACGTACTGTATTCTGGGCAGCAGGAAAGCCTCTCCTTGTCACGTGACGCCAACACTCCAACTGGACCCTAATGAATATCACGGCAGTGAAATAACTGAGCCGAGTCCAGCAATACTTAGAAATCTGGGAGTGTGCAGATTTACTTAGTTTTCCGATGAACAAGTATACAGCTACAAGACTTTGTAAATGGTGCACGGTGATGTGTACCCGGCGGACAATGGAACCGATGAAAGTACAACAGTGTTAGATTTGACTTCAACGCTCTCTCCTCACTTTACTCTGGACTGAATCAGACAATTACTACGGTAGCTGTGCTGATTCAAGAGCTGATTTGTATTTTGTGAAGTAACGTAGTCAGTGACTTTGTGGCTAATCCTGGCTTTGATTTCACCGGATTGCTATGACTCGCTGTTTGCAGCAGGGTGACCTCGGAAAGATCCAGGCCTTCTCCAGTGGAATAATTAGGGGACGGGTTTGCACCTCGTCCGACCTGACAGGAAAACGTGTAGATTTTTGTTCTGCGCGCGTACACCTCCCTTCCGACACGGCTGACTGCAGCTTCTCCTCTCTGACGTCTGGCTGAGTCTGCCTAACTGCTCACTGACTCCTCCTTTTATCTCCTCTGTTCCATCTCCCGCTCTTTCTGGACTCCTCCCGCTCTTGCATGGGGATTAGTGTGTTTGCTTCCCTTGTAACTCTGCACCAGTGGGATTAAACCTGAGGTTCAGCCAATAGGGCTGCAGCTGACATCAGACTAAGGGGAGAAACAGGGTCTCTTCTACAGACGGCACCTGCAATGCCCATGGACGGTACAGAGACTGGTGAGACAGGACAAGTGTGGATGTGAATGTTCCTCTACATCACCTCGCTCCTTTCCCCAGCTTTCTCAGTTAGAATGTAATGAACATGGGAGATGGGGAAAGGGGTGACGTAACACTGTGTGCGAGTGACTACAGACGGGAGTCCTGTACATGAGTGTAAGATACTTGTAAGCAGTACCAGCAGCTGAATGCGCCCCCTACCTCCCGGCCCAGCCCGCCCCTGTTGGGGTACAGTTGATAGGTCCGCATAGACATTAGATAATTAGCTAATGTGTTGGCATTAGTTTAAGTATATGATCTGCTTTAGAATACTGTAGGCACATACAGCAGACATCGGATCACTTCCCTTCAGTATTGGGGTGCTGCTGTGATCGGTGGCTGCATCTTGGTTCTAATTATTATCTAGTGAGTCTTGATACTGTCTGATCAGTAGAAGTCTATGATGACATGAGTATTCAAAAGGATTGTTGATCCGGGGAGTATTCCGATTGCCAGATTGGAGTCGGGAAGACATTTTTTCCCTTAAATGGCGAAAATTGGCTTCTACCCTGTTGGGTTCTTTTTGGATCAACATTGGGGGTTAATAGGCTGAACAGGGGGCTTTTTTTGGCCTAACATACTATGGTAATATGTACTTTAGAAGCTAACTTGGAAAGTCTCCCTAGATCTCCATGAGAACAAAGGTGGTGTTAGTACTGACTTTATTCTCAAAAAAAGTTAAGTTATGGGTTTTAAGTAGAGATGAGCGAGCGTACTCGTCCGAGCTTGATACTCGTTCGAGTATTAGGGTGTTTGAGATGCTCGTTACTAGGGCGTGCAGACCATAGCGTCCTCAGTCTGCAGTCATTTTACAGAGTATAGGGGCAGTACTGCTGAGGCAGGGAAAGAGGTATACTGGCTATATAGGCAGTGGGCTTTTTCCCAAAAAGTGGAAAAATATACTATATTTGGCCTGCCTGTAACTGTCTTCAGTTTACTGCGTGTCTGCTGGGGGTAGTAGTCGGTGATTAATACCCAGCCTTGCGCATAATTGTTTCCTGGCTCTGCTGTGCGTTCTGTACGCGAAGTCAGCCTCCAACAGGGAAATCAAAATACAGTGTATCAGAGGCAGTGGGCTTTTTCCCCAAAAGTTTAAAAATATACTATATTTGGCCTGCCTGTGACTGTCTTTAGTTTACTGCGTGTCTGCTGGGGGGAGTAGTCGGTGATTAATACCCAGCCTTGCACATAATTGTTTCCTGGCTCTGCTGTGCGTTCCGTAAGCGAAGTCAGCCTCCAACCACAGGCCAATAAGCGGCACATTTAATTACAGCGTTCTGTTTCTGCTCTACTCGTAATACAGCATGCTGAGGGGTAGGGGTAGGCCTAGAGGACGTGGACGCGGGCGAGGACGTGGAGGCCCAAGTCAGGGTGTGGGCACAGGCCGAGCTCCTGATCCAGGTGTATTGCAGCCGATTGCTGCGGGATTAGGAGAGAGGCAAGTTTCTGGGGTCCCCAGATTCATCTCACAATTAATGTGTCCACGCGGTAGACCTTTATTAGAAACTGAGCAGTGTGAGCAGGTCCTGTCGTGGATGGCAGAAAGTGCATCCAGCAATCTATCGACCACCCAGTCTTCTACGCCATCCACACCTGCAACTCTGAATCCTCTGGCTGCTGCTCCTCCTTCCTCCCAGCCTCCTCACTCCATGAAAATGACACATTCTGAGGAGCAGGCAGACTCCCAGGAACTGTTCTCGGGCCCCTGCCGAGATTGGGCAGCAATGGTTCCTCTCCCACCGGAGGAGTTTGTCGTGACCGATGCCCAACCTTTGGAAAGTTCCCGGGGTCCGGGGGATGAGGCTGGGGACTTCCGGCAACTGTCTCAAGAGCTTTCGGTGGGTGAGGAGGACGATGACGATGAGACACAGTTGTCTATCAGTGAGGTAGTAGTAATTTCAGTAAGTCCGAGGGAGGAGCGCACAGAGGATTCGGAGGAAGAGCAGCTGGACGATGAGGTGACTGACCCCACCTGGTTTGCTAAGCCTACTGAGGACAGGTCTTCAGAGGGGGAGGCAAGTGCAGCAGCAGGGCAGGTTGGAAGAGGCAGTGCGGTGGCCAGGGGTAGAGGCAGGGCCAGACCGAATAATCCACCAACTGTTTCCCAAAGCGCCCCCTCGCGCCATGCCACCCTGCAGAGGCCGAGGTGCTCAAAGGTGTGGCAGTTTTTTACTGAGAGTGCAGACGACCACCGAACTGTGGTGTGCAAGGTTTGTCGCGCCAAGATCAGCCGGGCAGCCACCACGACCAGCCTCACCACCACCAGCATGCGCAGGCATATGATGGCCAAGCACCCCACAAGGTGGGACAAAGGCCGTTCACCGCCTCCGGTTTGCACCACTGCCTCTCCCCCTGTGCCCCAACCTGCCACTGAGATCCAACCCCCCTCTCAGGACACAGGCACGACCGTCTCCCGGCCTGCACCCACACCCTCGCCTCCGCTGTCCTCGGCCCCATCCAGCAATGTCTCTCAGCGCAGCGTCCAGCCGTCGCTAGCGCAACTGTTTGAGCGCAAGCGCAAGTACGCCGCCACACACCTGCACGCTCAAGCGTTAAACGTGCACATAGCCAAATTGATCAGCCTGGAGATGCTGCCGTATAGGCTTGTTGAAACGGAGGCTTTCAAAAACATGATGGTGGCGGCGGCCCCGCGCTACTCGGTTCCCAGTCGCCACTACTTTTACCGATGTGCCGTCCCAGCCCTGCACGACCATGTCTCCCGCAACATTGTACGCGCCCTCACCAACGCGGTTACTGCCAAGGTCCACTTAACAACGGACACGTGGACAAGCACAGGCAGGCAGGGCCACTATATCTCCCTGACGGCACATTGGGTGAATTTAGTGGAGGCTGGGACAGAGTCAGAGCCTGGGACCGCTCACGTCCTACCCACCCCCAGAATTGCGGGCCCCAGCTCGTGGTGGTATCTGCAGCGGTGTATGCTTCCTCCACTAAACCACCCTCCTCCTCCTCCTCCTCCTCCTCCTCCTACGCAACATCTGTCTCGCAATCAAGATGTGTCAGCAGCACGTCGCCAGCAGTCGGTGTCCCACGGCGTGGCAGTACAGCGGTGGCCAAGCGTCAGCAGGCCGTGCTGAAACTACTCAGCTTAGGAGAGAAGAGGCACACGGCCCACGAAATGCTGCAGGGTCTGACAGAGCAGACCAACCGCTGGCTTTTGCCGCTGAGCCTCCAACTGGGCATGGTCGTGTGTGACAACGGCCGTAACCTCGTGGCGGCTCTGCAGCTCGGCAGCCTCACGCACGTGCCATGCCTGGCCCACATCTTTAATTTGGTGGTTCAGCTGTTTCTGAAAAGCTACCCACGCTTGTCAGAGCTGCTCGGAAAGGTGCGTCGGGTCAGCGCACATTTCCGCAAGTCCAACACGGACGCTGCCACCCTGCGGACCCTGCAACATCGGTTTAATCTGCCAGTGCACCGACTGCTGTGCGACGTGCCCACACGGTGGAACTCTACGCTCCACATGTTGGCCAGGCTCTATGAACAACGTAGAGCTATAGTGGAATACCAACTCCAACATGGGCGGCGCAGTGGGAGTCAGCCTCCTCAATTCTTTACAGATGAGTGGGCCTGGTTGGCAGACATCTGCCAGGTTCTTGGAAACTTTGAGGAGTCTACCCAGATGGTGAGCGGCGATGCTGCAATCATTAGGCCTCATGTCCACAGGGAAAATCAGATCCGCTGCGGATTTGTAATGCGGATTTGGGCTGCGGATGCACTGTAATTGTCTTTTTTTTTTGATGCGGGAGATCAATTGAGCTATGTGCTCTGAGCTTCCGCATGCGTGATCCGCACTAAAATGGAGCATGGCCATTTTTTTTCATGCCCAGAAAATTTTTAATTACCATCCGCGGGTATTTATCTACCTGCGGGTGGTCAATGCATTCCTATGGGGCGCGGATCCGCGTGCGGGAAAAACGCTGCAGATTTTAATTCTTACTTTCCCCGTAGACATGAGGCCTTAGCGTCACCATTCCTCTGCTATGCCTCTTGAGAAGTTCCCTGCAAAGCATAAAGGCAGACGCTTTGCGCTCGGAAACGGAGGCGGGGGGAAGACAGTATGTCGCTGGATAGTCAGAGCACCCTCATGTCTATATCTCAGCGCGTTGAGGAGGAGGGGGAGGAGCATGAGGAGGAGGGGAAGAGACAGCTTGGCCCACTGCTGAGGGTACCCATGCTGCTTGCCTGTCATCCTTTCAGCGTGTATGGCCTGAGGAGGAGGATCCTGAAAGTGATCTTCCTAGTGGGGACAGCCATGTGTTGCGTACAGGTACCCTGGCACACATGGCTGACTTCATGTTAGGATGCCTTTCTCGTGACCCTCGCGTTACACGCATTCTGGCCACTACGGATTACTGGGTGTACACACTGCTCGACCCACGGTATAAGGAGAACCTTTCCACTCTCATACCCGAAGAGGAAAGGGGTTCGAGAGTGATGCTATACCACAGGACCCCGGCGGACAAACTGATGGTAAAATTCCCATCCGACAGCGCTAGTGGCATAAGGCGCAGTTCCGAGGGCCAGGTAGCAGGGGAGGCGCGGAGATCAGGCAGCATGTACAGCGCAGGCAGGGGAACACTCTCCAAGGCCTTTGACAGCTTTATAGCTCCCCAGCAAGACTGTGTCACCGCTCCCCAGTCAAGGCTGAGTCAGCGGGAGCACTGTAAAAGGATGGTGAGGGAGTACGTAGCCGATCGCACGACCGTCCTCCGTGACGCCTCTGCTCCCTACAACTACTGGGTGTCGAAGCTGGACACGTGGCCTGAACTTGCGCTGTATGCCCTGGAGGTGCTTGCTTGTCCTGCGGCTAGCGTCTTGTCAGAGAGGGTGTTTAGTGCGGCTGGGGGAATCATCACGGATAAGCGTACCCGCCTGTCAACTGACAGTGCCAACAGGCTTACACTCATAAAGAGGAACAAAGCCTGGATTTCCCCAGACTTCTCTTCTCCACCAGCGGACAGCAGCGGTACCTAAACAATACGTAGGCTGCACCCGCGGATGGAAGCATCGTTCTCTATCACCATAAAAAACGGGGACCTTTTAGCTTCATCAATCTGTGTATTATATTCAACCTCCTCCTCCTGCTCCTCCTCCTGAAACCTCACGTAATCACGCCGAACGGGCAATTTTTCTTATGCCCACAAGGCTCAGTCATATGACTTTTGTAAACAATGTTTAAACGTTTCATTTCTCATTAAAGCGTTGAAACTTGCACCTGAACCAATTTTGATTTTTAACTGGGCTGCCTCCAGGCCTAGTTACCAATTAAGCCACATTTACCAAAGAGATTAATGGGTTTCACCTGCCCTCTTGGTTGGGCATGGGCAATTTTTCTGACGTACATTTGTACTGTTGGTACACCAATTTTTTTGGGCCCTCGCCTACAGTGTAATCCTAGTAATTTTTATGGGCTTCGCCTGCAGTCATGGTACAGCAAGGTGTGTGGGGTTGGCCTACACTTTTGCTACATAAATGTAACTGGGGCCTTGTCTAGACTGCAACTACTGAAATGTGAAAGAGACTCCCTAAACTGCTGCAACGGGAATGTTACTGGGGCCTGTCTTGACTGCTACTACTACTGAAATGGAACTAATACTGTGCTCCCCCTATACTGCTGCTTCGGAATTGTTACTGGGGTCTGTCTTGAGTGCTACTATTACTGAAATGGAACTAAGACTGCGCTCCCCCTATACTGCTGCTTCGGAATTGTTACTGGGGCCTGTCTTGAGTGCTACTATTACTGAAATGGAACTAAGACTGCGCTCCCCCTATACTGCTGCTTCGGAATTGTTACTGGGGCCTGTCTTGACTGCTACTACTACTGAAATGGAACTAATACTGTGCTCCCCCCTATAATGCTGCTAGTGATATGTTACTGGGGCCTGTCCCTAATGCTACCGCTGAAATGTTACTAATTCTGGGCTCTGCCTATACCGCTGCTAATGCTATGTCACTGGGGTGTGGAAACGGAGGCTTCCCAAAGACATGATGGCGGCGAGGCCATTTCCCACCAACGTGGTTACTGTTAAGGTGCATATAACCACGGACACGTGGAGAGGACACGTAGTGCCTCAAAAACATCCCCTCCTCCTCCAGCAGGGAAAACATTCTTGGCAAATACCTTTGCATTGGTCCGTCTGGTGGCAGTCCAAGAATTTCACCTTTAACGACACAACAAGAGAGCCCCCCCACCATCCCCCCACCACGGCCCACTTAATCCTGGCCACATGCCGAAAACCAACTAAATAAAACCGCGCTACTAGGTCCGCAGTCACCACCACATTCCCACCAACGCGGTTACTGTTAAGGTACATATTACCAGTCTGACTGGGGCATGCACTGTGGGCCGAAGCCCACCTGTATTGTATCTGACGTTAGCTCTGCTGTCCAGGGCACTGCAATGGGATTTGTTTATGTACCGCCGGTGGGTTCCAGGGAGCCACCCATGCTTTGGGTCCACACGGACTTCACATTAGAAATTTGTACCTGCCTGTGTCTATGTATTAAAAACTCCAGTCTGACTGGGGCATGCAGTGTGGGCCGAAGCCCACCTGCATTTAATCTGACGTTACCACAGCTCTGCTGTCCAGGGCACTGCAATGGGATTTATTTATGTAACGCCGGTGGCTTCCTTGGACCCACCTATGCTGTCGGTCCACACGGAGTTGTACCTGCCTGTGTCTAGTTATAAAGAACCCCGGTCTGACTGGGGCATGCAGTGTGGGCCAAAGCCCAGCTGTATTTAATCTGACATTAGCTCTACTATCCGGGGCACTGCATTGGGACAAACTACAGGATCAATACAGCGCTAATGAGACGTGCACAGCTACGCTAGCATTGGAGTCCGCTGTAGGCCCGCGATTGCTGAGGGTTTGTGCAGAGGCCTATGTCCTGGGTGCAGTGAAAGTCCACTTCCAGCCTAGGATTGCTGAATCTGTGGGCCGAGGCCTATGCCGTGGGCGCGGTACAAGTCTGCCATGTTTGGCCGCTCAGATCAATTTTTTGTTCATGTCTTGGGTTTCCTAGGACCCACCTATGCTGTTGGTGCAAACTTAGTTCCAATTGCGGTGTTTGACCTGTCTGGCACAAAGGCACTGACTGACTTGGGTAGGGGGCAGAGCGCTGACGGCTTTCCCCTTGCAGTGTGGATTGAGCTATGCGACACCTTGACAGAATGAATACTGTGTGGCACATGGATTCCCCATTGCTATGCCCACATTTGCAGCTCCTGACGGAGGTGGCACAGGATTGGAGTTCTCATTGCTTCTGTACAGCATTGTGGGCTATCGCCCCGCCCCTTTTAAAGGGGGTCGCTGCCTGGCCCTGCCAACCCTCTGCAGTGTGTGCCTCATGGCAGACGCACTTATAAATAGACATGAGGGTGGTGTGGCTATGAGGCCAGCGTGTGGCATGAGGGCAGCTGAAGGCTGCGCAGGGACACTTTTGTGTGCGCTGCGGACGCAGGGTCGTGGGGGGGGGGGTTGGGCAGCATGTAACCCAGGAGAAGTGGCAGCGGAGTGACATGCAGGCAGTGATTGTGCTTTGTTGGAGGTAGTCTGGTGCTTAGCTAAGGTATGCCTTGCTAATGAGGGTTTTTCAGAAGTAAAAATTGTTGGGAGGGGGGGGGGGCACTCTTGCCGCTATTGTGGCTTAATAGTGGGACCTGGGAACTTGAGATGTAGCCCAACATGTAGCCCCTTGCCTGCCCTATCCGTTGCTGTGTCGTTCCCATCACTTTCTTGAATTTCCCAGATTTTCACAATTGAAAACCTTAGCGAGCATCGGCGATATACAAAAATGCTCGAGTCGCCCATTGACTTCAATGGGGTTCGTTACTCGAAACGAACCCTCGAGCATCGCGGAAAGTTCGACTCGAGTAACGAGCACCCGAGCATTTTGGTGCTCGCTCATCTCTAGTTTTAAGCATTATAAATGTGTTCTTTAACCCTTTCATTTACTTATGATTAGAAACTTTACTTTCCTTCAAAAACTTTCATGGTTGGTTTTATGATTCACCAACATAGAGGTCACCTAATACCAGAACTCAAGAAGCAAACTCGCACTCTCCAGCCCCTTATTGTGGCATTCAGTGTAATGTGCCGCCCGCTGGCAGGAGATTGGGGCTTTTTGAGGCTTGTATTATTCTGGTGATTATCATTACTAATTAGCAGTTTTGATTTTTTTTGTAAACTAACCAAACAGGGAGACCTAGAGCTCGTCATCACTCATCTGAGGATGCGGCCCGAGTAGATGGTTACATGACAAGTCAATATCGATCGCAAATGTAATTTAAGGAGATAAAGTTCCAGTACAAATGAGAAGTGTGAAACTCCTCGCGGAAAGAGGAGAGAAGCCAAAGACAGATGGAAGGAAAGATAGATAGATGCACATCCTATAGACCCTGTAGGGGCTGTGGCAGCATAATGTATGTGGTGTAGAGACTGCAGCCTGTCAGACCCTTCGTGTGTCCGGCCTTGGGCCGATCTCAGATTCCATTATTTGTTTGTAGGTTGTCAGGCCCTAGGAAAGCTGAATGAATTCAATGTTCTAATCTCTCCTTCCTCTCTTGTATTTGGCAAGCCTTTAATATCCAAGAGGAGAGGAAACCCCTTGTGGCCCCCAGGGGCCATAAACTGGCTAATACAAGGAGATGACCCCATGCTGGTGTGGAGTGACACCTTCCTCCGTTCACAGAGCCAAAGCGGTGCCAATTTCACATCAGAACGAAATCTTTTAATAAAGGATATTTGGGTGTATGAAGATCCAGCCCGACATGAATTAGATTGTCAGAATCGGGCTGGCCAGCCGAACAAAACACCTCTACATTCATTGAGGTCCGAGGTCCAGAACACCCAGAACCGCATATCTGGGAAACTATGGAAGTGAACCCATCCATGTGTGGGCTCAAAACATGTGAAATCATGAATTCATGTCATGTTTTACAAGCTTATGTTCTTGAGTTCATGGAGACGCACCTGGGAGCGCCACGTATCCTACACCCTAAGGTCTGTCTCTTTGGCCTTGTGGAAGGCGTTCGAGTCGATGAGGCAGCACGCACCCCATACAAATTGCTTTTTTTTTCTATGCTAGAAAGGTAATATTACTTAATTGAAAACATCCCAAAAAGCCCACTAGGGCAGCCTGGCTGCGTGAGTTAAACAGTGTTGCCCCTCTATATAAGTTGACATATATGGCAAGGGGATGCCCTGCCAAGTTCACCACGATATGGGGTTGGTGGGTTGACTGCCCCAATACTGCGCTGGGCGTATCTGACTAACTCCTCTTTTCTGGGAAAACGGAGGGTCTTTTCTCTATTGGCTGTTGTGACTTGCATGGACAATATGCATACACAATATTGGTACTGGAGCTGTGGGATTAGTTTATAGTTGTTACGATCCCCGGGTTGGGACTCTCGGTCTCCTTTGTTATAACGGCCAAAGTTGTTTCAAATAAATAAAGGGGGGGGGGGTATTATAAACTCTGAAAGGAGTGAGAAAACTGTAATGTTCTAATTTTGTGAAGTATTGATGACTCTCCCTTGTTCTGTATTGTGATGTAAGACATGCCCCATAAACGTTCCTTTAAAAAAAAATAAAAAGAATTCCTGATCGGAGGCCCGCCGCCCGCCCGCTGAGATATGACTGGAAATGGGGGAATTATGATTTTTCCACGAGGGCTTCCGCACTCCACCACAACCCTCCTGGGTGACATCAGAGGGGGGGCGGGAGTGTTCTGAGTGACCCTTTATAATGTGGGACCCCACAGGCCCCAAATTGCCAGATTCTACAGAGATACACCACGGCATAAGGCTGTCCCATTCGCTTCAGAGACTCTGCACGTATTGGAACATTGGACCGCTATCCAAATCCGGTATTTTTATTTTATTTTTCCCTGCCTATTTTAAAAATCTGTCTTGTTGTTCATACTGTATTTCCTGATGCTCCCATGTAACAATATTTTTTGTATATCTTTGTATACACCAGATATCTTGCACTGCTAGACCTTTTCCAGATTAAATCTGCAATTTAAAAGTCAGCCTTGTCCGTTTTTAAAACGAACCATAACTCCGTAGATTGCGTTCATAATTCATAAATCGGCTTCCAGTTTACCGATGCCAGTGGTGGCAGCGTTTATTTGTAGGAGGATTGTAGGGCTCTGGAGTGCGTTAGAAAGGATCAGGTGAATGATTTAAGTTTTCACTCCACATGTGTTCAGAAGCCCGGGAAAGCTGGGTACAAATCAGCCTGTATTCTAACGACTGCCAGCTTGCAATACTGCAGAGTGATCGAGGACAAAGGTGGGATCAATAGGCATCATCCCTTCTCTCTCCTCCTGTCCGCTACCTGACAATGTACGCTTTATGTAACATGGTTTTGTGATAGTATGACACTCTTACTCAGAAACTTGCACTCTCAGAGAAACAATGGAGCCCCGGAAAACTTTGCTATGGCGACATATGTTGATCAAGCTGCTCAATAAAACTTAAAGGGGTATTATCTTCTGAAACATTTAAGCATCTCAAAAGTAAATGGGGGTCCCCTTCTCACCTAATCAGCACTCAAGAGAGGGGAGGACCATGCATGCAGCTGGGGTGTTGTGCTAACAGCATTTCACAGCCCCCATACACTACAGGGTGCCCCAAAGGTGTGGAAACAGTTTTCATTCCGTATGGCTATGTGGCAGACACTGGTCCAGTTTTGCATTCAAGCTGTGGGGGTCGGGGTAAACCGGTTAGGCCATGTTAACAACATGACATCCATTTTAAACTTTGCTGTATTGGATTCAACTATGATTTTTCCAATTGGTAGGGGTAGGAAGCTGATTTCAATCGGGACCACCAGACCAGACCTCCCATTATCCACAGTGCAGTTGCCAAACTTTTTTCCAAGTTTCAAGAAATAGATTGTGGATAAACCAATATCTGGATGACAATAAAAACATTACTGATGAAGCAAGCGCTGTTCTTGCCTCGTTCAGTAAGAGCCGACAATGTAGGACTCGTCATCTGTCTCAAGAATGCAGGATTATCTGTGCCATCATACAGCCAATATCGTCTATACATAAATGGCATCTTTATACATTGCAGATGCTGCAACACCTGACATAAGGGCAACCTCAACACCATCATTGAAGAAAAATCATTGTTTTTCTTGTGAAATTCTCTGCCAGTTTCATATATCGCACACTTCCCAGATGGCGGCATTCAAAATGGCCGTCATTATGGTGACACAGCCTAACAGGTTTCTCCCTTCTCCCACGCATATTAACATCTTCTTCCCCACCTCTGCAACAATCAGCAATTCCAGCAACCTGATTGGTTCTGATTCACAATTCCAGAAACCTGATTGGTTCTGATTCACAATTCCAGCAACCTGATTGGTTGTTTTGGGTTGGCTGATTCAACCTGATTGGTTGTTTTGGGTTGGCTGATTCAACCTGATTGGTTGTTTTGGGTTGGCTGATTTAACCTGATTGGTTGTTAGGGCAGAGCCGTATCAGAAATTGCTAATATGCTTCCCCCACAGCTTGTATACAAGATTGGATCCTCATCTTCCAAACAGTTTTCATTCTATATATATGGTTATTTCTACACTTTTGAGACACCTTGTACATCAGAGAGAGTCGAGGGCATAGACAGCCACTTCTGTAACTTACATGCCATTCTAAAGTGTCAAACGAGGTTAAAGGGGTTGTCCCGCGCCGAAACGGGTTGTTTTTTTTTCAATAGCCCCCCCGTTCGGCGCGAGACAAACCCGATGCAGGAATAAAAAAAAAAAAACGGCCAGTACTTACCCGAATCCCCGCGCTTCGGCGACTTCTTACTTACCTAAGTAAGATGGCCGCCGGGATCTTCACCCACTGTGCACCATGCGGTGCACCGTGCGGTCCATTGCCGATTCCAGCCTCCTGATTGGCTGGAATCGGCACACGTGACGGGGCGGAGCTACGAGGAGCCGCTCTCCGGCACGAGCGGCCCCATTCAGAAAGGAAGAAGATCGGACTGCGCAAGCGCGTCTAATCGGGCGATTAGACGCTGAAAATTAGACGGCACCATGGAGACGGGGACGCCAGCAACGGAACAGGTAAGTGAATAACTTCTGTATGGCTCATAATTAATGCACAATGTACATTACAAAGTGCATTAATATGGCCATACAGAAGTGTATAACCCCACTTTGTTTCGCGGGACAACCCCTTTAAGAGACCCAGTTCTCCTGATTTAAGGGGGGGGGGGGGATCTAAGTGCAACACTATTACTTCCCTGTCCCTTCTCTGCTGTGTGCCACTCTTCTCTAGCACATGTGAGAGCAGACACAGACCAGCATTCCTGTTTTCACGTAGTTGGCGGTCACACAGAATTTCTCAGTTGCTCCCAACAAGCCTAAAAAGTATTGGAGCTTTATAGCAAGCGCACAATGTAAGCCCTGAATCTGAATGCAGCAGAACTTCCACACCTCGGTACCCAATGCCATGTTTATAAAGCCCCTGCCCTACTCACCCATCATGCGGGTTGTTGGTTTAAGAGCCCCTTTACAATGACCGATTAACGATAACACAATGGTCGCTGACTTAGATCTTACACTTGGTTTTTTTTACTAACTCCTGTCTTCTGAATCCAAAAATTACCCCAGTTTTTCCGCATCATAATAACTTTTTAAAATTCAGGATCGCCTCTATTTTGCTCAAAAACCATACAAAATGTACATACAATGGGAAAATCAAGGAAGTACCTGAATATCATGTTTATTGAAAGTCCATTCAAAGGATATCATGTGCCTCAAATTGTGTGCAAGTAGTAGAAGTTAATGTAAAGCTGTACGCTTCTAGCTTGTCATTGAGTGTTCAATCTGTGGAGAACGTGAGAGAAACAAGCCATCTTGTAGATAGGAGACCGTTTAATGGCCAACAAACATACAAGATGTTACAGCGAGCTTTCGGGGAGATCCCGCCCCTTCATCAGGCTAATGAATGAAAGTAGTTTGGATGGCACATAATTATAACATACAGATGCGGGGAAGGGGGGGGGGTTAGGGGGGGGCCCTCGTCTTGATCTACCCGGTTTCCCTGAAAATAACACATACCCTGAAAATAAGACATAGCATGATTTTCCAGAATTTTTAAGGATGCAAGATGATTTTTCAGGCTTTTTGAGGATGCTTGAAATATAAGCCCTACTCCAAAATTAAGCCCTGCTAACAGTTAATTTAAAAAAGTCAACTTAAATAGTGTCCAGGCAGCTATACATGTAAAAAAGTTAAACCTTTTTGAACAAAAATTAATATAAGACACTGTCTTATTTTCGGGGAAACCGGTAAATAAATGTTCACACACAGAAATTTGAGACTGTTTTTGCACTGAAAACTTAAAACAACAGACAATCTCGCCTGATGCGCCAACAATAGACGACCATCATATGTACATCCCATCTACCCTGTTACCATCCCTCCATGACCGTCAAATCTTGGTGGAATCGTTCACCTTGCTTATCACTGACTCCAATTTGGCAATGGTAAAACTGCTGCAGATGAAGCATAAGGAATCTGGGCTGTGCAGGCACTTATGGTGAGAAATAGCAGATGCAGAAATGAGTGTGGAAATAAAATAAATGTTGCTAATTCACTATATAGAGCGGCACACAACTCCCCGGTGTTAAGAAAATTGTAGATCAATGTATCAGTTAATTGTTCCTTTATTGGATTGTAAACTAGAAAGATATAGCATGATGCCAGTATAAGTAGTGAAGGGGTGTTAAACGAAACCTTTTCTATACCATTATGGGGTAGACAGACAAGATAAGGGTCTTCAGACTACCTCCCTTGCATTCCTTTTCACTGAATTCATAACGGTCTCATTGTATGTTATAGTAGCGCCTTAAAAGGTGTAACTTATGTTAATCATTTTAGTTTCAGCCTATTATGTATTCTTATTAATCTTGGAGGTTTATACTTTTTCTGTGATGTCATTTATAGTATAAAAACCAAATACCCCTTAGAATAAATTAGAAATCATCTGATACCGCACAGGCTGGTGTGATATGTATTTCTCCTGGGTCCAGGCTTCTGCACGAGATCTGGGAGAGTCTTCTCTTTGATAAACACATAAATTCTCCTTACACCCGGCACTGTGGTGCGTGTAACGGAATAGCCTAGACACATAATAACCTGTCCCCGTCACCAAGGTCATACTCCACTGCTCCTTACTTAAAGGGGTTGTCCCGCGAAAGCAAGTGGGGGTATACACTTCTGTATGGCCATATTAATGCACTTTGTAATGTACATTGTGCATTAATTATGAGCCATACAGAAGTTATTCACTTACCTGTTCCGTTGCTGGCGTCCTCGTCTCCATGGTGCCGTCTAATTTTCCGCGTCTAATCTCCAGATTAGACGCGCTTGCGCAGTCCGGTCTTCTTCTTTTCTCAATGGGGCCGCTCGTGCCGGAGAGCGGCTCCGTGCAGCTCCGCCCCGTCACGTGCCGATTCCAGCCAATCAGGAGGCTGGAATCGGCAATGGACCGCACAGAAGCCCTGCGGTCCACCGAGGGAGAAGATCCCGGCGGCCATCTTCAGCAGGTAAGTAAGAAGTCACCGAAGCGCGGGGATTCAGGTAAGCACTATCCTGTTTTTTGTGTAAACCCCTGCATCGGGTTTGTCTCGCGCCGAACGGGGGGGCTGTTGAAAAAAAAAAAAAACCCGTTTCGGCGCGGGACAACCCCTTTAAGGCAGGTTCACTCTCGACCAATAGGAGAACACTAGTGCTGCACTCAACCCAGGCTTGAGTAATCACATTATGATAAGCTGTAGAGGAAAAAACCTGATGAGATACAAGAAAACGAACAGCATTTTTGAAATCCGCATGCCTATTTTAGTCGAAATCACCTGAAAAACCAGTCAACAAAAGTTTTGTTCAAAAATATTCCCCAGTGTAATTGTTGAGTGTAAGTTCTCCCAGTGACCGAATGACAAACTAATTAGCCTTCTTCGTTTTAGGTCATTTGGGCATTAAAAACGAAATGACGATCTGCCGTGTAAACAGGCAGGGATTCGTCTATGAATCACTGCCTGTTTATTGTGAATGGAGGCGGGCGGGAACTATCTCCAGCTTGCTCCGCCTCCATTCATTGAGTGATGATCATGGGCGACTATTGGGCTCTTCTGTGCCTGACGGTCGTCCCATGGAAAAAGGCTCGATAACCCTGCAGGATGTGTTCATGAATGTGACTGACGCTTCTCGTCTTCCTAAATGTGGGCTGGGCGTCTTATTACGGGTCACTTAACGATAGCCGCACCTTTACAAGTAGGATGATTATTGCAGAATGTTATCCACAAATCACGCAGTGCTAAAAATAAGGAAATCCTTTCTGCAGGTTTCTTTGCAGTCTGTTTTCACAGGTAAGTGGTGCATGTTAACAAAAAGGCTAAGCAGATGCCTCGTCTAACCAATTATAGGTATTGAATTTTTCAAGGATTTACAGTTCTGTTTGACGGAGATCTATGTGACCTACATAGGATACTTCTGTAGCGCTGCCTTCTGACATATATTCTTTTTTCATTTTTCGTCTTTCTCTCTAGCATTGGATATTGGATTGTTTCAGGACGCCTTCTCTGCTTAATTTACTTCTAGATGCCTCAGATTAGTAGGAAGGTATCGAAGGTCAGAAGGAAGTCAGTTTCTTCTAAAGTAATTCTTTTAATTCTAGTAACTTCTCCTTTTAATTCTATCCAAGATTGGCATTTTCCAATAGTAATCCATATTAATCAGTAGTAAGTAACCCAATGAAGGGAATCAAGTTTGTAATTGCATCTGCTCTTATTTAAGTCCTCATGTTGGCAATGTTATGTCATGTTTAGGCTGCATTCACACGAACGTATATCGGCTCGGTTTTCACGCCGAGCCGATATACGCCGTCCTCATCTGCAGGGGGGGAGGATGGAAGAGCCAGGAGCAGGAACTGAGCTCCCGCCCCCTCTCTGCCTCCTCTCCGCCCCTCTGCACTATTTGCAATGAAAGGAGGCGGGGCTAAGTTCTGCGAGTTAGCCCCACCCCCTTCCCGGCTCTCCCCATTGCAAATAGTGCAGAGGGGCGGAGAGGAGGCAGAGAGGGGGCGGGAGCTCAGTTCCTGCTCCTGGCTCTTCCATCCTCCCCCCCTGCAGATAAGGACGACGTATATCGGCTCGGCGTGAAAACCGAGCCGATATACGTTTGTGGGAATGCAGCATTACATGTAAAGCTAGGAGCTAGCAGCATAATTATCAGCAGGTTGTGAACTCTCTTACTACGAAGTTAGGGCCCTTTTAGACAAACCGATGCTTGTTTGAACGAGCAAACAAGCAAGTGATGTCATTGCAAGCTCGTTCGCTTGCGCAGCCTGTTCGGACAGGTAGATACATTGTTGCTCGTTCAAATGAGAATCGTTCAGTCGTTCACATTGGCTGTATATGTGAATGTGAAGGACTAAATGAGCTGTAACATCAAACTGGGACATGAACACTCAGCAGAGTCTTACCGGCACGGGAAACTGCGAACTGGACACAAAACTCGCGACTGGCGAACTCAGAAACAGTGCACATAACTCACAGACAGACATAACACACTGACTGACAAACCCTCAAACACTCGCCAGCATACCCACGCGAATAAACAGATGGAATTGCTATAATAACTGCAAGAAATTAGTTCGTGGATTGGCTAAGTCACTTAAGCCGAGAGCCCAACTTCAAGGGTCATCGCTGTCTTGCGTTTCCTACTCTAACGAGACAACCAACCCAGGACACCTGCCTGCAAGCAGGGCGATTGCCCCGATAGGGACGGCCCGCATTGGAACCTAAGGACCTAACTATTCCTAGATGGTAAATGATCCACAGCAAGACCGCTTACACCAGATGTACTGAGAGCTGCACAGACACGCAGGAGCATGACACTGTTCACACTGAAGATAGTGAGCACTGCACAGACACCACATGTCCAGCCACATGCACAGATATTAAAGAACAAACACAGTTCACACTGAAGCCTGCACAAACAAGTAGGAGCACAAGACTACTCACTGCAGGAGGGAAACCAGCAGATACTGACAAAGAGCTGGTATATATAAGCAACAGACCTGTGAGATTGGCTGACTGAAGCAAACCACGCCCAGCCAGCTCAATCAACCACACCTGTGAAGCTGTGCTGCTAGAAACCCTGTGGTACAACAGATCCCAGCCAGCACAACCCTGATAGTACATCTCCCTTATAGAGGAGCCTCTGGGGATACAGGTGCATAACACTACCTCCCCCTTATAGAGGAGCCTCTGGGGATACAGGTACCCAACACGGGCACTGTTGAAATTGAACGATAAGCAAACGAGCCAACGATGATTTTTATGCCTGCAGAATATGAACAATGAGCGAAAAGTGAATGATTAGTTCGTCCTTCAGGGCGCATTCAGAAGACCGTATATCGGCCACGTATTCACGTCGGCCGATATAAGGCGTCCCTCTCTGCAAGGGGTGGAGGCTGGAAGAGCGGGGAGCAGTGCTCTGAGCTCCCGCCCTCTCTGCCTCCTCTCCACCCCCCTGCACTATTTTCAATGAGGAGAGGCGGGACAGAGGTGGAGCAAATTCCCAGAACTTAGCCCCACCCCCATCCTTCCTCCTCTCATTGCAAATAGTGCGGAGGGGCGGAGAGGGGGTGGAGAGGAGACAGAGAGGGGGCGGGAGCTCAGAGCACTGCTCCTGGCTCCTCCAGCCTCCTCCCCCTGCAGAGAGAGACGCCGTATAATATAGTTATTGGCTGCGTTTAGACCGAATTATTGTTCACTTTCGCTCGTTTGACCATAATCAGTTGATCGGAAAGCAGCTTTATATAATACAGGTACTGAATGTATGCCATTTGATGAATTAGGACATGAAAACACATGACCGTGTGTGGGCCGCCTGTATATCACGCAGCTCACAGATAGGTATCCGTCTCGTGTCTGATGCAAGGTGCGCTCAAGCTTCTTGGGCACAACGCGGACACACGGCAAGTATGTCGGTAGTCTATTAGACTTTACTACTGCTACTCTTTATTGGTATGAGCTATTCGTACTGGAAATTAAGACAGTGGTTGGCCACAGCTTGCTAGGATTCTTGGCTGTCATCTGTAATCGGTGTAGGAACCAGGCATCAAAGGTAAAACGTCCCTGCAAAGCCATCGGAGGGCAACCAATCGTCTTACATGTCACCTACTGAAACTTATGGGCTATCCATGTAATGCATGGATGTGGCGGCTTCTCCAGGGACATAGGGTGCATCTTGGCATCTCTGTGCGCCTACATTTCTGGCGTAATTAAACATAAATCTATGGTTCAGGGCAGCTACGCCACCTTCCGACAGACGTTGCCTACTTTTCATGAAGCTGCCGAGGCCGGCGCAGAAAGAGAAGTTGCATCTTTTTTGCACCAGAATTCTGGCATACAGCCATTAGTAAATGACATTTTGTGTAGCTGCTCTCTACTCTGAGTAATTGATGAGGGACCCACTTCTCATAACTCAATGTCTCTATTAGGCTGAATGGAAATGGGTTTCTAAACCAGACAAACTCTTTAAAGAAAAACTTCAGTTATCACCTAACTTTCAGTGATGTAAGCCTTATAGCACAACCCTGATGAAGGGGGCTCAGCTTCCTCATTTAGTTAGCTCTGATAACACATCTCTTCTAACTGCAGTTTTTTCCCATTTTGACTGAGGTTTACTTTACATTTTTATTTCCTATAGTTCGGTAGTTCTTGAATTAGTACCTATCGTATAGGTTTTCCTGGTGACACCCAATAACCGGCAGACGCCGCAGATTCTGACACTTGGTTCCTGCAGAAATAGCCAAATGCAAGCCCTTGACTACCTTCAACAGCTCTATTGAAAATGAATGGAGCTGCATTGCACATGCACAACTGTTGCTCTACTCAGTCTCCTCCTCACTGCAGGGTGGGCAGTGACTCTGCATTGAGGAAGAAGGGGGACACAGGATAAATTGCCGCTTGCTTGTCATGGATTGGGAGGGGAAAGGCGATCACTCTGACCGTTGCATCCAATCTGTCACGGCAGAATGCAATCACTCTAGTGAGATTGTGAGTCTGGAGTTGCCAGGCTACAGGTTGATTTGTAACCAGCTTTCACGGCGTTCTGCCATATGCAGACCGAAAGCACAAATCACCTCTGACCTGGTCTAACGCACTCCAGAACTCGACAGTGCCGCTTGTACACACGCTGCCACCACCAAGAGTTATGAATTATGAACAAAAACTTCGGAGTTATGGTTTGATTTAAAACGGACAAGGCTCGACTAATAAATTGCAGATTTATTCTAATAAAAACTAGCAGTGCAGATATATATACACATACAGAAAGGCTATACAAAAAGGTTGTTGCACGGGAGTATAAGGTTATACAGGCATACACAAGACAATATTTTAAAATGCAACAAGGAGAACAAAAAACAAAAGATGGCAGATTTGGGATGTCCGGCCCAAGATTCTGATTCGCGCAGAGTCACTGAAGCAACCAGGAACAGCCTTATGCCGAGGTGTATCTCTGAAGTCTGACAATCATTCTTTCTGATGCCCCAGTTTTAAAAGTTTACTTCAGGACACACCTTCCCCCGCCCCCCTGATGTCATTCCGGAGGGTTGGAGTGGGGCTTATCTCCGCAGGTGACCCTCCGATTGGGAATTTGTGCCTGACATATTTCCGGTCATGATTTTATCTATTCAGCCATACCAAGCATGACACGTGAATTATGCCCATGTACGCAGATACGCCATTTACGTGCGTTCTGGGCCAGGTACCCCAATGTGTTTAGGTGAGTTTTGTTCAGCTGGCCCTCCCTAATCTGAATTTCGGCACCGTTGTGTCTGTGAGAAGCCATCTTCTAGGTAAATGATTTTTCTAAGACTTCATTAACAAGTACATGGACATATAATGTGGTTCACTCATGCTTATTCTACCCTAAACATACAAGTGGAGAAAAGAAGGGACGGGTTATTTACACCCCTCACAGCCCTTGTCCAGGGGATTGTCGGACAATGGCCTTCTAAATGCAAGTATCACCAGGCAGGAGTGCGTAGATGGTGGAGGGGCATCTGAAGACTTACACAAGCAATCTAACTAAATGATGACACTATAGCCCGGCCTGAATGGGCTAATATAAAATGGAAGCTGAGGTAGGCCTGAGGCGTGATACCCACAGAATGGCTGACTGCCTACCGGTCTCTATATCCCGGTGCTCACGCTCGGCACGTCGCGAGTTACAGCCTAAAAAGGATATTCCTACTTGATTATCGTACGTGATACACGGTTAGATGGGAGTAGCGCAGCCTCCTGCTTGTAGCTGGAGGATAAGGCTGCACTTACCATAAAGACGTCTTCGGGCTCCCGCCTGCAGTCCTGTGAAAGCGGTTTATTGACTTTTCATCTTATTTGTGTGTTTAGATCTTCATTAGGAATGTACGCGGTAGTTATGCAGAATTCATTTTCCAAGACACACAGAATGGAGGCGGTGATACAATCGGGGTACAACGTCTACAGTTCTACAGCCCGACACCCCAGCTGGCTGGCAATCTCTTAGAAGATTGTGCGTTCCTGAGTGTTGGGCGACCGGAGCTCCTCACTGACCAGAAGCGTCAGATCGGACGTCGTGGCAATCATTCTGTGTGTTATATCCCTTATTTAGCAGAGTTCCCCTTGATGAATTCCCTGCAGAACCAGCTTTAATCTGACTGGATTTTGCGCGGACGACCCCCATCAAAGTCAATGGGTCCAAGTGGTCTATCACCTATATGCAATTAACATTGCGTTTGAGCGGCGGAGATGCGCGGAACGTCAGAGGAAAATAGATACAAAGTCAGAATGCCGGCTGGAGAGGAGATCTTTCTTCCGTGCGGACCATACGCTGTGCATGCGTGTATATCCGTGTGGAAAAACCGCTCAAATCCGCGCTCAGAATCCAAGATGGCAGCCACTCCCTGTGCCGGTGCCTCCCCTTCCTTTGCCAAGTGCTGGCTATGTCCTTGGGGACAGCCAGTCCTTCTGTGTCTGGAAGTTGTCATGGGTCACATAGAATCACATGGTGGTCTCCTAATTGGAGGAGTTCTCAAACGAGGGACACTGAGGACGTCCTAATAGAGTATTGGAACAGGTTAAACATCTTCCTCAATCCAGACCACCTCTTTATCTGCAGCCAGGAACATATGACCAAGCATGATGTAGAATAATTGGAGGGCGAGGAGACCGGCTTTCTAACACGATAGATCTGATCACCAGAAGATCCTTTGTGATAATAGGAATAAGCTGTCATGGCGATCAGGCAAATATAGTATTAATGATGAATAATCTGCTGTAGCAGCTAAAATACTGCACAGATTGGAGTTTGTGAGAAACTTTCCTGGAAGAACATGGCACTTATTAGATGTGGCCATGAAGTGATGGAACTTCGGAGGTTCCTTCACAGAAGTGGCACAAAATACTGGAACAAAAAGCACTGCATGCAACTCTTTATCTCCTGGCAATAAGCTGGGTAACTCAGTGGAAAGCAAATGGACCCCATTGGAATCAATGTGGCCATTCAGTGGTGTTCATTGTGCCATAAAATGGAAGCATTTGGCCATGGGGATTCCCCCTTCCCCGGAAGGAGCAGGAAAACGTAACCCCGATGCAGATGTGAAAGCAGCCTGCACCGTTCTCCAGCCTCTTGCTGCTGATGACTTGGATCTATATACCCCTCTGTTCCTATACATTGCTGCTATATCTCCCCTTATTTTAGAGCGCACCATTGAATATTTTCCTATATTTTTGCATTAGGCGGTTTTCTTCAGGCTCTTCCCCGGGGTATTAATCCTGCCACCGCAGCTCTGGGCCGTGTACTGACGGCATCCCTTGTCATCTCAGTGGATTTTATTATCCTTTTCCAGATTTACAGCGTTTAACCCTTCAGCCTTCATAATCCTTTCTATTTTGAACAAGTGGATTTATTACTCACTCAGAATTGAACTTTCAACTGGGAGCAGGACAGACGCTGAGGGGCGCGCAGCGGAGGGGCGTTGTGTGCGCGGATCCCATAGCCTGGAGAGGCGGCTAGAATGGCGTGAGCAGACAGAGGGTCGGAGGGTAGAGGCACAACCTTGGAAGATGCTGGTTTTCGTTCTTTTAGTATACAGATTTTTCTGCTTAAACATTTCTTCGTCTTCGTTCTGCTGATCTGTCTGCCATGTACTTGTATTCATAACCTTCCCATCCGTGATGTCACTGCTATGGGATCAGACCAACAAAACTGGCAGCCAATCTAGCGGGTGATTGCAAAGGATCTCCCAGTGTGGAGCGCTCATAAACTTAAAGGGGTTGTCCCGCGCCGAAACGGGTTTTTTTTTCTTTTCAACCCCCCCCCCCCCCGTTCGGCGCGAGACAACCCCGATGCATGGACCTAAAGAAAGCTTACCGGAGCGCTTACCTTAATCCCCGCGCTCCGGTGACTTCTATACTTACCGGTGAAGATGGCTGCCGGGATCCTCTTCCTCCGTGGACCGCAGCTCTTCTGTGTGGTCCATTGCCGATTCCAGCCTCCTGATTGGCTGGAATCGGCACGTGACGGGGCGGAGCTACACGGAGCCGGCATCCTGCACGAGAGGCTCCATAGAAGAAAGCAGAAGACCCGGACTGCGCAAGCACGGCTAATTTGGCCATCAGAGGCCGAAAATTAGTCGGCTCCATGGGAACGAGGACGCCAGCAACGGAGCAGGTAAGTATAAAACTTTTTATAACTTCTGTATGGCTCATAATTAATGCACAATGTACATTACAAAGTGCATTAATATGGCCATACAGAAGTGTATAGACCCACTTGCTGCCGCGGGACAACCCCTTTAATGACACTCCGATACATAAGTCTGATATCAATGGAAACAGAAACTCAAAAGGTTTTGGTGACGATGATGACGGTCCGTTTAGTTGAGGCTGACTTTCGGTCACTTTATGGATCATCGTTCTCCATGCTCTCCTATCCTTGGCCGCTTCCTTCGGTTCTTCCGCGTACATGTTTGTATCCGCCATGATTGCGTCCTGCCAATGTGTTCTATGGCGTCCTCTTCTTCACGATTCACTATCTGCTCTGAGCATCAATGCTGTTTCCAGAGAATTGGCTCGCACGATCTGTCTAAAGCAGGAGCTGTTTGGTGATTCTGCCCTCTAGCGATATTTTTGGTTTGATGCGCTTCAGGACCATCTTGTTTGGTAGTCGCCTATTGATCTCACTTCTGACTTCATTGTGAAAATGGACTTGGGGGGCGCCTTGTCTGGTTGGAAGATAAACCCCGTGATTTCCTGTTCCATCTGCGGCAGAAGTCATATCTGTAGGTACGAAATCCCTGGAATTATTTCTTCATGGAAAAAGAAGAGGTCGTAGACTTTCCTACAGATTATAGCGCAAAACACATTCACCTTGGGGTAGTCGCACATATGCCCAACGTAGACAGATGGGATCCCCTCCCCCACATTCTGACATTACATTTGTTGCTTGAAAGGTGGAAAGCGGCTTCATCACTAAACACAATGAAACTGTTGCCTTCCATTAGAGCTTGCATCCTCTCGCAGAAAGAATGGCGCTGCGCTTCGGCGGCCATTTTTAGGGCCAGTAACATCTGCAATCAGTAGGGATAACAGCGTAAAGGTTTTATAGAATCTCCCCCACAGTCGGCAGCGGGACGTCCAATTCTCTGCTTGTTGTGATGGAGGATTTCATGTGAAACTTGCACGGACGCGCTCCGCGGTTTCCAAGCTGACTGATGGACGGACGGATGATTTTTGCTTACAGATGTGACCTTTTTCTTAAAATTGGAGTCCCTCTTACGAATTGTGCGCTCGATGGGGAATCTTCACCAAACTTTCCTCGAAAATCACATTGCAAACCAATAAGAGACCGACCGCTAGAAGCATTGCACAGTAACATCGGAATATGTGAAGATTATACAAAAGTATCTAAGCTTAAACAAGAGGACAGAAAGCGTCTGTAAGAGGATCTGGATAAGATGGGGGCAGAAAAGTGGCAAATGAGGTTTAACTGATACATGTGCGGTTCTGCACACGGGCAGCGGGAATAGGATCATTGGGTCCATCACAAGATCTACTTCTTCCTCTTTACAAATACTGGTCAGACCACACATGGAATATTGGGGACAGTTTTGGGCATCGTTGCTCAGGAAGGACATATCAGAGCTTGAGTGGGTACAAAGGGGGCAACTAAAGGAAAAAAATGGAATGGACTACAATACCCAGAGAGGTTATCAAAATCGGGATTATGTAAAAAAAAAGACAGCTGAGGGGCGCTCTAATAACTATGTATAATATATCAGGGTCAGTACAGAGATCTCTCCCATCATCTATCTATACCCAGGACTGTAACAAGGGGTCGCTCTAATAACTATGTATAATATATCAGGGGTCAGTACAGAGATCTATCCCATCATCTATTATACCCAGGACTGTAACAAGGGGGCGCTCTAATAACTTTGTATAGATATATCAGGGGTCAGTACAGAGATTTCTCCCATCATCTATTATACCCAGGACTGTAACAAGGGGGCGCTCTAATAACTATGTATAATATAACAGGGGTCAGTACAGAGATCTCTCCCATCATCTATTATACCCAAGACTGTAACAAGGGGGCGCTCTAATAACTATATATAATATATCAGGGGTCAATACAGAGATCTTTCCCATCATCTATTATACCCAGGACTGTAACAAGGGGGCGCTCTAATAACTATGTATACTATATCAGGAGTCAGTACAGAGATCCCCCCCCCCCCCATCTATTATACCCAGGACTGTAACAAGGGAGCGCTCTAAAACTATGTATGGATATATCAGGGGTCAATACAGAGATCTTTCCCATCATCTATTATACCCAGGACTGTAACAAGGGGGCGCTCTAATAACTATGTATAATATATCAGGGTCAGTACAGAGATCTCTCCAATCATCTAATATATCCAGGACTGTAGCAAGGGGGCACTATGATAACTATGTATAGATATATCAGGGTCAGTACAGAGATCTCTTCCATCACCTATTATACCCAGGAATGTAACAATGGGGCGCCCTAATAACTATATATAGATGTATCAGGGGTCAGTACAGAGATCTCTTCCATCACCTATTATACCCAGGACTGTAACAAGGGGGCGCTCTAATAACTATGTATAGATATATCAGGGGTCAGTACAGAGATCTCTCCCATCATCTATTATACCTAGGACTGTAACAAGGGGGCCCTCTAATAACTATGTATAGATATATCAGGGGTCAGTACAGAGATCTCTCCATCATCTATTTATACTCAGGACTATAACAAGGGGGTGCTCTAATAACTATGTATAGATATATCAGGGGTCAGCAAAGAGATCTCCCATCATCTATTTATACCCTGCACTGTAACAAGGGGGCACTCTACTAACTATGTATAGATATATCAGGGGTCAGCAAAGAGATCTCTCCCATCATCAATTATACCCAGGACTGCTACAAGGGGGTGCTCTAATAACTATGTATAGATATATCAGGGGTCAGTACAGAGATCTTTCCCATCATCTATTATATCCAGGACTGTAACAAGGGGGCGCTCTAATAACTATGTATACTATATCAGGGGTCAGTACAGAGATCCCCCCCCCCCCCCAATCATCTATTATACCTGTGAGTGTAACAAGGGGATGCTCTAATAACTATGTATAATATATGAGGGGTCAGTACAGAGATCTCTTCCATCACCTATTATACCCAGGACTGTAACAAGGGGGCGCTCTAATAACTATGTATAGATATATCAGGGGTCAGTACAGAGATCTCTTCCATCATCTATTTATACTCAGGACTATAACAAGGGGGTGCTCTAATAACTATGTATAGATATATCAGGGGTCAGTACAGAGATCTCTCCCATCATCTATTTATACTCAGGACTATAACAAGGGGGTGCTCTAATAACTATGTATAGATATATCAGGGGTCAGTACAGAGATCTCCCATCATCTATTTATACCCAGGACTGTAACAAGGGGGCGCTCTAATAACTATGTATAGATATATCAGGGGTCAATACAGAGATCTCTCCCATCATCTATTTATACCCAGCACTGTAACAAGGGGGCACTCTACTAACTATGTATAATATATGAGGGGTCAGTACAGAGATCTCTCCCATTATCTATTATACCCAGGACTGTAACAAGGGGGCGCTCTAATAACTATGTATAATATATGAGGGGTCAGTACAGAGATCTCTTCCATCACCTATTATACCCAGGACTGTAACAAGGGGGCGCTCTAATAACTATGTATAGATATATCAGGGGTCAGTACAGAGATCTCTCCCATCATCTATTTATACTCAGGACTATAACAAGGGGGCGCTCTAATAACTATGTATAATATATCAGGGGTCAGCAAAGAGATCTCCCATCATCTATTTATACCCAGGACTGTAACAAGGGGGCGCTCTACTAACTATGTATAATATATGAGGGGTCAGTACAGAGATCTCTCCCATTATCTATTATACCCAGGACTGTAACAAGGGGGCGCTCTAATAACTATGTATAATATATGAGGGGTCAGTACAGAGATCTCTTCCATCACCTATTATACCCAGGACTGTAACAAGGGGGCGCTCTAATAACTATGTATAGATATATCAGGGGTCAGTACAGAGATCTCTCCCATCATCTATTTATACTCAGGACTATAACAAGGGGGCGCTCTAATAACTATGTATAATATATCAGGGGTCAGCAAAGAGATCTCCCATTATCTATTATACCCAGGACTGTAACAAGGGGGCGCTTTCTATATCTAGAGGAAAGAAGGTTTCTACACAACACAGAAGGGGGTTCTTTACTGTAAGAGCAGTGAGTCTGTGGAACTCTCTGCCTGAGGATGTTTGTGATGATATGAGATTAGAGTATAAGAGGTTCTGGATGCCTTTCTTGAGTGTTACAATATTACACATTATAGTCACTGATTACTCAGAAGGGTCGATGATCCGGGGATTATACCGATTGCAAGATTGGAGTCAGGAAGAATTTTTTCCCCTTAAATGGGTAAAATTGGCTTCTACCTCATTGGGTTTTTTTTGTCTTCCTCTGGATCAACATTGGGGGTTAATAGGCTGAACTGGATGGACAGAGGACTTTTTCAGTGTGACATACTATGTCAATATGGTAGATTTGAAAATCAAGAATACAACACGCTCTCCCGTCTTCGTTGGCAGCCATTGTGTCTCATATCCCACTAATGAAGACTGAGGCAAAGTAAAACGTTTTGGTCCTCACATAGCAAAACAGTCGGACAATAAGACGGTCGTTGTTGCCCTAAGCAACCAATCACAGTGCAGTTTTCTTTTTACCTAAGCAGCTTGAGAAATGAAAGACACGCTGTGATTGGTTGGGCAGCAAGGATATCTTACTGCTAGACAGGCTTGCTAAATTAAACATTTTCTGTTTCTGTTGATCTCACATTTCTGTATCTGAGTGTCATTAAATGTGATCATGAGGGTATCAATAACCCCGTATATGGAGGCCTCCCAGCTGATGTCGGGCGGGAGGGGAGACCGGTGGCAGCTTATCTCCCTCTCCTCATTGTGAAGTGCGTGCAGGGCCGCGTAGTCAGATGGAATACTTGTTGCTGATCTCTGTCTACGGCCAGCTTAAAGGAGTCCTTCTACAACTGCCATTCATCGCCGAGCCGCAGAATGGGTAATAAACATGTGAACGCTAACCGCCTTGCCACTAAGACCCCCCCACGCAAACGCCATCAATGGAGCTGCAGCATCCGTGCTCCATTCAGACTCCTTAGGTTAGTAGCTCTAGTGATTGTGGGGTCTCAGCAGCAGCGTCCCCCCATAATCACACAGTTTTCAGTAATTCCGTGGATAGGTGATAAATGTCGATTGCGGGACATTCCCTTTAACCCTTTCCAAATTCACTGTCTGACGTCTGAAGACATTCTGATTGAAGGCTATACAGCTCTGATGTTGGAAGATGTCCGGCAGGGTATTCTTACTGTATATTACTGGCCGCTCTGTTGTTGGGGGCCTCTCCAGCATGTCCAATACCGCAGTACTGGCTCTAGTCAGCAGATGGCGCCATTGTATAATGGCAGAAAGAGAAAGCCCCCTAGGAAACCCTAAATCCAAAATTGGATTGCAAAGGGTTAAGAGTGCCCCTATTTGTTGCAGAATTTTCGGTGGGAAATGTGATCCTAAATTCTGCAACAAAGTACGGCCCCCGTGTGAGTGACCTAACAACCCCACGCACTCACAGCATGCTGCAGACTCTCCATCATAGATATGCGGCGGATTTCATTCATGCCAGTGCAATAAGTGAGATCTGCAGCTGTATCCGCACCGAACACACAGACACTTGGGGCAGATTTTGGTGGGCAGTTTTCGTGTGACCGGACATTTGGCTGTGTGAATTCTCCCTGAGGCACATGGATCCCCCACGGCTTCTTCCCACTAAACCCTGGGCGCTCTGTCCCCACCGTATTGTGCAGATACTGCCCCCTAGCAGTAATGTGCCGTACATTCACACCCCGTTGCACATTTGAACATTGCATATATTTTTTTATAGGATTAATTAGCAAAAACCTCAGTATATTCGTTATCAAATTGGAGGCGTCAGAGGCGTCCTCACATCGAATGAGCAACTCCGAGCTTCTTCACAGCTGCAATTCGCTTCAGTAGGTGATGACTTGGTATTATGTTGCACTTCTTGGTATATGCCGCTTGCTTTCCTCAGCAGCCTGTGGTTGATGAAGGCAGTTACAGAGATGGCAGGATGACCATGTCTAGTCGTTCAGCCTGACTATAACCAGGGGTATCGTTACCTCCTCTATTATATCTGTAACACATGCCAATCCTTTATTGTCACTACGTTACTTTTTTTTCGCTGTTTTTCGCAGTATTTTCTCCCTACATCATTTTTCTTCTTCTTCCTCCTTCTCTCAGTATCATGAGCATGGAGGAGCCGTTTCTCCGTACTCGGCACCCAGCCGTCCACTTGTTCCTGCCTGTTTGTGCCTTTGGTACATTCCCGTTTCGCTCACAGCCGATGTTCTACTATTCTCCGTATCTGGATTTTTCCTTTCTCTCGCCTTCCTCGCCCCCTCCTCTCCAGTCCCCAGCTGGCTTATGGCTGTAAGGGAAATCCCGCTTGTGTCCCTACCTCTGAAGCCATGCCTAGCAGATAGAAAGCTCCTACCCTTCTCTGCCGCACGCATGGAAGGGGTTAATACGATCTTCTAAGGGAGGGGGAGGCTGTTTTCCTTTTTTCTATTTTTTTTTTTTCGCTCCCAATTTTTTCGTTTAATTGTTTTGTTTTTTTGTTACCTGGAGGAGATGGTATTTCAGGCGTTTCCATGGAAACATATCCTTCCCATGTAATGAAGATGCTTGCGATAAAGACAGAAAAATCCCTTTTTTCCCGCCCCTGCCCCCATCCTCCAAACACATAGACTTTAAGGGGGGGGGGGGGGGGGGGTAACCTTGCATTTTGAGGGGGTGGCAAAAGCCGCATGTCAAAAATCCGTGCCATTTTTGCCTTTTTTTTCCAGCACATGCAGGCAGAGGAATTTCAGCCGGCGCTGGTAAAAAAGGGTCTCTTACTGATATTTAATGTTTTTCTCATGCCGAAGGCGTTTATTGAACTATTATATGCTTTTTCACAGAATAGGAATTGTTTATATTAGTTTTTGTTTGCAAAAAATATTAAAATAAAGAGAAATCCAAGTAGAGTTACAATGTATCAGAATGAAGCCGTGTCTGCTGTATTGTATCCATGTAGCATGTTACTGTAGACAGCTGTACATGAAATAACACGTGTCCCTCTCCTTCCGTCCTCAGGCTGTGCCTTCCTCACATACTGTGCCAGAGACTCAGCCATAAAAGCACAAACGGCCCTGCATGAGCAGAAGACGCTTCCTGGGGTGAGTGGACTCGGCACGGGCGGACCGTGGTTTAGTGACGGAATGGGTTACAATGACAGCCCTCCGGATCACTTACATGATTGGGTGTAGGAATCTATAGATCGATGGGCGATCAATCAAAGATTTCATGCCAACAGAACATTTAAGACACATTAATGTATTCAGCCGAGTATGTCCTTAGCAGAAAGCGATATATGCCGGGGTCTGCACCACGCAGAATAATCACATTGCTCAAGGGGTTTTGGGGATCGTGGCCGTTCTGCATTGGGATTGGTGGCGAATATTCTAGTGAATGGATATAAAATGTTCTATATTGAGTTGGATGAAAGCATTGATGTTGGTTGCAGATCTACTTGTTGATGACATTTATAAAAGCGCAAAAATGGTCATAACTCCCCCCAATGAGGGGTTCATGTAATGTAGATACTGGGGAAAAAGCCACTGGTCTTCTTCCCCAGTAGGTATATTCTATGCTTTTCGCAGCTGTGTAGGTTTTAATAACAGCAGTGAGGAAACAATCAGAAAAAGCAAAAAATAAAAGACATTGCATGTATCATTTCTACCTATGCTGATACATATCACTAAATGAGCTTAAAGGGCCACTCTAACAAAAACACATTTGTCCCTCCCTGCACCCGATGGCCTGTCACACTTTGGCGGTCTTCTCTGTTTGTTGCAGTCACTTCCAGGCAGTGTAGCCCCCTGTCTGATGCTTGATGGTGAGATTTTTTGGTTTCACTTTGACATCCTATGATGCTTCAACACAACATTAGCTAGACCTGTACCATTTCTGCCTGCTGGGGGGGACAGTTTAATTATCATTACATTCTATATTCACCTAAATAACCTACAGCCCATAAGTATACAGTCAGGAGGATGAGCTGTGATCTCCTCTATTATAACTGTGGGACAGGAGCTGTGTGATCATCAATAGTAGCTGTGATAGGAGTGCCCGTGTCCCCCTCTAGGAAGTTTCTATGGTAGATCCATGTCATCGCATCACACAAACTGAGAAATTGACTAGTTTTAGACAGCATAACCCAAAGTAGATCTGAGCTGGTCAGAATTGAGATCACATGAAGGAATAGCTAACAGAGGTAACACTAGCTCACTTATATACACACATCATGGTTGCCTGCAAGGGCGCCCTAACACAGGGGTAGAGGGGTATTATGCATAAAAGCCCATTGATTTACATTTACATATCCTTTAGGGCTTCTTCAGACGGCCATGTTTTCTTAGCCGCTTTTGTGCAGGATGTCAAATTGTTGTAGTAATGTGGATAATGGAAAAGAGAAAAGGTGGAGCGCCCCCAAGTGGCGCTTCTTGGTCGGCGAGGCACAGGTGTCTGTGATAAGTTGGTGGTAGATTTGCATATGTGGAGGCGCTGCCAGCCGGGCTAAACCTGCAATGACAGGTCGGGCAGCGCATCCGATAGATACCAATCTGGTGTCAGGCGCGACTCTCCAAGAAGTTCCAAGGTATAAAGGGCATGCTTTATAGAAACTAACACCAGTGGGAACGTCCCCTTCTTCTCCCCGCGCCGGCGGTGTTCTACTATGTCGGCCAATAGACACAATCAAATGATCTGTCCATAGTCGGATGTGTTCTATCCCAGCGCACCTGAAGAAGGGGCTATGCCTCGAAACGTGTGTTACTGCTGGTTTTTAATGCCAATAAAGAATACCGTTTCTTCCTTGATTGTCACTTCTTCGAGGAGGGCTGCGCCAGCGCCAGATCGCTATCTGTCCAATCAAATTGTAGTAGTGGAAGCGCCGGTAGATGATGTTTATCTACAGTCATGCGATTATCTCTTTGTATGTGCAAGCAGTGAGCCCTGAGATCCGTAGTAAAATACGCCTGATCCTTGGCGCAGAGCGTATTGTGGCAGCGTACCGCATTGCGCAGAAGTCCCATAGACTGGTATGGGGGTCCTGGTACGGGTGTATTCTATGCGCAGTGTAAAAAGACAGAACAGTCCTATTTTTGGGCGTTTCATGTCTGTAATCTGCCCGTTTAAGTCTGTGGGGTTTGTAAAATACGCGGGGTATATGCTGGGTATTTTGCGTAGCGTTTGCTCAGTACTCTCATGCGTGTGAGGCGTCGCGGTGCTGTTAGCAGCTAAGGCTAACTGTACACAGGCGAGTGCGATATCAGGCCATGAATCCCGCCCCTGTATCGCGCTCGCCATCCATATGGAATCCCCGTGGATGCGTGCCGTTTTCATGTCAAAACAGCCTCAGGGATCCTCCGGCGCGGCTGCCATAGCGGTAGCAGAGGATCACGGAGTGTCTCCCATTGCTCTCAATGGGAGACCTCGTGTCGCATGCGGTGCACTGCTGCCGCCGGCCCCAATGAAGACAATGCGGCTGCGATGTGAGATCACGCAGGAAGATAGAACATGCCGCCATTTGTTTCTTGCATCGTATCGCGGCGACGTGGGAAAAGATCGCTCGTGTGTATCGCCGCATTCAAAAGAATGGGGTTCATATCTGTGCGAGATTTTGACGCCCGCGTGAAGGCGGCCCGAGGGGGTTTTGAATGGGGCAAGAAACGTACAGAATGTGCAACTCATATAAAACACAAACGCATCGCATTTTAATATTGATTAAAAAACACCAAACTGCCTGAATGTCCTCAAAATGAATGTTTGGTTTTTTTTACATGTTTTTTTCAGATACGCTGTTTGCAGCAAACGCTGACGTGTAATCGCCCCTTAAAGGCCCTTTTACATGAAACCATTAGGGTTAGGTTTATCGCTGGATAGCACAAATCTGAACGATAACCGTTCGGTGTAAACGCTGCCCGCAACTGGACGGCGAAGAATAATTAGTTTTATCTTTATGGTTCCGTTTGTGCAGACATAAACGGAGATCTCCAGAGCGCCCCCCTCCATCACTGAGCGATCACCACTCCTGTGTGAAACCCCAACGATCCCCCCGATATAAGACCCCGTATTAGCCAGCCGTATCCACAGAGCATATAAGAAAAAGCTTCCAAATTCTCTTTTTTTTTTTTTAAATTATGGTCACCATGGTTACATGCGTTTAAAACAGATTGCGCTCACATCATGCAAGTGCAATCCGCTTTTTTTAAACACATCTATAGACTTGAAAGGGGGATTTTTGTATAGAAGTAGCACCAAAATAGGAGGCTGGGATTATTTTAAATCGGACTGTTCAGACGAGTAAAAAAAGCTCCCGTGAATATTTTCATCTGGAATTGAATGTTTTCTATTTCTGTCCGATTTCTCGAAGTTCGGACAGAAAACTCCCCCATGTGAAGAGATCCCTACACAAGCCGCCCGTGGAGTGAGCACTTGGTGCTGCTGACATTCCCCTAGTGGCTCGGCCTTGTATGATCAGCTTTCCAAGTAGAGGTGATTCCTATCTGATACATTGTTTAGTGTCTTTCCTCTGCAGTGTGGCATGAGATGACACCTAGGATGCCAAATACATTGGAAACAACTATTAGCTCCAACTCCCCCGTTAGCACGGACATACAGATTGGCAGCGGCATCCAGGCAGGTCTGACACCACTTATCTCCGGGGAAAACAACATGATTGAGTGGATAAAAGCTAAACTGTCCAGCCTACAATTTCCCCAGCAGCAAACTTCAGCATGATCGGCTAACTGAAATCCAATATTATAGACCACCTATAGAAATGTCTATATGAACACCGTTCAAACTCATTTCAATGCAATTCATAGGTACATATCATTTTTGTCCCCACGGAAGCTCTAAGTGCTGAATTCAGGAAGGCATTTATATTTCCAGTCCATGTTTCTGCGTTTCGAAGTTTCCCCCCCCCCCCCCCCCCCCCATATGAGCACTGTTGCCTTAAGATTATTTCCTTTATGGCCTCTGCTGCAAAAGATAGTCACAGGTAAGCTATCGGCTGAGTCATGTGTCGCATACAGAGTATTAGTTACTGACCTAATTGGAGGGATAGCTAACACTAGGTAAGAGAGAGAGGATTCAAAAAGATCTAGAAAAACTTGAACAGAATGGTTTTTTAACAAGGAGAAATGCAAAGTCCTACATCTGGGCACAAAAACATGAAAAAAGCATATACAGAATGGGAGGAATTGGGCTAAGCAGCAGCACATGTGAAAAAGACTTGGGTATACTAATAGATCATAGACTGAACATGAGTCAACAATGTGATGCAGCAGCCAAAAAGGCAAACAATTCTGGGATGTATTAAGAGAAGCATAGAGTCTAGATCACGTTAGGTCATTATCCCCCTCTACTCTTCCTTAGTCAGACGTCATCTGGAATACTGGGTCCAGTTCTGGGCAGCCCTCCTTAAAAAAGACATAGACAAACTGGAGCAAGTTCAGAGAAGAGTTACCGAGATGGTGAGCGGTCTGCAAATCATGTCCTATGAGGAACGGTTAAAGGATCTGGGAATTTTTAGCTTGCAGAAGAGAAGGCTGAGAGGAGATTTAAGAGCGGTCTACAAATATCTGAAGGGCTGTCACAGTGCAGAGGGATCATCCCTATTCTCATCTGTACAAGGAAAGACTAGAAGCAATGGGATAAACTGAAAGGGAGAAGACACGGATTAGATATTAGACAGTGAGGGGGATCAATGAGTGGAACAGGTTGCCACGGGAGGTGGGGAGTTCTCCATCAATGGAAGTGTTCAGAGGCTGGGATGATTTAGTGATCCTGCACTGAGCAGGGGGTTGGACCAGATGACCCCAGATGTGTCTTCCAACTCTACCATTCGGCTAAGTCGCGTGTCCCATGCAGAGTACTACTGACCTGTACAACATTCCTGTTTTCTCTGTATGAGATTAGTTTTTATGGCTAATCATTGCTGTAATTAACATTTCATCTTCACGCAGTATAAGGATGCATTAATTTATTAATTATTTTTTCATTTAGTGTAATTTTCTGTTGTACGGGTGATTATAAGAGGACACACTGTGCTGTAATTTAGGCCTCCTTACAGATCTCGCACTCCCAATGTCTCGTACGCCCGCTGCCTGCATGGTGTATCACTCAGACAAGATACACAATCTTATAGGGTAACATTTATTTTAAACATGGAGATTTTTTATTTACATTTAAAGATTGTTTTCCTGCATTAAAACCATAATTTGTAATTTTCAATTAGACCCCCTTCTAATATATTTTTTGCTTCCTCGCTTTTTTTTATTTTTAAGATCTTTGCTTGCTGTCAATAAATAGAAATGTTCTTGTTTTACATGTAGAGCTTCAACTCAGTAAAAACATGAGCAGATATAACACTTCTAACAGCTGAGGGTTTACAACAGTTACTTAAAGGGGTTTTCCGGCAATAAATTATTGACGACCTATTCTCCTGATAGATCATGAATAGTTGATCAACGGAGGTCAACCATTAAGGATCAGCTAATTAAAGTGACAGTGGCATTCAGTTGAGTGATCCTATCACTTCAGTTCACACCAGGTACAGCACTGTACATTGTATAGTGGCTGTGCCTGGTATTGCAGCTCTTTCCTGTTCACCTGAATAGAACTGAGCTGCTGTCAGGCTATGTGACCAATAAACGGGACGTTACAAGCCTGGAAGAGGCAGCAGAGCTCACATGATTGCCGTGGCTTCTTCAATCTGCTGATCATTGGGGATCCCAAGCAGTGGACCTCCTGAAGTCAACTATTGATGACCTATCATAAGGACTGGCCATCAATAATTTAGTCCAGTCTATGTAGCGTCAGGTTCCCAACATTCGATTTTTCAAAAATGTGCATAGATACATAGTAGGTCTTTTCTCTTGTTCTGTACCCTGACTTCCTCCTTTATTAGAATGTACAACCTTGGAGCTTTGGACAGCATAACTGGACAGTGAACAAATTGTAGCGACCCTAAGAAGGGGTGGCTGGTGCCGTTTTCTGTGAGCAGCAGTTACAGTAGACGGTGGCCAGCAGAGTGGCGGCAGAGTACGTGGCGGCAGCCGTTGAGCGTGGTGGCCGGCACGCTGTCCCAACGAAGAGGGAGTAGCATGGGAGAAGACCACTGAAGAACCCTGATGACCAGAGGGCTGAGACTGAGAACACAGAGGGCCCTGGTGGTCTGGAGGAAGACCCTCTGCCTGCCTGAACTTGGCTCTGAAGCAGACAACAGTGCTATGGACCCGACAGCATGCAGCAAGCGGCAGGATGCACAAGACTGGTTCAACGAGGCCAGAGTGTGCATACTATAGGGTCTATGACGGACTGAGGAGGCTGAAGGAGCATCTCCCCAGAAGTCACTGTGGTGATGCAGTGTGATATTGGTGTAGTGGTGCGCAGATTATGGTGTACATTGGACAGTAATGCTGTAATGGAGATGATGTGTTGCTCCTACGTTGATTGGTTCACAGTCATGGGGGACCCCGAAATCGGTGACATACTCTGGCACCTACAGAGTTTGAGGCTGCGGACCTTCAAAAGAATAGTGTGAAGTACGAGGATAAGTAAAGGAGTACTTCAAGGACAGTGGTTAGTCGTAAGAGAAATTTGAAAGGCCTTGTCTTACTGAGATGTACCTCTGATTGGTGGAAATATGTTCTAAGAGTGAATTCTGGTTACAAATTACACAACGTTCAAGTATGAAACCCCTTCCTGGGACGGAATGCTACATTTTATCTGTGCTGCCTCTAGGTCTGTCACGGCCGCGGCACGGCCACCGCCGGCTTCACAACGCCATCACTAAAGTGACCCTGTGTTACTGCTGCCTGCACTGAGCAGCATTGTGGTAGATAAGCCCAGGCTCAACCAATCAGATTCACTGATGTTTAAAGAGCCTTGTAAGTTTGGGGAAGGCGAGGGATAGCGAGAGAAAGAAAAGGTCTGTCCCATACTGCGCACAGAGTGTTACATATGAGACCAGATGCTGTATTCTACCCCGGACACATGCTGCTCTCTATACAACACTATACGCTACAGTATGTACATATAGGTGCACCGTATATAGTGTCATAATTATTAATCAGAGTCCTCCAATACTATTTTGTATAAAAAGTTAAGGTTTAGCTCTCGTATTGCAGAAACCTTTCCCAAATCCTTTTCAGCGGTGGACTATAAAGTGCTGGCTTCTGACAGGATGACACCATTTGTAGCTCCTTCCTAATGAACCACCGAGAGAATTTAGGACACTTCTGCAAATCCTGAGCTGCCTCAGTGCTCATCAGCCCTTGTTGGTTCACGGAGTGGCGAGCGGTGTGCTACAAGAAGTTGTCTCCACAAGACATCCCCAATCCATATGTTCCTCCTGGGCATCTAGACGTTGTAGAGTGAGGGGGTCTACCTGCGTGCTCGAACTATGGATGGAAGAGCTGCTAAGTAAGGGTGTTTCCTGTCTTGGTGCATGTCACCTGACTGTATTTTATGGTCCTTTTAGACGGCATAATTCTCATAATGCAAGAAGGAATGTCCCGGTGACGTCCTCCCCAGGGCGCTCGCGCTTAGACAGGCAGATTCATTGTTGACTCGTTCAATGAGAATTGTTTGCTTCATGTTCAGTGTTCACATTCCCTATGTGACACACTGAACGACAAGTGTTTAAACGGAACAACAAGTGGACGAACCAACGATGATTTTTAGTCCTACTGAACGATGAAAGGGAAGCGCACGATTCTAGTTTGTCGTTCAATCGTTGACTCCTGTTTAGACTGAGTGATTGTCGCTCATTTACATGGTTGACCGCTCCCCTAATGAGTCCATTGAATGGACACCATGTAACACCGCACTTCTATTGCCTATCCAAATAAACTGGATAGAAGTGCTCCAGAGTTAGTAGCCCCGCTGTAGAGTTGTGACTGCTCTATGCCCAATGACGCGCTCCCATGGCTCCCATTAAATTAGTAGTAGTTTAACTGTTCATTTGCAGGATATCCAGCCAATTACGGAGAGCAGCGATGCGTTCACTGTAATACAATATTCATACACATACATGTCTGGATCACTTCAACCAGATAGACTAAACGCCACAGCTCTTTTAACCCATTGCCACCAAATGAGACCTAGCGGTATTTAGTAGAGTGTTTCCATGGAAACTAAGGGGTGAGTAAAGTTTGCTAAACCATGTGACCTGCTCTGGGGCAACCTGAGGCCATCAAATTAGAGCGGAAGCATCAAACGGAAGCATAATGAAGCATGTCTCAGCAGTCATCCTACGCCATCATCCTCCTTTAGAACGGGGATTTTATCCTCAAACAACATGACAGAGGGAGAATCGGGAGAAGAAGATCATGTACAGAAAGGAAGTGAATGGGGATTGGATTGGATCTAGTTGGTGTTTCAAGAAGGAGCGCAGCAGAGAGTACCACCGCCTCGAGGCAGATTGTACTCCGTTCCATGTCAGTAAGGTGCTTATGTCTTATCACTATTTGCAGTACGGTAATTCACGACCTTTCTTGGCGCAAGATGAAACAAAATGGAAAGCATTCTAAAAACAGAGGCCAATTTAAAGGGATAACGTATCTTTTGTTCAAACATCACAGAATTGTATTTAATTTACCATAGAAACCGCATTTGGTATGACCGTTGCCCATTTGGAAGTCCTCCTCTGGCCGTGGAAATATACCTCGATTCCTATCCAAGGGCATGGAGGCATTCCAAGGCAGGTAGTTACAAAGACGAGGATGTTGGATACCTGGTCGCCACTCAGACATAATGAATATTACTCCTCTCCAAGGGAAGGCTAGATTGGCCTTCCCTACTGCTCTCCCTCCAACTAAAACTGATCTCCAACGTCCATGGCAGTCGGCCACCCTCACATTCTTATATATATATACTCGGCTCAATTAGGGAGATTTTTTTCCCACAAAAAGAACAAATTTAGTAAAAAAAATAATGTGATCAAACGAAACGGTGAGTCACCACATCATGGGAGCTTACCAAGGCTTTTAAAAGGCGTTCATGGGCCTCAGGCGAATATCTCATTAGGATGCCCCACAGCACTCTACCAAACACAAAAGAGAATGTGCTACTAGTTTCAAAAAGTTAGGCGTGGAATGTTTTCTCACGGGGAACGTAAAATGGATCAAACTAGTCTTTATGGTCCAGAATTCATTATTTGGAGATACCTCGTTTATTAAAGGTTCAGGCTCAGAACAATAAGAGGGTTAATGGGGTGGTGTGCTCTGGAGACCTTCTTGTTGTGGGTTGAGTACTTTGATGATAAGCCAGATCATGGTCTGCTGTCTCTAAGACCCCCAGTGATCAGCTATATTCTGTGGAGGAACCTGCCAGAAATTTTTTGCAGTTCCTTGTAGCATTGCAACCGAAAGGGAAGTCAAGTATCATCCGGCATTCAAGGACCCCAACGGTCTGCCCATGGACGAGCCTTGTCCTCACAGGCGAGGGACACAATCTGTAACCGCTCTGCTCTAGCCAATAGATGACAATCCTGACAGGAGATCCTCTTTGTTAATTCAGAATTTCCTAATTAAAAAAAACGAGGGCCCCGTCCTCCAGGGCTTCAAGACATTCAGCTTTTTTTTTTTTGTTTTCACTTTTTCCTAAAAATCCTAATTCTTTTATTTATCCATCAGCGTAACTTTTTTGCGGCTTGTATTCTGTGGGATGAGTTGTGTTGTTGGGTGGTGCTGGTTACTGTGGCATGTAATGTCCTGAGTGGAGTGAGATGGCCAGACACATTCCCGCCACCTTTGGGCTTCTTGTTTCTCGGCTGCACACTGCAGTGAAGATGACCTGATAACTTTATTCTCCGGTTCGGTGCGTTTCTGTCAATACAAAAGTTGTAGACTTTTTTTTTCTCGCATTACTACTTAATAATTTTATTTTTTTCCAAAGATATTTTCTGCCGCCATCTTTAGACCGCCATAACTTCGTTATTATCCCATCGACCTGGTCGTCTAAGGGCTCCTTTTTTGCAGGACATCCTGTAGTTTCTGTTGGCTCCATTTTGGACGTCATACGGTTTTCTGATCGCTTTTTTTTACATTTTTTCTTGGAGACAGGATGACCAAAAAAGTGCATTTCTGACTTTGCGTGTAAATAATTGTGTTACTTAGATAGATTGGACTTTTACGGATGCAGCGATACCAAATTTTTTTTTACATAATTTTTACACTTTTTTTTACTCCCCATGGGGGACATGGCCTTGTGATCGTATAATGCAAAACCATATTATTACATTATACGGGATATGACCGTCAAAGGGGCTCATTAGCTTCTGCCTCATTGTTTTTTTTTTTGCCTTCTTCTGGATCAACAGGGGGGGGGGGTAGAAATAGACTGAACTAAATGGACATTGTCTACCTTCAGCCTAACATACTATGTTACTATGTAATCTATCAAGTCAAAGTGAGGAGACTGTTCATTTAAATACTCCAAGGTTAACAGCTGGGATCAGTGTAAGCATTGTCCGCTTTTAAAGACCCGACCCCCGATCCTGCTCCATACAAATCCCAAACCTTCATGCCATAACTGTATATATTAAGGGGTTAAGGAATCCCATTGTGATTCGAATATCAGGCTAATGTTTGTATGGACAAATCCCACCTTTATCAGGATGCTTATCGAGGAGCGCCAATGTGGGGGAGGTAAACAAGATGGATGTCACGGGTGGATCTGCGATCTCTCCCTGCAATGCTGGCAGACGCCTGGCTCGGTTGCGCACAGTAGCAAAAGGCTTAATATAGTTAACATTTATCAACGGTGGTTTGTCACGCACCTCCTCTCACATCCTCCTCCTCTCACATCCTCCTCACTACTCCCTCTAACTCATTCCTTCACTTCCTGTCTTCTCTCCCGCATTTTCTCCAACTCCTCCCAACACCCTGCCTCACCCTGCTCATTTTCCCACTCTTGGCTCCGATCCTTCCCCCTCTACCAATCAGGGATAGAATGACAAGCAGCCAATCAGCAGCCAGCTGCTGCCAAGTAGTTAGCTTAAGCTTGTGAAGAAAGGGGAAAGATAGGGTCTTTCTGACGTAAGGCACCCTCTGTCTCCTAGGAGAACATAGCTAGGTGTTACAGGACTGGTGATTGTGTAGCTACCCGGGAGGACCCCCCCCCCCCCAGGCCACTACAGTTGCATCAATTTTTAGACCTATTTAATAAAGCAAATGCACCAAAAATAATAATCCATTGTGCCTTAGTGGACAAATAGTGGAAAGGGGCATGAATTAAATGCAACGATGTGTTCCAAAATTGCACCACCAGTGGCCTCCAGGTGATATCCTCCAGGGTTCCCCAAGTAATATCCTCCAGTGGCCTCTAAGTGATATCCTCCAGGGTTCCCCAAGTAATATCCTCCAGTGGCCTCTAAGTGATATCCTCCAGGGTTCCCCAAGTAATATCACCCAGTGGCCTCTAAGTGATATCCTCCAAGGTTCCCCAAGTAATATCCCCCAGTGGCCTCCAGGTGATATCCTCCAGGGTTCCCCAAGTAATATCCCCCAGTGGCCTCCAAGTGATATCCTCCAGGGTTCCCCAAGTAATATCCCCCAGTGGCCTCCAGGTGATATCCTCCAGGGTTCCCCAAGTAATATCCCCCAGTGGCCTCCAGGTGATATTCTCCAGGGTTCCCCAAGTAATATCCCCCAGTGGCCTCCAAGTGATATCCTCCAGTGGTCTCTCCATTGGTCCCCCTCTGCCTCAATGACCCAGCCTGAATATTTATACTCATCTTGGGACCCCCAGTTGCGCTCTATTCCTCCAGGGCTAAATCTGAAGTTAAATCTTGTACTCTGCCACAGATTAATTGTCAGATCCACGCTGCAGACCTGACACTTAAATATACCGTGTGAACGAGGCCTCAGACTTGTCTTTCTGCAAGTGCAAAAATCAAGCTACTGGTTGAATTGAGACGAGCGTGGATGCAACTACACTAAGGGGCGAGGGTCGTAGTTACGTCTGAACGAGGGGAACTTCTTCCAGAGCGCAGGAGTTTTAAAAAAAGCCATGGGAAGATAGCCGCTGCCCGATCTGCCCCACAGGATGTATTCACTACAGGGCCGGGCCGATCTTTTCTCAGCCGTACAATTAATGGGAGAGAATCCCGATAGTGAAAATGAAATCGCCAAAATCCTATTGAAATCCGTGGTTTTGTTTTGTCCCGTTATTACAGCTGCATAACGTGAGAAAACCGTGCTCATAGATCCTAGAATGATAGAGTTGGAAGGGATCCCAGGGTCATTGGGTCCTCCGGGGGTCATTGGGTCCTCCAGGGTCATTGGGTCCTCCAGGGTCATTGGGTCCTCCGGGGGTCATTGGGTCCTCCGGGGGTCATTGGGTCCTCCAGGGTCATTGGGTCCTCCGGGGGTCATTGGGTACTCCGGGGGTCATCAGGTCCGACCCCCTGCTCAGTGCAGGATTCACTAAATCATCCCAGACAGATATTTGTCCAGCCTTTGTTTGAACACTTCCATTGAAGGAGAACTCCCCACCTCCTGTGGCAACCTGTTCCACTCATTGATCCCCCTCACTGTCTAATATCTAATCTGTGTCTCCTCCCTTTCAGTTTCATCCCATTGCTCATCTGAATCCGCCCTTATATGGTACATCAGGAACAAATGCCAGACTATCGTTACCTGACTGATTACCAGGATTACAAGATTATCAGTAACACATTTATCAATTTAAGTTTTCATTATATTTTATACTAGTGAATATACTTTTATTCAGGCTTAGCTACAGTGAGCTATATTCACATATTATGCATCTTCTTTAACCCCTTAAGGACCGGGCTGTTTTGGTCCTTAACCCCTTCCCGCTCCAGGACGTACATTTACGTCCTGGAGCGTCGGGGTATGTGTGCAGAGAGGTCGTGGGGCAATAACTGTTTAGTACAGCTGACACCTGCGAGCAATAGCAGCTATTAACCCCTTAAATGCTGCTGTCAATTCTGACAGCGTCATTTAAAGCCCCCGAACAGCGGTGAGATCAGGGGAGCCGTGCAGGTGTCATGGCTGCTGGGGGCCTTCGGAAAGGCCCCAGGGCTGCCTTGAGAGACTGCCTATCAAGACATCCCTATGGTGTGGCTTGATAGGTTGCCTGTCAGAATGCAGTATGACGTAATGCTATATCATTACATCATACTGCAGGAGCGATCAAAGTATTGCATATTGTAGTCCCCCAGGGGGACTTAAAAGTAAAGTGAAAAAAAGAGCAATAAAGTTTTTTTTAACTGTAAAAAAAAAAAAAAAAAGTAACATATCTATAATTAAAAAGTCTAAATATTAAAATAAAAATACATACTTGGTATCACCGCATCCGTAAAAGTCCGATCTATCAAAGTAGTGCTTTATTTACCCCGCAAGGTGAACGTCATCTGAAAAAAAAAATAAAGAACGCCAGAAATGCACTTTTTCACTCACTCTGTCTCTCAGAAAAAACGCAATAAAAAGCTATCAAAAAGTCATACGTATTCTGAATTAGTACTATCGGAAACTACAGGACATTCCGCAAAAAATGAGCCATTGCTGAACTACGTCAACGGAGAAATAAAATTATTGCGCGCACAAATGACCGCAGAAAATAATTGAAAAAAATTAAATGTCTTTGAAAAAAAAAAAAAAACTATCGTAGTATAGTAAAAAAAAGAAACTATACAAATTTGGTGTCGCAGTAATCGTACCGACCCACAGAATAAAGTTATCATGTCGTTTTTGTTGCAGTTTGTGCGTCGTAGAAACAAGATGCACCGAAAGATGGCGGAATGTCGTTTTTTTTTTTTCCATTTTACTCCACTTAGAATTTTGTAAAGGTTTTTTAGTACATTATATGGCACCATTGAAAAATACAACTCGTCCCGCAAAAAACAAGCCCTCATACAGCGACGTCGATGGATAAATAAAGGAGTTATAATTTTTTTAAGCAGGGGAGGAAAAAACAAAAATGGAAAAAAAAAAGGGCCGCGTCATGAAGGGGGTTAAGAACCAGACACTTTTAGGCTGGGTTCACTCAAGGCGTATTTGTCGCGGAAATGTAGCGGTTTTACCGTTGCGGTTTTGCCGCAACCTTTCCGCATCTGCGGCAAATCCGCAGGCAATGGCCAAATTTAGACGCGGTTTTCACCGCGTATTTCTCAGCGGTTCTGCCGCCGGTAAATCCGCAGGACCTTTTGTGCGGAAAAAACCGCAGCGGGTTTTTTTGGAGAGGCGCGGTTTTAGTTGCTGATTTGCTTGCGTATTTTACTAGGTGCAGATTCTAAAAAAAACCTGTTTCCCGTGAGGTCATCGTTCCCACCCATTTCTGCACAGGGTAGGAAGATCCTTGTATTTGTGGCCATTTTGTCTGCTACAGCTATCCTGACCTGATGGAGCCTGCAAGAAGAATCCGCGTACCGCCGCACACTGATTGCGCTAATGCTCTTCAAGCGTGTAGAAGAATTAGAAAAGGTGAGCAAGGGTTTTTATGGTCATTGTGTGCTTCGTTTCCTTGTTGTTCGTTGATGCTTTGTGGACTAGAGTGCGATTGCGGCCATGGGCTTTAATTCCTGCTAATATTCTTTTACAGACTGATCGTGCTTCCCGGCGTCGGAGGCGCTATTGGGTCCATCCCATTCTGACAGAGAGGGGGACGAAGGGCCATTTCGCCAGCCTGTACCAGGATTTGAAAAAGTAAGTGACGTGTAGCATGGGAATCGGTTTGAGGTTGCGCAAAGAATTTTTATTAATTTTAGCCCGCTCTCCCTTTCTCTCTCTCTGCAGCCATCCGGAGAAGTTCGTTTCTTTTTGTCGCCTGCCTATGGAGGCCTTTGAGCGCCTTCTGGAGCTGGTGCGCCGGGATCTGACCTACCAGGATACGCAGATGAGGAAGGCGATCACTGCAGAAGAAAGGCTGCTCATCACCCTTCGGTAAGTAACCTTTCTTATCGTGTCACAGTTGTTATATCTGTAATGTAATTTGCGACTGTAGAGCCATTTTATTTTTTTTTCTTCTGCGATTTTTGCGCAATACCGCTTTTTATTTTTCATGCGATGCTGTGATTGCTCCGGCAGTAGGATGTAATGCTATAGCCGGACAGGTAAGCAGGTCCCCCCCCCCACGGTGCAGCGAGCACCTGCACCCTTCTGAACTCTGTCAGTTCAGGAGGGTGCAGGGAAATGCATTTTTTCTCATCCATTCTCCCCAGCTCCAATTTATTTGGAGCTGGGGAGAATGAATGAGAAAAAATTATTGGATTGGAAAGGGTTAATAGCCGCCAGTGGCCCAGTGGCCGCGCGCCGGCTCTTGACCGCGTGTCTTAGTTGTAACCACCTGATGCCCTTGCTGCGTGGAGGGAGACAGCGCCGCTAGCTCCCGCGATACACGTTCTGCAACTGCTGGACATAGGTTTACTTTTGCGCCGTCACAAAGGGGTTCATCCAGCGGAAGACTCACTCCATTTTTTTAATTCGCAGGCGACGTTGCAGAAAATGTAAAGTTGTTCGTTTTCGGGTATTGATCTGGTATCTTTCGGGGAGGCCGGTTGAACTGTTCGTTGTCTTTGGCATTCTCTCTTCTGCTACATTACACAGCCATCATCATCTTGTGGCTGGTTGACTTCCGAACAAAATTAGCAGAAGAGAGATTGTTGAACTTACCATACCAGCAAACTTGGGCAACCTTTGTTGTGCACCGGCAGTCAATGGGACCTTGTTACGTTCATGAGTGTGGCAGGAACATGTTTGCATTTTCCCATTCTCTCTCCCCTTATGCTGTGGATGGGGAGAATGGAATTCTGAACCATGTATGGCGTGTAAAGTGAAAATTTAACCTCCCCATGGCTACCTATGCAATGCATATCTTATTTCCTTTACACGAATTCTACTGCGTTCTCCAATAAATTTCGTGTTGAGAAGAATATCTGAATACTGTATGTATAGAAGTGTTGATGTAATGCAAGTCTTCATTGTGTACTAACTTTTGTTTCTCTTCTCTGCTTCTTTTCAGCTTCTTGGCCACAGGAGAGAGCTATGCATCCCTGCATCTCCAATTTCGTGTTGGTAAATCTACCATCACCGAAATTGTGAGGTGCACATGCAGCGCCATCTGGCAGAAGTCGCAGCCCATCGTGATGCCTTCACCTACCGAGGACACTTGGCAACATGTTGCAGCAGGCTTTCAAGCTGTTGCCAAATTTCCTAACTGCATAGGCGCGGTTGACGGCAAACATGTGCGTGTGCTTCAGCCAGCCCACTCAGGCTCAAAATTCTACAACTACAAAAAGTTTTTTTCTATTGTCCTGATGGCCGTGGCTGATGCACATTGCAAATTTTGTTTGCATCGACGTCGGCGCCTATGGCAGCACTGGAGATTCTCGGGTGCTGCGAACTTCACAGATTAGGATGCAAATTCTCCGAGATGGCGTTACGCTCCCAGCCCCACAACCTTTCCCGGGAACCACACATCCAGTCCCCTTTGTGATGGTATCGGATGAGGCTTTCCCGTTGATGCCAAACCTGTTGCGCCCATACCCACGAAGAGGACTGAATGCCCAGAAAAGGATTTTTAATTATAGGCTGAGCCGGGCACGTCGCGTGGTTGAGTGTGCCTTCGGGATTATGGTAAGTCAGTGGAGAGTTCAAGGGACTACCCTTATGGTAGACCCTACCACAGTTGATGACCTTGTCAAGGCATGTTGTGTTCTTCACAGCTACCTCCGGGACTATCGCCCCGAGGTAGATGTTGAGGAACTCGATCCTGCCTTTGACACGGTCATCAACTGGGGGGGAGGTTGCACGCCTGCTACCGCAGTGCAGGTACGAGAACTCTTCACTGACTATTTCCTTAGTCACGAAGGCACCGTGCCATGGCAGTACTCCTGTGTCGGTGGTGTGCAGCCCCAACTGCAGTGTGACCCTCCCCCGGCGCCCAGCCCCAGAAGGATGCGGAAGACACGTGTGCAAAAAAGTTCTTTCTTTATTCAAGACACAGCAAAGGCACTCCATGACTAATTTTCTGATTGGTCACTCCATTTTAAGAAATTGTTAAACTAAAAGTTGCACAATAAAATGTGAATATATATAACGAAAAACATTGCTCTTCCTTTTTTGTCGGCGCACAAAATACGTCAACTTTATATTAGTGGAGACAATTGTTAGGCTATGTTGGTTTTTAATAAATAGCTTAAAGGGGTTGTCCCGCGCCGAAACGGGTTTTTTTCTTTCCCCCCCCCCCCCCCCCCCCCCCGTTCGGCGTGAGACAACCCCGATGCAGGGGTTAAAAAAGAACACCGGAGAGTACTTACCTGAATCCCCGCGCTCCGGTGACTTCTTACTTACCTGCTGAAGATGGCCGCCGGGATCTTCTCCCTCGGTGGACCGCAGGGCTTCTGTGCGGTCCATTGCCGATTCCAGCCTCCTGATTGGCTGGAATAGGCACGTGACGGGGCGGAGCTACACGGAGCCGGCATCCAGCACGAGCGGCCCCATTGAGGAAAGAAGAAGACCCGGACTGCGCAAGCGCGTCTAATTTGGCCATTAGACGCCGAAAATTAGACGGCTCCATGGAGACGAGGACGCCAGCAACGGAGCAGGTAAGTGAAAAACTTCTTATAACTTCTGTATGGCTCATAATTAATGCACAATGTACATTACAAAGTGCATTAATATGGCCATACAGAAGTGTATAGACCCACTTGCTGCCGCGGGACAACCCCTTTAATGAACATTGCAGGTGTATTGGTGTTGAAACGTACCCTTTTTGAAGCATATAAGCAGTGAACGATTACAACTACATGACTAGGAGAAGAAATTTTGCACAAGCAATGGAACCACATTCGCAAGCTTGACGCCACACCATAACCTAGCGTTACATTAGCCACGCACCAGGAGTGCATGAAAGCAACGGATGTTACCCTTTTTTTCCCACCTTTTTTTTACATCCCTGTCGGATAGCGGAATTCTGTGTTTGGTGTTATATTTCTCACCACAATATGGAGGGCCTGTAGTTCCACTCATTTGGCACGTGCTGACAGTACTAGTTTATGTGGTGTAACGTTTTTCTCCGTCGCAGGCCGATCCACTACCAATTTGGCTTTCGCCACACTTGACGGATATACCGCAAGCGAAAATGCTGATGGGAACAGGCACACAGACAGACTGCCCCTGTTCTCATCAGCATTTTTTGTAGTTTGTTTCATGTTCGAACTCCGGTAACATACATCACACTGGAGCGAACATGAAGATACGCACGAAAATAAATAAAGGAAAACCACAAAGAAGGACAATGACACCGAGAAGTGAGTTACCCCAACCTTGGAGGACAGCGAGGCAGCGGAAAAATCACACTACACGCACATACACAATCCTTCACGTACAGTCGCACAGCCTGCGAAGAATTTCACGGTCATGCCACTGACGGGAAGGAATGGGTGCGCCTTGCCTATTTAGCAGCAGAGCAGATAGTAGCCGGCAGTGAGCGATGGAAGAAATTGCACCCCAATCTTTCCCATGACCATCCGTCAGGATTTCTGGGACACCAGGCAACTCCATGCAGTGTTACACAAGGCAGCATCACAACGGAACCAGCACTTTCCAATGGTAGCATCTAAGACATTGCAGTTGTCCCCATGCAACAGTTGTGATCACTGCAATGTCGTATAACTGATAAAAGAGCCTTCTCCTGTACTGGATTGTGATCCAGTTGGTGGCGAGTACATTACCGATGTTGTGTGTTGCGATGTCTGATGCAGAGGGCTGCTCATCAGTGAGAGAAACGATGATTGGGAAGGTGACCCGCCAGAGACCGTGTCTTGAGAGACATGGTGCATGGGGTATCCCGTTGTCCTAGAAACCCTGCCTGGTTGGTCAGGGAAAGATTGGGGTGGAGGCAACATGCGGTTTGATGGTGGTACTGCAAAGGCTGCACTTTTCATAGCCAAAGTAATGGCGCAGCTATCGGCAATGGGCCTTTGAGAAGCAAAAATCTCTAACGCAGTGTAAAGAACGGGCACAATAGCCCACTGATGCTCCGAGCTCAGTTCACGAATGCGTGCCGCAATGGTGGCACCCGTTGTGTCCCACTGATCCTCCGTGTCAGCCCGCCACAATAACGACAGCGCCTCTTGGGCGGCATCTTGCTTGTTATTCTTCCGACGCGGACGAGCCGCTCGGAACTCACCTCCCTGCTACTGCCTGCTCTGCTACCAGGGCCAGTACTACTGCTACGCGACACGTTTTGTTCCCCCACTTCCGGTGTTACTGAAGTGGGGTACAAATCTGGCGTGCTCCGCTGGCTGTCTTCCAAGGTTGGGGTACCTTCTCTAGACTCATCATCCCGCGACTCCTGTTCCGGCCCTTTTGTGTTGGCTGAAGCGGTTTCGACCGTGGGAGGCGCGGCCGTGATGTTCCCGCTGGATCTGTGGACGAAACATGAGTACCGTTTAGAGACATAGAACCTCAAAATGCAACGTCAGTGAAGCCGAGCTGTATGCTCGCCGAAAAATTAGCACTTACGGACACAAAGCGTTACAACCAATAGTGTAAACTTACGGATTTCACTGTGGAGGGCAGCAGTGGCGGAGTCCCAATCGGGATACATCCCAGAGCAGACCGCAATCCAGGCGTCCGCCTTTAAGTCACGGTCACTGTAGCCCGACTCGGCTGGGTCCCAAATCTCAGGCTTACTTTCAACCTGCAGGGGGGGAGGAAACAAAAGAACAAGTTGAATAGCATTCCGAGGGGGGTGGAGATGGTTGTGTCAGCGGACACTGCACTCACCAAGGTTATCATCCTGACCACGTTGATCCCCATCCGTTGATACCAGGCCATTGTCCGGAAAGAGGGATGACTGTGTGAATGAAATTTGCTTGGCGACTTCAGAAAATGTAGGTCGTCCTTTGAGCAATCAGAAAATGTTTACATTTCATCTTATACATAACATGATGGGCCACTAGCGCACAATTGCAAGTCGCCAAAAATAACGACGAGGCTCACATCCACACAAGTGACAGGCCGAAGGGAGAGCAATTCTATAAAAGGAAAAGTGGTAAAAAATTTTTGGAGCTTCCTATTTGTAACTCAGGGTAGGCAATGCAAAAAGGGACTAAACGCGTGGCCTCGCCCGTGCAAAGGAATGCCATGCAACCGGGTGGGGGGCCATACAATGGTGGAAATGACCTACTTAACGCCGAGCGTGCCCCTTGGAAAGGAACGCCATGCAACAGTGGAGCAATGCAGGGGAGGAAAACAGCGAATACCGTGGGTTGCAATGAAAAAAAAAAAAGGATGCAAAAGAACGCGAAGCTGCGAGGAGAGAGCAGAAGAAGGTGGGGTGGAGCTGGACGCGTCTTGCCTGCAACGCATATGGTGAAGTAGCGCATTACCTTTTTTAGCCGAGGTTGACGATTGTGCCGCTGCTGGTGGTAGTGGTTGCGATGCTGGTGGTGAAAGTGGTGGTGGCGCTGGTGCGGGTCCCGTTGGGTGTTGTTCTCCCGGTGGTAGTGGTATAGCTGTTGATGGTTCTGGTGGTAGCCCTGTTGTCGGTGGTGGTAGTCAAGCTGGTGGTCCAGCTGTGGGTAGTGGTGCCGCTGCTGACGCTGGCGGAGATGGTAGCGTGGGGGGGCTTGGTGGTGTTCCCGCTGCTGGTTGTGGTTTCGCTGGCAGTGGTGGTAGCGGTGCTGGTTGACCCGCAGGTGGTTGCGCTGGCTCCGGTTGTGCCGCAGCCAGTGGTTGCGGGCTAAACAGCTGGTGCTGTTGCTGGTTGTGGTGGCAGTGCTGCTGCCGGTGGTGGTAGCTGTGGTGGGCCAGCTGCTTGCCCCGCTGGGGGTTGTAGTGCTACTGCCGGTGGTGGTAGCTGGGGTGGGCCAGCTGCTTGCCCCGCTGGGGGTTGTAGTGCTACTGCCGGTGGTGGTAGCTGTGGTGGGCCAGCTGCTTGCCCCGCTGGGGGTTGTAGTGCTACTGCCGGTGGTGGTAGCTGTGGTGGACAGGCTGCTTGCCCCGCTGGGGGTTGTAGTGCTACTGCCGGTGGTGGTAGCTGCGGTGGGCCAGCTGCTTGCCCCGCTGGGGGTTGTAGTGCTACTGCCGGTGGTGGTAGCTGTGGTGGACAGGCTGCTTGCCCCGCTGGGGGTTGTAGTGCTGCTGCCGGTGGTGGTAGCTGTGGTGGACAGGCTGCTTGCCCCGCTGGGGGTTGTAGTGCTACTGCCGGTGGTGGTAGCTGTGGTGGACAGGCTGCTTGCCCCGCTGGGGGTTGTAGTGCTGCTGCCGGTGGTGGTAGCTGGGGTGGGCCAGCTGCTTGGCCCGCGGTGGGTAGTGGTGGCCCCGCTGGGGGTTGTAGTGCTGCTGTGGTGGGCCGGCTGCTTGCCCCGCTGGGGGTAGTGCTGGGCCCGTTGGGGGTTGTAGTGCTGCTGCCAGTGGTGGTAGCTGTGGTGGACAGGCTGCTTGCCCCGCTGGGGGTAGTGGTGGACCCGCTGGGGGTTGTAGTGCTGCTGCCAGTGGTGGTAGCTGTGGTGGACAGGCTGCTTGCCCCGCTGGGGGTAGTGGTGGACCCGCTGGGGGTAGTGGTGGTGCCTCCGCCGCTGGCGGTGCTTTTTCCGCCACTGACTGGGTTTGGAGTTTCCCGCCTGTGGCCCAGTATTTTCCCCTGGGCGTGAGTTAAGTCCCTACCGCTGGTGCTGCTGCCGATCGGTTTTCTGTTGCCAATGGGTTTGGTGCCGCTTGGGGTGGTGGTGCTGCCGGCGGAGCTCCTGCTCCCTGCTTCCTCTCTGCATGCAGTCCAGGCTGAAATGGCGCCAAGCGGCTAAAATGGCCGCTGAACCACTTCCTGTGAACAAACTTTATTGCCCCTCTTTTCTTATGCGAACAATCTGCTGCGAAACCGCAATAGCGGTTTACATTGCGGTTTTTGTTGCGTCCTTGGGGCCCTATGGAAAAAACAGCGCTGCGGAAAGGTCGAAAGAATGGACATGCTGCATCTTTCAAAACCGCGACGCAGTTGCTTATCCGCACTGCGGCTCTGCGGTAAATTTTACGCCCTGTGAGAACGAGATTTTGGCCAAACACATTGGCACCGCATTGCACTGCAACCGCGACGGAATGGCCGCAATGCGGATATGCAACGGCAAACCGCGGCAAATAAGCAGCAAATCCGCCCTGTGTGAACCCAGGCTTAGGGATTTCACCCATGTGGTGGTTTTACTGCCTCTTTTTTTTTCTTCAGCTACTAAAATTGTTTTTACAGCATATTTTTTGTTTCTAGAGAAATATAGGAATATAGGACTATTTTTTTATATATTTCCATTTTTTTTAGTTTTTTTAAGGGGGTAAATAGCTTTAAAAAAATTATTTTTCATTCATAGTTGTTTATTTTTAAAATTAGTATACTGATGATAAAATAAAGTACAAGAACGAGTTCTTCATTTTTTTGATCTATAATATGTAGTCTTGGATCACAAGGGTCATTTTCTTTTTTCATATATGTTTCTATTTTAGGGCTTATTCAGAGGATCGTATATCGGTCGAGTTTTCACGACCAACCGATATACACTGCCCCTCTCTGCAGGGGGAGGAGGCAGGATGGGACAGGAGCTCGTGCATTGAACTCCCGCCCACTCTGCGCACCTCACCACTGTTTGCAATAGGAGGGCCAGGATGGGGGTGGAGCTAAGTTCTGCCCATCCTGCCCCTCCCATTGCAAACAGTGGTGAGGTGCGCAAAGTGGGTGGGAGCTCAATACACGAGCTCCCGTCCCCCCCCCCCCCTTTGCAGAGAGGGGCAGTGTATATCGGTCGCTCATGAAAACTCAACCGACATACGATCGTCTGAATCAGCCCTTATTATGTTCTTTTTTTTATTATTTTTGTAACTATTTTTTACCATATACGTCCCCCACGATGCCATGTAAGACCTTGTATTTCATCTGATAATTCACATTGTCTTTTTTTTGTAATTTCACACTTTTCTGGATCCATAGGAGCTCCAGTTAGAGGGAAAACAATCCGTCTGTAGTGACAATAGTTATTAACAGAGCAGATCTCTGTCTGCTAGGAGGACCCTGCAGCTCTGACATGCCACGGGGCACCCAGTGGTCACGTGATCAGATAGCAGAAGTGACACCTTTGCTTTCCCTATTCCCCACATAGCGCTCATTGACTGCAAGAGAGCTGTTTTTAACCACTTCTCCCTTCTCCTCTGGGTACTCGGCTGTGACTAACAGCCAAGGACCTGACCTACTTCTGCTACATTGCAGAAGCTTTAGTCCTGTGTTGTATTTTTACAATCGTCCTGGAATAAAGCCAAGGACCGAGCGCTGTAAATTTACTGTGCTTGGTCCTTAATGGGTTGCATTACAAAAAGGGACGTCTGTCTAGCAGCACATCCGAGGGGCACGAAGCCGGGCTTATTCTGGATACATACTGAAGCCTGCCGCTCGGGCCGTTGGAGGAGCTGGACGTTGTAACATTTCCTGCTCTGTATCGTTTACACCGCTTACTTCTCTGTTGTTTGGTCCCCTTCTGTACACAATCTGTTATCTTATTACATGTCTTTATATATACCAGTGAATACCATTATAAACATGGGATTTATATAGAAAACCTGCTGCGGGCCATTACATCTGTTCTCCTATTATGTTCCATCTTCAGTCTATGGAAATGATACATCAAACTGTCATGGATCATTAATGCAGATAAACAACATAATTGTCAGGAGGGGCTATTGTGTACTGTAGCTACTACTTACTTTGGAGATGGCATAGAGAGGTACATACAGCACACGCAAGATGCCCTGGCACGTATGTAAAAATAACTCCACCCTGGCACACCTTCTTAACCGCTCCTCTTCATATTCTTGAGGGGGTTGTCCCACTTCTAGCAGTTTTACTGCAGGAAGCAGACAGCTCCGTACATTGAGCAGTGGCCCAGGTTGGTATTGCAGACTCAATTCTATTAAAGTGAACGAAATTTAGCCTGCGGTACCATCGCAGGCCACTACACTATGAACGGAGCTGTTTGCTTCCTGCAGGAAAATAGCTGAGACAACCCCTTTATGGCAATCCGGTCTATTCTTGACTATGGCACTACCAGAAAGCCTCGTGGACGCAGTATAATTGCCAGTATCACAGTAATCAATATAAGATCAGCCTTCCATTCAAGCTCAATAGTGCAAGCCTCGTATTGACAAATATATATTATCAGCCACACAATTGTACCGGCCACATAGTAAGGTATATAATGTAAGCCTGAAGGCTTTTACCCGCTAGCGTTTTTTTTTAATGCTGTGATATCGCTGCGATTTTTTTTCCAATGTGACTTTCGAATGTTAAAATCGCATCACACAAAAGTCGCAAAAGCACAAACTTGCGATTTTACATTAGTAAGTCCCATTGAAAAAATTGCAGCGATACAACGCTAGCGGGTAAAAGCCCTGAAGGCTCATTTGCTTGTATCAGAGATAGGCCCAGTGTAATGAGCGCTGATCGACAAAGCTCACCCAACAGATGATCGACTTCATGGGGCTAAATGATCGATAGTACAACCGTTCATCCCCAGAGAGCTGTCATTGGTCAGCCGTTCACATGGATGCAGAGTACGGTGGTCGCAAGACATAGGGGGACATTTATTTTCCGTCGTAACTTTGACGGGAACCCCTAAAAAGTTGCCAATTGGTGTAAAAAGGAGATTGGCAAAGTTTCAGCTTGTCAAATAACAGGAAGACCCGCCTCATCAACCCCGAAGAATTCTAAAATCAGCAATCTTTCTAAAAAAAAAAAAAAAAAAAAAGGGGGGGGGGGGGGTTCCGCTATAAAATGTGAATGTTTTCTCCTGGAAACGCGTTATTTTTTGTTTCATAGCGAATGTTCCTGGCTTCAACTTTCACTCCCACAACTTGATAGACAAACGTACAGATTGGAAGATATTTGGCTTTTTTGTGGACCAGACCCAGAAAATCAACTTTTTAAAAAAAAATTTGTTCGCTATAAGGGTGGTTTCACATGGAGGAGAAAATTGCGCTATTTTCACGTGATGCGAGAGTCAGTAACAAAGCAGATTATGAGACCAATGATGTAATGTTGAGAGAACAAACTATTGCGGCTGCTCTATCTTTCTGTGATGTGGGGGGGGGGGTTTCCATCTCCCATGATTCCTTCAGGAGACTCCTTTTTATCGCATCGCATCGCAACAAACATGCGTCGCGATTTTAACATTACAAAGTCCTATTGACTTCTGCGATAAAAAAATCACGCCATTTTATCACGTGCGGCAGCTTTGCGATGTGAGAGTATTCTTAAAAGAAAAGCAACGCTGATGCTCAAAAAGCGCAGGAACAAAAACTTGATTTTGCCATGGTTTTGGTTTTGTGCCAAAATCGCGATCGCCCATGTGGAACTGGCTTAAACGTGATGAAATCACTTGTAACCACGCTTTTGTGGTTCGTTGAATTTTTTGCCTTCAAACACGTCAGTCAGGCGTCAGTATGTTTTGTAAATGTATGTTTTTTTTTTAATCTTCTACTTCTTGTTTCCCAGAGCTGTAATCATAATGGATTCAGAACCTTCTACTGTGGAGGACGAGCGGGAAGGCTCTGAATCCATTATTAGTACAGCTCTGGACAACAAGCCGCTTGGCCGCACACTGGTTTGGCTTTGAGCAAAATCCTCGACACCCAAGGAACCAAGGTCTTCGCCATTTAGCCCCGCCAACTAGGACGTAGACTTCACTGGGGGATATCCAGGCGGGTAATCCGGGTCTCAGTAATGTGGCAGCTGACGCTACTTTAGACCAAGGCGCAGCACCTGAGGGTATGAACAGAACAAAGACAGTCGGGGTTGGGTAGACGGCACACTTCAGCCAGAAGTTGGGTCATGGAGAAGAGGTTCAGCACGGTGAAACAGGTCAGAAGCGTAGTCGGGATAACTAGCCTGGGCCAGGAGTGGAAATGGGAACATAGTCACAGATAGCCAGTGTCAGGAACCAGAGAATCAAACTAGAAGCACCTTGGAACAAAACAAGACCACCATACTCAGCCGCCCCCGTAGGGAGAGGGTGCCAGTGTCGCCCGCCATGGCAGTGGATTGGTATTTTGGTGACAACTGAAAATATGGAAAATAAATGTTTGATCCAAAGAGGTGAAGCCTTCATCTTGTGCCGAGTGACTCGGGTGTCTTACCTTGACTTATAAGAGGAGCGAATGTGGAGAAGCCTTTTACTAATAGGCTGATATGAGGACAGTCTATGTATGCGTTGGCAGGCATACCGTTTGATAAAAGCCTCGTTGTAGTCCGGATATGGTCCTTTTTGTCCTCCTCTTCACCTCCAGCCGCTGTCTGACACATTAGGCACGAGCCTTTTTTCCTGTTTGACAGTCCCCCACCTTAATGTCGCGGGCCGGCGGTCCCTCCTGGTGACGCTCAACACTCTCTGGAGTCCAAAAATGCATCCGTAAATAAAACTTTTTGATCTCATAATTTTTTATGCGGCGTCCGTGAATATAAATGACGGCAAACTGTTAGACATCTCCGGTAAACAAGGGAGTCTAAATCAAGAAAGAGTCCGAAGTGAAGCCCACATGAGACGTAGAGCGGATGTGACATCATCGCCCCCAAAGTGCGGGAAAATAAAATTCATGATTATGAGCTGCAACAATGTATACGAGGATCTCAGAAGGTAGCGGTACATTCTGCGCCAGGTCTGTCTATAGGTTACCTTCACACGGCGGGATCTGACGCAGTTTTTTCTGTGTGGATTCCACCTTTAGAAATCCGCACGGATCTGTTTCTGCGTGTGGATTTTGCCCTCTGAGGGGGGGAAATACATGTGTGACTCAGCGACAACATACGCATCAGAAATCCGTAAGTTAGCCAGGGACCTCTGCCGCAGTTTTTAGGGCTCCTGCAGATGAGCGTAGGCGTAGATACACCTGCGATACTGTGACGTAATTGCACTCTTATTGCACGTGTATCAGCGTATTATACTGTACTTTTCTGCACTGCTGAGCCATTCACATTGGCGCAGGTGTGTCTGTGTGATCGAACAGGCTGTGGAGCCGGATTAGTCCCTGGTGTAAGTACCCAGAGATGCTTGCAGTGAAGCCGCGCACTTTATGCCTTGTCCGTCATTGGAGTCCTGCAAGAGCCGAAGAGCCACAACTTGGAGACCTCAGCATTGGCGCTCAGGAGGAGAGCCCATTTATGGAACTGTACACCCTGTAATATCACACCCTCAGCGTGCCCCCACGTGGGCGGGCAAAAAAGGTAAACGTGTCTGCCTCGTGAAGAGCGTTCTGCCCTTTTTCACCCAAATTGAACAAATGACGGCTTCATATGGAAACACGGGTGCGTAAAACGGCAAAATAACTGAAAGATACAACGTGCCGCCATGTGTGCGCTATCGCAGAAGACAGCAGATCGCAGATGTAGATGAAACCAGTGAAAGACATTGGGTTCAGGAATCTGCCTTTATACTCACTCTCGCATAGAGCAAAAAATGCAGCGTTTTAGCGCCCGTGTGGAGGCGCCCGAGGGTACCGTCACACGGGGCAAAATCACTGCCGGCATTTTGCAACAGAATACCTGCAGCAATTCCGCTGGGAATCTGCAGGGGCCAAATTGGGACTTAAATGGTGCAGATTTGGCCGCTTTGTAAATGGCGCGGTCGCTGCGAAATGTAACTCCTGTATTTCCACAGCATAAATCCACTGTATAAGCAGACGTGTTGCCAACATTCTCTAAAAATGCTGCGGATTCATTCCCCGGTGTGAAGGGGATTTCTGAGACCCCCTCATGGCTTGTACCGTAAACACTGCAGAACGTCCACAGCGAATCCGCCAGCCGACATCCCGCAGCGTTCACTGCCGGTGTGACGGCGGTCGCAGACTGCGATTCAGGTTTATACAATGCATTTATTTCCATCCATTCCATGCGAGACGACGGAGGTAGAAGAGAGTGCGGTGCCTTACGGAGCACCAGATGACGGCACAGCGGGCTCCCAAATCCAGAGGCTTGGAGACAACTAGAGATAAACAGCGGAGCAGAGAGAAGGCGAAGTTATTAAGGCTTTTGTTTTTATCCTCCATGGAGAAAGATACCATCAGAAATAATCGGAATATGCTGCAATCTCTAGAAACGGCGAAGAGAAGACGGCATTCCTTCACGTTAACCATCTGGCAATCGTGGTTTGCGCCATTAACATTTGCCCTGTGTGACCGTTTCCTTACAATATTGGTGATTACTGTCCCCCCCCCCCCCCTTCTCGTGGTCGGAGTGCCTCCACCGTATGAGTGCGCTGCCAGATCCTCGTAGGACTTCTTCCTCCAGCTTCACATTCGAGCCGTCGGCATCCAACAATCGTTTAATCAATGAGTGATTATAGAGTGAAGAATTAGTAGATCAAAGCGCCACCTCTGGGGTCTCCACCACCTCTGGGGTCTCCGCCACCTCTGGGGTCTCCGCCGCCTCTGGGGTCTTCACCACCTCTGGGGTCTCCGCCGCCTCTGGGGTCTCCACCACCTCTGGGGTCTCCGCCACCTCTGGGGTCTCCACCACCTCTGGGGTCTCCGCCACCTCTGGGGTCTTCACCACCGCTGGGGTCTCCGCCGCCTCTGGGGTCTTCACCACCTCTGGGGTCTCCGCCGCCTCTGGGGTCTCCACCACCTCTGGGGTCTCCACCACCTCTGGGGTCTCCGCCGCCTCTGGGGTCTCCGCCGCCTCTGGGGTCTTCACCACCTCTGGGGCCTCCGCCGCCTCTCGGGTCTCCACCGCCTTCATATATCTGCCGCACGAATCTACAACCTGCAGCTTCCCAGCTGTTGCTAAACTTCAAATCCCAGAATTCTCCATCCGCCACTTGCTAATAGGGTCTTTATTGTTATGTTGTGGTCCTAGAATTAGACTCCCCTCGCTCAGGGCGTCCGTCTGTAATGTGAGTGACGTTCCTGTCTTCCTCCCTAACAACAGTTTCCATATAAAACAGGTTCCTCATAATAGAAAATAACAAACAGGCCTATAGTCCCCTTCTCCGGCTCCCACATCTCCTGTGCTGCAGCTTCGCCCTCCGTGTCTGGTCTTTATTTACAGGCTGCTGCAGCCAATCACAGGTCGCAGCACTCGAGTGCTGAGGTTTGTGATTGGCTGCAGCAGTCTGGGATATCCTGTACACATTACATCCTGGGGGAGCCCAGAAGTAAGCGAAGAGATGCAGGGAGCCAGGAGAGGGGAGTACGAGGTTGCTTGTTATTTTCTGTGATGGGGAACCTGTTGAGGGTCTTTTTTATTTTCTGGCAGACAACCCCTTTAACAGAATGACTATTTCTTAGGACTTTTATCTGGAACACAATACATCTTACATCCCACAGTATCTTTGTCACTGTCCCCTACCAGGGTGGCTAGGGGGCGTCCTTCCTTGTCAGGTTCGTGACAGACACAGTCTAGTCCGCATCGGACCTCAGGCCTACAGCCCCTCAGCAGCCTCTTCCCCTGGCTTTTAGCAGAGAACTCAATGTGTCTGGATGTGTTAACTCCTCCAGACACCCACACAGCTGTCCCTGCTGATTAACACACATTCAAGTACACAGAAGGCCCGTTTACAGCCCCCTGCAGGCCAATCTGTGTACTGTCTTGCCACAATATATATGCACTTTAGGCCTCCTTCGCACAGGTGACTCGGCATCGCCGCAAGAAAATCACTGGGGTGTGGGGGGCTTGAAATATAAGCCATACCCTGAAAATAAGCCCTAACTGCAGAAAAAAGGATACTTCACCTTAGAAGCACTGTCTGGGGTACTCCACAGCTTCTTCTCGGTCCACCACTGTCTTCTTTATCTCTCCTGGCCGGGAATTGAAAAATCCCCGCCTCCTGGAAGCTCTGGATGTGATTGGCTGATGCTAAGCCAATCAGAGCCAGCACTCAATGAATGGCTGGGATTGGTTTATCTAGTGCTGGCTGTGATTGGCTAAGTGTCAGCCAATCAAAGACAGCACTTCCAGGAGGCTGGGATTTTTCAATCCCCAACCAGAAGAGATGAAGGAGAATACTGCCGGGGAGAAGATGCGGCCGGGCGAACAGCACTTCTAAGGGGATGTATACTGTTTTTCTTATTGTTCCCTGCAGCTATGGCTTAGGTTATGGCTGTGATAGTTGGATTTCCTACTGTCAAAGCTGCATCGCACCGCATGAAAATCACGTTTCTGTGCGATGCAACAGAGAGGAAGGCTCCATAGGGAAACATGGACTACAAAACCTCACGAGTCACGTGCATATCGCCGGACCCGCGAGGTTTGTGTGTCAGGATGTCACATGCTACAAAACATTTGTAGCAACGCGAGAAAATCATGTGACTTTGTCGCTTGTGTGAAGGAGGCCTTAAAGGGGTTGTCTCGCGAAAGCAAGTGGGGTTAAGCACTTCTGTATGGCCATATTAATGCACTTTGTAATATACATCGTGCATTAAATATGAGCCATACAGAAGTTATTCACTTACCTTCCCTGCGCTGGCGTCCCCGTCTCCATGGCTCCGTCTAACTTCAGCGTCTAATCGCCCGATTAGACGAGCTTGCGCAGAAGGGTCTTCTGCCTTCGGGTCTGTCCGGCAGCAGCGGCGTTCTGGCTCCACCCCCTTCCACGCGTCATCGCGTAGCTCCGCCCCGTCACGTGAGACGATTCCAGCCAATCAGGAGGACTGCAGTTTGCTGTCAGGGCCTTCTGTAGGTTTTTGGTCTTGTCATCATGTGCCAGGATATAGGGGTTTTGTGGGCCGTATACACCTGAGACGCCACATGCAGCGGCCCGGAGAAAAACATGTCTATTCTAGATGTACACCCGCTGCCTTAAGTGTTTGCCTTCAGCCTTATTAATCGTCATCACCGCAGTCATCAGATTCTTGGGATCTACTAACTTACGCGGCTCGAGCTTCACTAGAACTACACGCTAGATCTGACCTGTGCGGGATAATGAAAGAAGACCAAAAGATGGATACGAAATATATATTATACCACTGAGATAACATGAAAGCTGTGCTGTGATTGGTTGTTATATATTATACCGCTGGGGTAACATGAAAGCTGCGCTGTGATTGGTTGTTATATATTATACCGCTGAGGTAACATCAAAGCTGTGCTGTGATTGGTTGTTCTATATTATACCACTGAGGTAACATGAAAGCTGCGCTGTGATTGGTTGTTATATATTATACTGAGGTAACATGAAAGCTGTGCTGTGATTGGTTGTTATATATTATACTGAGGTAACATGAAAGCTGCGCTGTGATTGGTTGTTATATATTATACTGAGGTAACATGAAAGCTGCACTGTGATTGGTTGTTATATATTATACCGCTGAGGTAACAAGAAAGCTGCGCTGTGATTGGTTGTTACTAGAGATGAGCGAGCGTACTCGGCCACGCCCCTTTTTCACCCGAGTACCGCGATTTTCGAGTACTTCCGTACTCGGGCGAAAAGATTCGGGGGGCGCCATTGGTGAGTGGGGGGTTGCAGCGGGGAGTGGGGGGGAGAGGGCTCCCCCCTGTTCCCTGCTGCTACCCTCCGCTCCGCCACGCCTCCCCCAGCCCCAGGCGCCCCCAAATCTTTTCACCTGAGTACAGAAGTACTCGAAAATCGCGGTGCTCGATCGAGTAATTACTCGTAACGAGTAGGTTCGCTCATCTCTAGTTGTTACATATTATACCGCTGAGGTAACATGAAAGCTGCGCTGTGACTGGTTGTTATATATTATACTGCTGAGGTAACATGAAAGCTGCGCTCTGATTGGTTGTTATATATTATACTGAGGTAACATAAAAGCTGTGCTGTGATTGGTTGTTATATATTATACCGCTGGGGTGACAAGAAAGCTGCGCTGTGATTAGTTGTTATATATTATACCGCTGAGGTAACGTAAAAGCTGCGCTGTGATTGGTTGTTATATAATATAGTGCTGAGGTAAGATGAAAGCTGTGCTGTGATTGGTTGTTATATATTATACCGCTGAGGTAACATCAAAGCTGTGCTGTGATTGGTTGTTCTATATTATACCACTGAGGTAACATGAAAGCTGCGCTGTGATTGGTTGTTATATATTATACCGCTGAGGTAACAAGAAAGCTGCGCTGTAATTGGTTGTTAATAGAGATGAGCGAGCGTACTTGGCCACGCCCCTTTTTCGCCCGAGTACCGCGATTTTCGAGTAGGTTCGCTCATCTCTAGTTGTTACATAGTATACCGCTGAGGTAACATGAAAGCTGCGCTGTGACTGGTTGTTATATATTATACTGCTGAGGTAACATGAAAGCTGCGCTGTGATTGGTTGTTATATATTATACTGAGGTAACATAAAAGCTGTGCTGTGATTGGTTGTTTTATATTATACCGCTGGGGTAACAAGAAAGCTGTGCTGTGATTGGTTGTTCTATGTTATACCGCTGAGGTAACATGAAAGCTGTGCTGTGATTGGTTGTTATATATTACACTGCTGAGGTAACATGAAAGCTGCTCTGTGATTGGTTGTTATATATTACACTGCTGAGGTAACATGAAAGCTGTGCTGTGATTGGTTGTTATGCATTATTCTACTGAGGTAATATGAAAGCTGCGCTGTGATTGGTTGTTATATAATATAGTGCTGAGGTAACATGAAAGCTGTGCTGTGATTGGTTGTTATATAATATAGTGCTGAGGTAAGATGAAAGCTGTGCTGTGACTGGTTGTTATATATTACACTGAGGTAACATGAAAGCTGCGCTGTGATTGGTTGTTTTTTTATTATACCGCTGAGGCAGCATGAAAGATGCGCTGTGATTGATTTTTATATATTGTAATGCTGAGGTAACATAAAAGCTGCGCTGTGATTGGTTGTTACGTATTATACCGCTGAGGTAACCAGAAAGCTGTGCTGTGATTGGTTGTTATATATTACACTACTGAGATAACATGAAAGCTGTGCTGTGATTGGTTGTTATATATTATACCGCTGAGGTAACATGAAAGCTGTGCTGTGATTGGTTGTTATATATTATACTGAGGTAACATGAAAGCTGTGCTGTGATTGGTTGTTATATATTATATGTAATTGATTGATATATGTGATTGGTTGATATTATACCGCTGAGTTATTATGAAAGCTGTGCTGTGATTGGTTGTTATATATTATACTACTGAGGTAACATGAAAACTGCGCTGTGATTGGTTGTTATATAATATATTGCTGAGGTAACACGCAAGTTGTGCTGTGATTGGTTGATATGTGTTATACCGCTGAGTTAATATGAAAGCTGCGCTGTGATTGGTTGTTTTATACTATACCGCTGAGGTAACATGAAAGCTGCTCTGTGATTGGTTGATATTATACCGCTGAGTTAATATAAATCTTGGCTGTGATTGGTTGTTATATATTATACTGCTGAGGCAATATAAAAGCTGCTCTGTGATTGGTTGTTATATATTATACTGCTGAGGTAACATGAAAGCTGTGCTGTGATTGGTTGTTATATATTATACTGCTGTGGTAGCATGAAAGTTGTGCTGTGATTCATTGTTATATATTATACCACTGAGGCAACATGAAAGCTGCGCTGTGATTGGTTGCTATATAATATACCGCTGAGGTAACATGAAAGCTGCGCTGTGATTGGTTGATATTATACCGCTGAGTTAATATAAAGCGGTCCTGTGATTGGTTGTAATATATTATACTGCTGAGGTAATATGAAAGCTGTGCTGTGATTGGTTGTTATCTATTATATGTAATTGATTGATATATGTGATTGGTTGATATTATACCGCTGAGGTAACATGAAAGCTGCTCTGTGATTGGTTGTTATATATTATACTGCTGAGGTAACATGAAAGCTGCTCTGTGATTGGTTGTCATATATTATACTACTAAGGTAACAAGAAAGCTGCGCCCTGATTGGCTGTTATATATTATACCGCTGAGGTAACATGAAAGCTGCGGTGTGATTGGTTGTTATATATTATACTGAGGTAACATGAAAGCTGTGCTGTGATTGGTTGTTATATATTTTACTGCTGGGTCAATATGAAAGCTGCACTGTGATTGATTGTTATGTATTAGGGCGCCCACCCACTGGCGATTTTTTTCCCCTGCGAAATTCGCAGCATTTTTTTCTCTGCAGGGGTCTATGGGACTTGTAATGTTAAAATAGCGATCGCGCAAAATCGCGATTTCGCGGTAAATTGCGATTTTGCGCGATCGCGATTTTAACATTACAAGTCCCATAGACCCCTGCAGAGAGAAAAATGCTGCGAATTTCGCAGGGAAAAAAATCGCCAGTGGGTGGGCGCCCTTATACTGCTGAAGTAATATGAAAGATGCGCTGTGATTGGTTGTAATATATTATATCACTGAGGTAACATGAAAGCTGCTCTGTGATTGGTTGTTATATATTATACCGCTGAGATAACATGAAAGCTGCGCTGTGATTGGTTGTTATATATTATACCGCTGAGATAACATGAAAGCTGCTCTGTGATTGGTTGTTATATATTATACCGCTGAGATAACATGAAAGCTATGATGTGATTGGTTGTTATATATTATACCACTGAGGTAACATGAATGCTGCTTTGTGATTGGTTGTTTGTTACGTATTATACTACTGAGGTAACATGAAATCTGTGCTGTAATTGGCTGTTATATATTATACTGCTGAGGTAACTTGAAAGCTGTGCTGTGATTGGTTGTTATATATTATACCGCGGAGGTAGCATAAAAGCTGCACTGTGATTGGTTGTTATACATTATACCGCTGAGCTAAAATGAAAGCTGTGCTGTGATTGATTGGTATGCATTATACTTCTGAGGTAACATGAAAACTGCACTGTGATTGGTTGTTATATATTATACTACTAAGGTAACAAGAAAGCTGCACCCTTATTGGTTGTCATATATTATACTACTAAGGTAACATAAAGGCTGCTCTGTGATTGGTTGTTATATATTACACTGCTGAGGTAACATGAAAGATGTGCTGTGATTGGTTGTTATATATTACACTGCTGAGGTAACATGAAAGCTGTGCTGTGATTGGTTGTTATATATTATACTGAGGTAACATGAAAGCTGTGCTGTGATTGGTTGTTATATATTACACTGCTGAGGTAACCTGAAAGATGTGCTGTGATTGGTTGTTATATATTATACTGAGGTAACATGAAAGCTGTGCTGTGATTGGTTGTTATATATTACACTGCTGAGGTAACCTGAAAGATGTGCTGTGATTGGTTGTTATATCACACTACTGAGATAACATTAAACCTGTGCTGTGATTGGTTGTTATATATTACACTACTGAGGTAACTAGAAAGCTGCTCTGTAATTGATTGTTATATATATTTTACCGCTGGGGTAACATAAAAGCTGCGCTGTGATTGGTTTTTATATAATATAGTGCTGAGGTAAGATGAAAGCTGTGCTGTGACTGGTTGTTATATATTATACTGAGGTAACATGAAAGCTGCGCTGTGATTGGTTGTTTTTTTATTATACCGCTGAGGCAACATGAAAGATGCGCTGTGATTGATTTTTATATATTGTAATGCTGAGGTAACATAAAAGCTGCCCTATGATTGGTTGATATTATACTGCTGAGGTAAGATAAAAGCTGCGCTGTGATTGGTTGTTACGTATTATACCACTGAGATAACATGAAAGCTGTGCTGTGATTGGTTTTTATATATTATACCGCTGAGGTAACGTAAAAGCTGCGCTGTGATTGGTTGTTATATATTATATGTAATTGATTGATATATGTGATTGGTTGATATTATACCGCTGAGTTATTATGAAAGCTGTGCTGTGATTGGTTGTTATATATTATACTACTGAGGTAACATGAAAACTGCGCTGTGATTGGTTGTTATTAGAGATGAGCGAACGTGTTCTTAATGAACACTTACGCACCCGGACACCGGCTTTACTGAGGACTTCAGTGTCCGCGCGTAAAGATTCGGGGGGCGCCGGGGGGCGGGGAGAGGCGCGGCGGCGCGGGCGGCAGTAGCGGGGAACAGGGGGGAGCCTTCTCTCTCTCCCTCTTCCCCCCACTCCCCGCCGCACCCCCCCGCGCTGCCACGGCGACCCGCGAACTTTTTTCGCCCGAGCACGGAATTGCTCGCAAAGTTCGGTGTTCGGGCGAAAAGGGGCGGAGCCGAAAACGTTCGCTCATCTTTAGTTGTTATATAATATATTGCTGAGGTAACACGCAAGTTGTGTTGTGATTGGTTGATATGTATTATACCGCTGAGTTAATATGAAAGCTGCGCTGTGATTGGTTGTTTTATATTATACCGCTGAGGTAACATGAAAGCTGCTCTGTGATTGGTTGATATTATACCGCTGAGTTAATATAAATCTTGGCTGTGATTGGTTGTTATATATTATACTGCTGAGGCAATATGAAAGCTGCTTTGTGATTGGTTGTTATATATTATACTGCTGAGGTAACATGAAAGCTGCACTGTGATTGGTTGTTATATATTATACTGCTGAGGTAGCATGAAAACTGCGCTGTGATTGGTTGATATTATACCGCTGAGTTAATATAAAGCGGTCCTGTGATTGGTTGTTATATATTATACTGCTGAGGTAACATGAAAGCTGTGCTGTGATTGGTTGTTACATATTATACCGCGGAGGTAGCATAAAAGCTGCACTGTGATTGGTTGTTATATATTATACTGCTGAGCTAAAATGAAAGCTGTGCTGTGATTGATTGGTATGCATTATACTAGAGATGAGCGAGCACCAAAATGCTCGGGTGCTCATTACTCGGGACAAAATTTTTGCGATGCTCGAGGGTTCGTTTCGAATAACGAACCCCATTATAGTCAATGGGCGACTCGAGCATTTTTGTATATCGCCGATGCTCGCTAAGGTTTCCATTTGTGAAAATCTGGGCAATTCAAGAAAGTGATGGGAACGACACCGCAACGGATAGGGCAGGCGAGGGGCTACATGTTGGGCTGCATCTCAAGTTCCCAGGTCCCACTATTAAGCCACAATAGCGGTAAGAGTGGCCCCCCCTCCCAACAACTTTTACTTCTGAAAAGCCCTCATTAGCAATGGATACCTTAGCTAAGCACCACACTACCTCCAACAAAGCACAATCACTGCCTGCATGACACTCCGCTGCCACTTCTCCTGGGTTACATGCTGCCCCCCCCCCCCCCGCGCACGACCCAGTGTCCACAGCGCACACCAAAGTGTCCCTGCGCAGCCTTCAGCTGCCCTCATGCCACGCCACCCTCATGTCTATTTATAAGTGCGTCTGCTATGAGGAGGAACCGCAGGCACACAATGCAGAGGGTTGGCACGGCTAGGCAGCGACCCTCTTTAAAAGGGGCGGGGCGATAGCCCACAATGCTGTACAGAAGCAATGAGAAATATAATCCTGTGCCACCGCCATCAGGAGCTGCACACGTGGGCATAGCAATGGGGAACCTATGTGCCACACACTATTCATTCTGTCAAGGTGTCTGCATGCCCCAGTCAGACCGCGGTTTTTTATAAATAGTCACAGGCAGGTACAACTCCACAATGGGAATTCCGTGTGCACCCACAGCATGGTTGGCTCCCTGGAACCCACCGGCTGTACATAAATGTATCCCATTGCAGTGCCCTGGACAGCAGAGCTAACGTCAGATTAAATGCAGGTGGGCTTCTGCCCACACTGCATGCCCCAACCTGACCGGAGTTTTTAATTCATAGACACAGGCAGGTACAACTCCCTATTGTGAAGTCCCTGTGGACCGACAGCATGGGTGGCTCCCTGGAACCCACCGGCGGTACATAAAAATATCCCATTGCATTGCTCATCACAGCTGAGGTAATGTCATGTTTAATGCAGGTGGGCTTCGGCCCACACTACATGTCCCAGTCAGACTGGGGTTCTTTATAACTGGACACATGCAGTTACATCTCCGTGTGGACCGACAGCATGGGTGGGTGCCAGGAAGCCACCGGCGGTACATAAATATATCCCATTGCAGTGCCCAGCACAGCTGATGTAACGTCAGCTTTAATGCAGGTGGGCAAAAAATTAATTGGATTACATTGTAGGCGAGGGCCCCAAAAAATTGGTGTACCAACAGTACTAATGTACGTCAGAAAAATTGCCCATGCCCAACCAAGAGGGCAGGTGAAACCCATTAATCGCTTTGGTTAATGTGGCTTAATTTGTAACTAGGCCTGGAGGCAGCCCAGTTAAAGTAAAAATTGGTTGAGGTGAAAGTTTCAACGCTTTAATGAGCATTGAAACGTATAAAAATTGTTTACAAAAATTATATGACTGAGCCTTGTGGGCCTAAGAAAAATTGCCCGTTCGGGGTGATTACGTGAGGTTTCAGGAGGAGGATGAATATTATACACAGATTGATGAAGCAAAAAGGTCCACGTTTTTGATGGTGATAGAGAACAATGCTTCCATCCGCGGGTGCAGCCTACGTATTGTTTAGGTATCGCTGCTGTCCGCTGGTGGAGAAGAGAAGTCTGGGGAAATCCAGGCTTTGTTCATCTTGATGAGTGTAAGCCTGTCGGCACTGTCGGTTGACAGGCGGGTACGCTTATCTGTGATGATTCCCCCAGCCGCACTAAACACCCTCTCTGACAAGACGCTAGCCGCAGGACAAGCAAGCACCTCCAGGGCATACAGCGCGAGTTCAGGCCACGTGTCCAGCTTCGACACCCAGTAGTTGTAGGGGGCAGAGGCGTCACGGAGGATGGTCGTGCGATCGGCTACGTACTCCCTCACCATCCTTTTACAGTGCTCCCGCCGACTCAGCCTTGACTGGGGAGCGGTGACACAGTCTTGCTGGGGAGCCAGAAAGCTGTCAAAGGCCTTAGAGAGTGTTCCCCTGCCTGTGCTGTACATGCTGCCTGATCTCCGCGCCTCCCCTGCTACCTGGCCCTCGGAACTGCGCCTTCTGCCACTAGCGCTGTCGGATGGGAATTTTACCATCAGCTTGTCCGCCAGGGTCCTGTGGTATAGCATCACTCTCGAACCCCTTTCCTCTTCGGGTATGAGAGTGGAAAGGTTCTCCTTATACCGTGGGTCGAGCAGTGTGTACACCCAGTAATCCGTAGTGGCCAGAATGCGTGTAACGCGAGGGTCACGAGAAAGGCATCCTAACATGTCAGCCATGTGTGCCAGGGTACCTGTACGCAACACATGGCTGTCCTCACTAGGAAGATCACTTTCAGGATCCTACTCCTCCTCAGGCCATACACGCTGAAAGGATGACAGGCAAGCAGCATGGGTACCCTCAGCAGTGGGCTAAGCTGTCTCTTCCCCCTCCTCCTCATCCTCATCCTCCTCATGCTCCTCATCCTTAACGCGCTGAGATATAGACAGGAGGGTGCTCTGACTATCCAGCGACATACTGTCTTCCCCCGCCTCTGTTTCCGAGCGCAAAGCGTCTGCCTTTATGCTTTGCAGGGAACTTCTCAAGAGGCATAGCAGAGGAATGGTGACGCTAATGATTGCAGCATCGCCGCTCACCATCTGGGTAGACTCCTCCAAGTTTCCTAGGACCTGGCAGATGTCTGCCAACCAGGGCCACTCTTCTGTAAAGAATTGAGGAGGCTGACTCCCACTGCGCCGCCCATGTTGGAGTTGGTATTCCACTATAGCTCTACGCTGCTCATAGAGCCTGGCCAACATGTGGAGCGTAGAGTTCCACTGTGTGGGCACGTCGCACAGCAGTCGGTGCACTGGCAAATGAAACCGATGTTGCAGGGTGCGCAGGGTGGCAGCGTCCGTGTGGGACTTGCGGAAATGTGCGCAGAGCCGGCGCACCTTTCCGAGCAGGTCTGACAAGCGTGGGTAGCTTTTCAGAAAGCACTGAACCACCAAATTAAAGACGTGGGCCAGGCATGGCATGTGCGTGAGGCTGCCGAGCTGCAGAGCCGCCACCAGGTTACGGCCATTGTCACACAAGACCATGCCCGGTTGGAGGCACAGCGGCGCAAGCCAGCGGTCGGTCTGCTCTGTCAGACCCTGCAGCAGTTCGTGGGCCGTGTGCCTCTTCTCTCCTAAGCTGAGTAGTTTCAGTACGGCCTGCTGACGCTTGCCCACCGCTGTGCTGCCGTGCCGCGCGACACCGACTGCTGGCGACGTGCTGCTGCTGACACATCTTGATTGCGAGACAGAGGTTGCGTAGGAGGAGGAGGAGGGTGGTTTAGTGGAGGAAGCATACACCGCCGCAGATACCACCACCGAGCTGGGGCCCGCAATTCTGGGGGTGGGTAGGACGTGAGCGGTCCCAGGCTCTGACTCTGTCCCAGCCTCCACTAAATTCACCCAATGTGCCGTCAGGGAGATATAGTGGCCCTGCCCGCCTGTGCTTGTCCACGTGTCCGTTGTTAAGTGGACCTTGGCAGTAATCGCGTTGGTGAGGGCGTGTACAATGTTGCGGGAGACGTGGTCGTGCAGGGCTGGGACGGCACATCGGAAAAAGTAGTGGCGACTGGGAACTGAGTAGCGCGGGGCCGCCGCCCATCATACCTTTGAAAGCCTCCGTTTCCACAACCCTATACGGCAGCATCTCAAGGCTGATAAATTTGGCTATGTGCACGTTTAACGCTTGAGCGTGCTGGTGCGTGGCGGCGTACTTGCGCTTGCGCTCCAACACTTGCGCTAGCGACGGCTGGACGGTGCGTTGAGAGACATTGGTGGATGGGGCCGAGGACAGCAGAAGTGAGGGTGTGGGTGCAGGCCAGGAGACGGTAGTGCCTGTGTCCTGAGAGGGGGGTTGGATCTCAGTGGCAGGTTGGGGCACAGGGGGAGAGGCAGCGGTGCAAACCGGAGGCGGTGAACGGCCTTCGTCCCACCTTGTGGGGTGCTTGGCCATCATATGTCTGCGCATGCTGGTGGTGGTGAGGCTGGTGGTGGTGGCTCCCCCGGCTGATCTTGGCGCGACAAAGGTTGCACACCACTGTTCGTCGGTCGTCTGCACTCTCAGTGAAAAACTACCACACCTTTGAGCACCTCGGCCTCTGCAGGGTGGCATGGCGCGTGGGGGAGCGTGGGGGTGCTTTGGGAAACAGTTGGTGGATTATTCGGTCTGGCCCTGCCTCTACCCCTGGCCACCGCACTGCCTCTTCCAACCTGCCCTGCTGCTGCACTTGCCTCCCCCTCTGAAGACCTGTCCTCAGTAGGCTTAGCAAACCAGGTGGGGTAATGTCACCTCATCGTCCTGCTGCTCTTCCTCCGAATCCTCTGTGCGCTCCTCCCTCGGACTTACTCCAATTACCACTACCTGAGTGATAGACAACTGTGTCTCATCGTCATCGTCCTCCTCACCCACTGAAAGTTCCTGAGACAGTTGCCGGAAGTCCCCAGTCTCATCCCCCGGACCCCGGGAACTTTCCAAAGGTTGGGCATCGGTCACGAAAAACTCCTCCAGTGGGAGAGGAACCATTGCTGCCCATTCTGGGCAGGGGCCCGAGAACAGTTCCTGGGAGTCTGCCTGCTCCTCAGAATGTGTCATTGTAATAGAGTGAGGTGCCTGGGAGGAAGGAGGAGCAGCAGCCAGAGGATTCAGAGTTGCAGCAGTGGACGGCGCAGAATTCTGGGTGGTCGATAGATTGCTGGATGCACTTTCTGCCATCCACGACAGGACCTGCTCACACTGCTCATTTTCTAATAAAGGTCTACCGCGTGGACCCATTTATTGTGAGATGAATGTGGGGACACCAGAAACGTGCCTCTCTCCTAATCCCACAGCAGTCGGCTGCGATACACCTGGATCAGGAGCTCGGCCTGTGCCCACACCCTGACTTGGGCCTCCGCGTCCTCGCCCGCGTCCACATCCTCTAGGCCTACCCCTACCCCTCAGCATGCTGTATTACCAGTAGTGCAGAAACAGAACGCTGTAATTAAATGTGCCGCTTATTGGCCTGTGGTTGGAGGCTGACTTTGCTTACGGAATGCACAGCAGAGCCAGGAAGGAATTTTGCGCAAGCCTGCTGTAACAGTTAGCTGGCTGCGTATGAATTAGGACAACTACCCACAGCAGAGACCCAGTACACTTGTGGACAGGAATACAGCGGTGATGTAAGAGGCAACACAGAGGCAGGAAAGAATTTTGCGCAAGCCTGCTGTAACACTTAGCTGGCTGCATATGAATTAGGACAACTACCCCCAGCAGAGACCCAGTACAGTTGTGGACTGGAATACAGCGGTGATGTAAGAGGCAACACAGAGGCAGGAAAGAATTTTGCGCAAGCCTGCTGTAACACTTAGCTGGCTGCGTATGAATTAGGACAACTACCCCCAGCAGAAACCCAGTATACTGAGGACGGTCACAGGCAGCCCAAATAGATTTTTTTTCCCAAATGTTTTTGGAAAGGCCCACTCCCTATATACACTAAATATGTCTTCTGTCCCTGCCTCACCACTACTGGCCCTGGACAATGTAAAATTACTGCAGGCAGCAATGCTCTGCACGGCTGATATACAAAAAAAAAAAAAGTGCAACACTGCAAAAAGCAGCCTACACACTACTGCACACGGTTAGATGTGGCCCTAAGAAGGACCGTTAGGCTTCTTGAAGCCTAAAATAACTCAGGTCTGGCCCTGTCTCTACCCCTGGCCACCGCACTGCGTCTTCCAACCTGCCCTGCTGCTGCACTTGCCTCCCCCTCTGAAGACCTGTCCTCAGTAGGCTTAGCAAACCGGTTGGGGTTAGTCACCTCATCGTCCTGCTGCTCTTCCTCCGAATCCTCTGTGCGCTCCTCCCTCGGACTTACTCCAATTACTACTACCTGAGTGATATAGAATTGAAAATTGGAGTTGGGACCCATTAGCTTTTCCTATTTATGACATAATCAATGCTCGTGCCAAATTTCAAGTTTCTATGACATTGGAAAGTGAGAAAATTACATTCAGTACGTAAAATTTGTACGCTAATTCCTTGGCGCTTAGAATTGAATAATGGAGTTGGGACCCATTAACTTTTCCTATTTATGACATAATCAATGCTCGTGCCAAATTTCAAATTTTTATGATATCGGGAAGTGAGAGAATTGGTGGCAATGATGAAAATCGAACGATCTACGTGGGGGGGGCGTAACTGTCAATGCTCGCACGCGCGCCATTTATCGTAGGATAGTTGTACTATGCCTATAATCTTCCCAGGAGTGTACTCAACAACTTCCCAAAGTTTCATGGCGATCGGATGAATGGTGTAGTAGCGCATAAAGGACAAACAGACAGACACACAGACAGACAGACATACACTTTTATATATATAGACTACACCATTCATCCAATTGCCATGAGACTTTGGGAAGTTGTTGAGTACACTCCTGGGAAGATTACTGGCATAGTACATCTATCCTACGATAGGTGGCGCGCGTACGAGCGTCGTCGACAGTTATGCCCCCCAGACAAAGATCGTTGGATTTCCATCTCAAGCACAAAAGCAAAAGGCATTATGAGCAACGGGAGGCGTGTTCAACTACAAAATGATGCATCCGCCGAACGTTTCGCAAGACAATTGCTGGATATTGAGAATGCTGAGGTAAAATAAAAGCTGTGCTGTGATTGGTTGTTATATATTATACCGCTGAGGTAAAATGAATGCTGCGCTGTGATTGGTTGCTATTTTTTATATTGCTGAGGCAGAATAAAAGTTGCGCTGTGATTGGTTGTTATTTCTCTTACTGCTGACGTAACATGAAAGCTGTGCTGTGATTGGTTGTTATATATTATACCACTGAGGTAACATGAAAGCTGCGCTGTGATTGGTTGTTATATATTATACTGAGATAACATGAAAGCTGTGCTGTGATTGGGTGTTATCTATATATATAAAAACGAATGTATGTCTGTCTTCGCAGCAACGCGCGACGGGTAAGCTAGTATATTATACTAGTGAGGTAACAAGAAAGCTGCGCTGTGATTGGTTGTTACAGAATATACCTCTAAGATAACATAAAAGCTGTGCTGTGATTGGTTGTTATATATTACACTGCTGAGGTAACATGAAAGCTGCGCTGTGATTGGTTGATATTATACCGCTGAGGTAACATGAAATCTGTGCTGTGATTGTTATATGTTAAACTACTGAGGTAACATGAAAGCTGTGCTGTGATTGGCTGTAATATATTATACTACTGACACAACATGAAAGCTGTGCTGTGATTGGCTGTTATATATTATACTACTGAGGTAACATGAAAGCTACGCTGTGATTGGTTGTTATATATTATACCACTGAGGTAACATGAAAGCTGTGCTGTGATTGGTTGTTATATAATATACTGCTGAGGTAACATAAAAGCTGTGCTGTGATTGGTTGCTATATAATATACCGCTGAGGTAACATGAAAGCTGTGCTGTGATTGTTATATGTTAAACTACTGAGGTAACATGAAAGCTGTGCTGTGATTGGCTGTAATATATTATACTACTGACACAACATGAAAGCTGTGCTGTGATTGGCTGTTATATATTATACTACTGAGGTAACATGAAAGCTACGCTGTGATTGGTTGTTATATATTATACCACTGAGGTAACATGAAAGCTGTGCTGTGATTGGTTGTTATATAATATACTGCTGAGGTAACATAAAAGCTGTGCTGTGATTGGTTGCTATATAATATACCGCTGAGGTAACATAAAAGCTGTGCTGTGATTGGTTGCTATATAATATACCGCTGAGGTAACATGAAAGCTGTGCTGTGATTGGTTGCTACGGGCTGCACAGATTTTCTTTAAACTCTTAATCGATGTAAATGTGTCTTCATTCAAGTTTTAATCCTGGTAACGTCGGTTATCCCTGCTAGCCTAATCATCACATATGTGCAGCAACGTCTTCTGCCCTCACATGTCTGACCGTTTGTATAGGCATAGCTTATGATGTGCACTCACTCCCTCTCCACCTTTCCGCTCGGTGCCTGCACATCACCAAATAAGCCTGTCTTGTCACACCCCCTAGAGAACTCTATGTATTTTTGGGGTTAAACGTCACCTATGTCCTTCCTCGAGATGCAAGCTATCTCCCTGCTAAATTTCATTAAAATGGCTTCAACGGTTTAACCGTGAAAAGCTAACAGACAGACGGACGGACAGACAGACAGAGTTACTTTCGCATTTTTGATATTAGTAGGGATTTTTAAGTGGATTTTTTTTCACTATTTTTATCTATTTTTTCCACTTTTATCTCCTTCTAGGGGACTTGAACCTGCAGTGTTATGATTGCTCACATAACACAGTTGGTACTTAAGCTCGGTGTACTAAAGCGACAATCCTCAGAACGAACGCAAGCATGTCCATTTAAAATCTGCAAACACACTTATATAGTATTTGCACTTACAAACTACACCTCTGCAGGCAAGATGCAAGGACCCCTGTCCCTTACCAACCAGGGAACCCCTGCCTTTAGGGGGTTAGCAGGGTAATTGTCCTGATAAGGTCAGCCCCACTGTCTTCATCTGGGACCTGGCTATCCCTGATTAGAAACCTGGAGAGATGCACAAAACACACGTAGCACATGACACTGTTCACACACACTGTACACAGAACAGGACTGCTCATAAAGCACATGTCTGGCCACCTGGACAGACATAACACATGTCACTGTTCACACCAACATACCTGGTTGTGCATACAACATATATCGGGAACCCCACCCAGAGCTCACATACAGATGGAATACCATAGCCAGTCCAAATGTCCTCACACCAGGGTAATAGAGTCAGCCACCGTGCTGACATAGGGACCAGTGTCAGGCATCGCCCATCTGATACACACAGGACATCAGACATCTGGGGGCCGCACCTGCCCATGGATAGGGAGAAACCTGTGGGCCGCCTGCATCTGTGTAGTCACCATACCACACACAACACAGTGCACACAGCCCAGAACGCAAGGAGGAGAGGGCCAGCAGGTGTCCACACCGTCCTCAGGGGAGGGGATGGCCAGCAGGTGTCCACACCATCCTCAGGGGAGGGGAGGAACGCTACAGACAAGCATGTACAAAACCAGCTCTGAGTGGGATTAACAGAGATACAATGAAGCACTAAAATGACCAGCAATCTCTCACAAGAGTTTGCTGGTATTTATCTGCTGCAGACCAGGAGGATTGGCTGGTAGAGAATACCACAACCAGTCAGATCAATTACCTGTAAAGGTGTGCACAAGGAAACCTGTAGAACCACAGGTCCCAGACGGACAACCTTAACAACAGTTGAGTATTTCTGTACTACAGTCTATTATCTTTACTCTTACACAACACGAGTCAAAGCAAACTCAGCGAATACTGTAAGCTGCATGTCCACGGGCGTGAACCTGCCAGCGATAAATCGACAGCGGATCACGCTATGTGAAGCTTTCCGTAGCGTTGCTATGGAAAGCGCAGCCTCAGCGTCCACGAGCAGAGAATCCTGTCCGCTCCCCCTTCATCCCCCGCGGCGGAATATCGTTGGGGATATTCTGCAATGGCCGTGGACAGGGGGCCTTAGACTTCTGGTTGAAATGACAAACCATGGGGCCTGCATGATTGGATGACGGAGGGCCAATGGTGTCACAGAGGGAACTCCTTCCCTATGTTAACTCCATAGATTTTGTGATCAACATTGATAAGGGGTTAACGGCAAAGATTGTTGTTCTCTCTGATCCCTGCCGCTGCTGTAACATCATGTATTTTTGTTAGCCATTGAAAGGTCTCATACCTACAAGATCACTTGGTTTCTCTTACTGAGAACAATCACACTTCGCTCTACTGGCGACACCAGACCGAACTCTTCTAGGCCACCTTCACACCGCCAGACCGTCCTCAGTACTTTGTATCAATATTAGTAAACCAAAACCAAGAGCGATGCCTGCAGCTTTTACTAAATACACCGAGATTATGTGCTGCTGTCAATGCAGATTATTTAGCGGAGAACACTATAATGAGGGTTTTTTCTTCATTTCTGCTGCCTTTGGAAGGACAGAGCTGTTCTGTTTGGTTTCCCTAATAAATATGTAGGGATAAGATAAGATTTTATGTTTCCCCTTCGCTGTAGTAGGAGGTGTTACTGATTGACGATGCTTCTTCCTTCAATAATTGTAATTGTCACAGATTTAGGGCTTCTTCAGACAAGCGGATGCGCAAATCCGCTGCCACACACAACATATTTGCACTTCACCAAGTCAAAAGTCTTCATTTTTTTACCAATTCAAACTCAAAAAGAAACAAAACCGGAAAATAGGGCAGGAACTATCTTTTCTTGCACATATAAAAAAAATAGTGCCAGGCTGCAGATTGCTGCGGGGTTGCAGCTAATATTCTGCAGCAATTCTGCTGTGTGCAAAGTCACCCTAAAGGTTTGTTCAAACGGCGGTATTCACGCCAAATCTTTCTGACACGGATTAAGTCCTGTGAGTGGGCAAAGTTCACATGCGGAATTCCACAGTGCAATGCAATGCCCAGTCATAGGACTAAATCTGCGTGCAGAACCGCGCTAAAAACCGTGTTAGAACTGCGCAGATTTTGACACTGTTTATAGAGGCAGAGTTCATGCAGAAAATTCTGCTGTGAATTCCGTTGTTTCAATATACTCCAAGTGACCAATTTCCTTGCAGCACCTCCGCAGGGGAAACCAAGTATTACACAATGTCCATTCACAGCAGTTAGACGTCCGTGTAGTACAACACAGACCCACCGGCGGGAGGATGTGGATTGTCAAAGGGGTATCCCCTCTATTAACCTGAAGTCTATACTAGGATGCTTACAAATGGCTGGACAGCCCCTTTATAAGACTGATCTACAAAGTTGAATAAATGTCCGCCTGTAGTTTATAAGTCTGATGTACTCATGAAGAGAGCGCCCCCCTCAGGATGATGATTGACAGGCCGATCTATAAAGTGGCATAGCTATAGGAGTTGCAGGGGTCGCAATTGGGACCGGGCCCCTGAGCCTCTGGCTCCCGATCCCTCTTTGGCAGACGCAGTGGAGCTAGCCCTTCTCACTGTACAATACCGCTCCGTTCCTCCTACCGACGCTCGCGGTTCCTGTACAGAGACGGGGAGAAGCTGAGCTCTTGTACCGACCAGACGCTGGCCAACCTTCCCCTTTGCTGCCTCCCCGGTGGCATTGGTCTGAGCAGCGGGCAGCGGCAGGAGCAGAGTGAAGCTGCTGATCATCAGGACCTGGCTGAAGCTTTATGACCACAACCCGAGTGCAACCAACAGAGCCGTCTGTGGGACACCCCAGGAGGACCCCGAAGTGATCGCCGGGACTGCGGAGGGATGGAGGAGGCCGAGTGGGTAGCACCAAATACACCACTCTCAACTACATAGTCATACTATAACCCCCCGTGCCCCTCACTAGTGTATATTGTGATCCCCTGTGCCTCACTACTGTATACCAGGACTATTTGTGCCCCAGTACTGTATACTATGACTTCCTGTGCCCCCCACTAGTGTATACTATAACTTCCTGTGCCCCGCACTAGTGTGTACTATGATCCCCTGCGCCCCAGTACTGTACACCATGACTATTTGTGCCCCTGTGCTGTATACTATGACTTCCTGTGCCCCCACTAGTGTATACTGTGACCCCCTGCGCCCCAGCACTGTATACCATGATCCCCTGTGCCCCACACTAGTGTATACTGTGACCCCCTGTGCCCCAGTACTGTATACCATGACCCCCTGTGCCCCACACTGGTGTATACTGTGACCCCCTGTGCCCCAGTACTGTATACCATGACTCCCCTGTGCCCCACACTAGTGTATACTGTGACCCCCTGTGCCCCACACTAGTGTATACTGAGACCCTCTGTGCCCTGGTACTGTATACTATGACCCTCTGTGCCCCCCAGTAGTGTATATTATGATCGCCTGTGCCCCACACTAGTGTATACTGTGACCCCCTGTGCCCCAGTACTGTATATTATGACTGCCTGTGCCCCCCACTAGTGTATACTGTGACCCCCTGTGCTCCAGTACTGTATACCATGACCCCCTGTGCTCCACACTAGTGTATACTGTGATCCCCTGTGCCCCAGTACTGTATACTATGACCCCCTGTGCCCCAGTACTGTATACTATGACCCCTGTGCCCCAGGATTGTATACCATGACCCCCTGTGCTCCCAACTAGGGTATAATGTGATCTCCTGTGCCCTAGTACTGTATACCATGACCGCCTGTGCCCTACACTAGTGTATACTGTGACCCCCTGTGCCGCAGTACTGTATACTATGACCCCCCTGTGCCCCACACTAGTGTATTCTGAGACCCTCTGTGCCCCAATACTATATACTTTGACCCTCTGTGCCCCCCAGTAGTGTATATTATGAACGCCTGTGCCCCCCTACTAGAGTATACTGAGACCTTCTGTGCCCCGGTACTGTATACTATGACCCTCTGTGCCCCCCAGTAGTGTATATTATGACTGGCTGTGCCCCCCACTAGTGTATACTGTGACCCCCTGTGCTCCAGTACTGTATACCATGCCCCCATGTGCTCCACACTAGTGTATACTGTGACCCCATGTGCCCCACACTAGTGTATACTCTGACCCCCTGTGCCCCAGTACTGTATACCATGACCCCATGTGCTCCACACTAGTGTATACTGTGACCCCATGTGCCCCAGTACTGTATACCATGACCCCTTGTGCCTCAGTACTGTATACCATGACCCCTTGTGCCTCAGTACTGTATACCATGCCCCCCTGTGCTTCCAACTAGTGTATAATGTGATCTCCTGTGCCCCAGTACTGTATACCATGACCGCCTGTGCTCCCAACTAGTGTATAATGTGATCTCCTGTGCCCCAGTACTGTATACTATGCCCCCCTGTGCCCCCCACTAGTGTATCCTGTGCCCCCCCCCTGTGCCCCAGTACTGTATACCATGACTCCCCTGTGCCCCACACTAGTGTATACTGTGACCCCCTGTGCTCCCAACTAGTGTATACTGAGACCCTCTGTGCTCTGGTACTGTATACTATGACCCCCTGTGCCCCCTAGTAGTGTATATTATGATCGCCTGTGCCCCCAATAGTGTATACTGTGACCCCCTGTGCCTCAGTACTGTATACCATGACCTCTGTGCCCCCTTCTGTATACTGTGAGCCCCCTGTATCCCACTCCTTTTAACTATAACCTGCTTCTATATACAGTGCTATGAGTCATAGTATATAGAGATGTGGGGTTATACTATATAGGAGGGGACATATGGGGGCCATACTGTAGTATATAGGACTGGGACATGGGAGGAATATAGAGGTGTCATAGTATATAGGAGTGTGGGTATAGGGGGTATATAAAGAGCAATCACAGGGACCTCTTAGTCTATGAGGTGGGGTATAAGGGGTTGATGGTATATAGGAGGGTCACATGACCCTCGTAGTACATTATTGTTCTCACTATAGCGCTAATGTTCTCCCTTCCCAACGCCGGATGTTGTTCGGTGCTGCGCGGGAGGCTCCAGCTGAATTCTTACCCCGGGCCCCATATCCGCTAGCTTCGCCCCTGGCTGTATACGTGTCGTACATAGGATGGGGACATCTATGTAATAAGGCCTACTGCTCCTTTCTGTACTATATACTGCCCGGCCTGTATAACAGCTTTTGTTTTTTGGGTTTTCCCTTCGTTTTTCCCTTTCCACAGAATGCCGCCGGCGTCTGCATGTTTTACACAAGCACACATACACAGCGCTGGTTGCCATGGCGACAGTAAATGTCAGGTTCCGTGCAGTAAATAGTCGTTTCCATGGCAACCGCATCCTTTTCAGAGAGGTGCTGTTATAGCTGGAGTGACAGGTCTTGGGGGGAGGGGAGAGGTACGGGGTAGCACGATGAGTATATGTCGTATACAGCGCTGTGCGCCCGCGTCTCCTGCAGAACAGATCTGCATGCGTTGCTCGGCATTTTTACGTGTGCGATGATCTGTAATCCTCCGTGACTCGGCATGTTGTGTGTCGCTGCTTATTCATTTCGTTCTCAAGTAGGCCTTAAAGTATTCATGTAGTGCGGCCGAACGCGGCGGCAGCGGAGGATTCTTATGGCGCCAATCTCTGGATATGAAGCAGTACTAATGACATGCAGACATGGCGGAGCTCAGCGCCTCGTCGCACATTGGTTCCTCTCTAGCTGGACCTTCGGGTTGCACATATCTTCAGTCCTTCAGTTTATATCCGGTTCTGCGTTTTCCGTCTCCACGCCATTTTTTACACTGGATCCGAGGCGCTGCAGTCTCCGCTTTGGTTTCCAGTTTTGGGAACGGAATATAGATGGATCTTTTTTTTGTTGCATTGTACTCAGTGGGAGGCGGATGGAACTTGAAGACAATCTGTTTCATCTTTGTCTGTTTTCCCGGAGACTCCTCACAACCGACCGATGCCGGATCGGAGGGCTGACACTCCGGTACCGGTCGGGATGTGGAGGAGGACTGGGAGCCGCCTACTATTATTGAGCTCACCTACAGGTAACGTCTAGGTCACCCCCCAAGCTGGCAAAAGCTCCCAATTGGAGGAGACATACTACACTAGTACCGCTCAGTACTAGTAGGCGGCCCCAGCCCTCCTCCGCATCCCAACCGGTGCCGGAGGGAACTTCCTGGCTGCAGTAATGCCGGAGCTGAGTGTCAGCCCTCCGCATCCCGACCGGTGCTAGAGTGTCAGCCCTCCAGTCTGGCATCGGTCGGTCGGAGTCTCCAGGAGCTTCCTGGCTGTAGTCATGCCGGGGATGGGGGCCACCTACTAGTACTGAGAGGTACTAGTGTAGTATGTCTGCGCCAATTGGGAGCTTCCTCCAGCTTGGGGGGTGGCCTGGGCATTACCTGTAGGTCAGCCTGACCAACCCATACTTCCGGTGGAGATATACTATACTAATACCGACAACATCTGCATGGAGTTTGTATGTTCTCTTTGTGTTCTTGTACTCTTTCTCCACTGTGGTGGCTTAGTCATTAACACTGCTGCCTTGCCGTGTTGGAATTGTGGGTTGTGGGTTCAAATTTGACCATGGGGGATAATTGCCTGGAGTTTTTTAAGGTTGATGAGATTTGAACCTACCACCCAGAACTGCAAAGCAACACTGCTGACCACTGAGCCAAATTCATTGAACCACCATCACGCTGAAAAATGGATATAAGTAGGAAGCTTTACAGATGCTTTCTGTTTTCTCATTTTCATTTTTAAAAAGCTGGATCAAACAAAAAACGCTAGTGTGAATGTAACCTAACTCCGATTCATGGCAGCCTTCATGTAGACTTCACATATCTCTACTGACATCCCTTATATGTGGCGAGCCACCTACATCTGTCCGAGCATAAGGGGGTCTGTACTGGCTACTAGGTAATGGAGCAGCTGGGGACGAGCGCCTATATCTGCCTAACTATACGCCAGCCGGAGGAACGCGGTCACTGCTGGCCAGAAGAACTACAGTAATTAGGAGGCAAAGACAAAGCAAGAGAAAAAGAGCAAACGGTGAAAAGGAGATAAAATGCTAGTAAAGCTTCCCATACAAACACAAAGAGCAGAATGACATGGGAGCAAGACCAAAATGATACAGTACAGAGTCAGTGACACAGAAATATAGAGAGACAGATGCAAAGCCTTGGGCGGAAGCACAGAGACCTACACAAACAGACAGATAGGAAAGAGCCGAGATATGTTTAGACAGCGAAAACCAAGCAGAAGAGAGGGAAAAAGAGAAAACTGGGACTTTATTATTCCTGTAAAATTCTGCGCTGTGAAGCAATTTTGTGCTGTGAAGCAATTCTGCGCTGTGAAGTAATTCTGCGCTGTGAAGTAATTCTGCGCTGTGAAGTAATTCTGCGCTGTGAAGCAATTCTGCGCTGTGAAGCAATTCTGCGCTGTGAAGCAATTCTGCGCTGTGAAGTAATTCTGCGCTGTGAAGCAATTCTGCGCTGTGAAGCAATTCTGCGCTGTGAAGCAATTCTGCGCTGTGAAGTAATTCTGTGCTGTGAAGTAATTCTGCGCTGTGAAGCAATTCTGCGCTGTGAAGTAATTCTGCGCTGTGAAGTAATTCTGCGCTGTGAAGCAATTCTGCACTGTGAAGTAATTCTGCGCTGTGAAGCAATTCTGCGCTGTGAAGTAATTCTGCACAATAAAGCATATCTGCCCCATTATTCTGCCCTCTAAAGCCTGGAAACTAGCAGTGCTATAATCTAAATATTATTATGTAGCCCTCAGACCTGCATGTGCATGTAATCCCGCCACCACATTATTATTGATTTAAGAAGCTTTAATAACTGGGCGGGGTAATTGCTGTCATTTATCATTAATATTACAACACTAAAAATGTCAGTGGGGGGGCAGCGATAATTCACTTGTGAGAAATCACACAGAAATTTGTTCCGTCCGCGTACATTTCTGTCATTTTATTCTGACAAATAACAGCTATAGAGCTTATATGGGTCCTTCTTCAGAACGAGAGTCACTATATATGGTGTAAAGGGCCAGCTATAGAGCTTATATGGGTCCTTCTTCAGAACGATAGTCACTATATATGGTGTAAAGGGCCAGCTATAGAGCTTATATGGGTCCTTCTTCAGAACGAGTCACTATATATGGTGTAAAGGGCCAGCTATAGAGCTTATATGGGTCCTTCTTCAGAACGATAGTCACTATATATGGTGTAAAGGGCCAGCTATAGAGCTTATATGGGTCCTTCTTCAGAACGATAGTCACTATATATGGTGTATAGGGCCAGCTATAGAGCTTATATGGGTCCTTCTTCAGAACGATAGTCACTATATATGGTGTATAGGGCCAGCTATAGAGCTTATATGGGTCCTTCTTCAGAACGATAGTCACTATATATGGTGTAAAGGGCCAGCTATAGAGCTTATATGGGTCCTTCTTCAGAACGAGAGTCACTATATATGGTGTAAAGGGCCAGCTATAGAGCTTATATGGGTCCTTCTTCAGAACGATAGTCACTATATATGGTGTAAAGGGCCAGCTATAGAGCTTATATGGGTCCTTCATCAGAACGATAGTCACTATATATGGTGTAAAGGGCCATCTATAGAGCTTATATGGGTCCTTCTTCAGAACGATAGTCACTATATATGGTGTAAAGGGCCAGCTATAGAGCTTATATGGGTCCTTCTTCAGAACGAGAGTCACTATATATGGTGTAAAGGGCCAGCTATAGAGCTTATATGGGTCCTTCAGAATGATAGTCACTATATATGGTGTATAGGGCCAGCTATAGAGCTTATATGGGTCCTTCTTCAGAACGATAGTCACTATATATGGTGTAAAGGGCCAGCTATAGAGCTTATATGGGTCCTTCTTCAGAACGAGAGTCACTATATATGGTGTATAGGGCCAGCTATAGAGCTTATATGGGTCCTTCTTCAGAATGATAGTCACTATATATGGTGTATAGGGCCAGCTATAGAGCTTATATGGGTCCTTCTTCAGAACGAGAGTCACTATATATGGTGTATAGGGCCAGCTATAGAGCTTATATGGGTCCTTCTTCAGAACGAGAGTCACTATATATGGTGTATAGGGCCAGCTATAGAGCTTATATGGGTCCTTCTTCAGAATGATAGTCACTATATATGGTGTATAGGGCCAGCTGTAGAGCTTATATGGGTCCTTCAGAATGATAGTCACTATATATGGTGTATAGGGCCAGCTATAGAGCTTATATGGGTCCTTCTTCAGAACGATAGTCACTATATATGGTGTATAGGGCCAACTATAGAGCTTATATGGGTCCTTCTTCAGAACGAGAGTCACTATATATGGTGTATAGGGCCAGCTATAGAGCTTAAATGGGTCCTTCTTCAGAACGATAGTCCCTATATATGGTGTATAGGGCCAGCTATAGAGCTTATATGGGTCCTTCTTCAGAATGATAGTCACTATATATGGTGTATAGGACCAGCTATAGAGCGTATATGGGTCCTTAGGAACGATAGTCACTATATATGGTGTATAGGGCCAGCTATAGAGCTTATATGGGTCCTTCAGAACGATAGTCCCTATATATGGTGTATAGGGCCAGCTATAGAGCTTATATGGGTCCTTCTTCAGAACGAGAGTCACTATATATTGTGTATAGGGCCAGCTATAGAGCTTATATGGGTCCTTCTTCAGAATGATAGTCACTATATATGGTGTATAGGGCCAGCTATAGAGCTTATATGGGTCCTTAGGAACGATAGTCACTATATATGGTGTATAGGGCCAGCTATAGAGCTTATATGGGTCCTTCTTCAGAACGAGAGTCACTATATATGGTGTATAGGGCCAGCCATAGAACTTATATGGGTCCTTCTTCAGAAAGATAGTCACTATATATGGTGTATAGGGCCAGCTATAGAGCTTATATGGGTCCTTCTTCAGAACGATAGTCACTATATATGGCGTATAGGGCCAGCTATAGAGCTTATATGGGTCCTTCTTCAGAACGATAGTCACTATATATGGTGTATAGGGCCAGCTATAGAGCTTAAATGGGTCCTTCTTCAGAACGATAGTCCCTATATATGGTGTATAGGGCCAGCTATAGAGCTTATATGGGTCCTTCTTCAGAACGATAGTCACTATATATGGCGTATAGGGCCAGCTATAGAGCTTATATGGGTCCTTCTTCAGAACGATAGTCACTATATATGGCGTCTAGGGCCAGCTATAGAGCTTATATGGGTCCTTCAGAACGAGAGTCACTATATATGGTGTATAGGGCCAGCTATAGAACTTATATGGGTCCTTCTTCAGAACGATAGTCCCTATATATGGTGTATAGAGCTTATATGGTGTATAGAGCTTATATGGGTCCTTAGGAAAGATAGTCACATATATGGTGTATAGGGCCAGCAATAGAGCTTAAATGAGTTGTTCAGAACGAGAGTCACTATATATGGTGTATAGGGCCAGCTATAGAGCTTATATGGGTCCTTCTTCAGAACGATAGTCCCTATATATGGTGTATAGAGCCAGCTATAGAGCTTATATGGGTCCTTAGGAACGATAGTCACTATATATGGTGTATAGGGCCAGCTATAGAGCTTATATGGATCCTTAGGAACGATAGTCACTATATATGATGTATAGGGCCAGCTATAGAGCTTATATGGGTCCTTCAGAACGATAGTCCCTATATATGGTGTATAGGGCCAGCTATAGAGCTTATATGGGTCCTTCTTCAGAACGATAGTCCCTATATATGGTTTATAGGGCCAGCTATAGAGCTTATATGGGTCCTTAGGAACGATAGTCACTATATATGGTGTATAGAGCCAGCAATAGAGCTTATATGGGTCCTTCAGAACAATAGTCACTATATATGGTGTATAGGGCCAGCTATAGAGCTTATATGGGTCCTTCTTCAGAACGATAGTCACTATATATGGTGTATAGGGCCAGCTATAGAGCTTATATGGGTCTTTCTTCAGAATAATAGTCACTATATATGGTGTATAGGGCCAGCTATAGAGCTTATATGGGTGCTTCAGAACAATAGTCACTATATATGATGTATAGGGCCAGCTATAGAGCTTATATGGGTCCTTCAGAACAATAGTCACTATATATGGTGTATAGAGCCAGCAATAGAGCTTATATGGGTGCTTCAGAACAATAGTCACTATATATGGTGTATAGGGCCAGCTATAGAGCTTTTGAATGTTGCAAAAAGAAGTTCTTCAAGTACAGAAAAGTTTTAATAATACGTGATAGTAAATAAGAGGATTAACGTGCATATAGAGGAGTGCGGACCACGAGACGTTCCTTCTGCATGGACCCCGCTTGGGGTATCTAGTCATCTGGCTGAAAGTTACAAACCGACATAACATTTCTTCGTGCATAACTAAAGCCTTAGGGTCCTGGATGCTAAACTTCAGTATGGCGGCCCTCCCACATCTTTCCTCTGCATCCTCTTAAGAAGCCCATCGACGCAATGCTAGCCGGCGAGACATTGCTTCAATGCAAAATCTGTAACTTCATCCCCAATCACCCATGGGCCATTTATAATGCTGGTGCTTTCTCTTATGATAGAGGGGCCTATAAAGCTATGCCCCTGGTTGAAGGATAATCATGGACTTGCTCACTCGTACTGTAAAGTAACATACCTAATGGGCATTTTTTCTCTGCAGGCTTCATTTTTTTAATGTATTGGCAACATATTTGTCGCATTGTATCAAAATTATCTTGAAGAAAGAAAAGTTCTTGTTGCCCATGGCAACCTATCCCTATTTCACTGCCACGTTGTACAGAGCCGGAATACAACATGGTCCTATTACACTCTAATTCTTCATCTATCTGACAGTAAAGTATTGTAGCATGTTCATCTGGTCGACGAAGTGATATTAGTGTCTGGAATATATCAGCAGCACATAGTATGCCCCATTGTACAGTACTGTCCATGAGGCCTTACCACTGTATACGGCTCTATATGCATCTGTACTGCAGCTCAGCCTCATTCACATACATGGCCCATGGGCAAGACTTGCATTGTTTTTGGTCTCAAGCAACCATGTTTTGCTAATATGCATCCAAGGTGCAGTTTCAATATCCAAAAGCTTGACAAAGGCCAACATGGCTGAAACGTTGCCTGCATGTTTTTTTGTGATGGAAAAATAAAACCTTTTGGATATTGAACCTGCACCTTGGATGTTGCCGGAGCTTTTTTCTTTCAAGAATATATGTAAGATAAATTTAAAGGGGTTGTCCCGCGCCGAAACGGGTTTTTTTTTTTTTCAACAGCCCCCCCCGTTCGGCGTGAGACAAACCAGATGCAGGGGTTAAACAAGAACACCGGACAGCGCTTACCTGAATCCCCGCGCTCCGGTGACTTCTTACTTACCTGCTGAAGATGGCCGCCGGGATCTTCTCCCTCGGTGGACCGCAGGGCTTCTGTGCGGTCCATTGCCGATTCCAGCCTCCTGATTGGCTGGAATCGGCACGTGACGGGGCGGAGCTACACGGAGCCCCATTGAGAAAAGAAGAAGACCCGGACTGCGCAAGCGCGTCTAATTTGGCGATTAGACGCTGAAAATTAGTCGGCTCCATGGAAACGAGGACGCTAGCAACGGAGCAGGTAAGTGAAAAACTTCTGATAACTTCTGTATGGCTCATAATTAATGCACAATGTACATTACAAAGTGCATTAATATGGCCATACAGAAGTGTATAGACCCACTTTGTTTCGCGGGACAACCCCTTTAAGGAAAATAATAGGATTATAGGAGCTTCACAAAACTGTTAGATATTGCTGACCCTCACCCCCACTAACTATGGAACCATGTAATCTGGAAAAAAACACCATCGTGGTCCCCTCTATAATTGTCATACATAAATTGTCATATGTGGACGCACTGTGCAAAACTGCCATGTCAATTTTCAGTATGTGTGTTGCACAGCTGCGGCGTCTGAAGGGTTAACTCCCATAAAATCAGTGCCTGTCAGCTCTGCTGCTGAATGTATCTATCTTATCCTGTCATGTGGTACAAGGGAGGTGATAGATGTGAGTGTCTGAGAGCGGGAAGGGGTCTTCTTCTTTCTGTGTTGGAGCAGGGTTCCATCTTACCTGCTGCTCCGAGCTAACACAGCACCATCAGCTCCCGTGTTAGTGAAGATGGAAGAGGAGGAACGACATCCCGTAGCGCATGGAGAATGGATGTAATAGGAGTGAGTCCAATCCAGAGAGACAGAACGCAACAAACCCTAGTTTTACTACAAACCAGGTACCCGTTCACACTACAGGCATTTATTTTTCCTGCGTGGCCGTCCGCCAGTAGGATCACCATACAGAGGTACGTGATTGTGACCCAAACGGTGAATGTGCGGGGTGCATCTAGGCTAAGCCTTGTTCTAAGTAATTCATTGCCAGATAGCTTGTCTTTTTTACCTCCTCCCGCCTGTAACTGCTGCCGTAATTGCTGCCGTGAATGTACCTGTACTTACCTGTATGCAAAGTTTAATTCAAGTAAAATTTTACTGGCCCTCAACCGTTCCTAAGGACCCGAGGTACGATACACTTGTCCAGTGTTATCAATCCGCCGTGTAGGAATCCTGGTGTGTGGAACGGTGGCGTCCCAAACTGACAATTACTACTCCCCTCATCCTGAGGACTTCTGGCCCTGTCCTCTGCTGCGGTAACTCCCTCCGGGACGGGTCCACGCACCACACCCTCCCAGCTCCAGCTGTATGCTTGGGTAGAGTCATTTTCCTGCAGTAAATCCACCATCGGGTTGCTGCACAAGACATTATTTTTAGGGTAAGTAAAATGTTTTTCGATCATTTCCGCACCCTGGTGGACATTCCCAGTTCATCCTGTGCGTGATGTGATTATAGAGTAATTGTAGAACTGCAAAGTGCATGGGCTATAAAACATATAAAGTGGAGGAGCGCTAGATTTATAGAGGCTGTACCAGAATAGGATAGGTGATAAAAGTGTGATCGGTGGGGCCCCCACTGATCTCGAGAATAGGGGTCACATGTCCTCCCTCCTCTTTACCAGGTATCGCTGCCCTCTTTACCGGGTATCGCTGCCCTCTTTACCGGGTATCGCTGCCCTCTTTACCGGGTATCGCTGCGCTCTTTACCGGGTATCGCTGCTCTCTTTACCGGGTATCGCTGCTCTCTTTACCGGGTATCGCTGCTCTCTTTACCAGGTATCGCTGCTCTCTTTACCGGGTATCGCTGCTCTCTTTACCAGGTATCGCTGCTCTCTTTACCGGGTATCGCTGCCCTCTTTACCAGGTATCGCTGCTCTCTTTACCGGGTATCGCTGCTCTCTTTACCAGGTATCGCTGCCCTCTTTACCAGGTATCGCTGCGCTTTTTACCGGGTATCGCTGCGCTTTTTACCGGGTATCGCTGCGCTTTTTACCGGGTATCGCTGCCCTCTTTACCGGGTATCGCTGCCCTCTTTACCGGGTATCGCTGCCCTCTTTACCGGGTATCGCTGCCCTCTTTACCTGGTATCGCTGCGCTCTTTACCGGGTATCGCTGCGCTCTTTACCGGGTATCGCTGCCCTCTTTACCAGGTATCGCTGCCCTCTTTACCAGGTATCGCTGCCCTCTTTACCGGGTATCGCTGCGCTCTTTACCGGGTATCGCTGCCCTCTTTACCAGGTATCGCTGCGCTCTTTACCGGGTATCGCTGCTCTTTACCGGGTATCGCTGCGCTCTTTACCGGGTATCGCTGCTCTCTTTACCGGGTATCGCTGCCCTCTTTACCGGGTATCGCTGCCCTCTTTACCAGGTATCGCTGCCCTCTTTACCGGGTATCGCTGCTCTCTTTACCGGGTATCGCTGCTCTCTTTACCGGGTATCGCTGCTCTCTTTACCGGGTATCGCTGCTCTCTTTACCAGGTATCGCTGCTCTCTTTACCGGGTATCGCTGCCCTCTTTACCGGGTATCGCTGCTCTCTTTACCGGGTATCGCTGCTCTCTTTACCGGGTATCGCTGCTCTCTTTACCAGGTATCGCTGCTCTCTTTACCGGGTATCGCTGCCCTCTTTACCGGGTATCGCTGCCCTCTTTACCGGGTATCGCTGCCCTCTTTACCAGGTATCGCTGCTCTCTTTACCGGGTATCGCTGCCCTCTTTACCGGGTATCGCTGCCCTCTTTACCGGGTATCGCTGCTCTCTTTACCGGGTATCGCTGCTCTCTTTACCGGGTATCGCTGCCCTCTTTATCGGGTATCGCTGCCCTCTTTACCGGGTATCGCTGCCCTCTTTACCGGGTATCGCTGCCCTCTTTACCGGGTATCGCTGCGCTCTTTACCGGGTATCGCTGCCCTCTTTACCGGGTATCGCTGCGCTCTTTACCGGGTATCGCTGCCCTCTTTACCGGGTATCGCTGCTCTCTTTACCGGGTATCGCTGCTCTCTTTACCGGGTATCGCTGCTCTCTTTACCGGGTATCGCTGCTCTCTTTACCGGGTATCGCTGCCCTCTTTACCGGGTATCGCTGCCCTCTTTACCAGGTATCGCTGCGCAAGCGCGTCTAAAAAAGCAAGAAGACACCGAAGTTAGACGGAACCATGGCAACGGGGACGCTAGCAACGGAGCAGGTAAGTGAATAACTTCTGTATGGCTCATATTTAATGCACAATGTATATTACAAAGTGCATTAATATGGCCATACAGAAGTGTATACCCCCACTTGCTGCCGCGGGACAACCCCTTTAAAGGGCTTAAAATGAACTAAAACTGAATAGCAGTTCTCCTGGCCACTCTCTATCTGGCGCTGCAGCCGCGGCGCCCGCCACGCAAAACCCCGAGAAAGTGGCGGGTGGTCACATACCGTTCACTGTGCAGGTGACTGCTTAACCACTCACAAGCTGCAGCGGTGACTCTTCCATGGCTGCTGCAGCCTGTGAGTGGTCACATGCACAGCGGACTGCACAGGACCGCCCACCGCCTCTTCTGGGTTCTAGCACTGCACAGGGAGCCGCTGGGATAGGGGAGTTTTCAGTTTGAATTTATTTTAAGCCCTTTAAGAAATGTGGTGCCTTGGAGAACCTCTTGGCCCGCTGCACACGGGCAGATTTGTATTGCAGGATCCGGAGCGCGTGTCCGCCTCCGGATTCTGCACAGACGGCTTACATAGAAGTCAATGGAAGCCGTCTAACCCACGGCCCTTCTGCAATGACATTGTGGAAAGGTTGTGAATTCTGCGTCATCGCCTGGTGACGACATGGGAAAAGCTGGGATTTCACAAAAAAACTGTACTGCACATGTCCGACGACTCACCCATCACTCTCAACAACTGTCCGCAGCCCCCCATCACCCTCAACACCTGTCCCCACCCATCACCCTCAACAACTGTCCGCAGCCCCCCATCACCCTCAACACCTGTCCCCACCCATCACCCTCAACAACTGTCCGCAGCCCCCAATCACCCTCAACACCTGTCCCCAACCATCACCCTCAACAACTGTCCGCAGCCCCCAATCACCCTCAACACCTGTCCCCACCCATCGCTCTCAACAACTGTCTGCAGCCCCCAATTATCCTCAACACCTGTCCCCACCTCAACACCTGTCCCCACCCATCACTCTCAACAGCTGTCCCCCCATCACTCTCAACAACTGTCCGCAGCCCCCCATCACCCTCAACACCTGTCCCCACCCATCGCTCTCAACAACTGTCTGCAGCCCCCAATTATCCTCAACACCTGTCCCCACCCATCGCTCTCAACAACTATCTGTAGCCCCCAATTATCCTCAACACCTGTCCCCACCCATCGCTCTCAACAACTGTCTGCAGCCCCCAATTATCCTCAACACCTGTCCCCACCCATCGCTCTCAACAACTGTCTGCAGCCCCCAATTATCCTCAACACCTGTCCCCACCCATCGCTCTCAACAACTGTCTGTAGCCCCCAATCACCCTCAACACCTGTCCCCACCCATCGCTCTCAACAACTGTCTGTAGCCCCCAATTATCCTCAACACCTGTCCCCACCCATCGCTCTCAACAACTGTCTGCAGCCCCCAATTATCCTCAACACCTGTCCCCACCCATCGCTCTCAACAACTGTCTGCAGCCCCCAATTATCCTCAACACCTGTCCGCAGCCCCCAATCACCCTCAACACCTGTCCCCACCCATCACCCTCAACAACTGTCCGCAGCCCCCAATTATCCTCAACACCTGTCCCCACCCATCGCTCTCAACAACTGTCTGCAGCCCCCAATCACCCTCAACACCTGTCCCCACCCATCGCTCTCAACAACTGTCTGCAGCCCCCAATTATCCTCAACACCTGTCCCCACCCATCGCTCTCAACAACTGTCTGCATCCCCCAATTATCCTCAACACCTGTCCCCACCCATCACTCTCAACAGCTGTCCCCCCATCACTTTCAACAACTGTCCGCAGCCCCCCATCACCCTCAACACCTGTCCCCACCCATCGCTCTCAACAACTGTCTGCAGCCCCCAATTATCCTCAACAACTGTCCGCAGCCCCCAATCACCCTCAACACCTGTCCCCACCCATCACCCTCAACAACTGTCCGCAGCCCCCAATCACCCTCAACACCTGTCCCCACCCATCGCTCTCAACAACTGTCTGCAGCCCCCAATTATCCTCAACACCTGTCCCCACCTCAACACCTGTCCCCACCCATCACTCTCAACAGCTGTCCCCCCATCACTCTCAATAAACTGTCCGCAGCCCCCCATCACCCTCAACACCTGTCCCCACCCATCGCTCTCAACAACTGTCTGCAGCCCCCAATTATCCTCAACACCTGTCCCCACCCATCGCTCTCAACAACTGTCTGCAGCCCCCAATTATCCTCAACACCTGTCCCCACCCATCGCTCTCAACAACTGTCTGTAGCCCCCAATCACCCTCAACACCTGTCCCCACCCATCGCTCTCAACAACTGTCTGTAGCCCCCAATTATCCTCAACACCTGTCCCCACCCATCGCTCTCAACAACTGTCTGTAGCCCCCAATTATCCTCAGCACCTGTCCCCACCCATCGCTCTCAACAACTGTCTGCAGCCCCCAATTATCCTCAACACCTGTCCCCACCCATCGCTCTCAACAACTGTCTGCAGCCCCCAATTATCCTCAACACCTGTCCCCACCCATCGCTCTCAACAACTGTCTGTAGCCCCCAATTATCCTCAACACCTGTCCCCACCCATCGCTCTCAACAACTGTCTGTAGCCCCCAATCACCCTCAACACCTGTCCCCCCCATCACTCTCAACAAATGTCTGCAGCCCCCATTACTCTCAACAACTATCCGCAGCCCCCCATCACCCTCAACAACTGTCCGCAGCCCCCCATCACCCTCAACACCTGTCCCCACCCATCGCTCTCAACAACTGTCTGCAGCCCCCAATTATCCTCAACACCTGTCCCCACCCATCACCCTCAACACCTGTCCCCACCTCAACACCTGTCCCCACCCATCACTCTCAACAGCTGTCCCCCCATCACTCTCAACAACTGTCCGCAGCCCCCCATCACCCTCAACACCTGTCCCCACCCATCGCTCTCAACAACTGTCTGCAGCCCCCAATTATCCTCAACACCTGTCCCCACCCATCACCCTCAACAACTGTCCGCAGCCCCCCATCACCCTCAACACCTGTCCCCACCCATCACCCTCAACAACTGTCCGCAGCCCTCAATCACCCTCAACACCTGTCCCCACCTCAACACCTGTCCCCACCCATCACTCTCAACAGCTGTCCCCCCATCACTCTCAACAACTGTCCGCAGCCCCCCATCACCCTCAACACCTGTCCCCACCCATCGCTCTCAACAACTGTCTGCAGCCCCCAATTATCCTCAACACCTGTCCCCACCCATCGCTCTCAACAACTGTCTGCAGCCCCCAATTATCCTCAACACCTGTCCCCACCCATCGCTCTCAACAGCTGTCCCCCCATCACTCTCAACAACTGTCCGCAGCCCCCATCACCCTCAACACCTGTCCCCACCCATCGCTCTCAACAACTGTCTGCAGCCCCCAATTATCCTCAACACCTGTCCCCACCCATCACTCTCAACAGCTGTCCCCCCATCACCCTCAACAACTGTCTGCAGACCCCCCATCACCCTCAACACCTGTCCCCACCCATCACCCTCAACAACTGTCCGCAGCCCCCAATCACCCTCAACACCTGTCCCCACCTCAACACCTGTCCCCACCCATCACTCTCAACAGCTGTCCCCCCATCACTCTCAACAACTGTCCGCAGCCCCCCATCACCCTCAACACCTGTCCCCACCCATCGCTCTCAACAACTGTCTGCAGCCCCCAATTATCCTCAACACCTGTCCCCACCCATCACTCTCAACAGCTGTCCCCCCATCACTCTCAACAACTGTCCGCAGCCCCCCATCACCCTCAACACCTGTCCCCACCCATCGCTCTCAACAACTGTCTGCAGCCCCCAATTATCCTCAACACCTGTCCCCACCCATCGCTCTCAACAACTGTCTGCAGCCCCCAATTATCATCAACACCTGTCCCCACCCATCGCTCTCAACAACTGTCTGCAGCCCCCAATTATCCTCAACACCTGTCCCCACCCATCACTCTCAACAGCTGTCCCCCCATCACCCTCAACAACTGTCCGCAGACCCCCCATCACCCTCAACAACTGTCCGCAGCCCCCCCATCACTCTCAACAACTATCCGCAACCCCCCATCACCCCCAACAACTGCAGCCCCCCCATCACCCTCAACACCTGTCCGCAGCCCCCATCACCCCCAACAACTGCAGCCCCCCCATCACCCTCAACAACTATCCGCAAACCCCCCATCACCCTCAACACCTGTCCGCAGCCCCCCATCACCCTCAACACCTGTCCGCAGCCCCCCATCACCCTCAACACCTATCCGCAGACCCCCCATCACCCTCAACAACTGTCCGCAGACCCCCCATCACCCTCAACAACTGTCCGCAGCCCCCCCATCACTCTCAACAACTATCCGCAGCCCCCCATCACCCTCAACACCTGTCCCCACCCATCACCCTCAACACCTATCCGCAGACCCCCCATCACCCTCAACAACTGTCCGCAGACCCCCCATCACCCTCAACAACTGTCCGCAGCCCCCCATCACTCTCAACAACTATCCGCAGACCCCCCATCACCCTCAACAACTGTCCGCAGCCCCCCCATCACTCTCAACAACTATCCGCAGCCCACCCATCACCCTCAACAACTGTCCGCAGACCCCCCATCACCCTCAACAACTGTCCGCAGACCCCCCATCACTCTCAACAACTGTCAACCAAAAAATTGTTCTGCCAGCAGCTGTTCCCCCGGCTTGGCCATATACATAAATGCTCAGTCGAACATCTGTGTGTCGGGGGAGGGGTAAGCTGCAGTCAGGCAGCTCTGGCGGCGGTTTACTTCCCGGGTAACAAAAGGATCAGGTGTTGAAGTTCAATGTCCTCAAACCTTGTCTCCAACGTCGTCTGTCGGGGTAAAATGAAGCAGTTCCTATAAACAATGAAGAGACGTCCAGACGACTAAACCCCATTGTGTGGGGGGGCTTCACCTGCATAGAAAGGGGAGTAAGGAGTTTTTCACACACGCGCTTTTATGGCAGTTTTTCTGTAGTTTTTGGAGCCAAAAGTGGATCCCGAAGGAAGTAGAAGTCCTTCCCCCATATTTCCCTTATCTTATGGATCCACTTCTGAGTTTGGCTCTAAAACCTGTGTGGAATTCCCCGTGTCGATCGATTGTCATTGTCGCATTCACAAGCCTTCTGGTTACCGCTGGAACGCATCTCCAGCTCGTCAGCAGACCGTAATAATGTAGCTGAGCTCCAATGTTCCCTGCTGACGGTCTACATCTTTGGACAGTTTATTCACCAGATTACTGTATGCGGTTTTCTGTACTACTCTTACGAAATTGGAAATTAAAGCAATATATCCCAAATCACAAACAGCTCATTGTATCCCATTTGTGAAATAATAATGATAAACTTTATTTGTATAGCGCCAACATATCCCGCAGCGCTTACATAGACAGGGGGGATACAGAAAGACAAAATACAAACATTACAGAACCACAGTTACATAGTAATCAATTGATGGAGACAATAGGGGTGCGGGTCCTGCTCCAACGAGCTTACATACTACAAGTAATGGGGTGATACTGAAGGCAAAGGGGCTGGAGATGTGTGCGGTATGGCGAGGTGGAGGTGTGCACGGTATGGGGGGGGGTGGAGATGTGCACGGTATGGGGGGGGGGTGGAGATGTGCCCGGTATGGCGGGCTGGAGATGTGCACGGTATGGCGGGGTGGAGAGTGAGCGATGCTATACACATAGACAATGGTCAGACATTTAGCCGTGTGACGGCAGAATCAGTATGACTGCAGGAGTGGTTTATGATGGCTAGCAGGGATTGCAGTCAGTAGGTCAGAGAGCATGTTATCAGGCGGAGTACAGAGGGGTTTGTTTAGGGAATGCGGTATGCCTCCCTGAAGAGGTGCGTTTTTAGAGCACGCCTGAAGTTCTGTGAGTCCTGGATTGCCCGGATAGCCTTTAGTAGTGCGTTCCAGAGGACCGGGGCTGCTCTGGAGAAGTCTTGGAGGCGGGAATGAGAAGTTCGAATTAAAGGGGCGCTCAGTTTGGTTTCGTTAGCAGAGCGGAGAGCCCGGGCTGGTTGATGGATTGAGATGAGGGGGGCGATATAGGGGGGCGCTGCGCTGTGGATGGCTTTGTGGATGAAGGCAGTGAGTTTAAATTGAATTCTGTATTTAACGGGCAGCCAGTGCAGTGACCGGCACAGGGCAGAGGCGTCCGAGTAGCGGCTGGACAGGTAGATGAGCCTGGCTGCCGCATTCAGGATGGATTGGAGAGGGTAGAGTCTGGTGCAGGGGAGGCCGATCAGCAACGAATTGCAATAATCGAGCCGGGAGTGGATGAGAGCGACAATAAGCGTTTTTAACGTGTCCACGGTGAGAAAAGAGCGGATTCTTGCGATGTTCTTGAGGTGCAGCTGACATGTTCGGGCCAGAGATTGGATGTAGGGGGTAAAGCAGAGATCGGACTCAAATATGACCCCAAGGCAGCGGGCGTGTTGTCTAGGAGTTATGGTGGCGCCACACACTGAGATGGAGATGTCAGGATGAGGTCGGTTAGTGGAGGGTGGAAACACCAGCAGGTCAGTTTTAGAGAGGTTTAGTTTTAGGTAGAGAGAGGACATGGTGTTAGAGACAGCGGACAGACAGGTAGTGATGTTTTGGAGGAAAGCTGCAGAGATGTCACTGGAAGAGGTGTATAGCTGGGTGTCATCAGCATAGAGGTGGTATTGGAGGCCAAATCTCCTGATGGTTTGTCCAATAGGGGCTGTGCAGATAGAGAAAAGAAGGGGGCCGAGGACCGAGCCCTGGGGGACCCCAACAGCAAGGGGAAGAGGATCATTAATCATTCAGCTAAGCTAAACTAAATCCCCCGCTAATCAGATGTTTGGACCCAAACTCCCCCAACCTGTGGCAATGTCAATGATTACATCACCTGAGGAAATCCTGAAAACATGACGTGTTGGAGGACCGTAAGAACCGGAGTTTGGGAATCTTGCTGCACCTAATGGTGATGTTCTCTAGCAGTTCTCTCTCCCAGGTGGAGAAGGCTCAGTCGGAGACCGCTGCTTCCCTGTAGTCGGGGGCTTTCTTTCTCTGTACAGTCTGGTTGCACACACAGTCCCCGGCACAAACCAAGTGGGAATTGTAGTTTATGAGTGTACAACCACATACCCTCCTCGGCAGGACCACCGGCTGGACATTGAGTGCAGGCAACACAAAGGTGGATCGGAGAACAAAGTAAACAAGAGGGTACAGGGTTCTCAGAAAAGTCCAATTCTGAGATAACCCCTTGAAGTACGACTGAACAAGAGGTGAATGCTGGGATACTTGAGTAGCCTGAGGATTTGAGGTGCAGCAGAGATAAGATGATGCTGTAAGAGTAATCTGTGATCCCTTGAGTTACAATGGCCTCGGCATCTGATGTTTTCAGAATACGACGGTCACCAGATTGAACATACAATGTTAGATAGTCCGGATCTGCGGCACGGGCACTTTACTGGGCAATCCAGCCAATCAGCATGGGCATTTCACTGCTAAAACCTCTATATAACTGAAGTACAAGCACTAATTGGCTGTAGCGCCTCTCTACGGTAAAGTGTGGTACTACACATTCTGTACCAGGATGAGCGGCTCCTTTGGACACCAGGTGAGGGCAGACATGTTATTTCTTGTCCACGGTGTGGACTGTGTAGGATCTTGAAGAAGCTCCTGTCCTCAGTATAGAAAGTGAGTTTTGGAAAGACTTGCTTCATCTGTTACTTATCTGCTTATCTTTCCAGAATCTTCATTTTGTATTACTTGCGGTTGACATTTTGGAGGCTTCAGAATCAATTACCAGTTTTCCATAGAGTTGTGTCTTCATCATACAATGGTCCTCCCAGAGCCAATTAATACAGTATGTTGTGGGCTGCCTACGTCTACACATACACACATATGTGCGTGTGTATGTATGTATATAATATGTGCGTATGTATGTATATATATAATGTGTGTGTGTGTATGTAATATATGTAACAGTTTGCTCAGACTTGTGCAGAATTGTATCTATTTTGGAATTGTGACTATTTAAAGGTGAACCTATACTTTATCTACAGTGAGACCTCTCCAAGTGACCACTTCCTTAAAGGGGTTGTCCCGCGAAAGCAAATGGGTCTATACACTTCTGTATGGCCATATTAATGCACTTTGTAATGTACATTGTGCATTAATTATGAGCCATACAGAAGTTATTCACTTACCTGTTCCGTTGCTAGCGTCCTCGTCTCCATGGTGCCGTCTAATTTTCAGCGTCTAATCGCCAGATTAGACGCGCTTGCGCAGTCCCAGTCTTCTTCTTTTCTCAATGGGGCCGCTCGTGCCGGAGATCAGCTCCGTGTAGCTCCGCCCCGTCACGTGCCGATTCCAGCCAATCAGAGGCTGGAATCGGCAATGGACCGCACAGAAGCCCTGCGGTCCACCGAGGGAGAAGATCCCGGCGGCCATCTTCACCAGGTAAGTAAGAAGTCACCGGAGCGTGGGGATTCAGGTAAGCGCTGTGCGGATTTTTTTTTTAAGTACCTGCATCGGGTTTGTCTCGCGCCGAACGGGGGGGCTGTTGAAAAAAAACAAAACCCGTTTCGGCGCGGGACAACCCCTTTAAGAAGACCACCCCATTATCTAGAGTAGATTTCCTGTGATATAATTTCAGTTCCATATACTATACAGACTGGCCATCATCCATGAGAAGCCCCCTCTAGAAGATGCAAGCCTGGGTGGTCGGCTCATAGAGGCTTCACTGTTTCTAACGTTGAGATGGTCTAGTACTGATCTACATGGTGTTCATTCACTACCACCATTTACATGACGCTATATTCATTAAGGCAGCATTGCATTTGAGTATGACCACAGACCGTTCCGAGTATTCAGAAGCTTGTATGCCCAAAATGAATGAGGCGTTTCTAATAGGACTCTAATCTCATGAGTCTTTTGCATTGTTCAGTTTGTCACACTTTCCATTTAAAGGGAAATGCCTCATTTATGGTCCATGACTAATGGCTTGTACAGCTGTTATTGTGCTTGCAGTCAGGGGGTCTTGACGTTGCTTTGTCCTTTTTCCATTCTTTATGTTGTATTTTTTGCTATGTGGTACCGGAGCCTATATGATGTCTTCTGGGCTTGTATAGTCTTGGTTATGCAGCGAATGAGTTGAGGGTGCGTGGGTCCAGGTTTTGTTGTTGACCGTGTAAATTGTACCAAGAGCCTTGTCTACCATAGAGGCATTAGGATTGGCAGGATTCTTTGGCACAAATAGGCTGGATGTTCATTCGCTACGTCTGCAGGATCGTCACCCAAAACCTAAAATAGGGAAATATTTGAAAAACATCAATAGCCAAGGTTCTCTATTGAGCCTTTTACTTTATTTTGGGTGCAAATCCTGGCCTACAGTAACCATGAAAGTTTATAGTTTCTTCATGTTTCTATAATGGACATAGTCTGTACTGTAGGAAGTGGAAGGCTCTTGGTATTTGTATAGCGCCAACTTATTCCGCAGCGCTTTCAGGTAATTCATTTATTACCCCCCAGCAGCCTGGGGGCTCATTTTACCGACCTCGGAAGGATGGAAGGTTGAGGCAACCTTGAGCCGGCTGCCTGAGCCATGCAGGGATTGAACCCACAACCTTCAGGTCATGAGCGAGAGCTTAGGACTGCATTCTGCTGCCTTAACACTCTGCAAAGTTTTACATTTATTTCATCCGATCTGTGACTTATTTTACCATTGAACCATCTTGACTCCGCTGACAGCTGCTGATGCTCACAGGTCTGATGGAAGCCAATTTAGAAGTGTCATTTTTGCATTACTGTTAACACATGTGACATATGAATACAATATTTGTGTATCTACTATAGCATCCAAATCCCTAGATTTGGCCAGTGTCTTCAAGAAAAGCATTAAAGAACAAAAACGTATTGAGTGGGTAATGGTTAAAGGTTTGGGTGAGAAACATTTATCCCGAGTGTTCTCTGGTTCCAGATGGCACGACCAATTCAGGTGAAGCCAGCAGACAGCGAGAGTCGGGGAGGTATGTATCCTGGAAGACTACCCCTCATCAGGGTCCAGCAGTATCTTCTGCTCATTGTTGAAGGATCCATCCCATTTCAGAGCTGTCTGTCCATTAATGGCATTGATTATATCCCATCCCAGATCCCAGCGTGTTCATTCTCAATGTACAGATACGTGGTATCATTATACAACACGGCATGTTCATTATTACAGCATCATACTGCGATGCCAACCATCATCAATGTATACGTGCTCATCATCATTCTCCATAGAGTCAACAGCCTGAAGCATGATAGGTGGCTCTCCACACATTCGTCATGAAAAAAAGGTGCTTCAATTACATTTGTTAAATATTCATGTTTATTGGTGAAAATTACGTTTTTAAATGATGTGAGCGATAATGGCCAACGTGTATGATTTGGAACCACTTCCAAACCATATTCCTACACTGTTCAGTGTATTTAGGCCACGCTATGACTCTGTCCATATCTGACTTACAAAGTAGTTTAATATGATGAATTGCAAACAGTAAGAAAATAATTTAGTATGCAGATGATTTCTTCATAAGTCTGAACAGAGTCCAACCCTGGGAGGACCATCATCCCTTGTTGTTGACTGATGTAGACCCTGATTGCACCACAAGCTTATAACACACATTTGTAACATTACTTTCAATTATGATGGAAGAGTTCCTACAGTTAAATGGTTAATCCCATCTCATAGCTAAGATGGGAATCCACTGGTATAGTTACCGGCCATCCGGCCAGTAACTTCAACAACAACTGAGCGCTTCAGCGTAGTGAATGGGAGGTGAGCTACACTGTGCCACTCTGTTCCAATTACGTCAGTAAGAGCTACACAAGCAGCACTGCGATGAAGCGCTCGGTTGTTTCCGACAGGTGATCAGAAACACAAGGTCACGTTTTCCAATCTTGGCTTTGAAAAGTCAAGATGGAAACACCCCTTTAAGGGTGACTACCCACCACAGTTCTTTTTCAAATTTGCTGGTTTTTTTTTTTTCTCCAGGCCTCTATGGGACTTGTTAATGTTAAAATCACCGCGCAAAATCGCGATTTCGCGGTAAATTGCGATTTTGCAAATTCGCAAACGCTAGTGGGTCGTCACCCTAAGGCTTAATTCACACTTGCATTGTGCCATTTCATTCTTTTGTTCTGACATGGAAAACTGAATGCCGGTTGGGAACAGCAGTGTCCTAGGTCGGAAGCAAAGGGCGCCCTGCAAACGCCCTTGACTCCAGTAGGGTCTTTTCCGCCATCGTGCCACACAGTATTTACCAGGCTGCGTTATTTTGCCTGGGATTTAGTGGCCGATCAGCGCAGAGCCGCGGCGGCGGGTGTGGGCAGAGACTAATGATAGGCAACATCGTACGTGTTCAGAGTGCAGTAAGTGTCCCCATTACAAGCCGCATGCCAACCACCACTGGGGGGATCATCGGACTGGCAGCGCCATACACAGAACGATCTTATGACCGAACTCAAGCAGACCACGGTTTTCTTCCTGACGTCTAATTATGTTTCTCTGCCAGAAATTCTTGTGTCAAAATAGTTTTTCCTTTTCTTACAAATGAGAGAGCGTTGTTCCCTGCAGGATAGCGGAAGTGAATATTTCTACATGAAGCACTGAGTTCGCAGTTCGGGCACCAGAGGAACCCGCCTCATCTCAGACACCCCTCACTGATGCCCGTATGTGACCAGATCCGATGGCTTCAGACACCCGTGTTACGCCTGACCCACACATGCAAATAGGCTACATGGGGGGGGGGGTTTACCCATGTGGCGGTTTTACTGCCCTGTTATTTTTTTCTTCTGCTACCAAAATTATTTATCTGTGACATATTGGGCCATTTTTTTCTATCCTTTTTTCACATTTTTTTTCGTTTTTTTTTTCTAGTTTTATTTAAAAAGCTAAAAAAAAGTTAGTTTTTTTTTAAACTTATAGTTGTTTTTAAAAATAGTATTTTTATGCTAAATAAAGTACAGGAATGGGTTCCTCATTTTCTTTCAGACATTTTGATGTATAGTTTTTATAGTCTCGGATTACAGGGGGCATACGGCGACGGCTTAGGTTGGCATTAGCGGTGGGTCATTTTATTCTGAAATTTTTTAACTCCTTTTTGTAACTATATTTTTTAAACTATCTATTGCCCCCATGACGTCATATAAAACCTCTGGGGGTCATTCACATTGTCTTTATTTTTATTTCCCCCACTTTTGACCTGTAGCTGGGGGGCATCCATAGGAGCCCAGTTACAGGGAAAACATCCCCTGTACTGACATCAGTTACTGACAGAGCTGATCAGGGTCTGCTAGGATCCCTCAGCTCTGCCATGGTAGGTGGCAACCAGTAATTGCCAGGTCGAATATCGGAAGCTACACTGCCACTTTCTCTACAGAGCGCTAATTAAACACTATGTAGTCTGCGAGAGAGAAGGCAGTAGTAGTTAAAAACCTTGCAGGAGCTTTAATCCCATGCTGTATGTTTACTATCAGCCAGGATTAAAGCCCAGGACTAAGCGCCGTAAATGTACAGCACTTGGTCCTTTATTGGGTTAATGAAAGCTGTGCCTGTAGTTACAAGCACCGGCCACTACATGGGTAAGAGCAGCGTCTTCCGCTCCATATCCCAGTGTGTAGCGGCAATAACAGCGGATGCCTGATCAGCTGATCGCCCGGGGTCCCAGGGGGCAGACTTTAGCTGATCAACTATTGATGACCTATCATGAGCACAGGTCCCTGGAAGAACCTTCTAAATATTTATGAAATTATTGGTGTTGCAGAAGCTGCCAAAAACGTGAGGGAAATCCTTGCACAAGAACAGTATACAGGCCCCCTGCTAATCTCCTGCCATAGAGCTCTTTACTGTGACTCCCTGGAACTGCATTTACCAACCTTTTCCTCCTTGGGGCACCCCTGGGAAACCTTTTTTGCCATGATTTTTGCCTCCGTTATTCTAGTGGTCCCTATACTAACAGCACCCCCTCTTAGTGACCTCAGTAGTAATAGTGCCCCTCTTAGTGGTCCCTATAGTATCAACAACCCCTCTTAGTGGCCCCAGTAGTAATAGTTCCTCTCTTAGTGGTCCCTATACTAACAGCACCCCCTCTTAGTGACCCCAGTGGTAATAGTTCCTCTCTTAGTGGTTCCTATAGTAACAGCACCCCCTCTTAGTGGCCCCAGGAGTAATAGTGCCCCTCTTAGTGGCCCCTTTAGTAACAGCACGCCCTCTTAGTGACCTCAGTAGTAGTAGTGCCCCTCTTAGTAGCCCCAGTAGTAATAGTGCCTCTCTTAGTAGTCCCTATAGTAACAGCACCCTCTCTTAGTGACCCCAGTGGTAATAGTGCCCCTCTTAGTGGTCCCTATAGTAACAACAACCCCTCTTTAGTGGCCCCAGTAGTAATATTGCCTCTCTTAGGGGTCCCTCTACTAACAGCACCCTCTCTTAGTGACCCCAGTAGTAATAGTGCCCCTCTTAGTGGTCCCTATAGTAACAATAACCCCTCTTAGTGGCCCCAGTAGTAATAGTGCCTCTCTTAGTGGTCCCTATAGTAACAGCACCCTCTCTTAGTGGCCCCAGTAGTAATAGTGTGCCATAGATGCCCCTGATGCACCCTGGCCTTCAGGCCTGCAATGCCCCATAGTGCCTGCCACAGACACCCACATCTTCTTTCTTATGCTTCCATAGTGTCTGGCGGCATTAGATGTCCAGAAAGGACTCCAACCTCAAATTTCCCCATGGTGCCGGTCTCAGATGCCCCCCTAATGTGCGGTGTCACTGGCGCTTCCCCCTCCTCTCCCAGTCTCCGTTTTTGCTGTGTGGGAGCTCCGCTTAAGGTCTCGTTCACACGAGCGTGGTTCGTGGTTTTAGCACAGTAAATAGAACCAGTGGTTTCCTACAGAAACGTTCAGATGAAGGAATTTTAGATGCGCAAAAAACCTGCACCGAACAAAGATAGGAGATGCGTGACTGTGGAGCTGGCGCTGCGAGGAAAGATAGGACCTGACCCATCTTTGGCGCGTGATGCATGGGAGTCTGCATAAACTTCTATGAGGGCGGATAGCACCCACCTCCCGATTGTGTGAATGGGCAATTTCACTGCTAATTAGGTTTGAGACTTAATAGCTGTTAATCGCCCGTTCTCGCTACTTTTAGTACAGTGTAGCCGCGATCTCTTTGCGCACCTATACTGCGCTAAAACCACGCTTGTGTGAACGAGGCCTAAGATGCATTGACTTAATTAGTGTAATAATCAACCAACGAAGTTTCAGCCTAATCCAATTCAGACCAACCGGATAACAGCTATTTACTAAGTACGGCCTCCGCGGATCGCCATCCGTACAACACTGATCTGATGTTCACAAAGCACTTCCAGACATGTAGGACAATAATGAGCCCGCTGATCGGCCCAACGTGTCTGCTTGTCTCCAGTCATAACATCTTCCCATGAATGATCAAGCAATGAAGGCGCTTTGGGAGGAGCTTTAGGGGGTTTGGTACATTTTGGGTGGTTCTGTAGCATGTCGTGTTTATCAGAGAAGATGATCGCCATCCTCATGCAACATTGTATCCATCGTCATTGTATTCATTGCACATGCCTGCCGGACCATTGTTCCCCATATGTACGTGATCTTTCCGGGGACCTCGTCTCATTGTCATATTCTCTCCATCCCGGCTGATTTGGTACTCTGTGCAATAATGACTGTTTATTATCAGTGTTCGGATGCTCATTATCGTTCTGCGTCCCCACATTCCCCGGCTTAGTCCAGCCTCCCTGACCTGGTTTTGCCAGCTCTGTCTGCAGCAGCTGAGCGCTCCCTAAACCCTTGCAAAACACATCACCACCGCCCTGGCACACTGCGTGCCGGCACTGCCCATCGCCATGGCAACCAGATGCAGCTTCCAGCTTCAAACACAAATTTTCATGGTTGCTGGACAGCATGTGAAATTGCCAATCAGAGGGTGAAGAAAGAGGGAAGGGGAGGGGGGCTCTTGTGGGAGAGAGGGGGCCGAGTGTGCGTCTGTTGGGCGAGAGAGAGCATCAGAGCATGCAAGATGGGAGGAGGATGTGCAGCATGTGTGTGCATGGGGAGAAAGGGGGGCCGCATCAGCTGTGCCTACTATGTACGTGCAATATTGTGGAATGTTTAGTGGGTCACTGACATTTGTGCGCCATTCTGCATGAGTTACCCATGAATACCTCTTACCGTTCATTATACAGGCAGATGCAAATCTTATATTGTCATAGTGATTGCATGTGAACATATGGCATATGTGCCCATCCGAACCATATGTGCATGCAAGTGTACTGTATTAGAGAATATGGAAGAAAAAGCACACTGGTCAAGCAGTATATCCATCATTTTATGCTCCCCTACCGTATATGTCATTTTGTGTACATGGTCTACTTAATGTGTCATTCGGCATATACAGTATGTCACCGTGCTGCATGTATCATCACATTTCCTGGACCTACATCTTACCGCCTCATTTACAGAGACGCTGGGATTTAAAGTGAATATGAGACAAAGGTATGGCAAAGGGTAGTCAGAATTAATATATCTGTATGAAAATATTTCTCTAGTCACTCCCTGTACGCGGTATAACCGGGGCGGACTGACCACACAGCCCTTCTGGCTCACTTGGTTATCAATCAGAGCACTCTATAGAAGTTGGGCCTGAAAAATAAAAGTAATACAAAACCATCTTCTTAACATACTATGCATCTGATTAGCCTAAATCAAGTATCAAGGCTATAACTGTTGGCAAGGGGTCCATTACCTTTAATGCCCAGCGTCCCAGAGTACTCTCAGTCCACCCCTGTGATAAAAGTAGAAACTTGGTAAGACAGAATGAAATGGTACTTTGGAAAGAAGGACGTTTTTACAAGTCCGCTTATAATGTTATATAGTTTCACCAACTTATTTAGATTCCATTGGTTATTCAATAGAAAGCATGAAGATGGCCCTGTAACCGTCGCGTTACTGTTGCTCTATGTGACCAGTCTAACGGTATGATGATCAGTGATCAGTGGGCGCTCATTCGATGGCTGATCGTTCTGCTTCATCCAGATTAGAAACCCTAATCGGCTGTACATCTCCTCGAGTGCCCAGGAAGATATACATCCGACCTATGGGGACAAGCGATCCTACTAGTAATCATTTGTACCATTAGTGACTAAGTGTAAAATAAAACGAAAAGTTTGCTAAATTTGCATTATGTTATATACTACAATCTATTTTAGGGGTAAGTTTCAATAATTATTCATTACTGTTTCTACTTCTAGGGTTTGTAAGTTTGTCATTTTTTTTTACCAAATAACCTATGTGACTAGGTGGCACTAACTTGACACTTGGGGCCACAGGTGACCGCAAACTGTTTGTGGGGATGCTCAGCAAACAGCAGTCAGAAGAGGAGGTGACCAGCATGTTCCAAGCCTTTGGTTCAATTGAAGAGTGTTCTGTTCTACGAGGACCTGATGGCAGCAGTAAAGGTAAGAAGGACAAGAAGGAAGCGTCCTCTGTGTCAGTTGAGAGTATTTATGGCAGGACATGCTTAGTTTCATTGTATTCCTCATAGGTGCCATACAAGCACAAGTTTCTGTTCTGAAGTGTAGTTTCCCCTCATATGTTTTACTTGCCATGGTCCTTCTTAGCACTGCTATGGTCTATGGAAGACAATGCTTAGTCACCAATATATTTATAGTATATACTCCACTCATTTATTATTGCCCTCATGAGACAATCCATTCATTCTTGTTTTTACTAATAAGTGTTTTATGCAAACTATATACCCATATGTTTCCAGGCTGTGCTTTTGTCAAGTTCTCCTCTCATGCTGAGGCTCAGGCAGCAATACATGCTCTACATGGGAGTCAAACAATGCCAGTAAGTATTCCCTTCTCTAGTCATAGCTCAGGTACCCATATATGTTTATTTGGGCAGCTCTTACAGCTTCACCTGTGTGCCAGTCATCTACATTATGCTTGACCTGTGGCTAAGAAATATGGACCATGCTACATACATGTATGGATACAATAGAATATTGCGACCAATATAAACCCTTTTTTTAAAGAATAACTAATTACTTCAACTTTTCATCTTCCTACTTATGAAACTACAGGTATTAAAATGTATACCTTGTTTGGTTCCAATAATGAAGTCAAACATGCCCAGTCCAGTCCAACTCGGAACTTTATGTCCAATCAAGATTAACTCAACTACTTCATGCCCAATCCAGATCAATTAAATAACTTCATTGCCAAATCCAGACCAACTCAACTACTACATGTGCCCAATCCAGATCAACTCGACTGCTTCATGCCCAATACAGATCAATTCGACTACTTCATGCCCAATCTAGATCAACTAAACAACTTCATTGCCCAATCCAGACCAACCCGACAGCTTCATGCCCAATCCAGATCAACTCAACTGCTTCATGCCCAATCCAGATCAATTCGACTACTTCATGCCCAATCCAGATCAACTAAATAACTTAATTGCCCAATCCAGACCAACTCGACTACTTTATGCCCAATCCAGATCAACTCGACTGCTTCATGCCCAATCCAGATCAATTCGACTTCATGCCCAATCCAGATCAACTAAACAACTTCATTGCCTAATCCAGACCAACTCGACTGCTTCATGCCCAATCCAGATCAACTCAACTGCTTCATGCCCAATCCAGATCAATTCGACTACTTCATGCCCAATCCAGATCAACTAAATAACTTCATTGCCCAATCCAGACCAACTCGACTGCTTCATGCCCAATCCAGACCAACTCGACTGCTTCATGCCCAATGCAGATCAATTCGACTACTTCATGCCCAATCCAGATCAACTAAATAACTTCATTGCCCAATCCAGACCAACTCGACTACTTCATGCCCAATCCAGATCAACTCGACTGCTTCATGCCCAATCCAGACCAATTCGACTACTTCATGCCCAATCCAGATCAATTAAATAACTTCATTGCCCAATCCAGATCAACTCGACTACTTCATGCCCAATCCAGATCAACTCGACTGCTTCATGCCCAATCCAGATCAACTCGACTGCTTCATGCCCAATCCAGATCAACTCGACTGCTTCATGCCCAATCCAGATCAATTCGACTACTTCATGCCCAATCCAGATCAACTAAACAACTTAATTGCCTAATCCAGACCAACTCGACTGCTTCATGCCCAATCCAGATCAACTCGACTGCTTCATGCCCAATGCAGATCAATTCGACTACTTCATGCCCAATCCAGATCAACTAAATAACTTCATTGCCCAATCCAGACCAACTCGACTGCTTCATGCCCAATCCAGATCAACTCGACTGCTTCATGCCCAATCCAGATCAACTCGACTGCTTCATGCCCAATCCAGATCAATTCGACTACTTCATGCCCAATCCAGATCAATTAAATAACTTCATTGCCCAATCCAGATCAACTCGACTACTTCATGCCCAATCCAGATCAACTCGACTGCTTCATGCCCAATCCAGATCAACTCGACTGCTTCATGCCCAATCCAGATCAACTCGACTGCTTCATGCCCAATCCAGATCAACTCGACTACTTCATGCCCAATCCAGATCAACTCGACTGCTTCATGCCCAATACAGATCAATTCGACTACTTCATGCCCAATCCAGATCAACTAAACAACTTCATTGCCCAATCCAGACCAACTCGACTACTTCATGCCCAATCCAGATCAATTCGACTACTTCATGCCCAATCGAGATCAACTAAACAACTTCATTGCCTAATCCAGACCAACTCGACTGCGTCATGCCCAATCCAGATCAACTCGACTGCTTCATGCCCAATCCAGATCAACTAAATAACTTCATTGCCCAATCCAGATCAACTCGACTGCTTCATGCCCAATCTAGATCAACTCGACTGCTTCATGCCCAATCCAGATCAATTCGACTACTTCATGCCCAATCCAGATCAACTCGACTGCTTCATGCCCAATCCAGACCAACTCGACTACTTCATGCCCAATCCAGATCAACTAAACAACTTCATTGCCCAATCCAGACCAACTCGACTACTTCATGCCCAATCCAGATCAATTCGACTACTTCATGCCCAATCCAGATCAACTAAACAACTTCATTGCCTAATCCAGACCAACTCGACTGCTTCATGCCCAATCCAGATCAACTCGACTGCTTCATGCCTAATCCAGACCAACTCGACTGCTTCATGCCCAATCCAGATCAACTCAACTGCTTCATGCCCAATCCAGATCAATTCGACTACTTCATGCCCAATCCAGATCAACTAAATAACTTCATTGCCCAATCCAGACCAACTCGACTGCTTCATGCCCAATCCAGTTCAACTCGACTGCTTCATGCCCAATCCAGATCAATTCGACTACTTCATGCCCAATCCAGATCAACTAAACAACTTCATTGCCCAATCCAGACCAACTCGACTACTTCATGCCCAATCCAGATCAATTCGACTACTTCATGTCCAATCCAGATCAACTAAACAACTTCATTGCCTAATCCAGACCAACTCGACTGCTTCATGCCCAATCCAGATCAACTCGACTGCTTCATGCCCAATGCAGATCAATTCGACTACTTCATGCCCAATCCAGATCAACTAAATAACTTCATTGCCCAATCCAGACCAACTCGACTACTTCATGCCCAATCCAGATCAACTCGACTGCTTCATGCCCAATCCAGATCAATTCGACTACTTCATGCCTAATCCAGATCAACTAAATAACTTCATTGCCCAATCCAGACCAACTCGACTGCTTCATGCCCAATCCAGATCAACTCGACTGCTTCATGCCCAATCCAGATCAATTCGACTACTTCATGCCCAATCCAGATCAACTAAACAACTTAATTGCCCAATCCAGACCAACTCGACTACTTCATGCCCAATCCAGATCAATTCGACTACTTCATGCCCAATCCAGATCAACTAAACAACTTCATTGCCTAATCCAGACCAACTCGACTGCTTCATGCCCAATCCAGATCAACTCGACTGCTTCATGCCCAATCCAGATCAATTCGACTACTTCATGCCCAATCCAGATCAACTAAATAACTTCATTGCCCAATCCAGACCAACTCGACTACTTCATAACCCAATCCAGATCAACTCGACTGCTTCATGCCCAATCCAGATCAATTCGACTACTTCATGCCCAATCCAGATCAACTAAATAACTTCATTGCCCAATCCAGATCAACTCGACTACTTCATGCCCAATCCAGATCAACTCGACTGCTTCATGCCCAATCCAGATAAACTAAACAACTTCATTGCCCAATCCAGACCAACTGGACTACTTCATGTCCAATCCAGATCAACTCGACTGCTTCATGTCCAATCCAGATCAACTCGACTGCTTCATGCCCAATCCAGATCAACTCGACTGCTTCATGCCCAATCCAGATCAACTCGACTGCTTCATGCCCAATCCAGATCAACTCGACTGCTTCATGCCCAATCCAGATCAACTCGACTACTTCATGCCCAATCCAGATCAACTCGACTGCTTCATGCCCAATCCAGATCAACTCGACTGCTTCATGCCCAATCCAGATCAACTCGACTGCTTCATGCCCAATCCAGATCAACTCGACTGCTTCATGCCCAATCCAGATCAACTCGACTACTTCATGCCCAATCCAGATAAACTAAATAACTTCATTGCCCAATCCAGACCAACTCGACTACTTCATGTCCAATCCAGATCAACTCGACTGCTTCATGCCCAATACAGATCAACTCGACTGCTTCATGCCTAATCCAGACCAACTCGACTACTTTATGTCCAATCCAGACCAACTCGACTGCTTCATGCCCAATCCAGACCAACTCGACTGCTTCATGCCCAATCCAGACCAACTCGACTGCTTCATGCCCAATCCAGATCAACTCGACTGCTTCATGCCCAATCCAGACCAACTCGACTACTTTATGTCCAATCAAGACCAACTCGACTGCTTCATGCCCAATCCAGACCAACTCGACTGCTTCATGCCCGGTCCAGATCAACTCGACTGCTTCATGCCCAATCCAGACCAACTCGACTACTTCCTGATAAATTGCTCGTTCCATCCTTCCTGTATATGTTATCAGCCTAATTTATTATAATTGGATCTTTTCTTGCTAATACCATTTTAGAGGTTCTCTGCCCTAAAGCCTTCAGCCGAGGGTTTTGTAGCGGTCTCGCTGTCGGCATTGCGCTGCAGCCATTTCTCCCCATAGAGAGGAGAGAGGCCGCTGCGGAAATGAAAAAATAATTGACATGCTGCGTCTTTGTTTTCCACGCTGCATGTCTGTTTCCATGCGGCTTGGCCACAGCGTGTGGATGAGATTTAGCTAAATTTCGTCCACTTTGCTGGCTAATCCTGGGATTAGGAGCCGCGGGCAGAATTGCCATGCAGACATTCCGCCCCATGTGAACCCATCCGTAGGCCGGTGACACCCAAGTGTATTACACCCGTATTTATGCAGCTATAATATATAGATGAATACCCCGGACTGACTGCAAGTGTCTCGACCCAATCTATGAGCATCATCCATGGGTGTTTAGCTTTCCTTTACCATATACAGCAGTTTTTACCATATAGACTTAATAGACAGTAAATAGATTGTTCTACATCAAATAACAGGGGATAGGGTTGTCTTTAATGAGACAAGTATGTTGATGGCATTCATAGACCTGCAGTAGTGTCCTCCATCCGCCTAGTCCTCTACTCCAGGCATATATTTTACCTCTCTAACCCAGACCCACCATTTCCATTTCCAGTCTCTAAGGCTGTAAAATCAAATAAAACATCAGAAGACCTTATTAGAATTAAAGGGATTGTACGGTTTTGAAAAACATTTTTTTTTCAAAATCCCTATTAGGGAACTCTGAATGAATCGAGGGTGGTTCCCCAAACAGAATCCTCACCTATGAGTGAAGACCATCTACAAAGCTTTTTTTGTGCTGGGAGATCCCTGACTTCCATGTGTTAACCCGCCCATACACATAACATAGAAGTTGATTGAAATTGTATATTTTCGGCCATTGTAGCTACACAGATGATCGGTTGTGTTGGCCGACAGCAGACCGTCATCCAAAAACATCTGTCAGGTTGGATTTTTGTGGTCGCGGTCAGCTGAAAATACGAGCGTGTGGGATTCGGCCGATCATTTGCCACTTGGCATGAGCCCACTCTGTTTTTAATTTGCCACAATTGGAAATGCTTCTTATAAGGAAACATGATTGAAATAGTAATGTATCCAGTAGATTCTCCTAAAGGAACCGCCTCATTAAGATGTCCCCTTCTTAAAGTGAATGATTGAATAAGGTCAGGCATCTGTAGTCTACAGCGGAAGCCGTGCCGAGGCATAGAGATTCCTTGCAGACCAGATGAATGCCCATTAGTAAGGGCGATTTCGCAATCGAGCACCGCGATTTTCGAGTACTTCACTACTCGGGTGAAAAGTACTCGGGTGCGCTGTGGGTGAGCGGGGGGTTGCAGCGGGGAGTGGGGGAGAGAGGGCTCCCCCCTGTTCCCCGCTGCTACCCCCCACTCCCCTCTGCAACCCCCCGCCCCACAGCGCACCCGAGTACTTTTCACCCGAGTAGTGAAGTACTCGAAAATCGCGGTGCTCGATTGCGAAATCGCCCTTTCCGAGTACGTTCGCTCATCTCTAATGCCCATCCATGTAATGCATGGATGTGTCTGGTTCACCAGGACGGCACATAAAGGAGGGTCCCAAGCCGGTGACTCCCCTTTACGTCATCCATATGTCCTACTAGAGCATAAGAATAGGGGTTGGCATGCTGAGACAACCCTTTAAGTTAAATCTCAGTTCTAAGTAGTGAAACCTCCACTTGACTCACATGGAGCTGCAGGCAAAGCTCAGTTTGCTTTTGGTAATCAACATACAATTCTATGTATTGTTTAAAGAGTTTAACAAAATCCACGGGGATCACATATCACATATCAGGGGTAGATAATATCTATTTCGTACAACTCATATATATATATAAAGCAAACTGGAGTGCAGGACTTATAAAATAAATATTTATTACATATAGAATATAAAAAAATATTCAGAAATACACACAAGTATAAAAAGACATTATATCTAAAAATCCCCACATAACGATATGAGTCTCTGGGAGCAGAATCCAAATCCAAATAGATGTATACCCCTACAAGGGTTGCCACCTTTGTCACGAAAAAATACCGGCCATGGGGTGAAAGGGGGCGTGTCAGGGGCTTGACTTGGGGGGGCGTGGCTTATCACTGCATTTTTTTTCCTCCTTTATCTCCTGGATCCTGTCCAGCGTTTGTGCGGGATCCCGTCAAAAGTGTTCTGGCAAGTAGATGACGTTTAGTGTGACTCACACGTCATCTACTCGTGAGAATACGCTGCAGACACTTGCATACAATCTACATATATATAATTATATACATGAGATACCCAGGTTACGCCAGCATGGTCCATATCACTATATACAGGAGATATACACCCCCTGTATATAGTGGTGCTGATGTAACCTGGATATGTCCTGTACATAATTATATGTACAGCTGGTATAATGTATACCACCTAAACATCCAAGATTACATCAGTACATGGTGCATACCTCGTACTGCATGTACTGCTGCTCCGCTCTCCTCCTCGGGTCCCGACACTGTCACTGCAGCACCGGCTGGACATCCATCCTGATCCCCACACACATTACACACACAGCTCCACTACATCCATCCTGACCCCCACACACATCACACACACAGCTCCACTACATCCATCCTGACCCACACACAACTCCACTACATCCATCCTGATCCCCACACATCACACACATAGCTCTACTACATCCATCCTGATCCCCACATACATCACACACACAGCTCCACTACATCCATCCTGATCCCCACACATCACAAACACAGCTCCACTACATCCATCCTGACCCCCACACACATCACACACACAGCTCTACTCACTCACTCACTCACTCACTCATCCATCCATCCTGACACACACATACAGCTGCAGAGTCCTACCACCGCTGCAGAGTCCTACATTTACTTAGCCCCCATGGTCATGTGATTCCTGACTCCTCCCACACATGGTATCACATCACATGACATGACCTCATCGGAGGCCCTGGAAGCTGTCGGCTCTGCAGGTCTGTGTTCCCTGCCAGAGAAGAGTTAACCGGCACTAGGGAGCAGTGCAGGCTCTGAAAATACCGTCCTGTAATAGGGCCGGTAAAAAAAAAATACCGGCACCGGCTTGACAGAAAAAATACCGGCCAGGTGGCAACCCTAACCCCTACATATGTCCAGGGCAGCAGCCATCAGTGCATCTGCAGTATAACCCCCATCCAGAAGGAGGAGACAAAGTGCATATCACAGAATAGTAATATAAGGCTCCCCAGAGCTCCACCATAATGCGGGGACTAGACCCCTGACGCAGATTTCCGAGCAGCTTTCTTCAGAGGGGTCTAGTCCCCTGCATTGATGGCTATTGCCTGGGACATCTATAGGGGTATACATCTATTTGGGTTTGTATTCTGCTCCCAGGGACTCATATCATTATGTGGGGATTTTTTTGATCAGTTGGGGTCAAACTGCTGATTGCTCAAATGAAGGAGCTACGGTGCTCACCCAAGAGCTGTGCCCATTCGGCTGTCTTGGCTGTCTTTTGGCTTCTCTCAGTAGCTGAAGATGAATGGGTAGATATCTACAGAAGTCTATGCGGCCAATCCCAGCTGCTGGGAGGCAGTGAAGATACCCGAAGGGACACAGCACCCGAGTAAGTGCTGTAGCCCCTTTATTTGAGCGATAAGCCGACTTCTCCGCACTGGGACCCCACTTATCAAAACTTTTGACATGTCTCTCTGATGTGTCAAAAGTTTTATAAAGTGCAGGTACTTCTTAAAGGAGGTAGAAGTTTCTCCATGGCCTGTGATAAAACAGAGTACAGAAGTCCTAGATAGTAGAAGCGTGTACTCTGATGTTATACCGCTTTTCTCGCAGATATTTTCTACATTGCATCCTTGAGGGGCCGTGAACTTAAAAATGACCCAGCATATATCATTAGAATACTTCAATGTGTGAAAATGCCCCGTCTGTTCTGTAATAAAGGCAAAGAAGACTGAACAAGCCCGTCGCATTTGACAGAACAACAAGAACTTCTTGGTCCTCAGTCTTCAGCGTAGGGCCATTGGACAAGTGCAGTAACTCATCTTTACTCCTGGGCTGACTATTGGACTCATGCCTGACCATTCTTCTAAAGGGTTCCTGAATGACGTCAGGCCGTCGCCATATGTGAAGAAAGTCTCACAATTCATTGAGTCCCTAAGATGAAGGGTGACTGACAAGTCTATATCCAGCATGTAGAGGAAGCTAATTATGTCAGCTAACAGGGAATTAGTAGAGTGTGAATGTAAGGTAGTCAGCAGCGCAGAGGAGGGCTGACCGCGTTCCGGCACTTCAAGGGGGCTTTCTACGGAACGATTAGCATTAAAAACATATTGTTCGGTCTGAACACAAGCCAACGACTGGCCGATAATCGGTCACTGTTTGTAATACAGGCATAAAAATCATTGTTGTCTCATTCACTTATCATTCAGTTTAAATAGCGGTCATTCATTCCTTCTTATTCACTTATGCAGCGAATGTGAAAGACTGAATGATTTTGAACGATTTCTCGTTGGAACGAGCCAACGATGCAGGAGAGAACGAGCCGTGGCGACGTCAGTCCTTGTTCACACTTTAATGACCCTCATTCAGCGAACGCATTAGGGAGTGACTTCTAGGAGGAGCGCTCGGACTGCGGACGCTCCTCGCCATTTTGGATCACTGAACGTTTGATGTGTGAGGACTGAGGCGCCCGGAGACCTCCGGCTCTGTTCATGTTAGGGTCATGGCTTCTGCTCTTCATGAAGCCATGATGGATTTGATGGATCCTATTGATCTGTTGGCTTCCCTTTCTTGCCAAGAAAAGCTCTGCAGACTGCACTACTTCTGCCATCAAATAAACCCAACGAATGAAGACCAGAGCCAGTGCGAGGAATATTTCCGTTTTTGTTTTTCATTCCAAGTTCATCTCCTATGCCGGTAGTTACGGTTTAATAGATCGTCGCTTCGTATCAGAACCACATTAATAGTTACAGAAGCGGGAAATGTCTCACTTTGTTATAGCGCTTAGTGTGTTTGTTGGTTCGGCTGGTTATATCACATTGGTCCAATATTATAATGTACCTGGCATGGTATCGCTGACAGATGATTGGCGTAATAGCTAAAAATCCGATTATATATTTATCCTTCAGGAGAAAATGAGTAGCCAATTACTGCAATCTGCTAGTCACTGCAGTTGGCTCTGGGCGTGCAGGCTGATGGCAGGATAGCTGGATCCAGTTTGGCCATCTCCATGCGGCAGACACATAACTAACATGATGTAGAATATGCCTTCAGCTTACTGCACACGTTGGCTTTATATTCATTATCCCATTCTTTACTTCGTCTTCATACTTTACAGGGAGCCTCATCCAGCCTTGTGGTCAAATTTGCAGACACCGACAAAGAGAGAACTTTACGTCGCATGCAACAGATGGTCGGACAGTTGGGGATCTTCACTCCATCACTGGCACTTCCCATAAGCCCATACAGCGCCTATGCACAAGCGGTGAGGCTGTGAACGCTCTGCTCTTGGAAATACTTGTGTGTCTGTATCACATATTACATATAGATATCCCTTTGTGTACTATATATTACACAGACAGACCTATATACATATAATGCATGTTTCTTGCACATCCTATCAGTCAGATCTAGTTCAGTAGGACAGACGAGAGAGAAGTAAGTGTAGGCGGCCCCCGACATCAGTCGATCCGCAGTAGTCGGGTTACCCGGTGCTCCAGCCTCCAGATTACATAGCCGCAGGCCGGAGATCTTCGCCTTCTGCAGTCATTCATCTCTCAGCTGAAACAGATGACAGACATTTGTCTGAAATGTTGCATTGGATGTTCTTAAATGGGAGTCAGAAGTGGACTTTGTGGACAGGAAGGAAGAGCAGATACTATTTCTTTGTGAAGAGTCATAAAGAGAAGAGAGGACAAAGGAGTCCAGATGCATTACTGATGGAGAGACGGAGAGTGTAGTATTAGTTGTCACAATGTATTACAGATCGGCATCGTACTGTAATGATGGAGTATACGAGACCCCAGAATGAAGATGTGATTACAAATGTGCTTAAGTATATTCTGACTGAAGACAACATATCCTGGGATCTGACCTGGAGATGGGCGCTGGGGGGGGGAGGAATAGAAATATTGCACTATTGAACAATGGGGCTTGTAATAACATGTATGGATTAGTGATGGAGTGAAAAATGAAGCCGAGAAATATTGGGATGCACCGACGGCCAGCTGGAAGGAGAGAGCGCTCGGATTGGGAGGGGATGCAGCTGAGGGCTGGAGAGATACACGTAGTACGTCACAGCTAGAAAGGAGAAATCCATTCTCGTCACTGGCTCCCCAGGGCAGATGAAGAACAACCAACAGAGAAGGGTTAACAGCGCTGCAGCATTCTTAGCCGTGACTGCCCTCTTGTGTTGAATAGCTGTATGACACAATGTTAAGCTCTGCCTATGTGATATAATGGGGTGATTTGTAGTACTATGTGGCCGGCACTGTGGTACACAGATACAATGTTACTAAATGTTCTTAATGCTATTATACAGTGATGTGTCATTGGAGCGCGGCTATAGATGAGCCGCCGTGCGTCCACCATGCTGTATCTCCATGTTGTAGGTTCGCCACCAGCCGCTGCTACATGCATCATTATATATGATTTTTTTTTTTTTTGCTTTTTGCAATTTCCCAATTCCAGCTGATGCAACAGCAGACAACGGTTCTGTCCACATCGCACGGTAGTTACCTGAGCCCCGGTGTGGCATTCCCTCCATGTCATATTCAGCAGATTGGCGCTGTCAACCTGAACGGACTACCAACCACACCCATTACACCTGCATCAGGTGAGCTTCCGTGCTGTAAGACGCCTCTGTGTTCTTCTATGTGTGTTTTATATGTGTGTGTGCGTGTGTGCGTGTGTGCGTGCGTGCATATATATATATATATCATAGGGTTTGCACGTCTGTCTTGCATCTCGGACGGCTGGTTTTGTTTGCAAATATTACTTTGCAAAGACAAATGGAGGAGCCCGACGACCATGATGATGATGCTTCGCAGTAGTACGCCGAGTTCCTTTGTAAAAGGAAGGGTCTCAGTTGCTTAGCAACACTGGAAGTAGCATTTTAGTATCGGGAGTTGTGTTGCTAAGTAACATGAAAAAGAGTTGAGTTGCCTAGAGACACTGGGAGGAGTCCGTCGCTAGGTGACACTGGACGGTGTTGCTTAGCAACTATGAACAGCTGTTATTACTTATGGACCTTTTACGCGGAACCATTAGCGTTCGAAAAATAGCTGGATTGTTTGAAATTTAGGAATAATCATTCAGCGTAAGCCCGGTCAATGATGAATGATAGTTTATTTCATGCGGCATGTAAATCATCGCTGGCTCGCTCAGTCCTTCTTATTCCCCGGCACAGCAGACTGAACGACCGGGTAAAAAGGAAACTATTTATCTGCGTGTTTAAACTGACCGCCGAGCGAACCGTAACATCGGTGAACGATTATGGCTGCGTGTAAAAGTACCCCTGACCGGTATCACAGGGCATATCTGCATGCGGCTCACTGGGAATAGAATCCATTGATTTCAGCTGTTCGTTTACATAAGGGTATTCTGCGCTCGCATTTCATTTGCGCAAAATATACGCAGCGTGCTCGATTTACCTGCGCATTTACATGATTAACTTGATTGCCCGTTGCATTACATGGGAGCGCGGTGCGGGCTTTTTCTGTGTGCAAAAAAAATACGGTAAAATTCACAGTCGTTTGCAAAAACGCAATGCCGTCGCGCAAATTTGCATGTAAATGCGCCTACGCCTGTGTGACACAGGCCTTAAACTTGTATTTTCTGTCATTGTCTTTGCCTGGCAATTATCTATATATTTGCTTCCCAGGATTACATTCTCCACCCGTCATTGGCACCGCAGCTGTACCCGGGCTGGTGGCCCCATTGACCAATGGATTTCCTGGTCTTGTACCATTTCCTAGTAGCCATCCTGCTTTGGACACGATTTACACCAATAGCATTGTGCCATACCCAGGTGAGAGGAGGAGGGATGCTTGATAGCCCAGTAGGGGGGGCTGACGTACATTTGGACCATGCTCTGACTATTTCTTGGCTTTCTCCCTGCTGCCTGTATGTTCCGCACAGCCCAGAGTCCTGCACTGACGGTGGAGAGCCTGCACCCTTCCTTCACTGGGGTACAGCAGTACTCAGGTATGGGTTTACTTGCTGTTATCCTCTAGCCATCCTTCGTCTTGGACACTTCCCACATACCCAGACCAGATCTCCCCTGTACACAGACATCAGATTAGACCCCCTAAAATGACAGACACCACAGACCCATCCAACCTCATACACCAAGAAGGAATTGTTGGAATTGGATGAAACTTTCCATGTGTGAATGTAGTGATGATATATGTAAGTGATTACAATATTAGCGGGAAAACTGTACAATTCAAAGCAGGCTCTAGTACCCTGCCGGACCACCTGTAGCTTAGATACATGATGAGATACGGTTGGCTCTGTATGGCATCCTGCACCACATTTGCCCACAGACATTGCAGTTGGCCTCTAGATCCTGCACTCCTGTAGGCTCCTGAGGCTGGCATCTCCGGAGGTCCCATAAAAGCTTGATCAGCAATAAATCTGTTGCCCAGCCCAAGGAAATGTGGCGCCGTGGCAGAGGCATTCCTGGGAAACCCTTGCTGTGTGGGTGAGCATGATCATTGGAAGCCCTTCCATTGGCAACACATGTGAGTGTAGGATTTCCAGCACATGTTGCTGTTATCGTCCCTCGTACCACTAATAGCGCTGACCAACTCTTATATAGATCATCCACCATCAGTTGGGCCAATGTATCACCCTACAATGAAGGCAAGATTGTAGCGGTCACCACAAGGCCTCCATATTCGAATATGGCCATCATCATCTTCCGCACAGAACTTGTAATAGTCGCGAAAGACGATACGTTCCACTTCTCATTCATGATGCCGCTGCAAACTAAGGCGACGGTGTTGGGATGTTAATAGCCGGACACCTTCTCCTGGGCACCTGAGAATAGTCCGGGCAGACTCTGGGTTCTGTAATGTAGGTGCCACCTGTATCTGGACGATGTACAATCAAACCATTGAAGCCACTCGTACTTGTCGGAGAATCAAAGGATCCTCTCTACTGGTGGCCAGTCGGGGCCATCTGGGGCCTGTTGGCTGTGCTTGCATGCCCTCGCGTAACTCTCGCTCCCAAAACCCAACAGCTTAGTTAAAACAGCCTAGATAGCAAGCAAATCATTGATACAATCATCGTGTTTCTCTCCTTCCAATAATGCACCGTAGAGGCATGTCTAGCAATCAATGGTCTCTCAACAAGAGGTGCAATGCACAAGCCTCTGAGAGCCTTTCTATAGGGCAATGGGGGAAGCACTTTTACAGCCTCTGGTGGCAAGACCCCATGTCTAATCAGACCAGAAGAGTGATCATTTACATATCGGCCTGAGACATAACTGCAGGCCGAGGTTTGCAGCAATCCAATATTTTTGTCTGGGTGCATTATTCTGTATGTGAATGAGTGTAAGCAGACCACACCATAGGCGCAGACCACAGCATAGGCACAGACCACAGCATAGGCACAGACCACACCATAGGCACAGACCACTCCATAGGCACAGACCACAGCATAGGCACAGACCACAGCATAGGCACAGACCACAGCATAGGCACAGACCACAGCATAGGCACAGACCACAGCATAGGCACAGACCACACCATAGGCACAGACCACACCATAGGCACAGACCACTCACTCCATATCCACAGACCACTCACTCCATATCCACAGACCACTCACTCCATAGGCACAGACCACTCACTCCATAGGCACAGACCACACCATATCCACAGACCACTCCATATCCACAGACCACACCATATCCACAGACCACTCCATATCCACAGACCACTCCATATCCACAGACCACTCCATATCCACAGACCACTCCATATCCACAGACCACACCATAGGCACAGACCACACCATAGGCACAGACCACACCATAGGCACAGACCACTCCATAGGCACAGACCACTCCATATCCACAGACCACACCATAGGCACAGACCACACCATAGGCACAGACCCCCTAAACTTTACACATGAACTGTAAGGATTCCTTCTAGAAATGTCTTTATGAAGTGACAACTAGTTCTTACTATTCTCCTTGTTAAAGTGGCGTGTCCCTGTACGGTCTGGTACTGTCAGCAGTGTTGGGCTGGGGGGCCTAGGACTCGCCCGTGGAACTGATTCTAGAGTCGCACCTTACAGCTACATGGAAGTACTACCTTGTATTTAAGCACAACCACAGTCTGTACTCGGCCCGATCATCTTGACATACTGTAATAGTACATCAAGTTGCAGTAACTACCCAAGGCCCTTGCAAGGTGTGAGAAGGGGTTAACTGAATGTTTTCCTTAATCTTCAAATACAAGATCCTTAAAACAAAGCCCTGCGTCTCCAGACAGCTTGCAAGAAATAAGGGGCTACAACATGCTCAGGAGTCCATAGGTTTTACTGTTTAACCCTAAATATTCTTTTTGGGGGGTTAGAAGGGGGTGCAGGGTTGAGACCCACAATTAAAGGGGTTGTTTTGACATTTTCAACAATTTGCCAGACAGCAGAAAACTGTCTAAAGTGAAGGAAAAAACATCCCTCGCCTTTTAAATGTCCCAATGGTTAGGCTCTGGTAGCTTTTGCGGTTCATGTGCCATTTATGTGAGCTGTCAGCCAATCGGTAGCCTCAGTGATCATGTGGCCACGCAGCCAATGCAGGAGCTCCCAGTCCGGCAGGACATTCACAAGATGAGAAATGGTCTTTATGTTATACAGCTCACCGCTGTCAATCTGGTCATCTCACATAACCCATTTATATCCGCAGGGTATGCTATAAATGCCTGATTGCTGCTTCTCATTAGTTACATTCTCCATGCCTTTTAGGGTGGATTCAGACCACCGTATATCGGCCGGGTATTTACGCCGGCCGATATACGGCGTCTCTGTCTGCAGGGGGAGGAGGCTGGAAGAGCCAAGAGCAGTGCTCTGAGCCCCCACCCCCTCTCTGCCTCCTCTCCGCCCCTCTGCACTATTTGCAATGGGGGCGGGGCTAAGTTCCATGAATTGGCTCCGCCCCCATCCAGCCTCCTCTCATTGAAAATAGTGCAGAGGGGTGGAGAGTTGGTGGAGAGGGGGTGGGAGCTCAGGGCACTGCTCCAGGCTCTTCCAGCCTCCTCCCCCTGCAGACAGAGATGCCGTATATCGGCCAGCGTGAATACCCGGCTGATATACGGTCGTCTGAAACAGCCCTTGAGGTGGTTACGCGCCTACTGCAATATGCATTGAGATCTATGGCAGTAATTAGAATGGTGGTCAGATGTGGTATCGATGGCATATCCTGTGGATGGCAGTACTACTTCAACCCCTCAGTTTGCTTTCACATGGGGGGAAATATTGCGCCAAAATGCACACGGTCAAATTGTGGATTTTGATGCGGAATTGCTGGCAGAATTCTGCATGAACATCTGCATTTAGCCGTGCCGATTTGGTTGCCGAGTATCCCTCGAGGGCGCATTGCATCCCATGTGAACGCTCGCTTAGGGCTCCTTCATGCTGGCGACCCGTTTAGCGGTAAATCATTTCTAACCATGCCCATCGTGTAAACTGAGCCTAACTTTGGTTGAACTGTTAACAATACATTAAATGTAACGTCACTAAATAAATGTTACATGACAGCAAGTGCCGCCATGTATGTAAACCTGCGACATTTACCCTTTTTACGGTTTTGCAATCGCTCTAAATGTGGCTACATAATACAGCACGATGTATACCGGGCCGGGATGGGGGATGTTCTGTATCTGCAGGGCTGTTATAGATTGTGCCTGGCAATAGACAGCAATACAGTATTTTTTCTGACATTTTTTTGGCAATTCACCATTTATTTTCTTTCCCCCCCCCCGACCAGCAATTTACCCCACGGCTGCTCTTACGCCCGTCACACACAGCACCCCGCAGCCTCCTCCCATACTGCAGCAGCGTGAAGGTAAGGCTCTGACAAAAACATGAAGTTCATTACATTTTTTTGGGATCCGCAAACTCTCTGCATGTGGGGTCTATACTAAATAATAAACCATGCAATGTACTTACCGATCCCATCCCGGGGCTGATCTTCCGTAGTGACGTCGGGTGGCCATTTGATGCATAAAGTACAACCAGCCTTAAAGGGCTATTTCACTCATTTACGGTTGATGATCTATCCTCAGGATATCCTTGGGACCCCTGCCGATCAGCTGTTTGTTGGGCCCGCTCATATTGTGGACAGAGCAGGAAGCAGGTAGCTCTATCCATAGGGCAGTGGTCCGGTTTGGTACTACAGGCACAGCCTCCATTGAATTTAATGGCAGTTGAGCCTGCATTACCAAACTGGGCCACTGCAGTAACAACAAAGCTGTCTACTTTCAGCTCTGTCTGCAATGACAGCAAGCCTAATTGCTGATCACTTAGGATCCTGAACGGTGGATCCCAGCTGATCAATTGATCTGTTCTGAGGTTAAGCCATCCATAGTAAAGTCCCAGAAAACCCCTTTAATTGAAATATGAGCTCTAAGTTGCTAATGCTTATGTTCTCCTTCGTAGACTAGCAACGGTCATAATGAATCAGTGTCTTCTGTTAAGAGGTGGCCATACCCTTTAATAAGGACACAAGTGTATGTTATTTCATGGTTGTCCTATAAGAAGCCAGTATGTGGAGGCAGTATAGCATTATAACACACCAAAACAATGTAGCTTTTGCTTGAGATCACACAGCAGACAATTGAATGGGATTTAGCGAGCAGTACGTAGTGGATACATAAGGCAGCGTGGAGCGTTCTTCATGTCTAACCATCAGCTTGTAGTGCCTCAGTGCTGCTCAGCCCACAAGATGACATTGAGCACGTGTATGCCCACGGAGCATACACAATCAGATGGCCCACAGGAATGTTTGTCAGTGTGATGTCGTTAGACATCTCATTGTTTTCTATTACTTTTCTAATTGTGGAAGAGATTATACACACTATATCCACATTTTCCGACATTGAGCTCCTCATCACCAGCTTCCTTGCACATAATAAATGACAAAATAATGACTACCTATGGCCACCACTAGGGGGAGCTCAATGCATATGAATGTATTATGCTATTACAGAAGTACAGTAACTAGCTTCTACATCTCTATGCAGAGAGTTCCCTCTAGTGGCAGCTGAAGGGAAATCATCTGACTGTACCAGATTCCTCTTCCACTACCAGCTGCATAGCAGTGAAGAAGTCTGCCTCAGTGGAGGGAACGCCACTGGTCTTACGCCATATGGTGTCTCCTGCAATATTCAAGTTGGTTTTTAAATCCCCTCCTTTTTTGGGCTTCTTAAAAATGAAAACTGAAAAAATATATAGGTTTTGAATTTGTCGGAACATCCAAGCTTCCAGACTCCATAGACGTAACCACCGTATCTTGCTTATGACAGGTCAGAGGACTACTTTGGGTGGATATCCCCTTTAAATGCCTGTGTGGACTGTCCTAGTTTGTCTTTAAGTTGAGACAAAGCAAAAATCTCCACCAGTCTGTAGTCTGTCCTGCACCCTGATCTGATTATGTCTAAAACCCACTGAAGTGCGATGCTGTATGTCTAATGTGGGAAGAATGTTAGAAGCCGTCCTCATCTAGTGGAACGCGCCTAGCGCCAGACGTCCGTCTGTTTCCCCGGGGATGACAAGCACCTACCTTTACCACCACTATGTCTTATTTCCTTTGTGTCCAGTCTGGCTTGTGTGAGTCTATCTAGCGATCTGCTGCCCCGTGTTTGTTCAATGGGCAAGATACCGTTACCGAGAATCGGACGACCTGCAGAAAACAGACAAAAACGTGCAAAAATTAGATCCTCAGCGCACATTGATGATTGCAGGCCCGATGGGACTATTCACAGGCCAACTCCAATGCCACGGTAAATGTGCCACAATAAAAATGCCATTTTCAGCTATTTCTGTGAGCTTGTTCTAAAGAAGAACCTGCAGCTGCCGAAACCGCCATGAGCACAACCCTCTTGTTGGTGCAATCAGCTGCCGAAGCCGCCATGAGCACGACCCTCTTGTTGGTGCAATCAGCTGCCGAAACCGCCATGAGCACAACCCTCTTGTTGGTGCAATCAGCTGCCGAAGCCGCCATGAGCACAACCCTCTTGTTGGTGCAATCAGCTGCCGAAGCCACCATGAGCACAACCCTCTTGTTGGTGCAATCAGCTGCCGAAACCGCCATGAGCACAACCCTCTTGTTGGTGCAATCAGCTGCCGAAGCCGCCATGAGCACGACCCTCTTGTTGGTGCAATCCCCGGGTTTCTATAAAGGGTTGTTTTTTTTGGACCATCTAATTCTTTGTGTCCTCCTGGATAAGAGGCACCCGGGATGTCTGGCCAGAAGTTTATCGCTCGTGCTCCATAGTTACTTCTGGACCAAGTTGGGTATTTTCAATGGGGGTTAAACAAGATGGCTTTAATAAGCAATTAGACAGTGCAGTTGCCATCCATGAGCCAGAGCGGCTCATCCATCCACATGTACCACAACTACATCCTTGGCCCAATTTAAGAAGGAGATAATGCTTTAGCTTGTAGGGTCTGAGACACAATGGTAGAAGTGAATATATTATGGCCGCTGGAGCGGAGAATGGAGGTATTTGTACAGTTGGTTGATTTACCATTGCATTTTGCCCTCCTTGGTGGGTGAGTGATGAAGTCGCTCCCATTTATTAGGATTCTGCCATGGGATATGAATGAAACTTCCTTTCTTATTCATAAATGTATATAATGTGCTGCAGTATTCACTGAATGGCCCTTTAGTAGAGGCGCTCATCTAGTCGCGCGTTGGACCTCCATTTGGCCTTCAGTATTGCAGTTCATTGTGGCATAGATTGCACTGGGTGCTGAAATTGCTCTGCAGGAATATTGGCCTGTGCCGACAGGAAGCTTCTTGTAGTTGCTGCAAATCAGTAGTGACATAGTGTCAACAGCGAACAGGAAGGGTTCATCAATTCATGGAACCAGCACCAAATTTTGCCCTTCCATCAGCATGGTGCAACAGAAATCTGGATTCATCTGACCGGACGATGTTTTTCCACTTCTCGCTGATCCAGTTTTTGTGCTTTTTGCCCCCTGGAGTCTCGCCTTTCTGTTTCTCTTACATCGATAGCACTCGGATTGATCGTGTGCTGTTATAGCCATCCGTGCTAAAGAACAAGGAGTTGTGCATTGGGACACATTAGCTGGAGCTCCAGCGTTGCATTCGGCTGCACTCTGCTTATCAGAATGATTCCTGACATCCTCCTCTGTCCCCTTTTGTCCACAAGTTGCTTTTATTTACAGGATCCCCATTCACTGGATGTTTTTCCCTCGTCACACCATTCTTCGTATACAACATGAGAAGCCCCCACAAGGTTCACAGTTTATGAAATAATGGCCCCAGCTAGTCTAGCACCAATGATCCTGCCTCGGCCAAAGTCACTCTAGTTGCTCGATATTCAGACAATTATGCCGGTGCCATGGCCCATTCACTGTCCATGCCATAAATGCATTAAGTTGCTATGAAGTGAAACTTGATGGGGTGTATATATGATGCCCTGTACACCAGATTTCTGGCTTACATGTGTCAAAATTGTGACTTTTTGAAATTTTATGCCAGGTCCGACACCTCTTCTAAAAGTGCACTGGGCTTGGCCACACGCAGCCCGTCATATTTACTGGAAACTGGTATAAATTGTAGTAAAAGCCTATGCCCGCTCGGAGTAGGCACATAGAGGTACTTCCAGATGTGACTGATGTATTTAGAGGCGTAAGGCTCCTCCTACTTGTCACAATGATCCAGGCACAGAGTTCACTGAGAGTGGCGTATGAAACCCTAGTCTAAGTGAATGGGTGCCATGTCTACCTATGGATCCATCTCTCACGTCTGTGGTCTAGGCCTCCTACTCTGGTCATGTAGATACAACACGGGTGTCTTACTACCACAAATGAACAGTATTTTCACATGGTTCTATGTAAGAAATGGTTGGCATTCCTTTTTATCTTAAAGGGGTTTCTGAGATTTTTCTAAATGAACTTTTTTGCAGAACTCCAGTGACTTTTTGTACAATAGTAATAATAAGAGTACACTCGCCTGTTTCATCCCATCCGATGTCCAGATCCCCGTCACTCTGGTCTTCCTGGTCTCTGCTTATTTCTGGGTAGCTCAGTCACGTGACTTCTAAGCACATGACCACCGTGTACAATCATTGGCCAAAACTATCACGTACTTAGATGGTCTCCTGAATCAGCTACCCGAAAGAGAGATGAAATTGGGGGGGACCAGAGTGCTGGAGGCGAAACAGGTGAGTATAGTCTGCTTTATTATTGTACAAGGACGTCACTAGGCTTATGCTAAAATTGTACAACCCTTCTATTATTTAGTATATAGTGAATACCTTTTAGTCACATAAAAATGGAAAATCCTTCTAACATTTCTCAGCTTGTGTAGAAACATTTCTTGAGCCGAACTGAATTGTAGAACATAGAAGAGAAAAAAAAAAAAATCAACTTACATAAGTTCACTTGTAGCCAATGAAACATAATAGCCCCCTTAACTAAAGCAGACGGGCACTGCCAGCTGCATGATGCTCTGTTATTAGGCCCTTGGTCCATCTATGCATTACATTTTGTGTTGTTCTTCCACAGGACCCGAAGGCTGTAACCTATTCATCTATCATCTCCCCCAGGAGTTTGGGGATAATGAGTTAACACAAATGTTCTTGCCATTTGGCAACATAATTTCATCCAAAGTGTTCATGGATCGAGCAACCAATCAGAGCAAGTGTTTTGGTGAGTTCCAATAATGTCCTTTCTTCTTAAGGCTCAAAGAAAGATTAACAGTTCTAGCGATCATTTTGCATAAAGTACTAATGGGCACTTTATGCCCACTAACACTTTATCAGCTTCATTTGCATCTAAATGAGCCTCCAGGAGCTGTTTGCAAATCCTAGAATGTGGTCTGGACTTTACACTCAGCTGCATTGTCTTCGCACGGGCTGTCCCCTGAAACAATTTAATCAGCTGCTTCCATGGATAACACAGCATGCGGCCCCTGCTATCTCTCTGGCTGAACGATGGATTTTATGCTCACCTAAAAATCATTGTTCAGCAAAAGAGTGAAAGATGTAAGCGTTTACACGGAACAATTATCTCTCACTAGCCATCATTTGAAATTTTTTTTAGCGATAATCGTTGCATGTAAATGGGGCTTTATACAACCTTGACCTACAGCTACTGTATATTGATACAAATGTTTATATCATTGTTTATGTACCTTTTTCTCCAGGATTTGTCAGTTTTGATAATCCATCTAGTGCTCAGACAGCTATCCAGGCCATGAATGGCTTTCAGATAGGGATGAAAAGGCTGAAAGTCCAATTAAAGAGGCCTAAAGACACAACTCAACCCTACTGACGATCCCTAGACCCAAAAGACCAATCTTGGTCATACAGGTAGGAAATCATCCCCAAAACCTCCAGTAGATATAGTTCTGATTAAATAATAATGATGTGATACATTTCTTTTTCGCTGCAGATACGCAATGGACCTTTAACTCCTCAATTCTTCCCTAGAGGATTATGGGAAAAAGAAGACTTTTTACCACTAAACACTCTGCCCCACCCCTGAGCCTCATGACCTTTGTCCCTCACCCACACCCAAGGACCAAAAGGTGGCTTTGGGGAGGAGCAGGAAGAACCAAGCTACCTAAACACAAGGTTGTGTCTTGTGAGTGTTCTATGTCTGTCTACTCAACCCCCAGGAGAGACCATTCATAAAAGGAACAAACTTGTACCTGATGACCTCCCTCAAATGACCAAATATGTGAGCGGTTACGGGACGATGCTCACACCAGAGACCCTTGGGATGACAACCCCCCTCCATAAGAGTGGCTACTGATTTGCAGTGCAAAGAACTATCTGTTTACTTATTTATATGAACATATTTATTTATTGGGGAGGCCCAGTGCAACCTACTTACACCCCTTCCACTGCCAGAGGGCCGATGTGGGATGGTGTTAGACATTGTTATATTTTGCTTTTTCGATTTTGCTTTTTCACGGAGGACAGGGTGTTCTGGGTGGGCAGGAGTGGAGTACAGCAGACTTCAAGCTCATGTTTACAAAACGCCCCTCCCACAGGGCATACCCATTTTTCTGCTGCTCGTACACCTGGCCCCCCAGAAAAGGGCTTGACTTTTGCATCTGCTCCAAAACCCTACTCTGTGTCTTTCAGGATTGAGAAAGAGGTAACCTCTCAGTGTTGCTGCGTGAAGAAAGTCTGCAGGGTGAAGCTGTACCTGCTAACCATGCCTCATTCCCACAACACATTATTGGGCTACCCGTCTATCCATAAGGGGTAAATGTTTAAGAGTAGTGTCTGGATGATTAGGTCATAGGGAACCGGAATTGTTTAGCAATGCCTGGTAGAATATGGCTGCTTTCCTATTTAGAGCCAACATCCTAATGCTCCAGTGCTTCTAGGGCTCCGGCATACGACAGATGATTTGGTATACGGGAGGATTTGTCAAAATCACCATAAACGATTTCTTTTTTTTTTTTTTTTAAATATGCAAAAGCACATGTGATCTACCGTCAGCCAATGACCTCTAGTAACTTTTGCAAATTTGCGTACTAGGATTTTATCAGTGCTGACCTTTGCATTGGTTTTCCTATTCAAGCACACCTGAGCTGCATTCACAATAGCCATCCAATGTGTAGGCTAAACGATCTCCTCATTAGCCCCAAGTGCCACCATAAATCCCCTTCCAGTAATACATTCATAGGCTGAGATTTCACATATCAGTTCATTTGACACAATTCGCTATCATGTCAGGATGGGTTTTGCACATGGTGATTCTTCGGATTAGCAGGCTCCACATGGGCGATTAGAGAGATAGCCTCTGTGTGCAGATGGGTGCGATTATTGGAAATTAACTGACCCCCTGAAAGATTCTTAAAGGGAGATTTCCACTTGAAAGAGGTTGTCCCCTGAAGTGAAGTTATCCTTATCCACATTATAGGGAATAGCTATCTGATCAGTGAGGGTCCGATCGCTGACACCCCAACCAACTATGAGAATTGGGGTTTCCAGATTAATGGAGTACCGATCTTACATGCACACCCCTGCTCCATTCATTTTAGTGGGACTGACGGATATAGATGAGCTCAAGCCCTCGACTATCTCTGGTAATCTCACTGAAATGAATGGCGCAGCATTGTGCATGCGCGACTACTGGTCCCTACTAGAGATGAGCAAACGTACTCGGTAAGGCCGATTTCGCAATCGAGCACCGCGATTTTCGAGTACTTCACTACTCGGGTGAAAAGATTCGGGGGGCGCCGTGGGTGAGCGGGGGGTTGCAGAGGGGAGTGGGGGGGGGGGGGGGGAGAGAGAAAGCTCCCCCCTGTTCCGCGTTGCTGCCCCCCGCTCCACCACGACATGCCCCCCGGCGACCCCTGAATCTTTTCACCCAAGTAGTGAAGTACTCGAAAATCGCGGTGCTCGATTGCGAAATCGGCCTTACCCAGTACGTGCGCTCATCTCTAGTCCCTACCTTTGGGGAACTTCAGGATGTCTGCTTTCTTACCAGTCGTTGATCTCCCACCAATCACGTAGTTATTCCCCATCTTGTGGATAGGGCATCACTTCATTTTGTGGGACAACCCCTTTACTAATAATGTAAAATGTCACCGAGTCAGGTCAGAAAGTTGGGGGGGGGGGGGGGGGGAGTCTATGTCCTGTAACAACTACCAATTGCTAGAAGGCAGGGGCTTCATGCCTTATCCGAGCACCGTGCCCTTTCGTTTCCTCAATAAGAAATCCCATTGTAGCGAATCCGAGATTCTGATTTAAGACTTAGATCTCTGGGTCAGAAATTCCCAAATGAGACTTGGCTTTGGGACTGTTCCTTCGTTTTATTGACCATTGGGGAGGCCAAAGGGCACACGTCCCCATCTATGCCAATTGTTTTTGTAACGTTCCCATCTTAGTAGAATGTAATTGCCCAGCTGAGACCCTCATATATGATTGGAACATGTCTATCTCAAAAATCTGAATATGTAAACCCAGTGTTAGTATCACGAATGCCAGATATTGCAGCAGCATTACCCCAACAGATGGGTGAGTGTACAGCCAACGGTAGGTTGTCCCGTCACTCCTAGAGCATTTAAAGCCTGTAGTAACTACAAAGTCTGCTGTGTAAGAATTAGTCGGACCACCCAACAGTCAGGAAAGATAAGGACGGAGTGGGTCGCCCTGCTGCACGGCTCTACGGCAGAAGCGTGGCTGGACTCTGCAGCAGATATACCAGAATGTCTTGAGACATGGAGTGTTCCTTCTAATAAGGAAATGGAAAAGGCTACGAAATATCCAGAAGGGCAGATAGGAGGCAGTGCAAATCCTTTACCAGTTTGAAATGTTCCGAAAGAGGCAAATGGAGGATACCTCTACGGCTCTGTGCAAGAGAATCGGTGTGCGTGGCTCCTTCATGATAAGTATGTCAATACTGTTGATTCCCCATCCCTCATAGTCCTAGAGGCGAGGTAAGAGCCAGCTCCGAGAACACGGGGTCGTTGCATCTGTGGTCACTTGTAAATACCATTTTTATACTTCAAACATTCCTTATCTCAGATGTGAAAAGACAAGGCCCTAGTCAAGCACAAAGAAGAATAGGGGGGCTTCTCCGCTTGCTTACCTCTCCATCCTCCAGCATATGAGCAGGACATCGACCATCACCCCTTCTAAATGGATGGCAGCCTTCACAAACTGCAGGTTTCTCCTCAACCGTAGGCCGAGCGCAGCTTCCGCTCCCCCCGGCTGCTTGTGCAGGGTCTCTGAAAGGCACTATATGTATATAGAAAACAAAGAGTATATTTGTGCTGCAGAGAAACCAGATGACTACTTGTAACCAGATGAGTTGGGCCACAATCATATTTTGACTTTTCAAAGCATTACAAGGCCCCTCTCACTGCAAAGTGCAACCCTTTAGGTGCCAGAAGTGTACAGAGATATTGCGACACATCCATTAGAGCGACTTTTGACACAGAGAAGGATCCATCCGTGAAGCCACCCCGAGCGGTGGAGAGCGGTGGAGAGCGGTGGAGAGCGATGGCTTCAGGCCGCCTTTACAATGGGAAAGTAGATAGCGGACTTTTCACAAGGAAGATAAAGCACAGTGTAACCTTGTAAGGACTAGATGAGCGGTGGGAAGGGGTTAATGCAGTTAACTTGTTAAGCACTGATTCCTCATTCTCCGTCCGAGGCTCGCTGGCTGGTTACGGAGAGGCGATGGCCGCCACCACGAGCAGGGAACCTTCAGGGCTGTCACACTTTATTAAACATATCCTGTTATTTTCAGTGCTAAGTTGACATCCGAAGAGAAAGCCACACATGAACCTGTGCCTCACGCAGCGGGCGCTTTCTCTGCATCCTCTTCTTGCTTCGTCCAGGCTGCACATCCCCGGAGCGCGATGGAGATGATGTCTGCGACCGAAATATCCAGGTGTTCAGAAAAGCTGCCGTTTACGAAAGAATTAAAAGATAATTCTTAAGGCTCTGCATCTGTCTGCCTGTTTGTAAAGAGTAGCGTCCTGTTCCTCCATGTCAGCACCATGAGCGGTGCGTGCGGATGAGCGGTGGGTGCGGATGAGCAGCGGCGCGTGCGGATGAGCAGGGGTGCGTGCGGATGAGGGGCGCGTGCGGATGAGGGGCGCGTGCGGATGAGGGGCGCGTGCGGATGAGCGGCGGCACGTGCCGATGAGCGGCGGCACGTGCCGATGAGCGGCGGCGGTGCATGCGGATGAGCGGCGGTGGGTGCGGATGAGGGGTGTGTGCCGATGAGCGGTGCGTGGGGATGAGCGTTACATGCGGATGTGCAATGCGTGCGGATGAGCAGCGGTGCGTGCGGATGAGGGATGCGTGCGAATAAGGGATGCGTGCGGATGAGGGGTGCGTGCGGATGAGCGGTGCGTGCGGATGAGCGGTGCGTGCGGATGAGGGGCGCGTGCGGATGAGGGGCGCGTGCGGATGAGCGGCGGCACGTGCCGATGAGCGGTGGCACGTGCCGATGAGCGGCGGCGGTGCATGCGGATGAGCGGCGGTGGGTGCGGATGAGGGGTGTGTGCCGATGAGCGGTGCGTGGGGATGAGCGTTACATGCGGATGTGCAATGCGTGCGGATGAGCAGCGGTGCGTGCGGATGAGGGATGCGTGCGAATAAGGGATGCGTGCGGATGAGGGGTGCGTGCGGATTAGCAGCAGTGCGTGCCGATGAGGGGTGCGTGCAGATGTGAAGTGCATGCCGATGAGCAGACCGTGCGGATGTGAAGTGCATGCCGATGAGTAGAGCGTGCGGATGAGGGGTGCGTGCGGGTGAGCAGCGGTGCGTGCGGATGAGGGATGCGTCCGGATAAGGGATGCGTGCGGATTAGCAGCAGTGCGTGCCGATGAGGGGTGCGTGCAGATGTGAAGTGCATGCCGATGAGCAGAGCGTGCGGATGAGGGGTGCGTGCGGATGAGCGGCGGTGGGTGCGGATGAGGGGTGTGTGCCGATGAGCGGTGCGTGGGGATGAGCGTTACATGCGGATGTGCAATGCGTGCGGATGAGCAGCGGTGCGTGCGGATGAGGGATGCGTGCGAATAAGGGATGCGTGCGGATGAGGGGTGCGTGCGGATTAGCAGCAGTGCGTGCCGATGAGGGGTGCGTGCAGATGTGAAGTGCATGCCGATGAGCAGACCGTGCGGATGTGAAGTGCATGCCGATGAGTAGAGCGTGCGGATGAGGGGTGCGTGCGGGTGAGCAGCGGTGCGTGCGGATGAGGGATGCGTCCGGATAAGGGATGCGTGCGGATTAGCAGCAGTGCGTGCCGATGAGGGGTGCGTGCAGATGTGAAGTGCATGCCGATGAGCAGAGCGTGCGGATGAGGGGTGCGTGCGGATGAGGGGCGTGTGCGGATGAGGGGCGGCGCGTGCGGATGAGGAGCGGCGCGTGCGGATGAGCGGCGGCGCGTGCGGATGAGCGGCGGCGGTGCGTGCGGATGAGCGGCGGCGGTGCGTGCGGATGAGCGGCGGCGGTGCGTGCGGATGAGCGGCGGCGGTGCGTGCGGATGAGGGGTGTGTGCCGATGAGCGGTGCGTGGGGATGAGCGTTACATGCGGATGTGCAATGCGTGCGGATGAGCAGCAGTGCGTGCGGATGAGGGATGCGTGCAGATGAGGGGTGCGTGCGGATTAGTAGCAGTGCGTGCCGATGAGGGGTGCGTGCAGATGTGAAGTGCATGCCGATGAGCAGACCGTGCGGATGTGAAGTGCGTGCCGATGAGTAGAGCGTGCGGATGAGGGGTGCGTGCGGATGAGCAGCGGTGCGTGCGGATGTCGGGTGCGTGCCGATGAGCGCTGCGTGCGGATGAGCAGTGTGTGTGTATTGCAGTATGCCAATCTGTGCATATAAATGTACGTCCGCTACATATTCCAAGGATTGAGGTTCTGAATATTCCTAAAACTTCGGCGGCTGAAAAGATCCATTCAGTCCTGACATTTTATTTCCAAAGCGAAAAAGCTGCAGCCGGCATTCTAGTTGTGGTCATCGATGAGTTTATCAGCAGCCAAATTGGTGAAGTAACCCCCAGGGTGAGGAGGTTCATTGCAACGCCACAAAACGGGTCTGAACCTCAATCCAAAAGATATCCAAGATGGGTAATAAATTCATGCAGCATCCGATGTGGACAGAAAGGTCGAAACGTCGCTTGTTGGAATAATGGAGGAATAGAAGACTTTGTTATATCTACATTGGATGCCGCCATGAATTTCTAACCCATCTTGAACATCTTCAGGCCGCTGCTTCCCCACGCGGTACGTTGGAGGACAAGGAAAGCCAAGATCACTTACAGGGACGGTGGTGATGCCTAATGCTAGACCTCAGCTCGGAGGACGGAGACGGGTGGTGTCGTTCTGGTGTCCCACTGGTCTCCTTGATGTTCTCTGTATCGCGAACTCATTTAAAGGGAATCTGTCACTAACTTTAGCCCTACGAGCCTATGGGCTGAAAATAGGTGTCCCACCGAGTCTGGGGATGTAAGCGTTATACTTACCTCCCCCATCATTCACCCAAAGTGAGTGCTGGAAACTGCCGCTCCGTGTATTGAGTGGCGCTGCTAAGTAGTCCGCCCGTTCTAATTTTATAATGGGTGGAGAACGTAGCAACGCCACTCAGTGCACTCAGCAGTATCTTCCAGCTGTAACACCGGGGAAATGACGGAGAACATAAGTAAGATAAGTATAAGACTTAGGGTGGTTTCACATGGGCGAGAAAATTGTGCAATTTTCGTCTAATGCGAGAGTCGGTAAAAAAGCAGATTACGAAACCAATGATTTTCACTGGTTTCCTTCCCATCTGCCATGTTTTCACTCCTGCCATGTTGTAGAGAACAAAAATAATTATTTGTTTTATTTTTTTTTTATGATTTTGCAAAAAAAAAAAAAGCGCTGACGCTCAAAAATCGCAAGAAAAAAATTGCAATTGCATATGTGAAACTTGCCAAGAAAAACACGTCTTTTTCCCCGTGGTTTTTGAGCGTTCGTGCTGCTTTCTCTCGCAGAATCATTGCTGCTGCTCACGATTTTCTTCGTGATTTTTTCATTGGTAGCCAATAGGACTTTCTGATGATAAAATCACATCACAAAGCAAGTTTGTTGCGATGCGATAAAAAGGAGGCTTTTATAGGGAAACAGGGGGATAAAAATCGCACATCGCAGAAAGAACACGCTACGATTTTTTGCTTTGGCAACATCGCAGGAGTGAAAACATTGCTAATGGGAGGAAACCGCTGTAAGTCCTTGGGTTCATAATCTGCTTTTTTATTGACTAACGCATCAGGTGAAAATTGTGTGATTTTCTCACCTGTGTGAAGCCCCCCATAGGGTTGCTTTCATGTCTGCGGCAGGGATTCCATCTCGGTCGAATGGTCCAGTCTCTGGGCGGATCCAATTGACTATAGTGGGGTCCACTTGCTTTCTGGCCAGCTCGTCGGCTTTTGGATGGAAGAAGAGGCTTTGCACGCAGCACTTTTTCTTCCAGTATTTTGAGCCAAATTTGGGAAGGAATCTCCAGCCGGCGGTTCCAGTGCAGAAGTGAGGCCGGCCCGTCATCCCTAGAATCAGCTCAGCTCTGACGGCTCAAATTAGGGGATAAAGTGTCTTAAAATGTCAAATTTCAAATAGTTTTGAACACTGTTTTATCTATGTTTTTGCATTTTTGCGTTTTCTAAAGCCCCTCATCACCCATCACAATGATGGGGTGACTTAAAAAACGCTATCAAACGCTGTAACATGCGTTCAAAACTGCCACCCAAAATCGCGGTTAAATGCTGCAATTTTGAACAAGACATTTTGTGAACGCGTGTGTAAGAGTGGCCTTCGGCAACCAACACGCTTGCCATCTGGGTGAGTTGCGTCCGAACAGTTCAGGCACAACTCGCATCGGACGCTCGTCCGTGTTCTGCCCAAAACAATGTGTGTCCCAGTTCTCATCCGTGATGGAGGCAAGAATAGGACAGCGATGAGGTTTTTCCCGCGTCCGTGTCTGCGGTGGTCTGTACTGCCTCATTGAATAATATGGGTCTGTATGTCATCCTACGACATGGATGAAAGACGCGCTAGTATGTAGGAGGACTAAGCTGACCTGCGGTGCGGATCTTCACTCCACAGCACGTCCATCTGCAATGGGGATTATCACCACATATTTCACCCCTTCAGTTCAGGGTCATCTGCACCCAATCTGTATGGAGCCCGTGTGTATTATCTGCACATACAGGACCTTTCACACCAGATGGAAGCGTCTGCAGGACGCAGCGCAGATTTTATTTAATTTCTTGTGTTTTTTCCGCAGACTTGATTTGCAGAATTCCATCTCCTGGATGTTAGAAATCCGCAACATCAATCCCACAAGACGTCCGTAATTACGCAGCAAGACGTTTTTGCCTGCGGAGTTTAATCTTGCGGTTTTTAAGTAAAGATTTGTGGATTTTAAGCCCCACAAGGATAACATTGTGATGCAGAAATATCTTTGCGGACTAATTCCGTCCCGAGTGAAAGGTCCTTCCATCCTCAGTGGATTTTCCATTGTGGAAAGTACATCCTGCGTGGCTACACCCTAAGATGAGATTCATACACTACATATCCGCTCCACACCTCAGAGCAACCCTCCAGGCTCTCCCCCTAACTAAGGCTACATTAACACGGCTATATTAAAGGCGCTATACCGCCACACTGCCACCACGGCTCACCTGTCACTGGAGCCAGGGTCAGTCGCTGCCATTCCCCTTGCCCTGCTTGCCAGACTTTGTGCACTCCATGTTCTGGATCCTCCGCTCGTAGCTCATGTGTGTGCACCCAACCCTTTCGCAAAGGGCCAGATTGCTTTACCTGATCCAGTCCTCTACTAATCTATGGAGGATGCCTAAGCAATTGGTCTCCATCAACCATTGTTAGTGTTTGCTCCGGTACTGACTCCTGCTTGATTCCCAACGATTTTGACCTCGGCTGTGATTATTGGACTTTGCTATTACTTGCTGCCTGCCCTGACCTTCCACCTATGTCGCTTCACAATTGCCAGTTTAACCACTGCACCATTAGCTACTGTGCCTCGGCCCTGTGCCGTCAGTAGCCACACTACCAGGACTCATCTGGGTGAGAAACGGCTTGGGAACTCTGCAGCAAAGACCATATTCTGCTTGGAAGGGTCAAGAGTAAAGATTGGGGTTCTACAGGTATCCCCCCCCCCTCAGATAACCCAACGTCAAAGGGGGTGTGTGCAGGTAGATCCACCTCAGCCTGCCTGACAAGCACATTTTAGGGCATATTGTAGACTAGCTGATATACCTGGCTCGCCAGAGTTAATTTGGTACTGGTGTTTATGTGGTGTTCACACGGAAAATCTTATGAAGCCATGGTTACTTTAGAGATACCGGAAAAACATATGTTTACCATTTTGCATAGTTCTCTGCGTTACCCAGGAAACACCACGGGGAGGTAACTATGCAACGTTTCCTTTATATAAAATGACATCAGGAAGTGAGAGAATTAAATTTCGTACGTAAAATGTGGACGCTAATTCTTTTGCGCTTAGAATTGAATAATCGAGTTGGGACCCATTACTTTTCCTATTCATGACATAATCAATGCTCGTGCCAAATTTCATGTTTCTATGACATTGGGAAGTGAGAGATTTAGATTATGTACATAAAATTTGGACGCTAATTCTTTTGCACATAGAATTGAATAATCGAGTTGGGACCCATTAGCTTTTCCTATTTATGACATAATCAATGCTCGTGCCAAATATCACGTTTCTATGACACCGGAAAGTGAGAAAATTACATTCCGTACGTAAAATTTGGACACTAATTCTTTTGCACATAGAATTAAATAATCGAGTTGGGACCCATTAGCTTTTCCTGCTTATGATATAATCAATGCTCCTGCCAAATTTCACGTTTCTATGACACCAGAAAGTGAGAAAAATACATTCCGTACGTAAAATTTGGACGCTAAACCTTTTGCGCATAGAATTGAAAAATCGAGTTCGGACCCATTAGCTTTTCCTATTTATGACATAATCAATGCTCGTGCCAAATTTCACGTTTCTATGACACCGGAAAGTGAAAAAATTACATTCCGTACGTAAAATTTGGACGCTAATTCTTTTGCGCTAGAATTTAATTGAATTGGGACCCATTAGCGTTTCCTATTTATGACATAATCAATGCTCATGCCAAATTTCCTGTTTTTATGACACCGGAAAGTGAGAAAATTAGATTCCGTACGTAAAATTTCGACGCCAATTCTTTTGCACATAGAATTGAATAATGGAGTTGGGACCCATTAGCTTTTACTATTTATGACATAATCAATGCTCGTGCCAAATTTCCCATTTCTATGACACTGGAAAGTGAAGAAATTACATTCCGCACGTAAAATTTGGACGCTAATTCTTTTGCGCATAGAATTGAATAATGGAGTTGGGACCCATTAGCTTTTCCTATTTATGACATAATCAATGCCCGTGCCAAATTTTAAGTTTCTATGTGAGAAAATTACATTCCGTACGTAAAATTTGGACGCTAATTCTTTGGCGCATAGAATAGAATAATCGAGTTGGGATCCGTTAGCTTTTCCTTTTTATGACAATCAATGCTCCTGCCAAATTTCACGTTTCTATGACATTGGGAAGTGAGAGATTTAGATTATGTACGTAAAATTTTGACGCCAATTCTTTTGCGCATAGAATTGAATAATCGAGTTGGGACCCATTAGCTTTTCCTATTTATGACATAATCAATGCTCGTACCAAATTTCCTGTTTCTATGACATTGGGAAGTGAGTGATTTAGATTATGTACGTTAAATTTCGACACCAATTCTTTTGCGCTAGAATTGAATAATGGAGTTGGGACCCAATTACTTTTCCTATTTTGGAGATAATCTATGCTTGCGCCAAATTTCATGTTTCTACGACATTGGGAAGTTGAAGAACTTTTGGCGAGTCAGTGAGTGAGTCAGTGAGTGAGTCAGTGAGTGAGTCAGTGAGTGAGTCAGTGAGTGAGTCAGTGAGTGAGTAAGTCAGTGAGTAAGTCAGTGAGTCAGTCAGTGAGTCAGTGAGTGAGTCAGTGAGTGAGTCAGTGAGTGAGTCAGTGAGTGAGTCAGTGAGTGAGTCAGTGAGTGAGTCAGTGAGTGAGTGAGTCAGTGAGTGAGTCAGTGAGTCAGTGCTTTCAGAGATAGATAGATAGATAGATAGAGTGTCCCAGCTGGAGCGTGCGTCTACCGACCTGAACTCCCAGCGACTATGATGTTGTGGATTTCGGTCAGTAGATTCATGATTGTGCCAATACAGTGCCCATTACACATGTAGGTGCTGCCTATGGCCACTTTCAGATGAGCGCATTTTAGCTCTGTATTTGGTCCATGTGTTGCGGACCGTAGTACGGTAATATGGAACTAATGTAAATCTATGGATTCACATGGCTGTGAGTTTTTCTCTTTTTAGCCTCCATATTGCCATTTGTTTCTATTGGGCTAGTATGGATCAATATTAGCCCAGTAGACAATAAAATATATGGAAGCAAAAACAGATTGAATAAGAATGAAATACTGCTGACACGGTTGTAAGGTCATCTGTGACGCATCCATAATTTGGATCCGTATTACAGATGTGTTACAATATGCTTGTCTGAAGCTGCCCAAGCCTCATTCCCCTCAGTGCAGTCTAATATCGGCCCCTTCTATGAGACCCTTGCTCCCGGCCAATACAAGGCAATCCCTATTTCCTACTCATGCTGGCTGCTGCTGTCTGACAAGGCGTTGCAGCGTGTATAATGTAGCCCGATTATAACCTGTCTGTTCTCATAATGCAGTGCTACAAGCGGGTAGCAGACAGACCATGTATACATGCTGCACCGTGAGAACTGTTGGGCAGCAGCCGCCAGCATGAGTAGGAAATACAATTTGTTTTATACTGGCTGGAGCTTCAGGAGCAAAGTGATTTCAGAGAAGGTTGCCTTGTGTGCTACTGTAGTGAAGGAAGCCTTTGGGCCTCCCACGGTTAGTGACCCGGTTGTAAGTGCAACCTTTGCGACCCCTATAGCCATGCCACTGTCACCAGAGGATGCTCCACTGTTGGAAACTGTTGAAAGATGTTTGACAGGAGAAGAGAGTCTGCACAGTTACTGGAAGCGTTGGACATGGGAAGGTGCTTTATGCTGTTTCGCTACAAGCCTGAACCTATGATGAACAGGACGTGTCGCCAACTACCTCCGACCTGTAGGAACTGCAGCTAACTGTAGTTACAGATCACAGTGCTGCACTAATGGAGCTAAGCTATAAAGCTGCCAAGTAGGAAGATCTGAGTTAAATAAATAGTAGGTTACCTTTGCCACATTCTACAGATGGCCCCATAAATGCCAAGTAAGGGAGAAATGCTTAAAATCTTAAAGAGGTTGTCCCAAATAGCAAGTTATCCCCTATCCCAAGGATTTTCACTGCTGAGACTCCTACGAATCTCAAGATTGGGGGTCCTGTGGCCCCCCTTGTCCTCCTCACTGTGGGGTTTTTGCAACCCCCACAGTGAGCAGGCAACTATAAACGGCAGGCACTTGGTCCACCTGGACTGTTTTTGGCTGGTTACACTCCCGTCACATCTATAGCAGCCAACCTTCCCCCCATCCGTCCGTCACTGATGTAAATGTTCGTACTGGATGGATAGTCAAGGCTGGATGTGATGCCGACAAGGTGGCTCATACGCAATCCTGGCCTTTATTGAAACAGCACATGCGCATTCTAACACTCCAATACCAAGAAAGAGCCAAAGGTGGAAGTGATGACACATGAAGGAATGTACAAAATAACAATATATGTGTGAGAACCAGGGGAGCAGTCAGAACAAAGGCAAAACCACCAAGGTGGTAACGGATGTATGTATTGGCAAGTGTAGCAATATTGTGTCTTGCAAAGCATCATGTAAACAGTTAAAAGATTGCTGCTTCAATTTTCCCTGGTAGGACAAATAAAGTAAAGCTTAATGATGTTCAGCGAGAATGCCAGCCATCTGATTTCTGCAGGAAGCAGACAGCTACTGTGTCCCAGAGTGTTATGTGATGTATAATAGCTATGTATTGCATGTGTGCTGGTGTCTGGCTGGGTGTTGAATCACCCTGTGTCAGTTATCTGTAATGCTAATCCCTTGGTATTGTCATGTTCTGTTGTGTGTTGTCTCAGAGAGTTTATGCAAGAGTTAATGTCTGGAACATGGAACTGTTTGGTCTGTTATGTGTATTGCCCTTCCTAACCTGTGTGCATGTGATCTGGGGTGTCAGGTGCTAGAAGGGAAGTTTAGTGAGGAGGAGAGGGTAGTTGAATAAGAGAGGAGGTGGACATGAGAGCCGTATTTGGGATGTAAAAGAGGAAGAATGTCTGGAGCTCCTCTGAGCTGAGGCTCCACGGCCGCTCCACGGCCATGGGAGACCTCGCCTCGGACAAGAGTGAGGACCAGGTTCTGTACTTGCAGCAACCTGTAGGGTGACCCCGGACACACGTTGAGGAGCTGGGAAGACAAGATTGACACTTTTCATGGTGGCACTTGCCACGCTCCCTCACTGAGGGACACACGTAGGCTCAGTCAGGGCAGGGCTGGGCCTCCTCCGGGCACCACTCGGAAAGGAAATGGGAATGGTCAGGGCCTGGCAAAACTTTACGTCGTATAAACAATGCGTGAAAGGCACAGTTTATACAGAACAGACATGCAGGCAAACAACAGTATCCTTGTACCTCTCCATGGTGATCCCTAGGCACAGGACGGCTATGTAGGAACAGCAACATTAAACTACATCTGCCTGAGGATTTGGCCTTAACTCGCCACCAACACGCTCACACTCTCTCCATCTCTTTTGGGGCTTACTACTCCACGGTCACTGGCATACAGATATCGGAGAACTGCTCTTCCTCCTCCATTCTTCACCACAGGGGAGTTAAAGGTACCCCCATGTGGCTGGCACTCTCAATTGAACTCTCAGAATTGAAGAACTAAAAAGCTCCCGATACGCCCAAAGTACTCATTTATATCTTCACTCACACCACGTGACAAGACAAATTGGTACATTGCAAGCATCTCCCGGTCTCTTGCAAACACTTAACTCCTCATTTGCTGCAGCTGTGTAATACACATAACAGAATGACAAGACATTTCTGCACAGCGCAACTACAAAAGACATTACATGTATGATACTTAAGGGGGGTCAGCAACATGGACATCTGCCCACTACATACTCATGGAGTAGGAGATGGAGAGTGTTTGGAACTACCCTTTACTGACCACGCTGTTGAGTCTGCGTGAGTATGTGGTGAGGACAGACCGAAACTGAGAGAGTAAGAGAGACTTAGTATTGGAAAGTGAGAGTGGTTGTGGAGTGTACCTGACAAGTAACAGAAGCACTGCTGCAAAGTCCAGACAGATAACTTAGACTGTGGAGAATGCAAGCAAAAGTGAAAGGGTGACTTCTGGGTACAAGCCTGTTGAGGGAAGAATCCTCCGACCTCAGAGTAATTTGCCCTGTAATGTAAACAGTTTAGAAGCTTACAGTAAAGAACAACCGTGTACCTCCGGTTTACATTTATTTCATCTGCATTTCATAAAGAGGTACTGGTGTCACAAGGACAACTTAAAGTTACAAACCTTATTTAGCACTGTTGCTATCAAAGGCAGATATTGCACAGGGCTGGCTTATTGTACTTTGGGTTGCTTGGGAGATGATGGTAGGGTTACCGTGACATAACCACAATCTTCTCTCCCGTCGCTCCCTGCCAAAGGTCAGTCTTGCCAGCTGCACTACTTTGCCACTGCAGTGGCCCAACTTGGTATTACAGTCACATTGACCTGAATGGCAACTTGGCCTGCAGTACCAAACCTGGTCATGGGAGTGGGAACAGAGCTTCCTGCTACCTGCAGAAATCGACCCAGTGTTCAAGTGCAGCGACCCAGAGAACATGTGATGGACAGATTCTTAGGTCATAGACCACGGACAATCCATTATTGATGACCTATCCTGAGGACAGGCCATCAGTAGTTTACAATTAGACAACCCCTTTAAAAGAATTAAGAAATAGATTTACCGTTACCAAATAGTCTGAAAGGGATCTTAAGATGATTTCATGGACAGGTTTTTCATGCAGTTTTTTTTTTTTTGAGCCAAAAGTACATTACGGAGTCCAAAAAAAAATGTCACAGTCTTTGGAAGAACCTAAAGTACAACCAGTAGAATATTATCATGGAATCACAGAAAAGTTAGCTACTAGTCAAAGAATATACATAGCTAAAACATGACATATCAATATGCAAGGATAAAAAAGTTTCAGGCCACAAATATTAATGGCGCACACTAACAACAACCCTAGTTCCCTCCCCCCCTACTTTTTGGTCAGTAGGTTTGCAATGCTAAAGTCAGCTGCCAAGTCAATTGGAACTTGATTAGCCACTCCCATCTGTTTCCTAGTTGTACCTTAACTTTCATTATAAAATCAGTGTAAGCATGATAGCCACGTGAGTGGCTGCTACGTGAATATGAGCTATATGAAGTATGAGCTGTATCAAGTATGTTATGCAGTTTGACCATGGCAGTTCAATGAGGCAGGAGACAGGTGTGTCACAAACTCTGCCTAAATGCCTTACACTTCAAAGCTATCACTAATGCTGTCACCTCTGTTCCCATCCTTGCTGTCAGTTTCAGAACCTCTGGGGCATTCTATTCACATCAGCCCCTCTTCTATCCTCCCTATCCACAGCTCGCATGTACTCTTTTTACTTTTTTACTTAGCCTCAAACCCCCTAATGCCACTAACAAACATAACAGTTGCTGCCCTCATAATGTCAGGGAACCAGGGAAAGCAGGAGTCGGGGGTCCCTGCAACGTAGCCCACAACCCCTGTCCCTGCCTACTTGCCTCCACTCCTGGATAACCCCAGGTGGGCAACCCTACACTGGCTAGGGGAATGCTGGGGAAATCCACAATCCCTGGAAACAGAAAACAAATGGACAGACAAACAGACAACCACAGCGAAGCACAAAGGGAAAACCCCTCAGCACTAGCAGACCAGACTAGGTTAGTGGGGATGCAACAGGCTGCCATGGAAACAGGAACACAGCACCGGGCAGCAGCCGCCATGCTCCTAGCACCTCTGCGCCGTGTAGGAGCCAGGCGGCCAGGAGTGATAACCAGCGTAGGAGTCCCCATGCGACGCGCACTCGCAGCAGGGGCGACAGTGTCCGCCATGCTGGCATGGCGACCTCGATAGCCGCCAATCCTGACAGTACCCCCCCTCTTACGGGGGGACACCGGTGCTGGCTTGAGGGGGTAGGTCCTAAGAAAGTGACGGACTAGCCGCGGAGAATGTACATCCTTGGCCGGAACCCATGACCGCTCCTCGGGTCCAAACCCCTTCCAGTGCACTAAATACTGGTAAGCACCCCGTACCCGCCTGGAGTCCAGAATTCGTTCTATCTCGAACTCCATCTCTCCTTGGACAAGGGTGGGAGGAGGAGGTTTGCGGGTGGGCAATACCGGGGGAAAGAACCTCTTCAAGAGCGACTTGTGGAAGACATTATGCACCTTCCAGGAGTCAGGTAAGGTTAGTTCATAGGCCACAGGGTTAATAACCTTGGAAATAGGGAATGGTCCGACAAAACGATGAGCTAACTTGAGAGATGGTACCTTCAACTTTAAATTTCTTGTGCACAGATAGACTAGGTCACCAATAGATGATGGGAGAGATCTCTGTACTGACCCCTGATATATCTATACATAGTTATCATAGTGGCCCCTTGCTACAGTCTTTGGTATAATAGGTGATGGAAGAGATCTCTGTACTGACCACTGATATATCTATACATAGTTATCATAGTGGCCCCTTGCTACAGTCCTGGATATATTAGATGATGGGAGAGATCTCTGTACTGACCCTGATATATTATAGTTATTAGAGCACTCCCTTGTTACAGTCCTGGGTATAATAGGTGATGGGAGAGATCTCTGTATCGTTCCCTGATATATCTATACATAGTTATTAGAGCGCCCCCTTGTTACAGTCCTGGGTATAATAGGTGATGGGAGAGATCTCTGTATCGTTCCCTGATATATCTATACATAGTTATTAGAGCGTCCCCTTGTTACAGTCCTGGGTATAATAGGTGATGGGAGAGATCTCTGTACTGACCCTTATATATTATACATAGTTATTAGAGCGCCCCCTTGTTACAGTCCTGGGTATAACAGGTGATGGGAGAGATCTCTGTACTGACCCTGATATATTATACATAGTTATTAGAGCGCCCCCTTGTTACAGTCCTGGGTATAATAGGTGATGGGAGAGATCTCTGTACTGACCCTTATATATTATACATAGTTATTAGAGCGCCCCCTTGTTACAGTCCTGGGTATAACAGGTGATGGGAGAGATCTCTGTACTGACCCTGATATATTATACATAGTTATTAGAGCGCCCCCTTGTTACAGTCCTGGGTATAATAGGTGATGGGAGAGATCTCTGTACTGACCCTTATATATTATACATAGTTATTAGAGCGCCCCCTTGTTACAGTCTTTGGTATAATAGGTGATGGAAGAGATCTCTGTACTGACCCCTGATATATCTATACATAGTTATCATAGTGGCCCCTTGCTACAGTCCTGGATATATTAGATGATGGGAGAGATCTCTGTACTGACCCTGATATATTATACATAGTTATTAGAGCACTCCCTTGTTACAGTCCTGGGTATAATAGGTGATGGGAGAGATCTCTGTATCGTTCCCTGATATATCTATACATAGTTATTAGAGCGCCCCCTTGTTACAGTCCTGGGTATAATAGGTGATGGGAGAGATCTCTGTATCGTTCCCTGATATATCTATACATAGTTATTAGAGCGCCCCCTTGTTACAGTCCTGGGTATAACAGGTGATGGGAGAGATCTCTGTACTGACCCTGATATATTATACATAGTTATTAGAGCGCCCCCTTGTTACAGTCCTGGGTATAATAGGTGATGGGAGAGATCTCTGTACTGACCCTTATATATTATACATAGTTATTAGGGCGCCCCCTTGTTACAGTCCTGGGTATAACAGGTGATGGGAGAGATCTCTGTACTGACCCTGATATATTATACATAGTTATTAGAGCGCCCCCTTGTTACAGTCCTGGGTATAATAGGTGATGGGAGAGATCTCTGTACTGACCCTTATATATTATACATAGTTATTAGAGCGCCCCCTTGTTACAGTCCTGGGTATAACAGGTGATGGGAGAGATCTCTGTACTGACCCTGATATATTATACATAGTTATTAGAGCGCTCCTTTGTTACAGTCCTGGGTATAATAGATGATGGGAGAGATCTCTGTACTGACTCCTGATATATCTATACATAGTTATTAGAGCGCCCCCTTGTTACAGTCCTGGGTATAACAGGTGATGGGAGAGATCTCTGTACTGACCCTGATATATTATACATAGTTATTAGAGCGCTCCTTTGTTACAGTCCTGGGTATAATAGATGATGGGAGAGATCTCTGTACTGACCCCTGATATATTATACATAGTTATTAGAGCGCCCCTCAGCTGTCTTTTTTTTTAAATTACATAATCCCGATTTTGATAACCTCTCTGGGTATTGTAGTCCATTCCATTTTTTTCCTTTAGTTGCCCCCTTTGTACCTACTCAAGCTCTGATATGTCCTTCTTGAGCACCGATGCCCAAAACTGTCCCCTATATTCCATGTGTGGTCTGACCAGTATTTGTAAAGAGGAAGAAGTAGATCTTGTGATGGACCCAATGATCCTATTCCCGCTGCCCGTGTGCAGAACCGCACATTTATCCGTTAAACCTCATTTGCCACTTTTCTGCCCCCATCGTATCCAGATCCTCTTACAGACGCTTTCTGTCCTCTTGTTTAAACTTAAAGATAAACAGTAATGTTGGGATCAGCAATAGCGCTCCTCCAGTGCTAAATAATAATATGGACAATAAATGGAAAATGGAAATGACTCACCCGGTACTAAGTGAGCGACCCTAGGGGGGTTTGGCTCACTCGTACCTCGAATTCCAGGATAGCCTATAAGTAAATGATGTACACGATCCTCCTTCCCTGATCCTGTCCGGAGAGCTGCTAGGATGTCTGGGGTTCCTATTGCTAGGGAGCCCAGCGAAAATAGCGATCAACGGTGAAAAAATATCCAATAGCGCTTCACGGGATGAAAGATGAATGAAGTCTATCTATTTCCACACCATTAGGTGAAGTTTTAATAGCAACGCGTTTCGACCTTAAAAACAGGTCTTTGTCAAGCATATAAACATATAAAATACAAGCATTAATATAGTAACAAGAGGTGACTTACAGTTGGCAGTCATTACGGAGCTCACGGCCGCCGCCATATTGTGGGCGGAGTTACGGCGCTGGCGCAATGACGTCAGCTTGCACGGAGTATTCAGTGGATCTGAAGTTAAAACATTTATACTTTTAAAAATATGGGGTCCCGCTTGTAATGCAAGAATAGTAACTTAAAATTCGGGTGTCGGAGAAACTTCCAGGATACCACGTTGGACATCCCAGCGTCCCTCATGGTTAGTTAGCCCCGCATAACGTAATGACGTCATCCCGTATTTTATCATATGTCCAACGTGGTATCCTGGAAGTTTCTCCGACACCCGAATTTTAAGTTACTATTCTTGCATTACAAGCGGGACCCCATATTTTTAAAAGTATAAATGTTTTAACTTCAGATCCACTGAATACTCCGTGCAAGCTGACGTCATTGCGCCAGCGCCGTAACTCCGCCCACAATATGGCGGCGGCCGTGAGCTCCGTAATGACTGCCAACTGTAAGTCACCTCTTGTTACTATATTAATGCTTGTATTTTATATGTTTATATGCTTGATAAAGACCTGTTTTTAAGGTCGAAACGCGTTGCTATTAAAACTTCACCTAATGGTGTGGAAATAGATAGACTTCATTCATCTTTCATCCCGTGAAGCGCTATTGGATATTTTTTCACCGTTGATCGCTTGTTTAAACTTAGATAGTTTTGTATAATCTTCCCATATTACTATGTTACTGGGCAATGCTTCTAGCGGTCGGTCTCTTATTGGTTTGCAATGTCATTTTCGAGGAAAGTTTGGTGAAGATTCCCCATCGAGCGCACAATTCGTAAGAGGGACTCCAATTTTAAGAAAAAGGTCACATCTGTAAGCAAAAACCATCCATCCGTCCATCAGTCAGCTTGGAAACCGCGGAGCGCGTCCGTGCAAGTTTCACATGAAATCCTCCATCACAACAAGCGGAGAATTGGACGTCCCGCTGCCGACTGTGGGGGAGATTCTATAAAACCTTTACGCTGTTATCCCTACTGATTGCAATTGTTACTGGCCCTAAAAATGGCCGACGAAGCGCAGCGCCATTCTTTCTGCGAGAGGATGCAAGCTCTAATGGAAGGCAACAGTTTCATTGAGTGTTTAGTGATGAAGCCGCTTTCCACCTTTCAAGCAACAAACGTAATGTCAGAATGTGGGGGAGGGGATCCCATCTGTCTACGTTGGGCGTATGTGCGACTACCCCAAGGTGAATGTGTTTTGCGCTATAATCTGTAGGAAAGTCTACGACCTCTTCTTTTTCCATGAAGAAATAATTCCAGGGATTTCGTACCTACAGATATGACTTCTGCCGCAGATGGAACAGGAAATCACGGGTTTTATCTTCCAACCAGACAAGGCGCCCCCCAAGTCCATTTTCACAATGAAGTCAGAAGTGAGATCAATAGGCGACTACCAAACAAGATGGTCCTGAAGCGCATCAAGCCAAAAATATCGCTAGAGGGCAGAATCACCAAACAGCTCATGCTTTAGACCAAAGGGGTCAGACAGAGTGTTTACCTGCGATTCCAGTAAGTTCTTGCGAACCTGGACCAGACTGCGTTCAGCTCCCCCGTAAAGGAAGCAGCCGACGGGTTATCCGACGGCAAGGAGACAGATACGGTAAAGCGGGGATGGAACCCGTAGTTGCAGAAAAAAGGGGAAAACTGAGATGATGAGCTGCTATGGTTATTTATAGCGAATTCCGCCAACGGCAAAAACTTCACCCATTGTTCCTGGTTGTCCGACACAAACAGATGAAGGTGCTGAATGAGTTCCTGATTCATACGCTCCGTCTGTCCGTTGGACTCAGGGTGAAAGGCGGAAGAGAACGACAGGTTAACATCGATGCGCTTACAGAACGCCTGCCAGAACCGTGCCACGAGCTGTACCCCTGATCAGAAACAATATCTTCTGGAACACCGTGTAAACGGACTATCTCCTTAATAAACAGAACAAAATATATATATAAGGACAGCGCCCACAGGATAAAATCCAATAAAAAACTGGGCCTATTGGCTAAATACGCAGGGTATACACTTACCCGGTGTATAGCAGGACCCTGTATAGGGGCCCACTAACACCCCATATCCACGTGTGCTTTGAATGTATATATATATATAATCCTCCTCCAGAGGAATCCTGTCAGGCTAGAGACAAGGAGAGCCAGCAGATATATCACCGTATCCCTCTATGGATCCGTGTCAAAGTAGCAAGGTATAAAGAAAAAAGAAAATCTGCGCTCCTTCAGGAAAAAAGTTATCCTCTGGTAACCAATGGTTATGGAAAAAACCTCCGTTTTATTCGTACGACGCGTTTCGTCCTATTGGGGACTTTATCAAGTACATACATATTAAAAGATCATAATGCTTTATATAACAATAATATTACCTCTCTTGATGGGGATCCGCGGCTTCCTCCGTGCCTCCGGCGCCCTCTGACGTCCCGCCGTGCGTCCCGCGTCAGACGTAACACGCAGGCACGCTACGCGATGACGTCATCACGTCAGACGCTTCCCCTGATGCGGGGTGGAGCTAGGAGCCGGCCGGGTCATATACAGTCATTGGATACTATCCCGAATGTGTTTCTAGCCTAAAACACAATCGGGAAGAGACATTTTTGCATACAATGATGTTATTTGGAACTTGTGCAAATACACAGATGAAATAAATAACTATTATATATACACACATTTCCATAAAGTAAATGTGTGCAATGCACACTACTCTTTTGCCTTTGGATAAAGTCCGCAATAGGACGAAACGCGTCGTACGAATAAAACAGAGGTTTTTCCATAACCATTGGTTACCAGAGGATAACTTTTTCCCTGAAGGAGCGCGGATTTTCTTTTTTCTTTATACCTTGCTCCTTAATAAACAGGTCAGCTAGGTCCCTAGCTGAGGGTAATTTACTTAATGGGACAAAATGGGCCATCTTAGAAAACCTATCAACCACTACCGAGATGACGGTATGACTCTGTGACGGGGGTAAATCCGTAATGAAATCCATGGATATGTGCGACCAAGGTTTACATGGAGCTGGTAGGGGAAGAAGAGGACCTTCATGGCGTCTAACATTCTTCCCCCGAGCACAAACAGCACAGGCCTTGACAAAACCCCGGACATCTCTGGACATCTGGGGCCACCAGTATAACCGGGAGCATAAATCCAATGTCCCCCTAATGCCAGGATGACCGGTCAGAACCGAAGAGTGTATCTCTTCGAGAACCCGTAGTCTCAGGGAGAGGGGAACAAACAGTTTGCCCTCCGGAAGGGCCTCTGGGGCACCTTGCTTGGCGGCATGTAGCAGAGATGAGAGACCGGAGGTTAAGGCTGCTAGAACCACTCCAGGAGAGAGGATCCCCTCTGGCTGAGACTCCACGAGTTCAGGCACATCGAAGCTATGCGACAACGCGTCGGCTCTAATGTTCTTCGACCCAGGCCAGAAGGTGACGACAAAATTGAAACGGGAAAAAAATAAGGCCCAGCGCACCTGCCGGGCATTTAGTTGTTTAGCTAACTCAAGATACACCAAGTTTTTGTGGTCAGTGAGGACGGTAATCTGGTGTCTGGCTCCCTCAAGGAAATGCCGCCATTCCTAAAAAGCCCACTTGATGGCCAACAATTCCCTATTACCTATATCATAGTTACGTTCAGAGGACGAGAATTTTCTTGAGAAGAACGCGCAGGGTCGGAGGTTAGAGAGGGTTGCTGGTCCCTGAGACAGGACGGCGCCCACTCCAAATTCAGAAGCATCTACCTCCACAATGAACAGGCTGTTCAAGTCGGGTTGAACAAGGACAGGCGTGGAGGAGAAGACTTCTTTAAGATTCAAAAAGGCGGTGACCGCTTCCGGCGTCCAGCTGCCAACCTCAGCCCCTTTCTTGGTTAAATCAGTTAATGGTTTGGCGATGACTGAGAAACCCTTAATAAATTTGCGGTAGAAGTTGGCAAATCCCAGAAAACGCTGCAAAGCCTTCAGGTTAGTAGGTTGCGCCCAGTCTGTTATTGCCCTAACCTTCCCTGGATCCATCTTGATAACAGATGGGGTAATTATGTACCCTAAAAATGAGATCTCCTGGACCCCAAACAAACACTTCTCGAGTTTCGCAAACAGCTGGTTAGCCCGAAGTCGGTTGAGGACTATCCGTAGGTGACAAAGGTGTGACTCCCAGTCAGCCGAGACCAGGATGTCGTCTAAGTAGACCACCAAGAATATGCAGATGACATCCTGGAATATAGCATTCATGAAACCTTGGAAGACGGCCGGGGCATTGCATAAACCGAAAGGCATCACCAAATACTCAAAATGCCCCAATGGCGTATTGAACGCCGTCTTCCATTCGTCTCCCTCTCTTATTCTGATCAGATTATAAGCTCCCCTCAGATCAAGCCTGGAGAACCATTTGGCTCCTGATACTTGATTCAAGAGATCAGGTATCAGAGGAAGAGAGTACTGGTTACGGACAGTGATCTTATTCAACCCTCTATAATCGATGCATGGCCGCAGGCTGCCATCCTTCTTCTCTACAAAGAAGAACCCTGCCCCAGCAGGAGACTCAGATGGGCGGATATAGCCCTTGGCCAAACTCTCAGAAATGTATTCCTTCATGGCTTCTCGCTCTGGTACGGTAATGTTATATATACCCCCCTTAGGAAGTTTAGCCGCGGGAATAATGTCGATTTTACAATCCCACTCCCGATGAGGTGGTAATGCATCGGACAGCCGTTTATAATAATCTTATAATAATCTTTATTTGTATAGCGCCAACATATTCCGCAGCGCTTACATAGACAGGGGGGATACAGAAAGACAAAATACAAACATTACAGAACCACGGTTACATATAGTAATCAGTTGATGGAAACAATAGGGGTGAGGGTCCTGCTCCAACGAGCTTACATACTACAAGTAATGGGGTGATACAGAGGGTAAAGGGGCTGGAGATGTGCACGGTATGGCGAGGTGGAGAGTGAGCGATGCTATACACATAGACAATGGTCAGACATTTAGCCGTGTGACGGCAGAAACGGTGTGACTGCAGGAGCGGTTTATGATGGCTAGCAGGGATTGCAGTCAGTAGGTCAGGGAGCATGTTGTCAGGCGGAGTACAGAGAGGTTTGTTTAGGGAATGCGGTATGCCTCCCTGAAGAGGTGCGTTTTTAGAGCACGCCTGAAGTTCTGCGAGTCCTGGATTGCTCGGGTAGCCTTTGGTAGTGCGTTCCAGAGGACCGGTGCTGCTCTGGAGAAGTCTTGGAGGCGGGAATGAGAAGTTCGAATTAAAGGGGCGCTCAGTCTGGTTTCATTAGCAGAGCGGAGAGCCCGGGCTGGTTGATGGATTGAGATGAGGGAGGCGATATAGGGTGGCGCTGTACTGTGGAGGGCTTTGTGGATGAAGGTAGCGAGTTTGAATTGAATTCTGTATTTAACGGGCAGCCAGTGCAGTGACCGACACAGGACAGAGGCGTCCGAGTAGCGGCTGGACAGGAAGATGAGCCTGGCTGCCGCATTCAGGATGGACTGGAGAGGGTAGAGTCT